>NC_133931.1:131925545-132547699 GCF_031877795.1 Strix aluco | reverse complement strand
TGAAAACATCCAGTGAAAGAATAATTGTCAGAGGATGAAAAAAAAAAGGCCATTTTGATTTATTTTGATTTAGTCTTTCATATAGTTGGCAGTATTTAAATGTTGACTGCTTTATGATCTCATGTTTTGAAGTTCAAAACAAATCCTGAATGCAATGCAAATGAGCTCATTATCTCACCTCTGATCTTTATGTATTTAATTTCTTGATGACCTGTTTTGCTTTTCCTCTACCTTAAAAGCAAGAAATAATTCAGAGACAGATGAATATTTTTACATTTGTTTTATGTATCTCTTACCCAAATCTGATTACTCATCACAATGAATAAATGATACTTAAATGAATACTGGGTAGACACAAAAGACTGACTAGTCAGTGCATCTCAAAGCAGCAAGGTATTATTATGTGGCATAGAAAAAATAACATCTCAAAATTTACCAACGTTACTTTAATAAAGATAAATATCTGTAGAATCTAAATGATATTTTCTTAGTTTATCTGACAAAATGACAAATGACAAAAAGTTAATCAAAATAACCTTTTAGTTTAATCTATATAACAAGTTAGTAAAATGCTTCTTTTAGACACTGAATGATGAACTTCAAAAGTCTGTGTCAATGTGAATGGATCAGTCTACTGCTTTTCATTAAACTCTGGTCACAGTACCCATGTTCATCTCCTCATTTTGTGGGGATTTACAAATGGAACTTTACTACTCAAAGCACTTATGTGTCGTTTTTGTCAGTAATTGAAGTATGCTGAAGATGAAAGAAGCTGACCATGAAACATCAAAAATATTGAAGTAGCAACCATGTTGCCAACATCTAAATGTGAGGATCTTGAATTACACACACTTACAAACTGCCACAGGAAAAAAAGCTTTAATTTCCAGAACAGTTTGGAAAAAGCTTGCACTCATAAGTCTACAGTCACTGGCAAATCTTTTCTGTTCCTTTTCTTCTCCTGTATAGTACACAAGCTGAAGTGAATGCTCAAATTCACACACTGAGTGGGTAGATTAAATAAAGATCTACAATAATTTCTGGGAACTGCAGTTTACATCAGATGTTAGCTGCTATTCACTGAAATCTAAGGAATGTATATGCCACATAGGGCTGTGATTTAGCCCACTCGGATCCGTTGCCCATGTCCCTCACATTCAACTGTTGTGGATATTCTCTGAGATCAATAAGCAGGCATGGCCAAGTGCTGATCCAAGACCCTTGGGGAAAACGGAATAATATACATTAAAAAAAAAACAAAAACAAAAAAAAAAAAACAAAAAACTGAATATGTATATTCACAGGCATTGTTCATGGTCAGTTGGAGCAAGAAGGGTTCCTACACAAAACTGAGTTCACTATTATCCCGAAGCTCAGCTGCTACCTGGTGGAACACAAGCACCCATGGAGAAAAGGGATATCTTCCATTGCTCACAAAACCCTTTCAGTATGACCAAGAACTCACCTGCAGGTGAGCAAGCTCAGATATTACCCTTGGATTAAGCAGAAAGGGACTTGCAGAATCCTAAATTTCCCCAACCTACACCAGCTAACAAAGTTTACTGGCCATGGAAGTATGTTGTACCCTCCTCTGCATGTTCTTACTGGGGGCCTGGGGGGTGTCAGATTCATAATAGATTTCAATCAACAGAACTGATTATTACATCCCCTCTCCTGCCCACTGCTTTGTTCCAGCACTGACATTTGCTTCATATAACTCAAGGGCTGTTTAAGGTGCTAGGCCATTAGAAAAAACTATTTTCATTTATTTTCTTGGGGGGTGGGGGGGTGGTGTAGATAGGAAACCAGCCACATCTCCCTAATTCTTCGCTTTGGCCCTGGTGTAATTCAGACTAAACATATATTTGTGGTAGTTTTGCACTACTTCAGTAGAACTGTATAATTCTATCTAGTTTGAAGTACTAGCAAATACATTTTATAATCTCTACTTTATGTATAATGAATAACAAAATACATCATTTAGAGACTTTATAAATTAACATTCTGTCTTTTAAACAATAGACTAAAGCAAGAAACTGATGTCAGTAAAGAACATTTTGCTAAAAAGTAGTCTCATACTGGAGATAAATTGAATGCCTTTGGAAACGTATCAGCTGACCTTTTTGATATTCAGTGTTAGATACAATTTGGCCCTCTGCACCTTAATTTACCTATAAGTCTGATCTCTGAAAAGCCAGTTAAAATGATGTTTTATGACATAAGGCATATATTTCAGGGGTCTCTCTGTGGTTCTTCATATCCCAGAAACAACCACACCATCTGGCACAATAACCTCTGCACATGTATTCAAAGTATACAACTTTGCAGCAGCTGAGCAGAACAGTATGGGAAAGGTTGCCTGACAGTTTTTCTAAGCAGAGCTCAAAATAAGAACATTAGTTTTTCACATTCAGGAGCACATCATTATAATGAGTAATTGGGAATGAAATAAAAGGAAAAACCCAAACGACATGACAACACCACTGCTACAATGTATGAAAATACATTTACTTTTTAATTGGACTTTTACCGTCAATTTGAATTGTGGATATGTGATCCAAAATAGTCACAGCATGCCTACGTGAATTGGCTAATGAGATGTCCACTGACTGCTGAGGCTTTCAATTAATCGAGTAGCTGAATACATTGAAGGTATCTAAATATTCTTCTCCCTGATAATATGTTAAAACCCAACATTATATCAGACATTTTCACTAGAGACTAAAATCTGAGTTCATGTTGGGATAGCCTTCAAACAAAAAATGACACTCATTTAGTGATTCGAACATCTGCTTAATTATTTTTATTACCCTGCTACATCTTAGGAGTAATATACCGAGAATTTGACTTACAGAATAAATTACCTTTAAGATAAAGAATGGCAGATTAGATCTGTGATTAAGACACCTGGGAGAGAAGTGGGTTTAAATCCCAGCTCTACCCTTCTTTTCTGTTTGACTTTGGCCATGACATTTAACTTTCTAGCCTCGTTTTCCATATCCAAAATAAATTATTAGTGTCACAGGACAAAAAAAGTGGTGCAAATTTCCCTTTTAGGAAATGTAAGGTTCCTAAGATGATGTCTAGCCCTTCCAATCCTACAGCAAGTTAGCAGCCATGGGATTCCTGTAAGCATGGTGTTATAAAATGATGAGCTAAAAGGCACCCAACACTTCAGAAATGCATAATGACAAGCTACTATAAAGAAGTAACTTCTGAACATTTCTATATAAAAATATTCCTTCATGTATGGTAGAACTGTTCAGGGAACTTTCCAGCCTCTCTATTCTAAGGAAAAGGACTACTATTGAGTATATTGATCTTTTTTGTCTCATCTTGTGTTTTTTCCAATGTTTGCCTGTTGAATCCAAGCCTCACCTCACTCTGTAAACTGTCAGCAAAAAGAGACCATCTCTTCACATACCTTCTCTTTTCGATCCTACTGAGGTGCCAACCATCTTCTAGAAACAACTGCAAATTAGTGGCTACTACCATTACCATAAGTGATGTCTGCAAATTCTAGTGATCAAAATAGTAAAGAGAAAGGCCTAAATATGTTTTCTCATAAAAGATACCATAAGCTATACTCTATATTTGCCCACAGTTTGCTGCATACAACTTCAGCATTTCTCCAGCATGCTGCTAGGCTTATGCTGTGGATCATTTCCTGGACCATTCTACAGTGGGCTCTGCTGGACACCTCTCTCAAGCAAATGAAAATCCTATAGCTGATAGACCTTGTTTTTCCAGCATTTGAGGTTCCTGGTACCTCTCTTCAGAATTACTTGTGGCTGAGGAAGTGATGTGCTGCAGCATACTCAAGCTAAAAATCAGCGCAATCGTGACCTGATGAGAAATTGTGGTAGCTTGATCCCATCTAGTATCTAAGTTCCCATCCAGTCAGTCACTCACTCTCCCTCCAAAAGGATGGAGGACAGAATCAGAAAGGCAAGACCAAGAAAAACCTTGTGGGTTACAATAAATACAGTTTGTTACTTGAAAGAAAACAGAAGGGAGGAAAAAAAACAAAACAAAAAAACCAAACAAACAACAACAAAAAAACAAACAAACAAACAAACAAAAAACAAAACAAGCAATGAAAAGGCAATCATTCACCACCTCTCACCAACTGAGTATGACTTTTTATGGTATGGAGTATCTCTTACATGTTATGGAATATCCCTTTGGTCAGCTAGGGTCCTCTGTCCCAGCTGTGTCTCCTCCCAAACTTTTTCCCACCTCCAGCCTACTCGTTGAGGTGCAGAGTGAGAAACATAGATGGCCTTGACAGTGTCCAACAACAGTTCATCAACAGCTAAAACATTGGTGTGTTATCAACACTGTTTTCATCACAAACCTAAAACACAGCACCATACAGGCTGCTTTGAAGAAACATAACTCCATCCCAACCAGATCCACTACAGAAATTAAACATTCCCATGGTTTTTGGCAGTGAAAATCTGGTTTTGAGTATACCATATTGTGTCAAATAGCAGGATGTTGATATTTTTTAAATTCATTTTTTAAACTCATTTGTGACATTCTCCACAGCCCTACAAAAGCCACAGCTTTTTTTCAGTCATGTAAGACAAACTCTTCACTATACTCCTCAGCATAATTTCCAAGTACGGAACATGAATATTTGCTGACTATTTGACCAATAAAAGATTTTCAAAGTAACAGTGTCTTCTTAGACAGTCATGAAAAAATGCCTTTGTTTCAGTGAGGAAACAAATAAACAATTACTCCAGCACCCTTTCAGCAAGGAAATTCAGGATTCCTAATAGAAAATTTATTCCAAGCTAAGGGCTGAACATCCTCCAGGTCCCAATTCTTAAAAATTTTGGAACCACAATAATGATGAGACTTGCTGAAAATCTTGCTGTTGTCCTGTGTCAGTTCCTCAGCAACTGTGAAGTGGTATTGCTCAGTCAAGCTAATTAAGCCAGTATACTTCACCTGGAAAACTGGCCTTATCTGATTTTGCCTGCCTCAATA
Organism: Strix aluco; assembly: GCF_031877795.1. NCBI lineage: Eukaryota > Metazoa > Chordata > Aves > Strigiformes > Strigidae > Strix > Strix aluco. The sequence continues at coordinate 132,542,701 of NC_133931.1, read as the reverse complement.
GCAAGCTGGACATGAAATATTGCATGGTCACACCCAAGACAAACCTCCTCAGTTGTTCACCTTGCCTTAATGCCTAAAGGAAATCACCAACAGGTAACAAAACAAGAAAAGCATTCCTCCTACACCAGCAATAGCCAAATTAAGTGACATGAGAAATGTTCACAAGAATATTTCAGAATGAGGATGATATTGAGCTAAATTTAGGTGGCTACATTTAGGTCTGTGCATGTAAGCCAAGTGTCTAAGGTTTCATTATGGCTGATGAAGATTTAGCCTATAGGATCAGTGGAGCCTCAGAAAATTCTTCCCAAACTGAAATAGATACCTACAATTATTTGGGTTCATCTAGCTGCTTTAGCCAAAACTCTAGAAGACAAAACCTTGATATTTCTTACCCCATGCAGATATGTTCTGTTGTTAGAATATTTTATGTTGCCAAAATGAGAGAAAACCCTAGGATTTTCCTAGTACTTCCTGTCTCTGACTCCAGATGATACCAAACATGAGGTAGAGCCACTGTACTGCATGGGCCACTCTGCAACAGTGCACCTTTGAAGGATGTTTGGGAGATTAGTTAGTGAAAGGGCAGACAAAGTAAGTTTAGGAATACAACCTGTGGTTCAGCTTAAGTTTATGAGGTAGGCTGTTCTCCTAGTTTGTCTAGTTCATCTGTTTCCTACCAGTTAATTTCCTTTAACTTGTTAAAAATACTAAAGTCTTATCCTTCAGTGCTGCTTCTGACTCACCCATTTTTCCCTTTTAAATTCCTCATTCTGGCAGGAAGGGCTATTGGCTTGATCTTCTTTGAAGATAGATTTGCTTATTGTCACAGCTGATTTAGAGATTCCCATGACATTTCATTTCCCTCTTGTTTCCCATATTGCAGATGAGCAAAGATTTCCCTTTGGAGACACTGACAGGTAGAGCTAATTTGCAGTTTCCAGTAATTGACCATTTCTTAAAGACTAATTATGTAGTTCACACCTAACCAGCCTTGCAAAAAATGCGCAAGAGTAAAGCAAATCAGAAGAATGTATATTTCAAACCTCATTAAAGGGCTTTCATCAGCAATTCTTCCTTAAGCTTGAAAAATATCTCACTCTCCTTTATGTTGGTACAATTTGTAAACCTAAACAACTGGCTCAAGCTAATCCTATTTATTAGATGCTTTAGTACACAATTACTACACTTTCTATAGACTAAGAGGTATAAATTATGAAAAAGTTGTTTTGTTAAACAGAATAAAAATTCCAAATCATATCTATCTGTATTCTTTTTCTCATCACTGCAATATAAAAAATGTATTACTTGTACTCTTGAAATATATGGACTCTCTTAAAAAATGTGTTTGATTATGTTCAGTGATTGCTATACATTTTTTTTCTGCAATTTCCCATGCACTTGTAATGAAACCTGGGAGCCTGGGAAAGCCATAGACAATAGGATCGCATAAGACTGAGAAAGGAGGAGTAAAAGAAATAGATGGGAAAGGGTTAAACAGTAGCAGAAAAACAAGGCAAATACATAGATGTGAAACAGGAACACTAGGAAAGAGAGAAAAAATAAACTTGAAGAGAGAAATGGTAGCAAAAAAAGATAAAATGTGGAGAAAAAGTCTTGGGAGAGTTTTAGAGGAAGAAAATTAGACTGGAGAAGAAAGAAGTAAGATAAATTAGACTAACAGAATATAAAACACTGGTAAAAGTCCTTGGAAAAGATAGTCTAATTCCAAACTAAAATGGCTGGGGAAAAAAAAAAAAAAAAAAAAAAAAAGATAAATACAAAGCCATAACAGTAACACATTTTAGTCTTACTGATTTCTAATCTGTAAGAGGCTCATGTTACCCATCATGGTGTATTTCACAGAAATTCATGAGCATACAGCCTCTACATGCTGTGCTATGGATTTTGATAGCACTTCTCAATGTGCAGGTACATGTAGATATTTGCAAGACAAAAGTTTCAATCTCCCTCTGTATTTGATGGGCCATATACATGTGGAAGCACCATTTGGTGTGATGTGATTGTTCTAATCCTTTCTTACCCAGTGCAAAAAAAAACAAAGAACTCAACACCTGTGATCCAGCCTACATTGCTATGACACCCATCACTCCACCCCAGAATCTCATCATCTTCTGGCAGCCTTCTTGGTGACACACCCATCTGAATTACATGGAAAACATCTCATCCAGCTGTATTTATACAACAAATCTAGGTAGACAGTCACAACACACTACTTCATCTGCATATAGATTTTGAACTTGCTCCAAATAACTCACTGGCAGCTATTTCAAAATACATACACCAAGAGTTTATTTTGCTCAGCAGCCGTATAGGTTCTATTATTTACTCATTACTACCTTCAGACTATATATGTCTCTTTTATGTTAGTAGACAGAGGGTTCTCCCATATTTCCAGATTTGACATGAAGAAAGCACACTAACTGGGTATATATTACTTATAACTTCATAATTTTAATCCAAAATTGCTAGTGACGTTGACTTTGGGGCAATCACAGGACATGTGTTAATGTTAAATATGGCACTGTGTTTTCCCTGACAGAAGTATTTTCCTTCTGTACCTGTCACAGGAGAAACATCTGAAGTGGAAACTTCTGAGACATGGAGGGCTTACAGTATAATACCCAAAATTAGACACTATCTATCTTTGTGTCAACAGCACTTCAGGTAGCTAAAGTACAAGTTCTCCCCCTCTGATCTGCGATGAGTTATACCATGACCTAGAAGAAGGTATTAATGAGTAAGCAACCTTCTTTATGGAAATTAATTCTCCCGGAAAGTGTTGTTTCAGGCATCTCAGCAGAGACAAGCGACCAGCAGAAATGCCACAGCTGTTGAACACTGAACACTTGATATAATACCAGCAGAGAATCACTTAAAATAAGTTTTAAAGCATTCTAAAATTAAAAGGCAAATACTTTCAATAGCAAGTGCATACTGATTCATTTAATTCTCCATGATTTATTTATGAGGATTTTCACAATAGTAAGGAAAAAACTTGGTTGAAAAATAAATGAAAACCAGCATGACATTAATATGACCAGAGAGAACCTCTTGCTCTTGCCTTTGGGATATGACCAAAGGACTCACTTCTGTGAGTATAGTTCTGAAAAATAATCATGTCTGACAGCTAGCATATGGCCCTGATTCTTAGTTGTACTTGAACATCTTTTGCCACACCATCAGTGCAAACCATGCCTAAAGACAACACAGTCTTCTCCTGTGGCAACTACTCTAAACGGGAACTTCCTGAAATACAAAGGAAAGCATCTAGCCTATCCCCATAGCCTGAGTAAAGGAAATGAATAGGATGAAGACCAGGATAAAAGGTCATCCCTAAACTAAACAATGGCTTTTGGGGACCTTGTGGAGATGGAATTCAAGGGTACATACAACCTTCAAAACTACGGGAGATTAGAAGTGTTTTAAAACAACCTCCCTTTCCTCTTGAGTTGTGTTGTTCATCCCACTGACAGCTGAAAAGCAAAGCCTTCCAGCCTTCCACCCAAAGACTACACATAGACTGCAATGAATGCAGTCCAGGATGCAGGTTGTAGTCTCTGTTCATAATTAGTCAGTTGGGGAACCTATCCAAAGCTGATTAAAGTTCCCCCAAAGCTCATGTAGCCTTTCTCCTAGAAAAGTGAAAGCATAGGAATGGAGAGGAAGAATAAAATTGGTGCAAGACAATTCAGGAAATGGCCAGGTCATGCACATGAATCCAGAAGCTGGGGAGTAATTCTTAGGTTCCACAGATTTGATACAGCCTATACAAGTAGGAAATCACAACATACGTTTCCATTAACACTTTAGACCATTTACCCTTGTTCAGTGAATAGTTTTGTCCTTTGTTGCATATATTTTCTGCTCCTCCTTGATACATCCTTGTATCAATTCAATCAGCAATCAGGTCAGCACAAAGATATGTGAAAGAAGGTCTCTGATGCAATGCCCACCATAATACACTCTTCAAAACAGTCTGTCACATTATAGGTGTCTACAATGCACAGCTGGTTACCACACATTCAAGTAAAAATCACCTGCTTTTCCCTTCCAGAGCTCTTCCTCACTAATAAAGAATACCATTCACAAACCCACTGACCACCCAAAACTACACCTCCCTCTCTGCATCCCACTGCTGAAGTGAGAACTGGGTCCTTCTCATCATGAACAAGACATGGTTAGATGTGGCCCCAAAATTCACAGCTGTGTTCCCAACACCCTGTGAAAACGCCAGAACTGTGATTTGTTGTCACTGGTAATAAAGATGTAGTTACACTATTGAACAATCTAGTTAATTCTGTGTTTTATTATTCAGGATTGGTGATTCACCCCAACAGAGTTAAATTAATGGAGTATAAATAGGCTTGTCACATCTTCAATAATTTTCATGAAGTGCTTTTACTTTAATTTGTGAAAATATAATTTGTACGCATGATAAAAATCAATATTTTGCTTCTCATACCTTTTCATTTACATACAGAAAGACAGAGAGAGAGAGAGAGAGGAGAAAAGCCTTTTCCACTTCAGTTTCTTCACCTGGGACAATGAAAGGGGAGTAACATTTATTGAGGGACCCAACACTGAAAATGCAGAAATTCTTCATCCTGAAGTGAATTTACTGCATCAGTTTCTCACACACAGTAGTATAGCTCTGTTTTTGTCTCTCTACTCTTGTGCACATGAATACTATGATCACTCAACGTGTCCTGATATCAAGTCTTAAGCATTTTATGGATACACTGTTCATGTTTTTAAAGTTCCCTTTAATAAGCAGAAGTGAAGGAAGTAAAAATGGATCAAATAGCTGCGACTGATACTTATATTCATAAATTGTGAATACTGCAAAAATAAGCATGTCCAAAGATTTTATTCTGTTCACTTTTGCAGTGGTTGTGTACCTTCTCTTTATTATTTTCAACATCATTTCCAGTACCGATCTTTAAATGCATAGAAATGTAAATATATGCTGCATGTAGAAGTGCTATATCCACATGAAGACAAGATCATCCCCAGTTTTTATTCTTTGAGTTCTTGATGTGTTCAAAAATTACAGTATACAGAAAGAACTTGAATTCCATACTATGAAAAGCAAACTTTTTTTTTCTTTTTTAAAATTAAGAAAAAAAAAAAGACTCTATGGCTGTCTTCTATTTCAAGGAGTACTAAAATACCAAATAAAGATTAAAGTTGGACATCCTTACAGAGTCCTAGATTTTAAAAGGTACTTAGATAAATGATTTTCATTTCAAAAGCACTAAACACCCATAAGTATCTATTGTAGAAAATGGGAGATACTGGATCCTCCACTACTTCTTACAACTTGAACTGTTTAAACACAGACTGAGGAATCTCATTTTAGGCTCAAACATGGTGACCAGCTGTTCCTTAGTCTTCTATTTATAAGATAAACACTGACCTTGTTTTATGATTCTGGACTTCAACTAGTCATTTATGCTCATACAAAGTGTAATAGACTGGTGTTTTTCTAATCATTGTTCTGGTCAACAAAGGGATAAGTCAGCATTGGTGTTAATAGAAAATCAGATCCATCTATTTAATGTAATTAAAAGCACATTTCAAAGAAACCTGTAATGCACTGTAGGGAAAAATGAATTTTAATTATTTTTTTATAGGTATATTTTCTGGTTTGTTCAATTTCCTTTATATGTCATCCTCTGAACATGAAAACAGAGAAAGAGTCATGAGTACAGTTACACACTGGAACTTCTTTATAGAGAAAGTCAGCTGAAACTTCAATTCAGGCTTTGAAACACAGATACTATCTCATTATTTTTATTTTTTTTTTAATGGAACTTTGTGTATTTCAGAATTCCCACAGTGATTTTAGAAACCCGAAGAGGTTGTAAATGCCATGCAGATCCGCTAGATGAACAACGTATCATATCAGAACTAGAAGCAGTATGAAAATAGAGTACATAATTTTGTCAGTGCATATTCAGCAATACACATTTTAAAAATATTTTTAAAGAAAGGAAGCTGACTGAACAGCAAAAGAAGGTGGTAAATGAAAATTAAGTCCCAATGAGCTCCTCATTTTCCAGTGGCCAATCTCAAGCTCAACTTTGTCATAGAAAAATGTTAATTTTTTAGAGCTTGCCAATTTTATTTTCTATCAGATGAATCAGAATATTTAATCTCAGGAGTAGAGGCAGATGTCTCTTAGCTAAGACACCTGCTCCCTTTAAGTTGGAAAATATAGTCAAATTGCATTAGATTATCCACCTGCATGAGCATATTTTCACTGCAGAAAAGAGAATTGTCTGCAAAGAGTTGATTATACTTAGCGTGCAGCAGCTCAGATACTTGTTACTGCTTCAAGGGATGGACGCAGACATCAGAAGACTCAGATTCAGTAGCTGTACTCCATCTCAAGATGTGGCACAGAAAACCATTTTCTTTTCTCCACCAGTCATTGGAGACTAATATTACATGAAGCAAATTCATCACCACCCACATAAGCATGCAAGAACAAGCAGATAGGTGAGACCAAAGGCAAACACAAGGTGGCTAGGGAAGTGCATAGGAACAAGACAAGTCTGTAATGACATGTCCCTGGAATATTCTTCCAACATCTAAACATTTGTGGCTCAGAGATCTCCTAAGCCAGAACATATTCTTTCTGAAAAACACCACCCATTGCCTCACTTCAGGCAATTTAAGGTACAGCAAACTAACAGCTACGTCTTTTTCACAAAAGTCATGAATGGGCTCATTGGTGTCCTAAATTCACCAGTCTTGGCAAGTGGTGCAAAAATCCTGAACACGCATGATCTCAAAAATGCATAAGGGGCCAAACCCCCTTTGTTTTCCGCTGGTGTAAGTCATGAGTTACTCTATCCATGTTGCACCCTTCTAAAATTACTATTGAAGGCAAATCAGGCCTAGATAACAACCTGTCTCAGTGATCACTGCAGGAGACATGGAGCGTTCAGGGCCCATCCTTTCCTTTTTCCATTACGGAGTAGCCAGCATTCATGGATGGACAGTCATAGGGTTACTACAAATCTCTTTGCAAACCTTCACTCCCTGATCCTCCTCCACAGGACTAAGGACAGCTGAGCAATCCTTCTATATGCAGAAAGCTGAGAATGCTAGTTATTTCTGTTCCATGCACCATATAACAGTAGTATTAAAAAGTATAATAGACTTTGTGTTCCCTGTGCACAGAGGACGTGCACTCTTTGTGCTGTAACACAACACATGCACTCCAAAAGTCTACAAAAGAAATAACTTGACATTTTAATAATAAAAATACCAAATATTCTTCCCTAACCCTCTCACCATATGGAGGGAATAGTGACTTTTGATAAGTAGGTAATTTCCTCTTGACTCCTATTCATAAACTCCTTATGAATGTTAACACTGTAGGCCTTGCATACAATTGAAATTAAGATTTCTGCCTGGCAATACTTGCATCCCTGTACACCTTGGCCTACAAAGGCTTCCAAATTTTTTAAATTGTTTGCATAAGAAAAACTTCACTTTATTGTGAGCCACGGCAGCCTGGTAGGCAGACAAAGCTTTACCCTAGACTGGTGTGTTAACTCCTTTGTAGTTCTGATCTCCCCATTCATATACTTTTTAAATAGCAGAGAGAAAAATAGATCAGATAGAAAATGGATGTCACTGTAAATTATGCATCTCTCATGCTTACTGCCTGGTGGAAATCTCCTTTGACTTTCAAAAGAGCGAGATGGGGGCCTTTCAGCCTTTCAAAATGTAGAAATGTAAAATGCAAATTCTGCTTAAAGTGTAGGTATTGTGAAAAGATGATTATTAAAAAATAGAGATTTTGTTGTTGTTGTTATTTATTATCTAGTGAATTGGGCTTCCATTAGCCAAGGGCCAAATCCTGAGAAAAAAGCACAGAAACATTTCAGATAAAGGTTATCTGTTTAAAGGAGTATAATGAGATGTGCTTTCTAATGGGCATTAAGCTCCTCCAGCTGACGGGACAACATGCAAATGAATTACCTTTATGTAATTACCTTCATATTCACTTCTTTTCCCAAGTCACATAGGCAGGAGATGAGCTACATGTCAACAAGTCACACCATTTTTATTCCTCCAAAAACCTTTATTGTTGTCCAAGACAAAAGACCTCACTCCACACTTTGCTCTCTTCACATAGAATGAATTTTGACAGCCCTGCTTCAAGAAGCATCACCCTGGGTGCTTTTCTGTGTTCTTGGTTTATCTGGAAGGCAAGTATAGCACCCACCACAAAGGATCCTGTCCTTAGCATACCCTGTAGTATTTTGAAACATGGACTTCCATGGGGAGCCATATCTCAGCTCTCTGAGCCCTAGTCTGAAGACTCCGACAAAGACAGGCAATGCTAAGAATCCTCTCCTGGTATGGACTTCCACAAAAGCAGGCCAAGTTATTTGTCATTGTAACAAACATACATATATTTATATCTGCTCATATGTGTTCATGTATGTGCTCTTTATACTTAATTTTGATCCACAGAAACACTGATCTTTACTCACAGAAGGCTACTCTTTGTCCTCTCTGGCAGATCTTTGAATCAAAACTGGTTACCATCTGACCAAGAAATCATGCACAGTAATCCGGATTAAAAAAATACAAGGCAACCCACTTTCTATTAGAAAAAATCCCCAATAAAACCAGCACATGAAAACACATTCTTTAAGCTATACAGCCTTCCTTACTGGCCTCTCCACTCACCCACCATGTATTTCCAACACTCAACACACGCATAAACAAACTCAGGACTGGTTCCACTGGTTGGCATACGAGTTAAGCAGAGGCAGGACCAAGCAGAAGCAGCCACAGACCTGTGTGGTAACTGTGGGAAGTCAAAGTAATACCATGCATACTTATGCATGTTGTGCTGACCACCAAAAGCTACAGTAACTGTCTGATGTCAAGGGTTTGCAACAGAGCTGGTAGGCAAATCTGAGCTACATTTTTCTCAGCGCTTGGCCAGCATCATCAGCATAAGCATGAAAGGCAGAAAGACATGTTTTCTGTCTCAACCAAGAACCCCAGACACATCTTGTCCAACTGTGGGGGTGAGGTAGGCTCTGGCTACAGCAGATGAGACTGGGTGGCATAACCAAGGACTCTCCTCATCTCCTACCAAGTAGTGGACAATCAGCTTTCTCCAGCACTGAGCAGGGTCATTTTGTAATATGCACTAGAGTTTACATTAGAAAACCAATAGCCAAACAGAACTCTGACCAAAAAACAAAGTGAAATAGACCTCTTACTTTGACCAATGTGTAACACAAGGTCATTTCCCCATTTTCTCTGCTATTTCAATAGCTTAAAACTTACATCAGGCTTAGGATTAAAACTGTATTACAGCTGGGTTTACTGATAAGTATTTACTTCCAAGCTCCTAAGGGCTGAATTATTTCTCATATCCACTATTAGTGAAGACTAGATAGAAAGACAACCCCTTACCATTCACTTATTCTGCTTAAACCTTGTTTTGGCTAGTACCTAAATCTTCTGTGGGCCTTGCTAAAGGATGAAGATCCTCAGCTTCTGTACCATACAAAATCATCATTATCCCTCATCAATCAGATACACATCACTAAGCTAGGTAACAAAAATATAAGGCACAATATAAAATAATAAGGTTATCCTTGTTAGATCTATTTCTAGTTTAAATCCTCAGGCTATTGCCTCAAGAGTTGTACACAATTCAGTCAATGGTTTGTCATGTGAACTTTGGCATTGCTCAGGTGTTTAGATTTTAATTCACACTAGAGAAAAATCAGGGAGTATGATATTAAGAAGTGTACTACAATGTCATTTTTCAGATAGAAGATTTTAATTCATTTTAATATTAATTCAGTGGTAGTACAAGAATTTAACGTTGCGTCCATTTTTACAGTACTCGGAGATGCTCTTGCAGGACATACGCCTCAGTCCAGCAGAGGATGGAAGCATACATTTAAACATGTGAAGAGCCTCACTGCAACCTGTGTTGCACATTCAGAGTTCAGCACCTGCGTTTGTGTTTTGCTTGACTGGCACTAACAGGGCTTCCATATCAGAAAAAAGTGACATCAAGCAATTTCTCTTCATCATAGTAGTGAACAATTTAATAATGAACACTTAAACTCAGCCTGGATTTATTTGCAATGATACAATGAACACCTATCAAAGAGCCTTTGGTTTATCTGCTATTATCTTCAAATTAATATATAAAGCATGTAAGTAATGTGTAAAGACTTGCAGAGAGCTCAGCCCACCTGTTCAAGCTAGGTCAGACACAGCAAAACCTTTTGGCATCTAAAGATTATGGCACAACTCTGCTAATACCAAGAAAGGGGATTGTTCACCGTTCTGCTAGGCCTCTAGCAATGACAATGAGCTAGGAATAGCTTTCTAAGGCATCATGAGAAGTTCAGTTTGGTGCTTTCAAATCCTTTTCTGAGTCATATTTCTCTGCTCTGGGCCTTTTATTACAGATGAGTTAGTTGCAAAAACACATAATATCTCAGAACATCAATCTGAGATGGCATAATGAGAGCAGGATTCATGGGGTGTTTTGTTTTTTTAAAAAAAAAAATCAATTACTGACAAATCAATATATTTTTCTGCTATTTCTGCCTCACTTTTATTTTTTCACAAGGTCTGAAACATCATTTAAAGATTAAATGTGTTGAGTTATCATACCATTAATTGTTCTGAATTGGTGAGGTATTCCTAGTTGTATATGAATGTCCTTGTTTATGGCAGATAAGACACTTGCCTCACATAGAGACTTTTTAGCTGTAGTATGATGTCCCACTCAGTATCCAGCATTATTGTTTATGCTGAGTGCCTGTGGTTAGAGTGTGACATGCAGAGAGTTGCTTTTCACCTCCAGCTTCACCACCGGTGCCCTTATGGTTAGTCAGACAAGTGATGTAAGTGTTTGGAGTTGAACATCTAAAACTAGATGTGACCAAAATGTGTAGCACCTTTTGTTCCCCTGAACTTCTGATTTGTTAGTTTGCTTGTTGCAAGGTTTTTTTGTTGAAGGGGAGGGGTGGAACTTTGTTAAACTTGTCTAGAAGCAGTGAGAAAAATACCCATTTCATTGATGGGCTTTAGATCAGACTGTGTCTAGCATAGGCAACTATTACACTTTCCTTTCCACATTTACTGCCTTTTATAATATATTGAGAGTACAGTTTATAACCCTTAGGGCTCTCTTCTGCTTGTACTTTTCCTCAAAGGGATAACATAAAAACACAAAAGAAAGAAAAAACAAAATCAAAACAAGCTTCACTTCTCCAGACCATGTAGTAATCTTGGTTACAGCCAGCACATATTCTTATATCTCATTGAGCTTAAGAGAGGACTCCTTTTAAACACATCCATTCTGAAAAATATTCCCTCTTGGTTAATAAACACAAGAAGCATTTCCTTTAGACTCCTGGGCTTGCTTTCACCTATTTTCCTTCAAGCTGAGACTGACGGTGAATACTGCAAATAAACACTTCCCTCATATCCCTTATTGAGCCTAGAAATACCTTTGTAAGCAAAGATCAAGAAAAGTAGTTGACAAGAGGAAATATGAGACAATTTCAGGAAGATGGATCTCCTACTCCTGTGTCTCAGATGCAATATTCATCTTGTTCATCTATGCTGAGGTTCAGGACAGAACTCACCAAGAATGTATCTGTGTGGTCAAATACAGTGCATTTCTTCACCTGTATGTGAGCAATTTCCAAGCTAAAACCATTTACATCTGTGCACAGCTGCACCCATACTAATAGTTCATCTAAGAGGCAGGAGTTCTTTGCTCTAATACTACTCATTCCTAACTCAACTATATATGTTCAGGATTAGGGATGCTTCCTGTTCCCCTAGCTCAAAAGACAGGCTAACCAAGCCCATAGTTGTCTGCATCTGGCTATGCAGCTGTGTTTTAAGAAAGAGCAACAAGTATGTTCTCTACAGTAACTCTTTACAGACATCTCTTCTATGAGAAGTGTTAAATTCTCCACTACCAGATAGTGACAACTCCTTCTGTTCCTAATATAAGTTATATGAAATCCCACCACAGAAGACTTAAGAATATTTTTGTAAAAATTTAGTCCACAGTGTCTTCATTTAATACTATGTCAGATCTTGTTGGAGCTCTATGGATATCTAGGGGGAGTTTGGGAAGTGGTTTCCATCACAATTCTGTTGCCATAAAGCATTTGTAGTCTAACAGTAGTTAGCTTTCACCAGTTACTTTCAAATAGGTGGAGATAATCTCATAGTAACATGTATTCAGTGTGTTCCACTTGATACAGAAACAAAGTAATGGCCAAATCAGTTTACCTAATCTAGTGTCCTGAGTCTACCTATGGTCAATGTCAGGTCTTTCTAAGGAAGCTCTAAATAATGCAGCACAGAAATATTTAATAATAAGATATTGTTCACATTCCAGTGAAAGGAATATCTATTCTTTGTACTGAGCAAATGCAGAATTAGTTACATGTAGGAAAGTCTCATGCTAACATTTCACATTTAAGGGTTTGTTTCTGTCTCAAAGCATGACATCTTACACACTTTCAGAGCAACTGGTCTGCTAGCCAAGAGAGGAAGCAACAGCAGAAGGTATGTATAGTCACATATGGCCAGATCAAGGGAACCATCCGGACTTAATACCAGCTGAAGCTCCAGCCAACAAATGTTCCAGATATCCAGAGAGAAATCTGCAGGCACTTGGGTAGTCTTCATTGTGGCAAACAAATCTCACACTTATTCCCAGGTCTTGCATTGCCAAAACTAGAAAAATCCCATTTACACCATATCATCTAAATTAAAACTGTTTTTTATCCATCCCCACCTCTGAACAGCAGGCACAGTGGCTTTTGTTGGTTTTCAATTTTAGAAGAATACAATTTATGTCAAAGCTGCCACAAAGATGATCTGTGAGAGAATTGCGTGAGATAAGCACATAGAAGTTAAAACTGAGAGAGAGCCCTTGAACTCTTTTGCTAGTCTCATTCCTCCTATCTTTTAAAGTACTCTGTCTTGCCATTTTTGCAAGACTGTAATACAAGATGTCTTGGCATTCTAAAAAACTTCTCTATTTGATACACAGTTATTCTGTAAATAAATCTAAAATGAAGTAGTTAAAGGTTTATTTCTTACTTTTTTGCAACTAGGCATAAAATATTGGGCTATAAAATGCTTACAAATTTAGATTACTGGAAGTGAATAGAATGCATTGTTATCTACTGAACCAATGATGGGTCAAATGGCAGTTTGAATTCTCATGGTGAATATGACTGTGACCTTCACATAGACCATTGACAGAAAGCAATTTTATTTACATTTTTAAATCCACATAAAGGTGAAAGATGGTACCGCTACAAAATGAAACATTAAATTTTTTTGTCCCAAGGCATAACTGAGCTCTCCCAAGGTCACATGTAGCCTGAAATGAAGCAGGACTTTCTTAATCGTGCTACCAGTACATTTCAGCCAGATCTGGTGGCACTGGTGATCTATTTTCATTTACCAGTTGAAAAATCTCCTTATTTTAAGATGGAGAAATAAGAAATAATGAGAGACTGTTTTTTTTGTCCCTTAGCTGTTTCTGCACAAAGTGATCACTAATTACGTTTGAGCTGCTATAACAAGGTACATGTTTCAGCTGTACAGATTTAAAAGGTCTACCCATAAAGAGATGGCAGGGTTATTCAAAGCCTTATTTGAAAAGAAATATATCGCACTCTTCTGGACCAATAGCACTATAATGTCTATACTTCTAGAAGAGTATATTTAGAAAATAATTAAACCTATGTATAATTTGATACAATCTGCACATTTAAGTATTTAAGAACAGCATTTTTCATTATGCAAACCGAATGTGGGTATCTGCCAATCTTAATTTTAAAAAGAATTATAAGAAAAAAAATCTATCCATTACATCCCAGTATTTCCTCTGTCCTTTCTAAGGATCTCATGATGAAAAAGTTATTACTAAAATTCTGGTCTGTAACCACTATACAGTAGACAACATTATAAAGAAATTATAAATAATAACAATAACTGCATTCTTCTAACCGTTCTATTTAACACTTTGAGCTTCTCCAAAGCACAACGTTTAAAAAAGTGCAAAAGGTATTTATAGGATAAGACCATTTGGGAAAGTACTGTCACACACAGCATCTAGGAGGGTACATGTGTCTATAAATTATAGATGGTTCTGGTAGCAATGGCTATGATTAAGGTTGCCTGAAACTTCCCATAATAAGACCTTTTTTCAGTTGCTTATAATTTTGCTGAACTCTAACCACTTGGAGTAAAATTTTCCTTGCAAGGTATCTGCCTTAATATTTGTTTAGTTGTTGTGGAAGGTTTAACACAAAATGGTTTAGAGAACAAGATTACAGGAAAATATACATTGCTTTGAAAAAAACAGTTCTTCTTTGAGAAGTCCTAATGTTGCCTTTTCGGAGAAAGAAAAACATTTGAAAAGTGGTAGGGCATGGCCTTTTTGTCAGGTATATAATTTTTACAATTCTTGAAATGCCCATTCAAAGCCAGTCTACTTTGTTGGGTGTTTTTAATCTCAAATCTTAACTACTTCTTCCCTGAAGCACCTCAGCTTCTACAGGTAAAAATCACTAATGTTCTTTACATGCTTCAACTTCAGAGCTATTTGCTTGGAATAACCTATACACGTTTCAGCTCTGCAAAATAGAGCTCACTTTCTTCAGCCCACAGAGCTAGATGCACCAAGCTAGAACATCCCTGCAATCCTTGCCCCTGATATCCTAGACCAAGAAAAGAAAATACTGGAGCCAAGTTCTTCTCTTTTTACCGACAACTCCTGCTGGTACACTGAGGATGAAGAGGCAGACAGACATAAAGAAAGCATGCAGTAGTTTGTTGATGGATTTTTATGGAGAGTGAAAAATACAAATCATTAAACAAAGGAAATTAGAAGCCTAAAAATAATTGACAGGAAGTGAGGGTAGTGGCCTGCAAATTGACAGCTTGTTTCAAGCTAACGATATACACCCATGGCTAACCATAAGTATGGCAGAAAAGGGAAAAGGGAAAAGGGAAAAGGCCTTCAGGATCTTGGGCACATAATTAATTACTTTTAGAAATCTGTTTAACTGTGCTATGACAGACTGGCAGGGGTTTTTTTAAATGTAAGGACAAGAACTGGACTTGGATGTAGCTGTGAAGATAAAGGAGGTCCAGCAAGCACATTAAAAACAGGAAAGCACAAGACTGTTTATGCTTAGTAGTAGCAATTTTGGAAGAGCCTCAAGGCTATGACTACTACAATGAAGTGTTCACTCTCTCAGTCCCAAGGACCTGTTAGAGTTCATAACCTGGAATTAAATATCCACATAACCCCGCTGGGAGAAATTTTCTGAAAACATAATTCACAAAAGCTACTAAACTGTCCAAACTAAGCAACCAAAGGAAGACAAGGAATTAACTTAAACACTTTCTGACAGTTCCAAGGCATAAACTGCTCCTAGAATTAAGCGCCTTATTTTACTGTTGTTAATATGTCCAATGGATAGAGTTGGCAAGGCAACATAATTTCAACTTCCTGGTTCAACAATTTCCTTCACATCAGAATAAACCTTTTTTCTGATATAGGGCTCTCAAAATCTGAAGTGCTTCCACTATGAATGAACTCATACACATAGGGCAAAAGAGCAAGAGAGAAAAACTTCATGCCACAGCTGTCTCAGAACTTACCTATGAGGAGATCCTGTTTCCTGAGTGAAAGAGTACCTGAGTGTACTAACCAAGCAGAATAAAGTGAACAAGGAAAATAAGACAATTCCTCACATTATTCCACCAGGCAGCACTTAAAGCAATTACCTCAGAATTGTGAGTGTTGGGTTCACATTTCCTGAAGCAGAGGAAGAAATTGCATCTCTTAAATCCATAGCAAGGGCTTCAGCCACTGGGCTGATGAGAAAAATATGGATGGGGGACAAAGGAAATGGAGAGTGGAAAAGTCCTGTGACCCTACCATATCTTTTGTAAATCTAGGGTGTTACAGATCCGGCTGGAACTACTTCCAAATGGCCAGCACTGCTCTATTTTTTGCTTTCATGTGCCTCAGTGAGTCAAGAGCACAATTACTAGAGAAGCTTTAGTATTTTAGGATGCAGTGGTAGTATTTAAGCTCAAAAGTAACCAGAAGTCTAACTATCACAGCTGATACTAATTCTGTTGTAAGTGATAGCTGAATGTGAGGTGCAGCCATTTATCTGGGTGCAGAGCTTATCTATGTGTTGTTAGCTTCTTACAACTGACTAATAGGATGCTTGAATGGGTGACTGAAGCTGACAGCTGAGTCCAGAATGATCAAAACAAGATTGCTGTGGTCTGACTTATATCAGCCATGGAAAAGGTACTGTACAGTGAGGACATGCACTCTGAAAAATGTCCAGAGATGATATTCAGACTGTCATGAACTGAAATCACCACACTAAGGAAAGCCAGAGCTTGAGTGCATGGTTGATGTGAAGTAATCATGAAGCAAGTGAATATGAAGTAGTTAACCAACTAAAGCTTTGAAGCTTTGGTACAAGACAACAAAGATGAAAAATAAAGAATATTGTAAGAGAAATTTTCTGCACAGTCATTTCATTGGATATTTGCAATGTTTCTTTACTGTGCTCAGCGGCAGTAATACTGTATAAGAAAAAAAAAAAAATCCTAAATTAAGAGTTCAGCCTTAAATTGAGTCTGTGACTGAAGTCAGTCCTAGGTTTGTTGGGTAACACTGACTCAGTCACTAATAATTCCAGATGCTGTGTAAATGATTCTCAAATACCCAAGAATAAAATAGAGGTCCAGGCTTGGAGGAGACAGACTCTTGTAGAAATAGACATCAAAGGAGTAAATACTGTGAAAGCTAAGGAATTGGGACAGAATGAATCTTTTTTCAGATTCTGTTTTCTTTGAGATTTTGTTTTGATTTCTAAGAAGGAATTTGTGCTGGGATTACCTTTTGATTATTGTACTTATTTCTATGTAACTTCAGTGACTCATTCATATTTTAGAACCAACAGGATTTCATTAAAGTTGAACCTCTGTTTCTTCAGGCATGATAGCTAATAACATGCATTCTCTCCCATTCCCAACTAGTCCTCTAGCAAAAGTAGAGGTGACCACAGCAAACCTTCCTTAGGTACTAAACAAGTCAAACCATGTGATTTTTAAAAAAGGTAGCTCCCATACTGTGTTTACTTACCATGAAAACAAACAAAGGAGCATAACCTCAAGTTTATTTTTGTAACCACTGGAGGTCACTTCTATGCTGACATTTCTGCTAAGAATTCTCTACTTAAGCAGTGATACATTTAACATCTTTAAGTAACTTGAAAATTACTGCCACTGTCAAAAAGAACTCTCTCAATTAAAAAAAAAAAAAAAAAAAAAAAAAAAAAGATTGACTGACTCCATTTTCTGTCAGGCTATCTTTATGACAGCTTGTGTTTCCTAAATACATACTCAGAAGGCATTGGAAAGTAGGATAAATTTATCAGTGTAATTTCAGTTGGGTAGATTTTCCATCCCCACTGGGCACATTTATTGGAATCTGACTATAGCTGGTCACATTATTAATAGCAAACAATTTATTTGATTAATTTACCCTACAGTATCACCCTACATTTCTGTTCATGAAATAGCCTCTCCCATTTTGATTCCAGCTTTTTTTTATTCATAAGCATTTAGTGAATGTTTTCAGCATATTTTAGTCTGGAGGTTTTTTGGGAGCTCTTTGCTTCATCTAATTGCAATGATTATTTCTGTACTGGAGATGGTGTGACTTGAAGTCTTCAGTTAGTACTGTCTTTATTCCCCTAACTGACTTTGACACTGTAAGTGTAGTATCAGGAACACTTCTGATCTGATTAGTGAACATCTAGTATTATGTTTGAACCACTGACTTACCCAGGAATGCACAAATCCATACGGAAACGATCATTCTCTAAACATTCATCAGACAAAACAAGTTTACACAGGTGTATGTTGAAAAATGAACAGAAAAGGATGAGAATACAGGAGAATAGAAAGTTTCTGAGAAGCAATAATTTTATAGGTGGATCCTCATGTTATTATCCCAACTCATTTCAAGCACTCCCCTGTTTTTCTGCAATATGTTTTCCCAACACAGAATGATCTTTCATCCATTATTCCAACTACCACATGATCAGCTGCAGCTAAATCGAGTTTAAAAGGGCAACATAACCCATGGCCCATAGGAGTTGCTAGCAGTCTATGAAATGAGAATTACAGGATACACAAGCAATGAGTTTGCTGTTTTTTCAGAAGTTATTAACACAAATCCACCGTAACTAGTCTTTTCTAAACATGCTGAAGAGATGATTATTCCAAACATTTCTACAGTCTCTGAGGTCCTAACAAAAAGGCAGGGCACAGAAAATTCCTAGAATTCAGGGATTCATCTTAAATCAGTCATGCAACATGGACCATACTCAAAGAGAGCTAAGTGGAAATACCGTCTTAGACTCAGTCTAATTTCTCCATTAATATGCAAAGCTAGGGTAGAAAAAACTTCCATAGCAGCCCCCTAGAACCATTACATTCCCACCAATGAACAACTTTTCCTGATGAATACGTGAGTGCATATGCCTCTCATTGCCTGAAGTGCTTTACAGGTCAGGAGATTAAAAACTTTCTATGAGCAACGGAAATGTAGGTGCAAATTTAGGGAATGTAAAATACATGAGCAAAACTGAGTCAGGGACCTGTCCAGCTAGCTGAATTTTAGCCTGAATCAACAGGCTAGCGAAGTCACAGCTCCACCTGTTGAGCTAAAGCAAATCATCCACCTAAAACGGCTGGCAGCACAGCTTCATTTTTATTTTTTTTTTGCCAGACATAGATGACTAACACTGTCCCGCCTGGATAAAACAAAACATAAAAGTTTAGGGACAAATCATGTAGTCATGACTCTAGGTGAAGGAATACTGTAGCCATTGAGCCATTCTGCCAGAGAACAAAAGGACTTGAATCTAAAGGTAGGATCTCAAGGCAGACCAAAGACAGGAAGACAGTCTTCTGGGTAAACTTACTAAACCATACCACAATGACAGAAACAATACTAGAAATGGAAGCCTATAGAGCCGACTGAGATCTTTTTAACTTCACAGGAGACTAAGTTGCTCAGATCAAAGGCTATGAATACCATATAGCCATACGTACATATTCTTTCATGTTTATTAGAAATGCTTACTTCTTCCTTCCT
The DNA here is from genome assembly GCF_031877795.1 of Strix aluco. Taxonomy (NCBI): domain Eukaryota; kingdom Metazoa; phylum Chordata; class Aves; order Strigiformes; family Strigidae; genus Strix; species Strix aluco. The sequence goes on along the minus strand of NC_133931.1, from coordinate 132,523,428 downwards.
GTTCTAGCTATGAATAGCCAATTCATACAAAGCAACTCAAGCTAAAATGTAATGAAATATCATTCCAAACCACCTTATAAAAATGGAAATATTTATCAAGCTAAGGACACCTTTTTATGACCAGATAAATCAATAGCAAAGTTCTCATGAGTCTGAATGGTCTTGAATCAACATGCAAGTCTCTCATAGAAGAATAAATAAGGGTATATTTTTTGGCTTACATGGTCATCATTCAAGTACATATTTCTTCTGAAAGGAAAAAAAAAATCTGCAGTGGTCTGCAAAATATGTACATCAATAGCAGTCAAGACTTCAAATCTAGAGCACCAATATAATACTGCATACGGGCCACACATGGCCTTCTAAGATATGCCACCATCTGCATCTCTTAGTAATTCTAGAAAACAGTAAGTGATGGTGCCTAGATACTTCAAAAACACATTTACCAAAAAAAAAAAAAGGGACAAATGAATTATCTATTTGAAAAGCCTAACAGCCTAACTTTAATTTCATTTCAAAGATAAAGATATTTTGCAGAGCATTACTTCAGAAGCTGAAACAGTAGTCAGAATAAATCACAAGTCATGACTCCAAAGATTCAGAATTAAGCAAACAAAAAAAAAATCCAATAATTAATGGGTAATTTTTAATTATCCAATAATAATAAAGAAAATATGTGTAGGATAAGGAATGACAGGTAGTGTAATGCTTGGTTACAAGCATAATTCTGTAACAGATCTTAAATAGCCCAGAGGAAAATTCAGGAAGTTCTTCACAAAAATATTACTTTGTAACATTTATAAAGATATAGATGTGTGATCTTTTCTGGCACAGAATAAGAACATTTTATATCCTAAAAACAGAAACGCAAAAACCATTCTGCATTCACTTTCTTACAGTCCTAGTTCAGTAAAGCACTGAAGCATACATGAGCGAGTCTCCTGACTTCACTTAAGCTTGTGTTTTGCTTCTAAAATGTAGTTACAAGCCATTAGCATCTACTCTGAAGTGTCTGCTACAACCCCACAATTTCAGAATATTCTATAAATTGTGAAGAATAAAAGCAGCACTCGCACCTCCTCTAATGTACTTAGTCACACATTTCCATATTCATTTGGATTGCATTACACAGAAAAACTGAACCATATCATTACAATCTGCTAATCCACCCAATAACTTTTGCGAGACTTACGCTCTGCTCTAGTTAGCAAATATTCTGTGCATTTAAGATGCAAACACAAACTACTTTCTGATATATTTATAATTCTGTGGGATAGTATCTTATTGCAATGACTAGTGCTCGTAAAGCCAGCAGAGCTGCTCACAGAGGAAGGAGGCACACAGCAAGAGGTGCCACCATTTGATTCAGTAGAAAGAAGCTGAAGATAGATACAGGAGATGATTCACACGGAGCACTGTCTTATCCGGGGCCAGACGATGTTGGTCCTTACTCACTCCAAGTGACCACTCACAGAAGTGGCTCCGCTGAAGTTAAGGATATCCTTTGTGCGAATAACTACTCAAAATCCCAATGTTTTATAATTCAGATATTAGAAAGTAGTGTTACTAAAGGGTCATACACTTGCACATCTGTTTGCAGCATGTACTACAGTACCATCTACTACAAGCAAGCCAATTAAGCAAATGGAATTGTTTGTGGAAGCAGGGAGAAGAAATAAGTAGGAATATAAAATTGTTAAGGTAATATCCATTACAGATGAAGGCAGCAGGATGGAGCCCATCTTTTTTGATGGTGAAGGTTTTGATGTGCTATTTATTATGCATATCTTTTATGTCACATCTCTGTATTTGTACTCCATCTTATTTCCCTGCTCTTTAAAGATCTGTTCACTCAGCAATTGTCCTCCATAAAGCTACAGTATTATTGCTATGTTTTACCTAGTAATATTGCTTAGAAAATCTTCTCAAGGTGCAAAGCGTTCCCACATAAACATTAAGAAAAAACTGTATGTAATACAGAGTAGCTGCAGAAAGTGACAAGAGAAATTACTCTAAATTAGAGTCAAATTATGGACTAACATTCTGATTTTAAACAGACCAATAATTTACAATATTGCTATTGACAGTGCAGCAACTGTGAGGACACAGGTTTAATGTTACTCCTATTTTAAGACCATACCTTCTTTTGCAAGACCTCAAATGCTATGGATGAGATTGTAAATATAAAAAGCAGTCCATTAATTTTATATAAGCAGTTTTATATACCTGAAGGCCTACAACAACATTTCTTGACAAAATAGCCTAGCAGAAGAACTGTTTTTCTAAAGTTCAATCAAGAATGGCTTATAGAAATGACTGTGCGAATAAATATTATGGTAGAGGTGGTCTGAACTATCCATAATAGAAATTCCATTAGTTAAAATTTTTTAAGAGCTGCCAATTACACTCCCAATTTAAAGTGGCATCTGAATAATGACAAGCAATTCTCAGTGATAGAAATAGTCTACTTAATCTTCAACAGGAGACAGAATCTGTCCCCACACAAGTAAACCACTGATTTACATAGGAATCCTATCTTGTATAACACTGCAGGATCGGGCCATAGGATCCTCTGTGTAGGAGCCTTTGTTTTTCAATAGTGATCTCAATATAGGGCTAGAGTGTGTCTTCTTGGTTCCTTTTTCCTAGTGGTTCACACCCACCTCTAAGACAAATGCAGGAAATACTGTGCCAGCTGAAAATGAACTCCCACATAATGCAGGGCTCACATGACAGGGCGGGGGGGGCAGGGAAGGGGGGAAGGGGCATAAGACATGCTAGTCAGTAATCATCTGTAATATGACTTATGTTACTTCTGACATAGGTATGCAGTATCAGGCAGAAGCAATATACTCATAGAGCCAGATCCAAAACAACTGGAATTGTTAGAAATCATCACTGAGTGCAGGAATTTCTGGATAGAAGCATCAGATGTTCTAACTAGGAAGGTAAACAACATCTTTTCTTTTTCAACAGAGGATGCTGTGTTGGTTAGATTTTAAGTAAGTGACTCTTTTCTTTCTAAATAAACAATATAATTTTAATATATTTTTTTTATATATATATAAAATATTTTAATTACAGGTGCTTCCAAGAACTGAGGCTACCAGATCACTTCTTTCCTGGTATTATTTTGGCTGTCAGCTCTGCTACTAAAAGGAAGCCTAGGTATCCTGTCCTGCTATCACAAAAGTTTAAGGAAACAGAAAAAGAAATAACATACTTATTAGTTTTTCAAAAGTTCAGAAAAAAAAAAAAAAAAAAAAAAAAAGAACAATCACAAGTGCACGTAATGAGAAACAACCAGGCTACACACACAGAGAAACAACCAGGCTCTTCATTCTTTAGTTTTTGCATCAAGTTTGGAGTAGAAAATGAAATTAGAGGAAAATATGGCACTAGTATCGTTATTATATGGTAGGGTCCCAGAAAGCAAAAAAGCCTAATTTCTCCCTCTTCAACAATCTGCAGATGTGGAAAGAGAAGATTACCTTTCCATGCACTGGTCAATCGGTCATCGAGGTGATGAAACAGATTAACAGGAGAGGTGATACCCCAGAGGGCACTGACAAAACTAACACGTGAACGGACAGGACAGAGACCAACTAGTGGACAAATCATTTTACAGCAGACACAGGGGGCAAGGGAGAAAATATTACTAAACCACTCCTTGGAGAAGAAAAGACAGGGCACCTGGAGAGACGGATGCACTGTGCAAGGCGGATGAATGTCCCTGAGACATTTGTCACTAGTTGGACTGTGAGACACTGACATTAATGAGGGTGGCATTTGGAAGATAAAAGCAATATCTCTGAAGCAGACAATACAGTTTCCAGGCACCACACATGGGGACATGGTGTAATCAAAAGGGACTGGAAAATGTTCACATCTAGCAAAAGCATCACAATCGCTACTGGTATTCATGGGAGAATATGGATCAGGAATAAATGGCTTACGGTTTTGTCTGGAAGATTGGTGGGGATTGTGGGTTGTTTTTCCTCTCAGCCCAGTCAATTCCCATCACATTCTTTTATTGAAGGACTCTCCATCAGTCATCCACTTACACCTGCCTTGTCAAAAGTCAGTGTTTCATTGACAAGTGTTTTTCAGGCAGCAGACCTCTAGAAGACAGCTCTGTCGACAGTGAGTGGGGATTTACAGTAGTTGAGGCACTTGCCTGCGATTATCTCCTCTTGAATGCAAGGAGGGAGCTTGGAGATACCCTGAGGACTGGCTGCCAGGACACAAGCAAGTGGAGGGAGCAAGATCTGGCTGCCCCTCAGAGGTGTCTCAGAGTGCCACTACCACGAAAATGACATCAACTATGTCTGAGAGCCACACCTGCCATGACCCACAGGATAGGAAGTGTCATTATTAATTAATCACTGCCTGCTCTCATGTCTCAGTGTCAGCTGTGTCCCACCGCCCATTTGGACTCCAATGCTCTTGGGTGTCTCTCTCCAAAAGGAGGAACTGCTGTGGAACTGCTGTGGAACTGCGATAGAATGAGACAAACCCGAGTGTCCCGGAACACCATTCCTGATCCCCAGATTCATCCTGCCAGGGATCTTAGATGGTTAAATCCAAGATCCCATCCCTGTTCCCCTCTACAGTCACGTATTGCCCCCCTGGTCAGTTTTGCCCTAGAAAATAAAGCAGCTGCTTCGCCATTAAACGAAAGCCCGTCAGCAGCAACAGTAAATACATCAGTCTGCTGGTGCACCCGCCTACCTCTTCCTTCAGGAAAACTAACGCAGGCAGCCAAACCCCAAGCCCAGAGCGGGTTGCGGGTGAGGTCTGACCACCCGTGGCCCGAAACACGGGCCGGCCCGGGACAGAGGGTTTCCAAGGGGGGCCGGCCTGGTCCCCGGCAGCGCACGGCGGGCGGTGCCAGGGCGGGGAGTGGGGCGGTGCCGGGCCGGGCGCTGTCCGCGGTGCTGGCCGCTGCCCGCGGGGCTGGGCGCTGCCCGCGGGGCTGGCGCCGCTGCCCGCCCTCCCGCCGGCCCGGGAGCTCTCCGAGGTGCTGCACGGCGCGGCCGGGAGCCGGCGAGGCCGGGGGCGGGCGAAGGCGGGGGCAGTCCTGGGCCCGGGCGGCTGGGCGCGGCGCGGCAGCCGCGGAGCGGGCAGGGACCCTCAAAGTCAGCCTTGTGCCGGCCCGTCTGCAAGCCCTTGTCCGCTCTCCCCGCAGCGCCTGCACTAGCCTTTCGCGGCTCGAAACGTTCAGCATCTCCGACAGAGAGGGAAAAAACACACTTAAAGAAAAAAAAAAAATAAAATCCCGTGGACCCGTCGTGCCCTGAAGAAAGTTTTAGACGCGGATTCGGCAGCGAACAGGAAATTGGGAACCTAAACTAAAGCGACATGTGATGAGGACAAGCTCTTTCTGCTTCCTCTTTAATGCTGCATGCAGGGAGCGCGGCTCCACGCGTGAGGGTGCCCATGTCCCCGTCCTGCTGCGGAGTACCGAGCACCTCCCGGTTGTCCTTCAATATCGCCTCTGTCTCCTCTTCGATTTAAAAATTGAAAGAGAACGGGGAAGTGATAGAAGAAAGCTGACTGAATCCCTTCTTTAACCACAAACAAGCCCAGCAAGACGGATTCTGGGAAGAGAAGCTGTATTCCTAAACAGAGACCGATGTCATAGCAGTTAAAACAGAACAGAAAAGCCTCTCACGAAGTCAATTCTTATGTAGATGAGGCGACATAAGAGCTTTTCTCTCTTCGCCGGCTTAGTGAATTTCTAATTTGCCCAAAGAAGCCCTAGAGGAATGAGGAAGAAAGGGCGGGAATGTTGGGATTGCTAGTCGTAATAAACATTACCGTGCTCTGGATTTTCGCCTAGAAATACCCTGAATATGAGGGGATCCAACGCCATTGTCTCAGCCGAGTTATTTCTCTTGACCTTCGGCTTTGTCCATCCAGGCTGAACAAACTTCCTGCAATGAGCATCGCCCGTGCTCTCTGCCAGACACACAACTTTGGTCTCTCTAGGTCACGGAAAGTGAAAGGGGACGAGAGGCGGTTTCCCCTCCAAAAGAAGGGCACTCGCTTAAGTTTAAACAACGGCCAGAAAAACGTAGGGTTAAACAAAAAAGTAGGAAATATGCTGTCCTGTTGAACAGAGCAGTTTCCACAGCATTGAGAACCCGCCAATATATATCATATCAATAAAAGGAGCTCTTCGAAAGCTTGCATAGTAATTGAGATTGGAGATCTTTTTTGATATGGGTTGGCATTTCCTCATATCAATCTGACAGAGCCAACTCAGGAAATTGCTGGTAATATTCATCTGGGGAGCACTTTCATTAAACGTAATTCATTCGACTTTCACAATAAATTGAGTGACATCCTTACAGCAGAACCTTTTTATCCTTGATGAAGTGCTTGCCAGCCTTTGGTTTTCCACTTTATTGTCACATTCCTTAAAGCAGAATTGTCAACATGTCAATCTGCTGCATGAAAAAAATGCTAAAGCTGTATTTACAAAGCACCCAGGAGGTGGTTTAATGCTGACTTACAAGAAGAGCGAGCTGGGTGTTAAACTATCTGATAAATCACAGCATAACTTCACCCAGACCCAATCGGGAGAAGAGAGGCAATCCTAGGGAGGGAAGGACGGCTCACACATTCATTTTCTCCAAGTGCTGGCTATTCCGAGCAATTGGTTTCCTAACCTGCTTCACCGCACTTTCCAAGACGACTGGGAAATTGGCTTTTTGTTAATTAAAATGGCGGTTTAGAGACGCAGGGAAATATTAAATAGCTTAAAATTGATACCTCTAGGTACCGACTTGGAAGATTTGGCTAGTCAAAGTGAGGCAGGAATCTTGGATTATATTCAGGTGCCTCCCTAAAAGGTGAAATCTGTTCCAGACTGCTTACTCCAGAGATTTAAGAAATTAAAATAGTGTGTACTAAGCACCAGAAAAAAGGAATTTCAGTGCGGGGAAGCCCCTTCTTAAACTCCTAGAGCAGGTCCCTGGTGTTTAGGAAGGAAGCCCGGAAAAGAATGCACCATCCTCCTCTTAACAAAAAAAAAAAACAAACCCTAAAGCGCAGATAAGTTTGTTTCGCCTACACGAGATCCGAGTCCGGTTGCTATTCCCGTGCCTTACCTTCTGAAAGGATAATTATTCCCCCTACACCACCGCGAAAGCGTCTCTCAAACTCCTTTACAAAGAGTGAGCGGGATCGTCTCAAGGCTACGTAAACTCTCTCGCACAAAAAGCCACTTCTCTCCCTCCGCGCTAAGCGCTCCCCCCCCCCCCCCCCGCCCTCCCCCCCGCCTTCGACGTCAAATTCAAAATTGCAAGAAATCGCTTATTTGGGGGGAAAAAAGCAATACCCGAATGCTTTCAGCACCAAATGCCTCTGAAGAAATACTGTGGGTGGTGATTATGATAGGACAATGCCTTCCGTCTCTTTTGTTTTTTGTTTTCTTTTATCTTCGCTGCCTCTAGAGGTTTGGGGTTTTTTTCTTCCCACGACAAAGTAGGACACAATCAGCAACTATCTTTAAGAAAAAAAAAAAAAAAAAAAAAAAGAAGAAGAAAAAAAAAATCAACTTATCTTCGCCGGCACGTGATATCTGTTCACGTTCTCCATAGCTTTCATTAACCGGAGTGAAATGACCGCAAACAGTGCGACACAGATCGAAATTAAATGTACACAAACTCTGGAGCCGCTAACCCCCTGTTTACCCCCTCAGCAAACACCGTCCCAAGTGTGCCACCGCTGAGAACAATTTTAAACCTCTATTATTCACAACATTTTTGCAGGAAGGCTCCGCTCGGCTGCCAGAAGGCCTCCAAACTACAGTGACGGTGTGGAACAGACGTTAAAATCCCCTCCCGGCTCGGGTGGGAGGTGAGCAGGCTGTTTCCAAGACCCTTTGCCAAAGCCATCGCTCTGTAAAACAGGGGGGCCCGGGAGCCCCGCAGCTGTGGGCACTTCTCTGACAAAGCGCCGCGCGGAGAAGCTCCCCCCGCGAAACAACCTGCTCGCACCCCTCCTCGGAGGGGGCGGGGGGGGATGGCGGTGGAAAATTACCTCTCGTGCGCTGCTTAAATTCTGCACGGAGTTAAACCTCTCTGCCACTCTGCTCTGCTCTGTGTCCTCATTTACAAACCCACCGGTGAAGAAACACTTTGCTGGGAAAAGACGACAAACTGGGGGGGGGGGGCGGGGGGGGGAAGCGGAGAGGGCGGGCTGAGGGGGGAGGGATCCTTACCCTAGCAGCACGCAACGCAAAACTCCGACTGGTTTTAGTTCCGTACCCGCTACTCCGGGTAAGGAGTACCCAAGTCGTGAGCCGAAGTCCCTTCCAGCCGGGTCGATCCCCGCAGCGGAAGAGGTGCATGTTCTCGTGTTCTCATTCCTGGCTTGTGCCGGGAAAGTTCCCCCCAGAGCAGCCGAAGGCAGAGCCTGTGAACACGTCGGGGGCACAGTCCCGCAACCCGGCAGGCGTTTTGCCGCCGGGCGCTCCGGGTGTGCCGGGGAGCAGCGCAGGGCCCGGCCGGGGAGCGGCAGGACCGGCGGCCTCCGCCCGCGCCGAGCCAGGGTCGGTCCCTTGGCAGCCGGTACCGACGCGATCTGCCGCCTCCTCGGGGGTCATGTTCGGCCTGTCCCAGCGAGAAATAGCTAGTCAGGGTCCTCGCCGTCTTTGCCAGCAGCCCGCGCGTTTTGTAGTCGCTTCTGCAGCATGTTGCTTCCACCCATGAAAGGAAAAGAAAGAAATGAAAAGAAACAGCCTGGCAGTTTATTGTCCTGTGGTGTCAGGCTGGAAATTCACCGGCAACTAGGCAGGAATTAAACGAGAAGGTTTCCATTAAGGGAATGGTGTAAAACCCCAATGTCCTTATAAACAGACAGAGCTCAAACCTGAGAGAGTCTACGATCTCCGGGTGTTTTTTCTTTCTTAATATTTACGTGCTTCCTTAACGACGATTTTGAGCTCGGCACAGCACTGTTAGTTAAGAAAACATTATCCATTAGAACAGAACTAACTTGATTTCGAAAGAGCAACGGTGAAGTGGAGTCTCATGGTAAATAAGACCGAGTGTAGCTGTTTGAACACTTTCTGCAGCTCTCTAAATGTAAAGAAAGAAAATAACTGCAAGCTTTTAAAGATTAACTCCTAATTCCACCAAGTAAGTACTCAGTTATCCGCTTAGGCCAAAGGAAATGCACTTCCACCGCAAATCAAATATAACATTTTCAATACATTGCACAGCTCGAAACAAGGCGAAAATGCATGTCTCACAGAGGCTAACTAATGTTCTTATCAATAAACATAATACGGCGAACCATCTCTACCCCGGCAAAATTCCTCCTCATTCTGGTCGGCCGTGACCTCTATAAATTTCAGGCAATAAGGCTGGATGGCATATGGCTCTATTAAGAAGAGCGAGAAAAGCAGAAGCGCTTTTTTTTTTTTTTTTTTTTTTTCCCCAGGATTTCATTAGGAAGACGTTTAAGGGGGGGGGGGGGGGCGCGAAAAAAAAAAAAAAAAAAAAAGAGCAGTGGTTTGCTAGGTGAAGAGCCCCTGTGCTAGCTGAAGAGAAATTACAAGCCTGTCTGTAAATGAGTAACGTCGAGGCAGCCCAGCCTCGCTGCGGCTCCTCACTATCACTCAACACCGCCCAGTTCAGGCGGAGGGGGAACATGCTATTTTTCCCTGTCCCCGATACTATTGACTCCTCTCAAAAAGGATTTTTTTAACAAACTCGATAGGAAGCTGGTTGTGCTGCCATTTCATTTACCCTTCCTAACAGGTTGGGTACTGAATATTTAATTCCTGATTGAAACTGCCCTAGTCCACACAGCGCGACGCGCACACACGGAGAGGCACAACACAAGTGCTGCACCTGGCTGGGTTGCGGCACCGCGCTGAAGCTTTAATCAAAACTTCATGCTTCGACACTAATAAACAGTTTATTATCACGCGATGGCCTAACGCGAACTTTCAGAGTCACTCCCGAAATACAGAGAATAGGGAGAGATGGGCATAAACGTGGAAGTACCGACTCAGAAAGAAGAATCGGGTTAGAATCGGGTTAGACAGGGAAATCCTTTGGATCCCCCGGAGTGTTTTGGCAGAACACACAGCCCAACCGAAGAGGGCATCCCCTCCCCCTAGCTTATCTTTTATTCACGATATTTTTTTTGGTATCATATTTCGTATTGTTTTGACGGAAACGGGAAAATCGTCCCCTTTACTCTGCAATGCCAAGCCTTCTGGAAAAAAAAAAAAAAAAAAAAAAAAAAAGCAAGCATTCAGGTAATGAAGTCTGTAACTAAACGGTAATTGAATCAGCATAATTTGCACACTGAATGGTTTTCAAATGCTCCCAGTTTACAATTAAAGGAGAATTAATGCGCTTGTTGTTCAGACCGCAGCGCATTAGAATAAATCCAGCGCTGTTGTTGTAATGAGTCGAGAGCAGTTTAACTGCCAGCAAACACATTTAAAATTTAACACGACGTATCGATCTCGCTCCGGCTTTTTGATAGATTATTTGCCACGCACTTTTCTCCCCGCTCCCCCCCACCCCCCGGCTATAAAATTCGCGGGGAGGAGAGACGCCCGCGGCAGCCGTGGCACCGCCCGCCGAGGGCCGGGCCCCCAGTCGGCACCCACGGCCGCGGGACGGGACGGGACGGGCGCGACCCCCGGCGCTGCGCGGCCGCGCTGGGCGCTGCGCGGCCGCGGGAGGCGCGCGCCCCCCGCCCCGCCCCGCGCCGGGCCCGCTCGGGATTGGCTGCTCCGCGCCCGGCCGCGCGCCGCCGCGCCGCGCCGCGCTGCCCCCCAGCGCCCCCAGGCGGCGGGTCCGCGACAGCGCAGGGAGCGGCGGCGCAGGCAGCGCCCGGCGGCCGCGGAGCCGGAGCCGGAGCCGGAGCCGGGCCGGGCCGTCGCCTCCCCCGGCACAGGCTCCCGGGCGCTTCTCTGGGCCGCCCTCCGGGAAAAAGGGGCTTTTCCCTCCCCCGCCGCCACGGGGTCGAGCTCCCGCCGAGCGCTTGCCCGCTTAACGCACCGCAGGCGAGCGAGGGCAGGGGCTGCGAAGGAGCAGCCTGCCTCGGTTTTCTTCCGTGCGATCGCAGAGGGAGTAAAGTGTGCGTTAAAGGAGATAACGCCGCTGTTTACGCGTGTTCCCCCGGTAATCTTAAAGGAGATTTGCTGAGAAAGTCACTGACACTTCACCCGGATAACACCAGCTGTGCTCGTCGCCGAGTGCCTGCACGCCTCTGCCGCGCCGCCCGTGGTGGCACACTGTGGGGGTGGTGGTGTCCCTTCAGGAGGGATTCCCACCCTCAGGACGGAGCGGAGGGCAAAAAGTTGCCTCCAGCCCACAGCCTGGGTGGGCGCCCCCGCGGCGGCGCCCCAGTGCACCCGCCGGCACCGGGGGAGCCGGCCCGGGAGGTGGCACCGGGGAAGCCGGCCCGGGAGCCCCGGAGCCTGCTCTCACCCGGCGGCGCGCCGCTTCCCCGCGGAGGAGAAGTTGCGGGTCTGCCCCCCCGTCCCGCGCCCCGCCGAGGGCTCCCGGCCGAGCCCCGCACCTCCCCGCCCCGGCCCCGGCCCGACGCCGGGAGGACGGGGCAGGGCTGGCGGCGGGGCGCCGGTAGTTGCCGTGAGTTCGTTCGTTCTCCACCAGGCTGGTGCCCTCCTCCCCGCCGAACTACCCCCTCCCCGAGCCGTGCGAGGGGCCGGGGGCACTCACCAGGTAGAGGGTGGGCTGCAGCAGAAGGACCGCGTACCAGTACACAGCCTGCATCCTCGCCGCTCAAACTTCCCCCGCGCTGCCTTCGCTGCCTCTTTGTTCCTTCCAGAACATAGATCCACCTGACATCCACTTTACAGAACAAGCAGAGCTCTCACCAGCCTAGGCAAAAATGAAATTATAGACCCCATGACCACAAGACAAGGTTAGGCTTGAGACAAGGGGGGAAGAGAGGTGTGTAGGGAAGGGGGGGCGGGAGAGAAGGAGGAGATGGGGTGTGCGGATGGGGGTGGGGAAACAAAAAACGATTAAAATCGAGTTAATCCAGCGTCAGAGCAAAGTGATCGCACGGTCCGGGCTGGCTGCAGAGCGCCTGTAGGCAGCGCTCCCCGGCGCTCAGCCCTTTTACTGGGCGGGAGAGCCCCGTGGTGTGGGCTGGGACGGCCCGGGGGTGCCACCGCCAGCCCTGCCCTGCCTGCCCTGCCTGCCTGCCTGCGCGCCCTCGGCGGGCACCGGGCGGCAGCCGCCCGGCAGTTGGCCGCGGAGCCCCGGCAGCGCGCTGGGGAGCGGAGCGGCGCCGCCGCGGGGGGAAGGGGCAGGGGCAGACGCCGGGGTCGGGGCTCCGGATGCTCCCGGGCGCGTAAAGCCGAGGCGACGAGCCTCGCCCCCGGGACGCCCGAGCAGGCTCCGCGTACCCCCGCAAGCGCCCACCCGCCCCCCCGCCGCTCCGAAGGCGCGCCGCGCCTTGCCCCGGGCCGGGACCGCGCCCCGGGGCGCCCCGACGGGCGCGGACCCCCATCCCCGGGCCCAGCCCTCCTCCGCCCCCGCGCCCCGCGGACAGCCCCGCCGCCGCGGGGGGGCCGCGGCGGGGATACGTACGGCGTGGGGGGTCCGACGGCGGCCGGGGCTCCGCGGGGCGCTCCATGGGCGAGCCTAGAGCGGCTGAGCGCCGCGGCGCAGCCCGCCGCCCCTGCGCATCTCCTCGCCGCGCTCCGCACCGAGGTGTCCCGCGGCCGCTGGGCATCCGGCGCAGGCACTGGCGGGGCGGCGGGGCGGCTGGCAGGCTCTCCCCCCCTCGCCTCCCCTTCTCCGCACACGGCCGCGCTTCGGCTCCGCCGAGCAGGACACTTACGGGAGGAGGGAGCTGCCCGGGCTGCCCGCTCGCCTTCGGCGCGGGGCGCGGGCAGGAGCGGCGGCACCGGCGCTCCGGGGCGTCCAGGGCGATTTGTCTCTATTAAAAATGACTTATTGGCGAGGGAGCGGCGAGCGCCTGCTATTTAACTCCAGATAAAATCTATCTGCAAAGACCTTGGCCGATCATCTTAAAATAAAGCGCTGGAGCCGAGCACTGTCCGAGCCTCACTGCTTGGGGAGAGAGGCAGAGCAGTGGAGGGGGGAGGAGGGGGGGCTTGCTTGGCGAGGGGGGAAGGGAGGCGGGAGAGAGGGGAGTTTAGCGGCGTCCCATCCTCTCCTCTGAACGGGGTGATGAATCAGAGCCCTCCCCGGGCGGCGCGAGCTTGCCTGGCGCTGTCCGCCTTGCTCGCCCTGCCTGCCCTGCCCGCGCTGCTGCCTGCCTTCTTGCCTGCCCTGTCTGTGTTGCCTTCCCTGCCTGGGCTGCCTGCGCTGCCCGCGCTGCCTGCCCTGCCCGGGCTGCCCGCCCCGCTGCCCGCACTGCCGGCTGGGGCACAGCCCCTTTCCCTCTCTCCGCCAGCCCGCGGGAGCCGGCTGGCTGCCCAGCGCCTGGAAGGAGCCTGGGAGAGCTCCTCTTCCTTCCTTCTTCCCTTTCATTTCGGGGTCCCACCGTCCCCCGCGCTGCCCCGCGCAGCGCCCGCGCTGCCCAGGCCGGGCGCTGCCGTGAGGGGCCGCGGAGCGGGGCCGGGCGGCGGCCGCGGGGGACAAGCCCTGGGAGTAAAGGGTCGCTTCTCCCCCGCCAGCAGGAACCTGTAGCTGCACAGCCCCTCGGAGCGAAGCAGGAGAGCTCGTCCCTGGCCGGTGCTGTGGCGAATCCCGCCAGCGGTCACGCAAAGGGAAAGGTCTCGTCGACCTTGTTTTCCTTCTTCTTCACAAGGAGCCCGATGGGGTTTTTCCTGCCCCCTTCCACCCCCACAAACAGTATCATTACCAGCGTGACACTGGGACAGGGTGAAGGGGAGGATACCAACAGCACAAGGCAGCCTTACCAGATGCCCAGCCTCGATAGCAAAACTCAGATTTATCACCTCCCAAAAGGGAACCAAGAAGCAAGCCAGCATGCTGCACAGAGCGGGAAATGAGAGAGAAAAAGAGGACTTCAGCTGTCCTGCCAAATCCTTGCTGCCCTTAGAGCACGTCCTGGTAATTAATATCTGCAATCTGAGGCTTCAGTACCAAGCTGTAAGATACTGTTTTAATTTGGGGGTCTGAGTTTAGAACATAGTAATAAAAAGGGAGCGGGAAAAGGAGGGGGGGAAGGTAATGAGTACTCTTTGAAAGAGCTGCACCAGAGCCTCCCCCATGGCCATTTCTGCTCCAAACACCTGGAAGATGGACACCGCCATATGTCTCCAGCACCATCACTCTGCTAGACATGTGGGATGCTCACGTCACAGCTTTGAACAGAAGCGTGCAGCCTGCGAGCAATCGTGCTGTCATCCTACCCCTCCAGACAGCCTCTGCATTACAGTGCAGGCTAAAGCTGCCTAGGGACTTCTTGCTTCAAATGGGTAACAAAAAAATCACAGCTAACTTTCCCCTTTCAACTCCCTCCTTCCTATCTATTCCACTGTTACTTCCCTGTGAGGAGCTTTGTCCACACGTAGTAATCAATCTAGATAGTTAGATAGATAGATGGATGGATGGATGGATGGATGGATGGATGGATGGATGGATGTTGCTCTTTTTGCACAGAACATACTTGCCGTAAGCTGCGTGGAGCGTACTGTTGATCTTTGCAGTAAGCTGTTACATATTTAGAGCCAGCATGGTTACTCTTACCTCAGATATGAGATTGACAGGTTAATATGGAGCAGGAAAAGCAAACACAAAGTCAGCCAGATTTCAGTGGGTCATGTTCCTGATGAAGTCGTCATCTCTTCAAGAAGGAATGATTCAACTCTACTGTCTGTGTAACTTGTTTCAGCTTCTCCAAGGTCTGATCATTAATGTCTTCATATATGAGGTGACAAGGAAGTAGTCCTTGGAGAAGAATTATTCCTTCAGCTGGTCAGATAGAAGGCCCTCCCAGTCTTTCTCATTCAGATTCTTGTATCTCATTTCAGGGAGCACTGCAGAGGCTCTGTTTGAGTCATAAGCATGGCTCCTCTTTACTACAGCCCACTAAAACTTCCTTCCCCTGTGAATTCAGCAAGGTCTTCTATGAACAGCACGGTCTGTATGCTATCTACTTGAGTTGTCAGCAGGCTCTTGAGGTGAAGTTCTTAAGGGCGGACGAACCTGTTTTCTGTCAGGTTGGGACTGATCCAAGGTCCCATTGGCTTCACTGAGAGTTTCTTCGCTCTTCAGCTGACCTCCTCAGCCAAAGGCCACTGGGACAAACCCTTTAACTACAGTGGAACTGAGCTTTCCTTCAGAAATGCTGTTTGGACTGCTGCTTCCCTCCATTGTCACTCCAGAAGAAAAGAGCAAGAAGCATACGGGAGCCTGGATTGATCTTTTTCATTTAAAAAAAAAAAAAAAAAAAAAAAAGCAGGCTCCAAAGTATTCCAGCCGTGAACATGTGATACTTTTTCAAAGGGAATGCAATGCTTATGAAAATCTGACATTTAGGATTTCTGGACACAGTCTTTTGACTTTTATCTGATTCTGTAATGTTGGTACAGAAGCTTAAGTGGAATATTAGATTTTTTAAAGTTAATTTTAATTTCAGCCATTTGGATGCTGTTTGTAATCTTAGCAATAAGGTTCCCAGCAAGTAGTGTCAGCTAGTGAGGTTTTAAAGAATCACAAATTCTGGGTTTACTAATGGACTTTAAAAAGACCAATTAGACTTTAAAATGCAATTGGACTATTTTTAAAGCTTTGAAATACATTCTAACCTTTAGACTTCTTCCCTGTTACTGTGAAGATAGCTTCCTGGCTTGCAGAACTGAAAGGATCACAATCAGAAAATCCAAAGACAATGGGAAGTGATTAATAATTGCTACAGGTTCCAATGGAAGATGGGCACATGGTTTAATTGCTTGAGGCACTAGAAGAAAGTACAATGCTGTAATGATAAATATCAAATGGCTGTGCTAAATTTACTGCACTATGTAGCTAACCTGACTAAACATGGACAGTTACGTATGAAATAAAAACAGTAAATAGAACTGAATTCCATGCAATACTATTCATATAGGCCATGTTTCTTATTTTGAAATACTGCTCAGAAAAAAGAAAGTAAAACAAAGACAGCAAAGGCAGACCAGAGTACTAAGGGCTGAAGCAAGTCTAAGAAGATGAAAAACCGATGCAGCTTAACCACCATTTTTCAGTCTGCTCTTAACCAGATTTTTTTCTCAGTGTTTCAGGGTTACAACCAATGCCTTGGTTGGAAATTCTGCCTCTGTTAAAGTCAATGGAAGTTTTGCCCCATCTCTGTAAAGGATATATTAAAATGTTAACAATGGCTGTCTTGAAATAAAAAATCAGCCTGTGCTATAAGCAAATATCATCTCATCTATATGCATGTTGAAGTACTATTGAATTCAACTGGAGTTGCATATGCACTACAATGACAGATTATGGCCTCCACAGCTTTTCTATATTTGTACTATACAGTGTACGGGACAGATGCCTCATATCACTCATGTAAATAATCTTACTGAAATGTTCTTCATACTGCCAACCATTAATTCATCAGACCTTCTCTTCTTATCCCTTCCCCTCTTCACATTTTAAATAGATTTCTTTTGTTTCAAGGAAATCTTCCTGTTTGAACAGAGTATTTTTATGGTTAGTATAAATACTACAAACAGAATCACTTATCACATTTTATTTCCATTCTTTCAAGGTCAGAATATGACTGTAGGTACCATTCATATTTCTAAATATAAAAATATCTCTGAGATACTTTTATTTTTATTATATTGATTTCTGCCTACTTACAGTCAAAGACATACCACGAAGTGATTATTACTCTGTATTCCATATGGAAAAATACAGGAATACTCCAACCACTTCAAGAGAAATGCCTTGAATTCATGGCGTTCTTGATTATTTCTCCTGTCACTATGTCATGAAAACTCACACAATGTTGGAGTGAGATGTGATGTTCAGCATCAAAGAAAACTAAAAGGTAATGTACAAACAGCAGTGTCTGGATCACTCAGTCCTTCTGTGATACAGATATGAGCAAGCCTACATGCTTCACTTACTCCAGGTAAGGCTCAGTGTGCACGTACATACTAAGGATTTTTCCCAAAATACTTGAGATGAGGTGAGACATAACTTATTGTCTACATGAATAAAATTTACAGCCAAGTTTATCTACAGGATTCTCTCATTAATAATGCCTTTAAATCCAAGGGGGGGGGGGGGGGGGAAATCTCAAGATCACGAATATAATAAGTAAAAAAGTTTCTAACCTTCTTTGCATAGGGACTGTCTTTTCTAACATATTGTGTATTATAAAGATTTGTATTTTCATTCTGCATTTATTTCATCCATTAGATCTCGACAATTTTCTGCAGTGGCAAGACAGGAAATAGAAGAGTTTTAATAATACCCATAGGAAAAGAAAAAAAAAAAAAGAACTTAAAGTAATGGAAGGAGTCTGTACATTGTCCAGAAAATACTACAACTTAGGTGAGTTTCCTGAAGACATAATTAGATTTCAAAAATAGTGTAGGACTAAGTGAATTTCTTAATTAAAATCCAATTATTGGAATACTACCTGATGGCCACTCCAGGGATTATTAGCTGACAGCAACACTTGTTGAAATAATAAAACTTGATAACAAAAGTTTTATTAAAACCTCTATGTGTATGTGCATGGTTTTTAATCGCAAAAATAACACTGTGTATATAATGTCAGATGGGAAGGCTTTATACAAGAGAGCTAAAATACGAGAGTAGGAATTGATGTGGGAGAGTCTGCAAGGCCACTTGTCTTTTCTCTCTGTGTGGTGGCGAGGAAGAAAGCAGGGAGGTCCCCAAAGTCGCCTTGGACTGCCTGCAGGGCCAGAGGAAGGAAGGATGCTGGCAGCCCAGGCTAGCGTCAAAGCACCTGCTCTTGGGCTCCTGGGAGCACACTGCTCTTCAAGGCTTGGGCCAGAAATCTGCACAACCCTGAGTATTCAGGGCAGAAGGCCACTCTATGGAGAATGAAGAAGAATGGCAAAACTTCTCCCCGAAAGCCTGGCAGGGTAGGGCATCTTGGCTCTGTATCACATGTGCCAAAATGACACCACATAGCCACACCTTCTGAGGCAACATAATCAACTGATCCATATTGTAAGCAGGAATAAACTCCCTGAGCCAGAGTTACTGTTACAGAAAGGAGATCCCCTAGTGTCTTTCCCTCTGTCATTTTTTCTCATTCACACTGTATTGGTTATATACGCTCAACAGCAGTGCTGTGCAGACAGTCCTGAAAACGGTATTTACTTGTGACTCTCCAGAGCGGCTGCAGCAGAAGCCAGTCAGGGCAGGACGGCAGGCTGCACCGCAGGTCGGCCTCTCCCGTGTGCTGGAGCAGTCACACGGAAGGGTCTGAGGGCAACTCCTTCCACACACCCCTCCATCCCTTGGGTTTTGTGCCAAGCATGTTAGAGCAAGGCCGACAGGCAGGTCTTCTGGGTCTTCTGCTACATGCTCACCCATCACGGGGAGCCGGGCTGCGGCTACAGCTTTTATGCACTGCAATAAAAAGCCTCAGGGACTGGAATTGCTGGTGTCCAAAAGGAAGCTTATTGACTTTTAAGAAAGCAGCTGATAAAGGGATAAATGATCTTGGTTAGAACAGCCCGAGAGCTGAGCTCAGACACTGGACTCCATGCCAAATACTGTTGCCACTGGCTGTAGCTAAGAAGAAATGGGCTCCTGGGAGGGTCTTCAGTGCGATATGTGGAGCTCTGCATCCTTTCAGGTTGCTTTTACTTTGTGGGAGGTTTGTAAACTACCTACCACACTGATTTTGCCAGGGGATCAGTGAGTAGCAGAACTTGAATGAGGGGCTATTTTACCTTTCATAATGACATAATTTAGTATCATTTTTCCTACAAGCAAAATGAGCTATTGGGAACCAACTCAGAAACAACTCCGCCTTTCATGGTTTAGACCTATTAATTTGGGCGACCAGTCTGTTTCTCTTCAGCTAAATGAAAGCTTTGAGACTTCCTTCAAACAAGGTGGAGTTGAGCCTTTGTGAGAAGTCTTGTTTGGATACCTTTTGCAATTACAAATATTTTTAAACACAGGTTATGTCTAAGTCCCTCATCTAGTAAATCATTTCACGTGGCCAGGTGTTAGGGCCAGCAAGGAATATCTTTAATACCATTCAAGGCTGTTTGCACTTCAGGATCAGGATTTTACATTGCAGCTACAGTAATTAGGGCTAAAAAGGCCCCAACAGAGTTTATCTTTTTCAGTATCTAGAGGGGATTCTCTTAGTCATAGGTGTAAAGGATAGTCTTCAGTCAGACATCAGCCCACTCGGATGGCATCTTGTCACTTCAATCAACTATGAATCAGCTTCAATATTTTCAGTATTTAGAGGATAAAAAGAATATGGGAAGAATAAGAATATGTAAGAATATGGGAAGGAGCTATATATTTTGTAAAACCATGTGAAAATGTGTCAAATTTCACCTGTAATAACAATACAATAATCAACTGCTTTTGCTTACCCAAGCCTACATTTGGTATTAAACCAAAGTGAGATTTTTTGGACCAGAATATTGTGAAATGGACAAATCTTGGAAGAATTTTCACCTTTGATGAAAACCTATTTCAGGTTTTCGTCTTTACTTTACAAGGGAAGAGAAAGCTTCAGGCAACATATCAAAGAAATTACAGAGGAAATGAAATTCCTATTTTTGCATGCAGTTGCTGCTGAGGTATGAATACTTGGCTACAAACAGAGAGACAGCTGTCAGGATCACCAGTATTAATGATTACATGTTTAAAAACAAAGGGATGTTGATTCGTCGAGTTACTTTGTTGTGCCGTTGCAATAGCTAAACTGCACACAGATGCAATTTCTATTTTACTCTTGAGAAAACTTTACTAAAAAATTGCTGGGAAGTGAAGCCAAAAATCAGAAGAAAGAGGAATAACCAATTCCCATGGTTTACATCATTTAATATAAAAATTCATGCTTTCTCTGTCAAAGATTGGGGGGAGGGGGGGCGGAGGGGGAGGGGGAGGGAGGTTTAATTACACAGGATTATTACAATCTTCCAGTGCCACCTTGTGGCTTAGCATAATACTGCAAAATACCTCCAACATTAAACTCCACATTTGCCAAGCATACGCAGCCAGTTATGCATGCAGCAGTCCATAAAGTTACGATAACACACTGAGAGCGGGAAGACAGCTTTTCATCTTATATATTGAACAACCTTCTGCCTCTGCTGCAACAAAATGCCAGCTTTTGCTGTTACAGAGTTGGACCCATCGCACCTGATGCTAATATTGGGGTGTTACTCAAAGGATGTTCCCCAAAGCAGTATGCAGAAAGACTCCCAGGGAGGTTTTGCAACAGGCCATGTCAAAGTACGTTAGCGTTGCTCTATGTCTACACCATGTAATTTAGCACCAAGGATATAATTTTTGGTTTAAACCACCATTCTTATTTCACAATGTAACTGAGTGCATCACCATGTGCAGGCATCATCACTTGCAGGCACCTATTCCAGTGCTTGACCACTCCCACTGTGAAGATCGTTTTCCTAAGGCTACCAGGATTTTTCTTGCTGCAATCTGAAGCTATGTTATCAAATCACACTCACAGCAATGGGATCATGGTTCCTGAGCAGAGCCCTTCCACATTGCTACAAGAACACCACTTTGCACACGTACACATAGTTCCTTTCCACCAACAGAGAAGTGGACTTCTTAAAGGTGGAAGTTAAGATATATACATCATCCAGAAAAAAGACTGATCCATTTCATTGGCAAATATCTCAGAGGACATAATCTTTTTGAAAAGGAAAGGCATATATTTGAGAAGGAAAATGTACCAGGCAAAGGGGTGTCAGTGGCAATGGCAGTGACACCAGCAATAGCTGCAGATCAGCTCATACTCAGACTGGTACTGTGAACTGTGATTCATGGATGAGACAGTCCAGTTCCCCAGGCTGGCTCATCCTGCATCCTACTGTGAAACTGCCAGTCTCAGCTATACAAGACTTGCAGTGATGGCAAAGACATTTGGAGGACATCAAAAATTAAACCAAGGGGAATCAAGTGGCTTGATTTCTATGAGTCTGAAAATCCATGAAACCCTCAAATGACACATGTATGAAAATAATCTACAGGTTCCTAAGTCAGAATTTACTAAGATCAAAATCAATCCTGGATAATTATGTCTCAGATGATCATGCAGTGCCAGTCAAGTGTTACACAGCAGGCCTTAAACTGGGATTCCTGTTTTGGCGAATCAACCATTTACCCTACTGACAGATCCATCTTTTACTTTTCAGCCTATATTCCTTACAGATCTGTGCTGACAAATCTGTTGTTTCATGTCATCTGTCGATAGTATATATTATGCCATTTTCAAAGGTGCTGAGCTTATGTAGTGTACCACTCATAAGGTAATAGGATCATAAAACATAATTGTAAGCAGCGCATTTTCAGAAGATTCATCTTCCTCTTGAGGACATAAGATGTGTCCATGGTTTTATATCCACACATAGATTTAAGGAGACTATCAGATGCTGACAGAGGCCTGATTTAAAGAGCAATTGTGTTTAAATCTAGCAAGGTGGCCATGATCACTCCAGCTCCCCAGGTAAATTGAGGCTTGCATTTTGTCTTTGCAGATCTGGAGGACAGTATCAAGATGAATGACAATACTCTTCTTAGTCAAGCACATGCTAACTAAATAGGTACCTATGTACATGTCAGAAATCGGATGCACTATTTTTTTCAAGTTTGGATATTGCCCCATTCGGATATATAGTATATATTCTGCAATAGCAACAGACTGTTTATAATAAAATCTGCTTTTCTGAGCTGACTAGTTTCAAACACTGCAGTAAAATACATTGAGTAAATTTGGACTCTAGAGATCAGCTAGTCTTAAGGGGGCATTACATTTAAATTTAAGGCAAGGATTGCTTAGATCAATTAGGTTTTAAGTTCAGCTAAATTTAAAACATTGCCAGCATGGTAGAGTGTACTTAGATAAAACAGACTTACAGTTTTAGAACTTGTTTAAGTTAAGTTAAATTTAAGCCCTTGCTGACTAAAATTTAGTAAATCCTTGACCATGGTAGTTCAAACTCCTAGTCTGATTTAAATCCACAGATTTAACAATGTTTGACCAGATCCAGTATAAAGCTGGTCTGAGAGAATGATAAATAGGTAGCTGTTTGTTTCACATTTGAGTGCTGGGCACTGCAACAGTAGATTAATTACCCTTAATTAACTATCTCCTTTGTAGAAGCTTGGAGCAAACTATTAATGACACCAGAAGGAGAGCTGAAGCTACTTGATTCACTTAATGCACAGGTATCATCTGTACAATTATCTGCCCTCTGAGCAGATGGGGAGCGCTTACAGCAACTGAGCTCCCGGCCCTGCTAAATGTGACAAATTGAAGGAACCTGGGGAGACAAAATAGCACTACCAATACTCATGGAGGCATCTCAGTGCAGTCTCAGCTGCGAGTTAACAGCACCTGTGCTCCTAAGTAGTTCTACGGCAGGGCAGCACCCATCTGAAGAGGAGTGAACATCTCCAGTAAATGGGTTCCCTGAAATGTAGGATGTCCATATATTCTTTTGCACCAAGGATATCAGTCAGAGGACATGGAATCTAGCTTACATTGTGAAGATGCACTACAGAAAGATTCAATTCTCAGGCGCACAGATTTTCCGATGCCATGGAAAACTGGCCAGTGGTTTATATGCCAAATGTAATAGTGTTGGACCTCTGAAGGCTTCTAGACAGTTTCTTATACAGCATCAGAGAGAATATGGTATTTGTGGATGATGACAGTATCAATATCAAAGGGAGAAAATGTAATCTTTTGGGGCTGGGGACTAAAGCATACTCTGAAATACCCCCAATACCATGCTCAGAGGCAGAGAAAAGTTACACTTAAAAACATGGTTGAGAAAACAGCAAAGGCAAAAAGTTTAATTTTTGGAACTCTTTGGAATAGCTGAAATCTATATAAGAAGGAAAGCAAAACCAAACTAGAACCAAGTCATTGATTCATCTAAACAATTAAAGAGAACTTTTAAGATAAAACTCAAGGAAAGTCAGCACTTGTAAAAAGCACATACTCTTTACAACCCTCTGTAGTGTTATACCTCTCTCTCTTTCTATCCAAACAAGTGACATTCCTATTCACCAAGTCCACAGCTCTGGCAAGACACCTGAGCCTCTCACTGTGTGGGGTATATTACTGCCATGCTATTTGAAGGAATGCTCTCTCCCCTCTGTCCCTCAGAGGATTCATACATTCTGATTAAGAAAGGACTATACGCATGACAGCCCCTGGAGGCAGAGCCGCCTCACCTCCATGATGACCTGTCAAGGTAATTCAGACACCCAGAGCACCTGTAATCTCCCAGTCCTTTCACAGGCAGGTGATACCCCTGTCCATGACATGAGGCTCAGCTCCAGAACTGAGAGCTGAGAGCAAACTGCTAAGTGCCTGGTTTCAAAGTATCCTGAGATGGGCTGAGAGTTGGAGTATCCAAAGCTTTGGGACATTCCTGATAAACACAAGGCCTGAAAGCACAGTGCTCTCAAGGACTAACTGGGAGGGTCTGTTCTTTGCTCTTGGCCATAGCTAGGGAAATAAAAAACAAGGATTCCTTCTTAGTAAGGAATCATAAGGTAAAAATGTGTGGCATTTGATGACAACTCTCTCCTCATTGGAATAAATACCCTGGGGTAAGACTTCTGCTCCCAAATTTCCATTCACTTCAGACATTCCCTCCTTCTGCTGCAAGATACTTGTGGATAAATCAAGCAGGACCCTTTCAGTACAGTGGCAGGATGAAATCATATAATGTGTTTGATAAAGCCAGGTCAGCGAGCTGTTAAGAGTTTGAAGAAGCTTCCTACAGGTGCTCAAAGGTCCCAGGGGACCACTGTTGTGCAGAAGGGTGTCAGAGGTACCTGCTGTGTCCTATCCTCAGGACTGCCTTAGAAAACAGCATAGACATTGCCCACTTATGATTGCATAGCATAACAACTTGGAGAGCCCATGCAAGATAAAGCCATTATTGACTCATCTCCAAGCAGTGGCCTGCTTCGAAGTGGCTCACAAAAGGGCCATAATATATGCTTATATTACATGCACAGTGACTATGCCCATAGGAGCAAAAGAGTTGAAAGAATTAACATGAAGAGTGTTTGACTTCAAAAAGGGAACTACCTCGAAGTGAAAGCCAGGGAAGAGGAATGTAAATGTAACAGGCAAAAGGCTAAAAATTTTTGTATGCTGTGGAAATTGTTTTAAGATGTCATGTTAGAGTACATGTTCAAAACACTTTAAAAGGAACAAAATCACCAGTCAGTTATAGTAAACAACAGGGTGAATAAAAAATTAAAAGTAAAAAGAACAAGAAAAGAAGTTTCATCCAAGTGAGGAAAAGAGAAGATCATAAAAACTGGCAAGTTTAAAGAAAACCACAAGGAAGCCCAAAATATTTTTAGGAGCAATTTGCTGAAGGCATAAAAATGTTTCATAAAAGACTCTTTTTAAACACCTCAGAAGTAGGAAGCCTGCCAGCTAGTTAGTCAGGCAGATATATGATCAAGATGTAAAAGGAATGCTCATGGACGATAAGGCTGAAAACATTTAATGAATTTTTCCACTACTATTCATGGTGGAGGATCTGAGGGAGGCTCAGGCACCAGAGTGCTTTATATGGGAGAAGAATATGATGATCTGTCTCAAACTGCAATCTTAGAAGAAAAGATTTCAGAACAAATTATAAAATAAGTTGTAACAAATCAGGTTCCAGGACTAAATAACATTCACTCAGGACTCCTAAAGGAATTTGTGTATGAAACTGCTGAAGCCAACCCCATTTCATAACCTAAAACATACACTGGTCTCCGTGCCAGAGAAGTTAAGTGTGATGCCAATTTTTTTAAATATTTGTTGACATGAACCTAGGAAATCTGTTTTCCATCATGGGCAAATTGGTAGAAACTATATTAAAGAACAGAATCTATGGACTCAGAAATAAACATGATATTTTGGAGAAGGACCAGTATGACTTTTGTGGTGGGAAGTCATGCTTCATAAATCTACTACATTTCTTTGAAGAGTCAATTAATATGTAAACAAGGATACAGCAGTGCAGTAGGAGTATGTGGATTTCTTAAAAAGTTTTGTCAAACTCTCTTTGTAAGGGCTTTAAAAACACTAAGCTTGCCTGGAGGAAGGTGGAGGTCCTGCTATGAATTCAAAATTTTCACAATGGAGGGATTTAGCCATGGGGCTCACTGGGATCTGTGCAGGCACTTTTGGTGCTCAACAGATTTGCAAATGGTCTGGAAGGATCATCATAGAGATGTGCCAAGATTTACACACCATGATGATACAGAATTATTCAAGATAGGAAAAAATGAAGATGGCAGCAAAGAGTTGCAAAGGGATCTTGTTTACAAAGTGGCTTGCATGTAAAGTGATACTAAAATGTAAAGTGAAGTTCAATGTCAGTAAGTTAAGAGGTAGACCCTTATTTAAACATGTGCTCTAAACTAGCTACTTCCACTCAGGAAAGAGGTCTGTGGAAAGTTCAGCTTAACAGTCAGTGGAAATTAAGTAGACAAATAGATCTTAGGCATTTTTTAAAAAATAAAGAGCAAAGAAGTCAGAAAGCATGAGTACATCACTCACAAATGGTTACTACGTCCCCATCGTTGACTGTGCACAGGTCTGCTCACTCTATCTGCAAATGGTTTTAACAGAAGTAGGAAAGCTGCAGAGAAAGATAAGATCACCACCGTGTTACAGATTCCACATAAGGAAAGCCTCTACAAACCACCTCCTCTACTAGTAAAGCCAATGATAAAGGAGAAAAATGATGTGGAGAAGGTAAGCAGGCAATGATTTTGCACTCCTTCTCTCAATAGAAGAAGAAATGCTCATCCAGAGAACTGAGAAGGTAGTATTTTTAAAGGCAAGTGAAGGTCAAGATGTAAGTGAATTCTGGAGCTCATGACCAAAGGACATGCAGGTCGCACCTCTGAAAGGACTGAAAAAGAGACAACTTTACGGAAGATAGAGCCATCAAGTGTTATTAAATAGTGACAATAGCCCAGCTGCACACTTCTAGGTCAGTCAGTGTTTAAATTGCTGATTACGTGAAGCTGAGAAATTTTGTTCTTATACACTTTCCTTCAGCATTTACTGTCAGAGGCAGACTTTCAGGCTAAACAGATTTTTCATCTGTCCAGTCATCCTTATATTTTAGTAGCATAGGTGCACAAAACATGACTAGAAGAAACCGTCTGAATCACTGAGTTCAGTCCTCAGAAGGACAGGCCTCCCAACAGCAGCTGCCTGGCTCAGAAAGGATCTGTTGTACCAGCAGTCTCCAGGAGCTGTAAAAAGCTTCCCTATGCTTAAAACCTAAGCAAAAGGCAAAAAGAAACAACTGCAGTGAATTGCCAGAAGACAACAGGAGAGATGAAGGGCACCACCACTTTTCTACATCCCTCCCCTAGTAAGTAGAATTGCAAAAAGCAAATGACTCCTACCCAACAGAGGGAGGCAAAAAACCCCAGTAATTTTTCATGAACTACTGTGGCTGAAAAAAATCCTCTTTGAATGCAAATGAATCAACTTGTTTGCTCTTATATTCCTAAAAACACAGATGCCTAAGAGCCACTGCTAAAAAGTCTGATGCCACTTTTTCCTTTCTCTGTCGCAATTTTTGTTGTATCTGAGTGACTAAGGGTCTCCGAAGGCAAGAGAGATGCCGATTTTTGTAAAAGGAAATGGAAGTGCTGTTATTCAACTCTGCTATACGATCACTAAATCTTAAAGCTTGTCTCATAGTGGAGGAGCAGTGAAGCAGGAAATTGCTAATGCAAAGTGTATAAGAGAAGATCCACTACAGCAGGATTCAGGCCTCATCCCAAAAGCCACTGTTGAAAAAAGGAAGAAATATGTGAGTAGAGGAGAGCACTATGAAAATAAAACAGCTTTCCAAACCAGAAAAAAACCCCAAGCGAGCCTAATCATTATGCTACCGCATACAAAGTTTAATTGTGTGTTATAATTTTGTGTGCAGTGATTAGTCTTCAGTAATGCACACAACTGACACACAGCTCAGCTCCCCAGAACCAAAACTGTATCAGTCCATTTACAGAGAGCTGGAAAAGTAATACAATTTATTTTAAAATTAGTGATAATCTATCTGAGGAAACAGACTCAAAGTAGCACTTTGGTTTTGAAGACTTCTGGCTAAAAGTTGCTCGCTCTCCCTGTGGAGATTGTTGTGACCCTGCGGGCAATGCTGGTGGGCCATTCTGGGATGTTTTTGGAGACGTACTCAGAACATGTAGTTCTTTAGTACAACTATGTGTGGAGATAAATTTTTTAGATCCCTGTTCAATCTAGGCCCTTTAAACACCTGCTTTAATTCTGTTCACTTAAGCCGTACCATGCATCAATGGTACAATTAGCACTCTTCAAATTAGCTACACACTTAAATGTTTTCAGAGTCACAGCTTGTATTCCTGCAGGTATGTGACCAGCTGTGTCTGGCAGGTATAGGCATGTAGAACTGTATAAGATGACTGATAACTGAAACCGCGTGTTTGCAGAAGTCTTCACTACAAAACAGTCCATGTGTGGACAAATCCCATCATCTTTTCCTGAGGTGTTGTAAAACATAAGATTCCCAACCAAAATTGATTTCACACTATTTGCTCTACCCAGCTGCTGTAGTTTCTGTAGTGGATATTTTCATCTCTTCACGACACTGCATGGACCACCCTGTAAGCCCAAAAGGGAATCTTTCATATATCAGATTGCCTCTGGTGTCTCCTCACTAAAGCAAGGCTGGACATCCTCCTAGAACCCTGCTGACTGGGCAAATGTGCTATGAACAAAATTGTATCTATACTTTGGATTAACTATAGTATCACCTGGGTTTTATTTATTTACCTATTTATGGAAAACATGAAATCCTCTTCAGAAGTAATTTGCTGAAAAATATAGCCTTCAGGATGTAGCTGTAGCCACAACTGAGAGAGTTTTCAGCATATTTATGTCTGTGATATGACAGTACTTTAACAGACCTTAAATACAGAATTATATAATGCACAGTGCTTCACTCTCAACGGAGGTGTTCATATGTTTTAATATTCAGCATATACGGAGCTTCACAAATAATAAACAACTCATTCTCACAACAATAACTGAAGCAGACAAGTTTGGTTATGCAAGGGAATTGCAATTTGGAAATGGTATGGGCTTGAATATACTCTAACTTCAATAGAAAACCAAACTCTAGTTTATTCAACACAAAGCTACAACTAGCTCCAGCCTTAAGGTTAAGCTGTGGTTTGTACTTGTTGAAAGCAACTAACCTGGTGCATCACTATGCCAACAGATGCTGCTATGGATGAAATTTCCAAAGGTTTTGCTAAGCTTGTGATACAAAGCAAAATGCCTCATATTCTTCACATCCCCCGATGCACTTTGGGCATGAACCAGGAGCATTTACTTTCAGAGGGACTGTTCAGCTGATACTTCACCCTTAAATAGTGTTATCACTACGGAGAGCCACACATACAAACCAGGTCTAGTTTGGGCAGTATTTTCATAGCTATCATTTCTGATAGGGATTCATCACACTTAAGTGTAATCATCAAAAATTTGGCCTGTAGTCTTAGCTAGCTGTCTAGGCTTCACAGTCAAAGGACTAGGGCAGGAAACCAGAAGGCGTTTCATGTCACCTTACTCAAACATGAAGCTTTAGTGTACTTTGACATTTGATTTAGCTTCTTGGCACAATTGGGCACCTACTTCAGTCAGAGCATATTGTGTTTTGAAGATGCTGTCTTTCTCCATTGGCTGAAGAAGGGGGGACAACATAGATTAGATCCTATTTTTCAGAAAACTAAAGTTAGAGAGAATGAAACTTATGTCCTCTAACTTGCTGGAATCATAAATTGTGGATTTTAAATGATAATATCTAGGCAACCCTTTGCCTGACTGTGCTTTCAGATACATCATCCAGACAATAAAATCCTAACCTTAAATTCCAAATAACTTAATGGTCAAAATCAGAAGCTGTTTTGTAAAAATTAAAATGGCCTGAGATACCAATTTGAAATCACTTTAAAGGTTAAACTTCAAAGCCTTTTGCTTTTTCTCCAATACGAATGTCAAGCAGTCACCAGCTAAAGAATAATGCAAAGCTCTTGCTCAGATACAGGAATCTACATATCACCACATGTATATATAGAATGAACCAGGAACATTTACTGTCAGGGAGAAGGTATTTTCAAACCCAGCTGAGGTGCTTTCAGCAGTGGAATTGTTCACATGTTTCTTTATCTAAACAAGCAGCTTTTTTATAGGCTCCCTGGCATAGTGATCTATTCTGCTGAGAAGCCCACCTCAGCCACCCAGTTAAAAATAAATGAATAATATAATGTACAGTGACTTCAGGGATACCTTTGCCATTCTAATTCCAGGTAAAATAATTTCCCATTCAGTGTTTAACACAAATATTTAAATGGATGAGTAGTGTAGTCATACACCTACTCTAGATGCCACCTTTGACTGTGCAGCAAACCAGTACCAGGAAGTCCCCAACCTCTGGATTTCTGTCTTGGGTCCTTCTCTCTTAGACTGAGATGCCCTAGTAGGCATCAAAATAAATGGATACCATGACAAAGTCTGAATATGGCAAAAATCAGTGTGGTGGAGCAGCAACTCAAATTTATGTAGCATTTGGCCTCTTCTAGAAGAGGAGTGATAGATCAATAGATTAATAGATTAATATTCACTATGTAGCTCTGCTGGCAATGTTCCCTCCAAGTTTTACTGCTGCCAGTAAGCAAACTTATAAATAAAAAGACCTGTGTACCATTTGGCTGAGTTATATGTTGCCTGGTTCACTCATCCATTGTCCTCATTAGTAAAGGCCTGAAGAAAAATTACTCTATTTGTATGTATTTCTCATCCAAAATTCCCACTGGATACCCAGCTGTCAGAATATCCCTCTGTTTGAAGGCATTCAAGCATTTCTGAACCAAAATTTGAGTTTTCTCCTGTGTTAATTACAGGAACAACCTGCTGAGCTGCTCTTCAATCAGAAATCCTTTTGCACAAGAATGTGTGGCATACAGCTTATGACTGAAAGGAAAAGTAAGAAGTCACAGCTGTATTTAGCACTTACATAAAATTGAACTTGCATGTTTGAGAGACCATTGCAAAAGAATTTGAAAGAATCTCACTGGATCAAATACTGTAACAATAATCTGCAGCAGTAGCATGATGTTGGTTGAGTTTCACTTGTCCTAACTTTGTGCTTTCTTCCACTGGCAGGAGAAGTGCCAAAATTCTGAACTTCACAGTGATCCTACTGTAGGTACCAATATGTAGGGTTGAAAGGAAAAGAAAGAAAAGATACAAGACCAGTTCCAAATAAAAAGGTAACAGCACAGTGATGTGATGTGACACTGTCCTTGCAAGGGAAGAGATTGGAAATGGACAAGGCAAGTGAGATGAAAGCAAGAAATGATTTGTGATTGTAAACAGGCTCATTGTAAAAGGAAGCAAAAAGGTCACTGGACTGGAATCAGTGACTGACAAAGATGAAAGAGAATGCTATGTGATGAAAGGATTACTATTATGTACAGCAACAGGTTCTTGAAAATGGAAATACTGTACTACCATGTATCAGCTGATGCTAGATGAGCTGCTAGTGAAAGACTAAATGAAAATGACATTACTCAAGGAGAAACAGGGGGAAAAAGAGTGAATGAAAAGACTAAAGCATGTATGGAATTGCTGCCAAACTGCTTAAAGAATAGGGAGTGGTAGGAAAGTGTCTGCCACTGTATGCCCTTATAAAAATGTTACCTGTTCATCAGAGCACACTGCAAAAGCAGCCATTGAGAAAGAGATGCGAGAAACCAAGGGGCAAGAGTTTGTTCAATGTTCCCAAGAAAACAAGTTATTCAACCCACCACTACTGGTAGGCCAGCCTGTGAGAGGGTGTTTGTGGCTTAGCAAAAGATGTGACTGGGTGTGCAGTATGTCTCCAATGATGCTGGTAGTGAGGACAGATGTTGGCTTGGAGGCGGTCATTCTGCAAAACCATGGAAAGAAGGTATGCCAGGCTACTGAGGAAAGTCTTAGGCAGCTGCATAGATTCAGATGTAGTCCTGGATCTTGTTACAGGGGCTGCTACTGAGGTGTCTGCCTAAATTTCACTTCAATTCTAATCAAAGAGAAGAGCAAGAGTAGTAAGCAATAAGAGAGTAAGAAAGTAAAAGAGTAAAAAGAGTAGCAAGTAGTAAGAGAAGAACTCTGTAAATGTCTTTGGAATAAGCAAAGTTGTGCAAATGGGAGTACTGCCTCCTAGATAGCTCAGTGGTGAAAATGTGAGGCACTGGTAGGTAAGCTCAGTCAAGCAGTTGCATGAGCAGATGAGTGGGGAAGGGACACAGGGGAGGAACTGCCAGCAAGTGAAGTGAAGTGACTGGGGGAGAGGATACACAGACCATCTAGAGGAGCCTGCAGATGGCCCTCTTCTCTTGCCACCCTCTACTCATACCACAGAGCTGCAAAGTTCGACCGAAACAACCCCTTCCCCTTTTTCATCCCACAGGAGGGGCTGCCAGAACAGGAGATGCTTCAATGTGTGCAGATCCTGTCACTTAGTCATGTAGCTCTTTGTGGGTCTAAGTTTTCCTGCATGTTCCTGCCCACATAAAACAGGGAAGCCAAACTCTGAAGACAGTCTTTTGTCTTAGCTAAGCTAAAAGAATGAGAGATGCTAGCTAAAGTGATGCCTGAAGGTACAGTGAGATTAGTTCATAGTGCTGAGCCTCAGCTGGACTCTCTGGAAGATGCAGCTGCTGGATAGTGTGGCTCTGAATAATAATAGGAAGAAAACACAGAAATGTCACTAGTATTTGCACCTTATAGAAAATGTATTAATTGTGTCAGCTAGCCACTTCTGTGTTATACTGAAAGGGTGGTGAGACCCTCTCTGTTCTTCACAGGACTGAAATCTCTGTGCTTTTCTTTTCCTCCCTTAGTTTCCCATGGTGCTTCCAGTCCAGAAATTATCTGAAATACCCCTTGGTTATCTTTGCACAGGTATAAGATGTTCTGTTCTGAACACACTGAGTGTGCCTCTGCTGAGTCTTTTCCCTCTGAGTCCAGCCTACCACATCACAACATTCTTTCATATTACACCTTCTGATGATGACACCTGTTTGGCTTCCCCGAGTAGGTGTGTGATTACCTGGGAACAACTAAGTAGCAACAAGTGACCTATAAAATTCCTAAATAAGCTACTATTTGGTCAATATGCTTCAAAAGAGCTGTTTTAGAAGGAAGTCCTAGTTATCTCAAGTAAGTGGCACTTGTATGAAATGACATCTCAGGTTATTCACAGTCCTATTTTAACTTTTTAAATTTTTTATTTATCTTAATCAGAAATTTCTTTTGTTTTTGCAGTACTTCTTTCTGCATTCTTCATTGAGCATATAATAAAATATGCATGGCTATAAACTCTTCATTTGTTAAGTACCATAACGATTTCAGGATGATTGGTTGTGACAAATGCAAGATGCTCTGTGCTACAACTATCTTGAGAGGCTGAGAGCATTATCTGGCATTCCCTGAGTGTATTTCTCATTACATCCCATCATTTTACTGTCTTTCAACAATGATGTCCCTTGTCTTCATTCCAGTGTTGCCTTGGGGATAAAGTAATGAGTCCTCAGACCATTTTCCTCTTTCTCTCTCTAAAGAGAAAGCAAACAAAGTATCAGACAGAGTAGAAGATAAAGAAGTTCACATAGTAGGAATGCAGAGGAGATGGGACTATACATCAAAGAAATTGTGAAAAGATTTGATTCATGTTGGATCCAGGCATAGACTCATCTGTAAGAGATACCAGCTTGGTGTGTTTTGCAAAACTCTATTGAAATAATTTTAAGTTTCTCATGCAAACTGACTCCTTTCTCACTGTCTTAGCTGCTGGATTTCGAGTATCCCCTCCGAGCACTAGGTTATAGACTCAAAACAAGTATTCTATCTATTAGAGAATGGTATGATAGACCTTGGCATTTATGAAATAAAAGACAGATAAGTCAAATTTTTTACACTGCCAGTTGCTGGAGACCTTTCTATGGCAATTGTGTCACCATCCATTATATAATACTGAAATTGAATTAAGGATAACACACATAATTTTCTATATCCCTTGGCAGTCCTGTGAAAACTGTACATCTTGAATTCTCCACCATTTTAAACATGGTATCATCTCTGCTTCAAGGCCACATCTCTGTTCCCTCCTGTGCAGAGAATAGCAGAACCTTTCTCTTTCTTCCCTTTCTCCTGGCACATCTCCATCTGCAAGGTGACGGCTTTCACTGCTGACCACTGAAAGGCAAGTTGGTCACTGCTTCTCCCAGCTCAGCTCACTTCGCTGAAGTGGGGTCAGATCTAGCCCTCCCCACTTTCCGTTGCTGCAGGACGGACCCTGGGTCAGGGCAGCTGACAGCACTGCACTGGGCACTGCTGCCATGGATTCCAGATAAATGCTCCTCCGCAGCACAGAGACTGACTTGGCCGATGTCTTTGTGCCTGGATCCTCAGGGATCTTTATTTTCATCACCCAAAGGTTACTTCAGTTTCCACTTCTTTTGACCAGGAAATAAATAACACTGGCTCTTCTCTATACAACTCAGAAATCAATACCTATTTGAAATCTCCACGGTTATCAGTGCTGTTGTCCTCTTTGAAACTGCAGAACATTTGACAGCTTTATGTTCTAGCAACACAAAGCAAGGCAGACTATGCTGTTTAAAATAATTTCCTCTCTCTGGGAATGCATAGAAACTGCATGTGTGATACAAGACACGCCCTCTCACCAGGGTCCCCCACAGCCCTACAGACTTCCTAACCTAAGAAGAACATCCTGGGGAGGCTTGGAAATAACTGTAACTTGACATGGGAGGCATGAAGGCCAACCATAAGCAGTACAGCAGATTGCTTGGGTTTATCCAGGGAAATCAAAAATAAATGCATGATTTATGGAAGAGGTGTGCAGAAAAAGAGCTCGTTCAAGCTCTGAACGTAGCTGTTGTGCCTCCTGATGAATCATTTACAGAAGAGATACTTGGTTTCCTTTCAAACTTACTTGTAAATAACAAGTTCAGAGTTTCTATAAATCAGTTTCATCCTTCTTTTTATGTGTGCAAAACACTGCTTTAACCACTTACTGAAGGGCTATACCATTCAAAGCTAAAGAAGCCGCACGCATATCCAGTGGAAGAAAAGGATACAAGTATACAAATAAGAATAAAATATTCTGCCTCCTCATTTCCCCTTCACATCTTGAGTGCAATCTTGATTTTCTTGAAATCAAACACCTCTGGCTGTAACTGCAGCAGGGTTTCTTTGGTTGTTTCTGCTCACCTGCCCCATCCCACCACATTGCCACCAGTCTGGCCCTCTTCATCAGACAAGCTCTGCTCATGGCCGCAGCTATTTCTCTCTTTAGCCACACGAAGTAACTGCTCTGTGAATGCACCTTCACAGTAACTCTCAAAAAAGACAAGCACAACCTGAATGCAGCAAGTGTTTACCCTTTGTCCTCATCTTCCTTCCTTCTAGTTTCTTCCATTTCAAACATGACCAAACTACATATTTTTGTCCCTCCTGCTGCCACGTTTACTTTTGCTTACACCTTTGGGCCTCTTTGGGGCTGTAAAGTGTAATTTATCATTTCTCTATCCTCAGCTGGTGCCTTGAGTGCAAAAGCCCATTCTCAGATGGGTACAATTATCCAAATGATCCTAAGACATCTGAACATTTCCAGTCACTACAGAACTACGGATAAACAGGCAGATATGGGTTGTGAGACTTGAGGGGAAAGGAGTAAACATTTTTGGTAGATAACCTTTCCTCTGGCATTTTTCTGCAATGGCACTTTCAGACATCTGCTGCATCCTGCCACCTTGCACTGTGATACCGTCATAACTCATCAGTGATGCCTGGGTGGTATTTGCATAGCAAACCTCTAAGGAATATCTAGATTCCTCAGGAAGGGAAAATGCTAATTTGGTAGCTTGCATTTTCCCCTCTAACACTAATTCTCAGGTTGATATTGCAGGACGTTGTGAAAAGCAATGACCTGCAGAGGGTTCTGTCTTCCAGATAAGGTGTAAAACCAAGAGTCTGCTACTTGCAGTCACTAAAGATACTGTGCCACTTTTCTCTAAGGTGTATTATTTCCTCTACTCTGGTGAAATCCCAGCTGTGAACCTTATTTTCCGCCTATCTATTTTCTCCTTTAAATTTAATTGGATAGGATGGTTTTCATTTCCTGTCCCCTCACTTCTTGTGTTGTGTGGCTACAGGCAGTTAAACAACCACAGTGTTACACCCTGGAGGTGCCTGTATCTCGGTAAAGGGTGAAATAATCCTTTTATGAAAAGATTTACCTGCCTCACAGGAATGTTGTCAAGTTTAAGCCTTTTATTTTTTTAAGAGAATTGAGATAAAAAGCACCATGGGCATACAGATGACCTGCGTATTTACAAGGAATTGACAAATTGAATGTAATTAATTAAGATCATCATTTTTTGAGATTTCAGTTTCCTTCATCATTTTTTGAGAGAAGAAAGTTGGTTTTGATTAAGCAAAAGCAAAGCAGTTGAAAGATAATCCAGACAGGAAAGAAAAACCAACCACAGTGCTTTTCTTTGAAGGGAATAGCTCTCTCTGCCAGGCATGATCTCTACAGGATGTATAAAAACTGTTGTGAAGGATGGCTGTCATATTAATGCATTTTCAACTCTTTTCCTGCAGCCACTTTGAAGACATGTGACTCAGCTGTATTTCTTTCTATTCAGCAAAACTAGTGCTTGCTTTGAATACCAAAGAAAAAAAAAAAAAAAAAAAAAAAGAAACACAGAGAGATCTCTGTCAGCAGTCACACAGCCAGTGTAATTCCTGATGAAAACGATGGCAGATGCCTAGTTTTCATTGGTACCTTGCACAGATCTGGAGACTTGACATCCAAGAAAAATTAACCCCTTGAGGTAAAACAAGGTAATGTGCTTAAAATTGGGTGTTAACATTGACTTCAAGAAACTTAGCAAAGGCAGGGCATGGTTAGATGTTATTCCATGCAGTTCTGGCAGAGGGAGACATCAGAAACATCTCTAGTTATTGCACTAGAGGATAGTGGCTATTACTAATCCTTGTTTCTGGCAGCATCCAACATAACTGAGAGACTTTCAAGCAGCAACAAGGACTAGTCCCTAACCTTACAGTCCTAAATTAAATACAGTGTCAGAGGTAAAGGAAAGCAGTACAATGCGCAGAGTGCTCCTTAGTATGGTCTGAACTAGATGCTGTAAATCAGCCAGGCAGTCTCATAAGTAAGGTTAGGGATTACTCTGAGAATCATCCAGTCTATTTTAGTCATACAGTGTTTGTAGAAATTGACTGCTTTATTCCTGATGGGTTTTGTCAAGTACCTCCTGTGAAAGTAGGTATACACACTGTAGGGAGAAAATCAAGTGCAGTCTATTCTCATTTATTTCCAGGAGAATTTTCTAACTTGCAGTTTAATGAAACTTCACAGAACAAACCCAAATTCTTCCTGTTTAAACTCTCCTTTAAAGTCTTAATTTCCTTTTTTTTTTTTTCCCCCAAAAAAAGTAAATATACCAACTATGGCCTCAAACCCTAATTTACAAATGTTTTATATTAACCAGGTGTTTATTTTGTTTGCATTATCTTATCCCCTTCTTCCCTGGATATTTGAGGATTAGCACATGTCGTGGACAAGATCAGAGAGATGAATTTACAGTTTGTGAGCTTTATAAGGGAATTATTTGATCTTTGCAAACATAACACAGCTGTTGTGTATGCAAAAATCTACTTACTTAATGGTATGTAATGAAAAGATTTCTAAAAACTCTTTTGTTCAACAGAATTTACTCCCTCATCTCATACAAAAATCAATTAAGATGAAAATGCAGCTGGACTGTGTATGTGTTTGGTTAGGGGTTTTTTTAATCAATAGAGACCCCTGTCTCCAGATTCTATTGAAGTAGGTTTTCAAAGCTTTTTTGTTCTCACCTGTCTATGAAAAATCATTCATGGTGTCCTGGATCTCATCTCACAGTGACTGCCTGAATCCAAAAGGTAAAGCACTCCATCCCCAGGGAGGGAGCCAGCTATCTCATTGATTCCACAGGGCTCTTGGCTGATGCTGAAGTAGCACTGGCATAATTTCCAAAGAGAGGTGTATAATGAGGTAGCGTCATGTTAACCATTACCAG
The DNA here is from genome assembly GCF_031877795.1 of Strix aluco. NCBI lineage: Eukaryota > Metazoa > Chordata > Aves > Strigiformes > Strigidae > Strix > Strix aluco. The sequence continues at coordinate 132,486,034 of NC_133931.1, read as the reverse complement.
GGAGAAGTAGAACATCTGGTCTGGAAGAAAAGAGGAGTCCAGAGCTGAACCATCAGCATCAAAGCATGCATTTGTGCGGCAGCATACACCAGGATTCACTGTCTAGAAGTGACAGATTTAGGGATGTAAATAAAAGGGATTTAGAATAGGGATGTAAAAATAAGGGTAAAAATAATAGGGAGAAAACTCCTTTTCCAATGTATTTCTTTTCTAGGTGTTATGTTCTTGATGACTTAAAAACAGGACTGTTAAAATTCTTCTACTCTGACGAAAGAAAGGATACTCAGAATAAGCCTCACCTTGTATAAATGCAGTTATTTCCTCAAGTTTATTTTTTATCTGTCTGTCTCTATTCTTTTCACAGTCCAATCTGCCACTTTGATGTAATACCACTAAAACCCCAGCTCGGTGCAATATTTTCTACCCTTTGCAGGTTGCAATTCTACAGCAGGAGTTTGCAAATGCCATGGAGCACCCAGTCTGTGGGCTAGGAGCAACCTCCTTGTGCACCTCTCCCACAGTCTGGAGGGATGAGGATGTAAACAGTGAAAATTCTTCATCAACAGTTGGTAGAGGTGGTGGGGAGTGTTTTAAAAAGAGAGACAGAGGGAGAGAAAAGGAAGTAAGTCATCCTAGGCAGCCCTTGCTAGCAGGTGCATTAACACCAGGTGCTGGCTCTGTTCTCCACTGACTCAATGAAATCCCTGTCTATAGCAGCAGGATGCTGGCAGTTTTTGCAGCGGTATACAAATGCCTGGGTATATTTCAGCTTTACTTTTTTTGAGTTGATACTTTTAAGAAATGTTGGGTTTATATCAACAAAACAAAAGGAGGGGAAATGTGTCTTCCTGCCATTTGCAAGGGATAAAACGGTCTCTACATCAGCTTCCAGACTACAGCTTTCCCGCTGGCTGCACTGCCAGGTACTTAAGTGAGTGTATGGTACCTTCACAGCTCGCTCATCATCATTCTGGACATCCTTCTTGCTGGGCAGAGTTGCCTCCCAGAGGACTGATACTAGGGCATCTGGTCAAGTACCCGTGAGGCCAAGTCCTTGTGGCAGGCATTTCACAATGAAATTCATCATTCTCTCTGACGGCCATGGTGTGGGTGGCTCCCTGTCCAAAGTTTTGCTGTTTGTTTTGGCGGGGTTAGGATTCCCAGCATTGTTCTGTCTCATGACAACTTTAGGATTAACTATCTGACTAACACAGCTTGTTACTTATGCATGAAAACTTTTGTCCTTTTGCTTGTTCATCCTTGAGCTGGTATCTCTGAAAAGCAGTATGAGGTCGACTGCAATTTTCTTACAATGCGAAATATGGAATAGTTAATCAATATCTCTGCCAATTTTCCTGCTGTTCCATCAGGCTGTTCATAGTATGGATTTGATACAATGTGCTTTTACTGATACAGTAAAGAAAAGCATTGTTGGAACATAAGACTCCCATGACCTCTCTCAACCCCAATCAGGACTCCTCAAACTCCCTTATTTCACATTGCAAGGAGTCAGACGCACAACAGTAAGTTATCAGCTCCTAAACCAGAATACTAATCCTTCACCCTCACCCATTTTCTCCCCTTCTATTCACAAACTGCTCCAGGTAGTTTTCTACTCTGCCCATTGTTCTTCCTCTACTCCCCCACCTGCCTTCTCAGAGCAATACATCATCTCCTTTCCTAATCATCTTTTCTTGTGCTACTTTTGAACTCCAAAATATTCTGTGCCTTTTTGTATTTGCTAGTCCATCTTTTTCTATTAGTCCGCCCTGCTCACTGACTCTTTCAGGTGCTTGCCTCTATATAAATACCAGGAAAGCTGAGGGTTTTAGCATGTATGCTCTATTCCCCCAACTAGTATTATAAGTCTGTATCTGTATTACTGGAGATGTGAACTCTGCAAAACATCTTCTCTCCTCATCCCCTGATTGTTCAGATTGGTGGACCCAATCCCCTTCTTGTTCAGATTGGATTGTTCAGATGACTGATGTCATCTACCTGGATTTATGCAAAGTTTTTCACAATGTCTAGCATGATCTCCTTGTCTCTAAATTGGAGAAACATGGATTCATGTTTCCGTGGAAACATGGATGGACCACTCAGTGTATGAATTGGCTCAACGGTCACACTCAAAGAGTTGCAGTCAATAGCCCAATGTCCCAGTGGAGAGCAGTGACGAGTGGTGTTCCTCAGGGGTCAGTGTTGGGACCAGCGCTGTTTAACATCTTTGTTGGTGACATGGACAGAGGGATCAAGTGCACCCACAGCAAGTTTGCCAACAACACCAACCTGTGTGGTGTGGTCGACACGCTGGAGGGAAGGGATGTGCCATCCAGAGGGACCTGGACAGGCTGGAGAGGTGGGCCCATGCAAACCTCATGAAGTTCAACAAGGCCAAGTGCAAGGTCCTGCACATGGGTCGGGGCAATGCCAAACACAAACACAGGCTGGGCAATGAGTGGATTGAGAGCAGCCCTGCAGAGAAGGACCTTGGGGGTATTGGTGGATGGAAAACTGACTATGAGGCAGCAATGTGCACTTGCAGCCCAGAAAGCCAACTGTGTCCTCGGATGCATTAAGGGAAGCATGACCAGCAAGTTGAGGGAGGGGATTTTCTCCCTCTACTCTGCTCTTGTGAGGCCCCACCTGGAGTACTGTGTCCAGCTCTCGGGCCCCCAGCGTAAGAAGGACATGGACTGGCTCGAGCAGGTCCAGAGGAGGCCATGACAATGATCAGGAAGCTGGATCACCTCTATTAGGAGGACAGGCTGAGAGAGCTGGGGTTATTCAGCCTGGAGAAGAGAAGGCTCCGAGAAGACCTGATAGCAGCCTTCCAGTACTTAAAGGGGGCCTACAGGAAAGATGGCGAGGGATTCTATCAGGGAGTGTAGTGATAGGACAAGGGGTAACGGTTTTAAACCCAAAGAGGGTAGATTTAGATTAGATATAAGGAACAAATTCTTTCCTGTGAGGGTGGTGAGGCACTGGAGCAAGTTGCCCAGAGAAGCTGTGGATGCCCCCTCCCTGGCAGTGTTCAAGGCCAGGCTGGACGGGGCTTTGAGCAACTGGTCTAGTGGGAGGTGTCCCTGCCCATGGCAAGGGGGTTGGAACTAGATGATCTTTAAGGTCCCTTTCAATCCAAACCATTCTATGATCTTATGACTCTATGACCTCTTGGTGTAAACTGTATCCCCCCTTCCAGCTGATGCATGTGAATATTTTTTTTGCATGGACACTGAGGCACAAAGGGAGGGAGGTATTTCTCCTAAGATTTTGCTCAACAAGGAGGTGGGACACTGCTGGTGGGTGCCTCCGCAGCCAGGAGCTGCAAAATACTCTAAAATCCTAAGCTAGATATAGCCAGGAAAAAAAAATTAAAATCCCCTGCATTAGAATAGACCATATAAAAAGGTTCCTTACAGTCTCATCTCTGTGAATGTAAGTGGCTGATCCATTTCTCTATAACAATTCTGGCATCAGTCACCTGACAAGTTACTGGGGGGGAAGAAATAACATGTCATCAAAATGAACTCCTTGAGTATTTCCATTTTGGTGCAGAGAACATTTGATAAAAAGAGGCACTTGTCATCTCTTCCTTAAACATAGTCTTCTGCCTCTTGTTCAAACCACTAAAAGCTAGATAGCATATGCAGAGGGAGTAAATTCTTCACAGGCGGGCATCTGGATCAGTATATTGAAATTGAGTCTATTTTTAGGCAGCTGATGCTAGCTTCCCCATGAAACTGCATATTCTTAGTTTTCAGGCTTTCTGAAGTGGATTCTTGCCATAAATTGATTGTAAGTCATTTTGAGTGCATGGGAGGAAGGGCCTGCTCCAAAGTCTATTGAAAATACATTAGAGTCTTTCTATTGATTTGAAAAACTGAAGATCAAGCCAGCAAGGATTCATTCTGTCCATGTAAAATACAGGCAATTTGCATTAGAAATGCAACATAAATGTATTTCTTATGCAAAACTCAGCTGAACAACACACTTCATTGCCTATCTAGCAAATTCCACAGCTGGAAATATTGTTCTCTCTTTTATATACTTACTCTTCTTATCCAAGTAGTTAACCAGATATTTGGGGGTTTCTCAATTGTTTTGTTAGGGGAATAAATTGATGAGAGAGTCTGTGATTGCTCTGGTACAACCCCTTTTCTATACCAGGAACAAGCATAAATCCCTGATACAGCAGGAACAAGAAATAGAATGTTGGGGTTTTTTTTATTTCAGCATACTAAATGTGTCTTTTTAACAATCATTCTGCCCCAAAAGCTGCTTTTTTCCCCTTTGGCTTTCTTTCAGTCATGCCACACATATTTCTCTGTCTCCTGTTTTTCTAATCCTTTCTGCTTGTTTTTCTCATGGTCGCTGATTCTCTGCTCTATTCATTAGCTCCTTGGGCTCTGAGACTACTTTCCAGAAATTTGGGGCTGCTGGGATCTGCTGTCAGTGTTCATAGTAGCAATCCCATTGTGTCAGTTGCTGCTTAATACCTACTATCACTTAACTGTTCTCATTGAGCTTAAGACACAGTGATTGTCACGCCCAGTAATTTCAGTGAGGTCTGTGATTTTTTTCCAAATCAAAAAGCTCAGGTCTACAATCAAGTTACAACATGTAAGTACTTACCTTGCACTAAATAATCCACAGTAAGTGTCCAAATATCCTTCCTCTTAGACCATGTCAAATACATAGGAAATTCATTTAGCTAAATCCCCAAAAGGTGTCATCCAAATCAAAATAAATTTCATATTGACTCACCTGATGTTCTCAGGCCACTGAGGCTCAAAGAAGGCTATATATAGATCAACAGGTTCACATGGGGTCAAATGAGAGGAGCATATGGTTTTAAACCTCTTCAGGAAACATTTGAGCTACCAGTCAAGCCATTCCTCATTTTGTGAACTTGTATTACCTTGAATGATCACACATTGTGAAGCAATGGATATATATTAAATTATTACCTTTGAGGACAGTGCAACTTGCCTAAGCCACACACGGTCAGGACAAGAGAAATTCAGTGTCTAATGTAATTCTATTATATTATTTTTTCTCTCAAGTTCAAATATTTTTATTACTTAAAGTTTTAAAACACATGCAAAGTCAAGATCTATTCATAGAACTTATTTTAGCAATAAGTGTGGTATTTGATCTTGAAGGGAGCCAGTAATAGAGATTCCTAGGGTTTATTCTAGGGTCAATCACCAATTTACAGTTTTGAAAACTCTCCATACTCTAACTTTTGGTCTTGTGTGATGGCCTGGAGAATATTTTCCAGTAGACTTATGAATTCTCATTAATTTATGAACTCTGTTTATGACTGTTATTTTCAACATGGAATAAATTTATGCAAAAAGAGACCCAGCCTGAGAGACAGAAATGACTCCTCGGGGCCTTATATGGCTTCTCCCCAGCAAAATAGTGGAAGTCACTGCATGAGCCATTAACTCTTAATAATTTCAAGCATCAAATTAAAGAAGGAAAGGAGAATAGAAACAACACAGAGGAAGGACAGGAGGAGGAGATATTTAAAACTGGATTTTACAAGCAACACTCTAATAAAGAAAGCGAAAAAAACCCCTACAACAGGAAAGAGGATCTGGCAGAGGAAGATCCAGAAGACCTGAGAAACCTTAATCACTATATTAGTGATCCTTTAAAAAAATCCTAAAGGGTGAAATTTTTTTTTTTTAGATCCACAGATCTTCTTTGTTTTCCATTTCTTTCATTAGTGGTATGCTTAAGCTCTTTTGCACAGGCTGAATGTGTTTAGCTTCAGCTGTCTTAGAGCTCTGCAGAGCTAAATAGCCTGTCAGAGCTACCTCAGGAGAGCTCTTCTTCTGGGCCTTGATGAAACCAAAACTACTTCAGCAGAGTATAGGTGAGCACAGCAACATTCATATGTTTCTGAAATCATATTAGTATAAAAAGTAATGCTTTTGTATGTAAGTTTTGTATGACTGCTTCCTCTTACTGATGAATAAAAAAAGCCTATTTTCACCAAAAGTAATAAATTGTGACATTATTCTCACAGGAAATACTCATGAAATTAATGGCAAGAAAACTATAATGTGTTCAGCCTTCTACATGAATTTTACTTTCCCACTTCTTTTGGGTCTTTACTATGCTTTATCAAGACAAAAAAGTTATAAACACTTACAAAATCTGTTCACTCAGGTCTTCTACTCCCTGATGGAAGGCTTTTACCTCTCAACCACTATATAAATGATGGGCACTATTGCTCTTCCTATCCTTTCTCTGTACCTTCAAAGAAGAAAAGGATTTAATCATCTGTTCTAATGAGTTGACATGGAGGCATAAACAAAAGCAATCCCTGGCTGAGGGGCTTAAATCATCCCATACATTGGGCACCTAACTCAAATTTGTCAACTCTGCTCCCAGAGCCAGTCTGGTTTCAGATCTGAGCTTGACTATACATGAAAAACTTGGTATGAAAGATTTGACCAAGGTCATGTAGAAGTCTGGAATTGAGTGAGGGATTGAAATTCTTTCCCTCAAATGGTTTGTTCCCTTCTAGTGCACCTGGAATGGCCCTGAGGACAAAGCACTAGCTGTTCATATAATGAATAACCCTTCCACTAAAAATTGCTCCAGGCACACTCAGCAACAGGAGCAAGGATAAGTGGGAGGACTAAGCTAGCTGATAACACTTGGTAAACTATTAACCAGCCCACACATGGGCTTGAAAGGTTTGTATGCGTATATATTAATCTTTTCTGTAAACATAGAGGACAATTATGGACATGGTGGCTTAAACTGCCAGTGTTAATAGATTGCTGACCCAACACAATTATTACTGGGCAACTCCCATAGATATCTGTCCTTTCTGCTGAGAAGGACATCCTAGTTGGGTCCTCACATCCTGCAGAAACTGGATAATAAAGAGAAAAATCAGTTATGCAGGGGAGGAGAAAAAAAAAAAAAAAAAAAACCACACCAAGAAACCCAAAATGAGGGAATGTTTCTGAATATACATATGTATATAAGTGGTGTTTGGTTCGCACTGAGAAATATAAAAAAAATCACAGAAAAGCTCATCATGACACCTAACACAGATCATCTTGAAGAGTGTGGGACTTGTCCTTGCTCAAATTCAGTAACTCAGAGAATTCATAGAGGCTACAGTTTGTTGGCAGTGGTTGCAACAGGAGTTTCATGGTCCTGCTCAGTGGCCCTAGGTTAAAAAGCAGATTTGTCCCCTGCAAACCATATGTATTCCATCCTCCTAAAGCTCAAATACTCAGGCTATAAATGCAGAGCAGCTCTCAGTGAGGGCGTAAAAGTACCTAGTATCAAACCCCCTGAATATACATGATATACATGCATTTGAGTGCATGTCCTATGTGTCCTGGAAGCCCCAGCATCCCAGCAGACTATTACATCCTGATCCAGGATGTTTCTCTGGGCATTCTGGTTTAATGGTTGTATGATATTGCTGGTGGCTGTGAAAAAGGTCTCTGTTCCACCCCAGAAGTACATGCATACCAACTCTGAGAAATGTCATTCCTCTTTATATCAAAGCATCTGGCTTCTTTTTGTAATAAAAGGTGCTATATAAGGTGAGATATGACAATCTGAGCAATAAAATTAGAAATCGTAATCTCTCCACTCTGGGCACAGAGAGAAGTTCATTGAGGCATAGGCTTACTGTAGTATGTTATCAAATTGTGATAATGCAGATAAAAAGGGAATGGAAATGGCAAAGTTATTAAACTAATTGTATCAGCAAGAATATTAATTTAATTTATCTCACTTGATTATTATTGCCATCAACCTCAAATGCAAATCCTGAAGTGTGAGTTAAATAGATGACTGAATTTAGTTAGGGGGAGGGGAAATAAAGAATTAACAATTATAAATGCCACTTCCTTAAATGAATTTGGAAAATAAAACCTTTCTTGTTAGTGATTCTTTGATATCCTTCTTGTTTTCTAGTCTTCTTGTTAGGAATTTTTAAAGGTTCCACTTCAAAGGAACCCATAAAGAGGACTAGTGTGTACAATTTTGCTTTACTGGACATGAATATGTTTGTCCAATATTAAAACTTAATTCTCTCGTGTTTCAGTAGATGCTCAGAAGCATATTGAAATCAGAAGTCCTAGTGACCTCAAAGAGAAATGTGGATGGGCCTTCTTCAAGCCTACAAATAAACGATATGCTAATTAGTTTTAAAATTTGTATTAGGTTATTGTGGTGCTAGCACACCCCAAAAAGAATTAAAATGTGAAATATTTGACTTCTGTTTTATGTTTCCATTTCAGTGTATGGGATTCTTTCTTTACATTTCACCTTTCTTTAGTTAGGTTTCTTATACTGTACATATTTAAAAGCCTATGTTCAGGGGCTAGCACAATAAACCAGTGTATTCTGATAGATTAATAGTGAAATTTGGTCTTCGTTTAAAGAAATGGCAAAATTCCAGAGTGTAACCTAAGGTATAAATACTGGAATCAGGGACTGTTATCCTCATCCTGACTGAGGATATATCTATAATATATACTACAGTTTCAAATCACTTGCCGAGGGTAATTTAATCTTAGAAAGACCATTTTAATAGAATGACTGTGGTGCCTCTGGTACCCAAGTAGGCTTGTTCAAAGCACTGTACTCTGGAGATATAACCAGAGACCTGCAGCAGAGCCTTCAGTCAGTCATCTACTTAATCTCCCTACACTTTAGTTTTCTTGTTGACAGAGTGGAAGACAGGTTGGAAGTCAGAATTGGGGCTTAAGATATGGGGTATAATTAACCTTCACAAAGGATTATGAAATTCTTAAATGAAAAGAACTAAGTAACAAACCCACACAGCAAGAAACAAAGCTCAAATGTCATTCTGTGAATTAACTCTCCTAGCCCAATTTTATCTTTGACTCTTTTTATTCCTTGTCCTTATCACTTCTCATCCTTGGCAAAGTATTTATTTCCAGAAATTAGAATATCATACGTCTATTCCACTGATATATTTCTTCATAGTGGACTGAACTTCAAATAGTCTTGTTTTTATTAAGAGTCTCTAAATGGAAAACACCTGTCATCACCAGCCCAACACCTTCCAAAAGAAACTGTAGCCATCCCTAGAACTCAACTAAACAACAGAAAAAAGCAACAGTATAGATGATTTCCTATGGATTTGAGTCCTACAATTGGGTTATTTTCAGGTACCAGGACTATGCTTACACTGCAGCCCTTCTTCAGGCAAAGAGGAAGACATTTCTTTCTGTCTCCACCCAGCTACGTATTTCATAAAGTGTTTGGAAATTTATCTTTGAGATTAAGTTTTTCTCTCAGACTTGTTGGACTAGGCCAAGAAATTCAGTGGTTACAAGGAAATAAGAGAAGGGAACAGTAAGACACACATGTATCCACACACATTAATCCAGCAATGATTTCATTAGCCTCCTCTCTTTAGGAAACTTTTTAGGTTCACCTTTTTGAAATAACTTCAAATAGAATAAGAAAAAGAAGAATAAATATCCAGAATTGTAGGGAGGTTGATTCCCTTCTGATAAAAATCAGACTATAGTGTATTAGATCAAGTCTTAGAACCTCCGTCCTGCAAAACATTTAACATTAATTTTTAAGGTAATGTGTTTAAGATGGACTACATGCTTAAAAGACTCGTTAAATTGCAGTCATACTTTGTGCTGAAAGTTAGGATTCAGATCTTATGAATTTAAAATAATAGCTAAGCCAAGGGTAGCCAAGGTTTATTATTATAGCTGTGTGCAGCATGGTAATCAAACCCATGGAAACGTCTGCAGCTGTACCCACAACACCCCTTCTGAAATTCTTCCTTCACTAAGCTGAGCTCTTGAACTAAGTGGATTGTTGCCTACCATGCAACATACACAGAAAAGAAACAGAGAATAGAAAGCAAAATATCATTTTGGCTGCCATAGCCCTAAGTTAATAATCATTGCAGGAGCACATGTTGAGTTTTAGTATTAAAACGAAGGGTTTCATACTACAGATTATAGGGAGACTCATGTGAACAAAGTGGCAGATATAGACAATCAAAGTGTCTATTGAGGCATGGAGCTGCAATACAAAAGCAATCAGTGCCGAAAGCAAGGCAGTGACAATACAATTTTAAATCCATTTGACAGGCAAACTGTATCTGTTGAAACTTCTCAGGGTGAATGAGTATAAAACTCATTATCAGTATTGCAGCATGTCCCATGACACCCCTTTATTTATTCAGATGAAGATTTGAGAAAGTCAGTAAATACAGCATTCCTGAACTCTAAAAATTCTTTGCAGGTAAATCCTGTGCCTATATTTGTTCTTTGTGCACTTTCCATGAGTCTCCCATGCAATCTCCCTGCCCACTGTAGGAAAACAAGTTTTATAGAAAGTACAGGGCATATGCCTGTGAAGTGTATTTACCATTTAGAATGGTCAGTGAACACATTCAGGGTCTTAATGCTACTGGAAAGTACTGAATCCTTAATCTTGGCTTTCAACATTTAATGTTCTTGGTTGAGTATCTCAGATGACTGTGAAGCCTCACAGACTACTCAGTCATGCCTTTAAATGGTGAGACGTATTTGGCTGGCAGAGTCCATTCAGTCACACTATGTAGCAACATACTTTGCATCTTGACACAAATGTTTGGTTTTTAGTAAGTACTTTTCATGTACCAACTTTCCTCCAGGAACTATGGATCCCAAGCATTCTGCAGCCTGTTTCAATCCATATCACTGGCCAGCACCGTGAATGTTAATGTAGAGGGATATGTTCTTCTTTTCTCATTTGAATACAAAGAAGTCTCATAAATTATCATTCCTGAAATATTTCAAAAGCACACAACCAATCACATCTGTACATTTTTTAAGATGGCAAAGCTTTTAAAGATCAGAGTGTCTGTGATTGTCAGTGGACTGTGATTTTTTACCCCAAATCCAGAACTACCCCTGTACCTGTTTTGATAGTGTCTGAAGCCCGAACAATCTCTTTGCACTGGTATGTGGGGATCTGTGATTTCCAGTGAGCTTTGAATCAGACTCACATACAATAATTTCTATTGTTTGTTCTGCTTTGTAGTGAAAAGCTAGTGAAGATTCAGACTACGCTTCTTTCTTTTTTTTCCTCATCCTTGCAGTAATCTCTGTAATTGTGATAATAGCAATCTGAACTACCTTGCCCTTTCCCTTGTTGAGTAGTTTGATTTGAAAGCAACTCTTATTCTCAAGTTCAGTAACCTTAGGGAAGATGTGAAACAGAGAGGTCATTCAAAATACAGAGAATATCAAAAAGGTTTAAATAACTGAATCATTAAGATTCTACAACCTCCTCTCCATGACAAAGATGGTAATGAGAAGAGGAAATAGCATACTATGCAATGTATTCATTGGGAAAATTACTGTAATGAAACTTAAGCACAGGAAATAATACAAATGTAGTCTATTCTCATTATATTCTAAAGATTGACATTTCTGTATCCCTTTCTTCCTGTCATTGGTATTTTTATATGAAAATCAAACCATTCCTTCATTCTAAAAGTCACATTTTGCTCAACATACAAATGTATCACAGAAATTTGTAAGACCAGATATGTGGTCAAGCGGTCAGAGTATTTCTTTAATATTCATACAAATTGGGAGACAAATCTTATGCTCAAAACTAAATGCAGTATTTATCAATCATTACAACTATATTAAGATTTATAAGGTATAGAACAGCCTTTGGAAATATCCAAAATAAGCCTATGTGCAACCATGAACCAGTTGTATTCTGCTGAGACACAAAGTGAAATCACATGTTCTCCTTAAGAGACTTCCATGCAGATGATTACTCCAGTCATCCACAATATTCACAGACTTGCCATCTACAATGCTAAATGAGTAAGATGGTACTGGTACTTCCATAGTTCACTCTCCTTGTTGGCCTTGATCTAAACTCTTTAAATCTCCTATGATTATGAGCACAGAAGGGAGAGTGGTGTAATGCGGCCCAGTACTCCTCATGTCACAAAATCTGGTATGAACTCAATGCAGTGAGGCACACTGTATGTAACTTTTTAATAGTCTTCATCTAAAAATCAATTAAATGAACCACAGGCACATGTTATCAAAGGATACCTGGTGCAAAGGCACTAATGGACTGGAAGAAGATGCTACTTCTTATTCTTGAGACTCACCTATAATGATGTGACACTTGACAGGTGGGGATTTCTCTTCTCTTCCCATCAGGCTTGCTTCCTTTGAGCAGAATTCCAGCACTCAGTGCCTGGTGGCCCCTGCATCAATAAACACCCCTATATTTCTAGTGTTACATCTTCACTTGACATAACGACAAATGAATGTGTTCTGTATATCCAGTTCTGTTTCACATAGCTTTGGCAACTGCCAGCTGGAATAGGAAAAGATGCTCTGATTTCCATAGTTGACAGAACTGATAGGCAGAGAAAGCCAAGCAGTGACAACTGAAAAAGAACAGGATATTACAGAAAACCTGTATGTTAACACCAGAGTCCAAGGCCAAACAGATCACTAAAATAAGATTCAAATCTCACCCTTTCCTGGCCCCAGCTGTCACCAGGCATCAGACCTAAACAATTCCTAAGTTCATGTTTTTCTTTACTGACTCATAGTAAGTGCTCCTATATGTGGATAGTGCAGTGGCTGTCAAGCACAGATCACATTGAATACATTCTAGAAAGACAGGACCAAAATGAGTGTAACTCAGCACCCATCTGCTTTCTGGAGACGAAACTATATGGAAACTTGGGAACGACTCCTCAGGAAATCAGGGGTACCTAATGTACCAATGACACACCTGAGACTTGCAATCCTTCATATAGCCAGAGCTCCCAGCCACCACCACACATCAGTTCTCTCAACCACTGCACTGCTCCAAGCAAGGACCTGGTAGAAGACAAGGGTGCAAATCACTTGAAAAGACCTGGATGCTCTTCATGGCTTCAGCTGTTCTTCTCTTCTTCTACCCCAGCGATGAAGACTGCTCTGAGTGAAGAAGGGGGAGAAAAGGGAAAGAGGTGTATAAGGAAAACTTTGAGAAGTGCTAGTTGAGTATACAGAGGGCACACAATATAACATTTTCCTAGTGTAAAGTCTTGTCTTATATTGGAATACTGTTTTTTCCCCATTTGAATTCATGGCCACCACTGCATACATGCATCTGTCCTTAGAAGGTGCAGATGCCGCCTTGTAGGTAGATCTAAAGATCTGGGGAGTTGGGGCAAAGGCAGGGGACTTGTCGTGGACATTTTTCCTACCGAAGTCACACATTTTGATCTGAGTGACATAAAAAGGCTCTGTGATTCTGGTAAAACATGGAGAGTTTGCTGAAGATCTCACTTATATTAATTTCTCATTTCCTAAAACTTTAGTATAGCAAATTCCAGGGCAAGCTTGTCTAGAGAAGAATTTTAATGTGTAAAGAAACTTCTTTCCAACACTTCACATGATATTACCAGGCACGTGACAAACTCTGGATGGAGCATTTATGACACCTGACATCTAGAGCATTCACATGCCTTTTCAATGACAGCTGCCGAGAAGAAATAGCATCCTCCAGCTGCACAACTTTATCCTTCCCTCACTTGTGAATTGAGATGTTTGGCTTTAAAGTGGCACTCTGTACTGTACTCTTAAAACTGCAATTGTCAATTGATGAAAGGAAGCCAAATGCTCCATCAGTGACATCTGACAGCAAATAAAAATCTCCTTCCTAAGGGTATAATGGGCAGGATGCAGCCATATCATTCTTTCCTCTTATTAAATTGCACTATCAGTGGGAATAACTATCAGGCAGTAGACACATGGATTCCACAAAAATATACAAAACAGAAGCAGGGTACAGAAGGCAAGTGCATGGTCCTCCTCAGAACTGAGCAACACGACATTCCATGAATAAATTAATGTGATTACTCCTCCAAAGAAAGCCCAAGAAAAACAGCTGGCACTAATGCAAGGCCAGGTACCCTATCACCTTAAGCCTGGCCTTCACAGTGGGGTGAAACCATGGGGGAGGAAAGAAACAGCAGTTCCTCACTATCAGCATTCACTTGCAGGATAAATTTTAAAGAACAACACAAGCGTATGCACAATAATTGCCAGATAGTTAAACAAGGATGAAAAGCATGACCAGATGAACAAAAAGTCTGAGTTTGTTCATTCTTTCCTCCCACAGCTGCTGTCTGGCCACAATCTCCTTCTCAAGTCTAATTAGCAGGCCAAATTAAGCCTTCACGTTACTCTGTTCAGTGGAGTTTGCATGTGGCATACATTTGCACTAATGTGCTACGGTAGAGATTTTCTTAAGTAACTCTTTGCTAGTATTTAGATGTTGAGGCATCTGATTTCAAAAAGGACTGAGTGTCCTGACACTCAGATGGTTTCCTCTGCATAAGGACTAAGAGGCCAAAGACAATCCAGAGTGAATCAACTAGTTGCAGCGCTAGAGGGGGTAGATCCACTGTAGGTCCCCATATCAGACCTACCAGGAACACATTCCCTACAGCATCTTCAATGACACTAGACACCAATGGTTAGGAACCTGAAATGTTCCCCATAAGTCAAACGAATTGATTTTTGTCTTTTACATATGCTGTATCCAGACACAATGACCCTGAGTTACTTATCACATTTCTTCAGCTTAATATACAGAAAACAACATTGCTAATAAAAATCAGATGAAATATTAATAATAGCTTTTTGTTACTATGATACTATTTTCAATCCCAAATTTTCAGTCCCAAAGGAACCACATAGGACTAGGGAAAAGATGACCTCTTGAAAACAAACAACTGCAAGGCCAAGGACAGAACTCCCTTCTCCTAGCCCACTGGGTCAAAGAGGAGCAGCTTAGCTGGGAGATCCCCACTATAAAAAGAATCTGACTCAAAGACTATCCCTGTCCCTGCTACATCCTCCCTAGAGAAAGGCTGACCATATCTCCTCTTCAACATAAACATGAAAGCATGGGAGTCAGCAGAATCCTTCTACTTTTATCTATCCTCACTGAGGAGGATAGGAGGAAGGGGTTCTCACTGTCAAAAGCCCCTTTTCCTTTCTTTGGTGATACAGATCAAACTGCTAAGACACAACGTTTCTGTTTCTCTCTTGCACAAGGAATGCCAAATTCTGTGCTGCATGGGATAATCGATAAGTGGATCTGGGCTTTCCCAGGCAGAAGTCTAGTGCAGACCTGAAACTAGAAGTGTCTCATGAAGGACCTACATGCAGGGCGAGGAAGGAGAGGACACACGTCAGTGCACTTACCTCTGACTGCACAGCAAGACCAGACCCTGGTGCTCCAGTCAAAAGCACCATAAAAATTACCTTAACTGGCCTCAGTTTATTCACTGAGCATTTTATTCTAGAACATGCATTCTGTGAATCCCCTTGGCAACTAGCTAACAGCCAGCAAAATATTCTCTGGCAAATGCCCATTAAACTTCACATAACGTTCCTACACCAAAGAGGCTTTATCTCTAGTTTGTAGCCTCATTTTTTTTAAGCATCCTGCAGTACCAGATAAGCTTTTAAAAAAGCTGTTCATTATTTAATGTTTCCTTTGTTCAGAAAAAATTACAACAAATAAATTTGGGAAAAAAAAACCCAGACACCACTTTGATATTTTCAGTGGTGCTATTCACAGGACAAAGAAAAGATACATTTTTAACATTCTTGCCCAGAATATTAAAGTCCTGGGCTTTGCCAGAGAGATGATTTGGGTATAGAAAGCTTCATTATCAAAGGTCTCAGCAGTTCTTCTTGTCTGTATCCTCCCCAACAGCATCCTGGATGTCACAATCACTTTCTGGGAAAGCAATTTTGATCTTCCACAGAAAGCTATTAAAAGTAACCTGGATCTCACAGATATAGCACTTTAAGCTGAGAATTTTAAAAAGCTAGTAGCCCTTCTTAATTATTTAATGAAGATTTAGCCCTGGGTATTAACTCCTGGGCAGAGCTGTACATCAAGTATATGTCGTATAATTTGTTACTACAGGATGAACATTAATGTCTGTTGCCACCTTAGGAGACAGACTCAACCCGGGCAATACTTTGCTAATAGTTTGCAGGGTGGGAGGATTTTGAATTTCCATCATTTTTAGTGATTCATTTGTGTTTTAATGGCGATCCAGGTTCACTTCACATCCTTGGGCCATTGCAGACATTTTACCCCCCCTTGAGTTAATCCTGTGTTCATTCCCCAAAATGAATATTCATACCATTCAAATGCAATCTTTAATTAACTGCACCAGCAGCATTATCATTATTGCACCTGAAAGATCCAAAGCCAGATCATAGAAATGTTGCCACAATAGAATTCACTAAATTCTGCTCACATTCTCTTCTAAGGCTGATCACCTTTAAAGTAATGAGAATAAACTGTGGGATAATATAAAACAGATCTAATTAAGATAATGAACTGGAGATTATGAACATTGCTACTCTGTGTCTGAAGAATTTTAATATATTAGTCTAACAGAAGGTTAAGGATTTACAAAAGGAAGGATATAGAAATATACAACGTCATTTTTGGACAAAGCTTGAGATGCGGCACCTAAAATGTATAAATAAAAGGGATAAAACAAAATAAAAGAGCACATTTCAGGAAACATACATCATAATTTCTTTTAATTAATTTACTTAATACTTGCATAGCACACAGGATGAGAGAATTCTCCCTACAAAGTGAGAAATAAAAAGAAAGCAGGCAGGGAAACATTATGACAAGCTGAGAGGCACTTATAAGGCTACACTGTGGAGAGTTTTATCCTAGGTTCCATCTGATATGGCTATTATGGCCTTGGATGAATTTTTCTTGAGGGAGCAGCCTAATTAGCTTGCCAGCAGCAGCAAGGAAAGGAAAGGGAGGGAGGCAGGCAGAGAGGAAGGGGGTAAATGAGCTGTTCGGTAAAATAGAGTCGATATCAATAAGACCTACTGTTCAGTTTCTGTAAAGCTTCACCTTCCAAAACAAGGCAGCAGAGAGACAAATGTTTGAGGGTGAAACTAGAACTCAACAATTTTCTGCAATCAATAGTGGATTGTCAGAAATCGTCCTTCTCACATTTGCAGAGGTACAGTCTTCAAAGCAAGTGCCTGGGAACTGCTGCCTTGGAATGGTACCCCCAGATAATTCACTGTAATTATTCTGCTAAGGATATAGTTTCACTCCAGAAAGAATCATTATTATCCTTCTAGCATAGAAACATCAGTTTACCAGCATATTTGTTAAGGAGTAAGTAAAATTAGGCTAGGCTGTGTTGGCTCAGTGCTGTCCACTGAGTGCACACCACCAGCTGCGTCTGGTGAGAGGGGACATTGGGAAAGATGAAGTCTTAAGGGGTAAGTTAACACCGAGGCATGACTACAGCTCAGGTAGGCATAACCTGCCCGTCACTGGCAATGACAGCAGCATGTCTGCAGTGGCACAGCTTCTCTCAGACTGCACTGTCTTGCCTAAATCTGCAGGTAAATGCTGAGCTGTGAAGCCTCAGCTGCCATAGAGGGACTGTTCCAGCTCTCCATACTTGAGCTAGCTAGTGTAACACCCCGGCCCCTGTGAGCCAGGAGTCTTCGTGGTGTGAAGAGTGACACAGCTCCTGAAGATCATTTGCTTTGTGTTGCATGCTGTTACTGTAGACTAACAGGTCCTCTGATGTGTCCCAGTACCTGTGGAAGTATAAACATGTCAAAATGTCCATGATATTATTCTGACTCATTACAGACTCCTTCACAGAGGTAAGTTAGCATTGCTAGAGGCAACAGGAGGCACTGGATGCTGCACTCAGGGGAATGCAGAGTCTGTAACGGTGGCTGGTCACTGGACATGACGGGGGAAGCAGTTGGCAATAGCCAGCCCCAAACACCATTTCATGTTGTGTTGCCATAGCAATACAATATAAGGACAATGGAATCAAATTTTGCCTGATTAAAGACAAGGTTTAGCTTAGAAAATATCCTTTGACAGAAAGAAATATCTGAGAATAAAATGACAGTAATCTCATTCTGGTTCATTTCTTCTGCTCCAAACAGGATGCCATGGACAATACGTAATGGCTCCAAAGTTCATTTCCAAAAGAACAATTCTCACTGTTGCTTCCTGTCCAATTTTCATCTTGTTCCAGACACAGACGTTGCACTATAGATAAGGCTAATTGTCACTGGCTTCACTGAAATAGCAGCACTATTTCTCTGTATTTAGGAGCATCCACTTTCCTTGGAAAAATGGCCATCTATGGATCTGGAGAGAGAGAAATTAAATTTTTTTGGAGCTTTCCTTCAGATTATTCTACTAAAAAAAAGAAAACAAACAACAGCTTTTTCTCCCTAGAGCAGCAAAGAGATAATATCCATAACATATTCTCTACAAAGAGTAAAGCCTGTCTGTGAAGTAGACAGGTATTTCCTGGAGGCTTGTTCAATGCGTGGAGGAAGCAAGAAAATAAGGACATAACCAGTCTCACTGTTCATACTCTGAACACCAAGCACACTGCTTTTACCTTCACTTCTCTCTTATTAGCACAGTATTAAAAATAATTCCAAAGGAAAACATTCTGCTGTGCACACTCGTCCCCCTGAGGAGAGGGTGAGACAACAAACATACACCAGCTGTTTCTCATGCTGCTCCGTGCTCTACTGCATGTCACTCTGGTGCTTTGGTCATGAGCTCAATATAAAACCCCAGAAGAATAAACTGAAAACCAAGAATGTCCTAATATTGCTGAGAAAAGCCTGAAAAAATCAGAGCGAGAGCACTGAAGCAATTGCTTATATGTCTGCCAGCTGTGTACTACACACCAGCTCACCAGGAGAGGACAAATTAAATGAGAAGTCATCTTCCCTCCTTGAATTTTAAAATAGACTCTTAGGGCATGTCTTGAAAAAAAATCGGCAGACTTCAGGGGTGGATAAGCCTGATCTTTTAGAAAAATCTGGTTTATCTGAATGACTTGTACTGACCAAATTGACAATGCACTGCAGGAAACTGATAATACTGACCTGACACATTATATATGACATTAAACACAAGACGCTTCCACTGTGATTATGAGGGGTTGAAACAATATGATGTTTGGACAACAAGCAAGGCGGACAGTCAGTGAGAAGACAAGGCACCTCTTGGTAAACACTTGGGTGACAGGAGTTCACTAGCCCTAGGAGGACTGTCCCAGCCTGCCAGTAAGCCTACAAATTGTCCTACGTGAACATAGGAGATAAAGCAATTCTGAACACATAGGAAGTTAGTATCTCTTTACCAGGAAAAGGCAGCTAGAAATATGTAGGTATGTTTAAGCAGATATTGGCTGGTCGGGGCTGAAGAAGGTAGGTCTGCCTGCCTTTAGGAAAAGGAAACATTATTTTGAGAAGCCCAAGTGACTTGTTTTAAAACCTATTTCTCTAACTGCTGTATTCTTACTTCTACTTTGGATTAGAAGTTATCTAGTCACTAAACTCAGTCTAGTCACTGGCCACTGGAGACGAGGACTTACTTAGTCAAAGTGCAGAAGGGTCACTTGATTTCATCCCAAGAGTTAAAAGTACAAAAGCTAAAACATGACACCTGAGAAAGAAGAGAGTACATGGGTAAGGTTGGCCTTCCAAATTGTTACAGGCTAGTGAAAAATCCTAGCGAGGAAAGATGCTAAATAATCTTATTTTTCTGTATGATAATTCTGACAATTTTTCAGACAGGTAATATAATTACAGTTTGATCATTTTTAGTGTAGCTCATAATCAACATGGAGAGATGAGACAGGACTTGTCATCTCTGATTTGCAGAGCTTAAGTATTTTTTACCAGTATTTACAGATTCTCCCATTCTGTCCAGGATTTGTTAGGTTTAAAAAAAAAAAAAATAATCCAAAGTGATCTTAGTTCACATAGATACTAACTTACTTCTTGAATTTTTCCTCCATCCTCAAGGAAGACAGAGTATTCCTTCACAGATGGAGAACCAAGACCTATCTGCGATGTTACTTAAGAAAATTATTTCTTCTGATTAAACTGAAAATGAATTAAATTATTTGTTGTGAGATCACAGTCGCAACTTCAAAATTATTTTATTACTGATTATTTCTATTTTGCTGTCAGTGTTTATTGTCTTTTTGACACCACTGGATTTCAAGGATACTTTCATTTATAAATATTTTCCTTCCCCAATATTTAAACCAATAGTTCCAAATACTCTTTTACTCTCCATTATCTTTCCAACTCTTGTTGCTCTCAAGACTGTATTTCTAGTCCATGCATATGCATAGAGATGAAAAGATCAAGAGATATGAGCTCATTCAAATCTCATCATCTGTCTTATATCCAATGTACCGTACGTTAATGGAGCATTAAAGTTTTTGAGTTAAATCAAGGTAAAAAATTCAGTTATGATGATAAAGGCTGCTATAATCCAGCAATCACAATTTTAACTGCTGCATGAATACATGAGTAGGACATATGATTTGAATAACAATGGGAATATTGACAAATATTGAGTAACTGTGTGAAAGTGTAACATTTAATATGGTAACTGTATCATTGTTAAAAAGTGAAGGGGAACAGACATGTCACCAGGTCAAGGACAAATCCTGATTTTCTCACTCCCTGTATACTGATCTTTAATTAGTTCTCATACAAGCAAACTTCAGATGCTGAAGTGTACCACTTTACAAAAGTTTTAAAGGCCTTTGGTATTGTGCTATTCTGTTTAAAGTAAACAAACTTAAGGAATAGTCATTTGGTAAAAAGACCAAAAAGTATGCCAATAAGAAGAAGCTAAAAGACTATGTAACTCTCTTATCACTCCTTTAACTCAGCAGCTGCCAACACTTCCTGCATCACAATTACCAAGACGATGAGATGCAACTCCAGCTTGGCACGAGGAGTATGGGTAGGGAAGCATTACCACACTGTCAAGAGTGGAGAGCTCTTAAGCGAAAGTTTCCAGAAGTCTGGACTTACATTGCCACTGTGGTTGCATTTCTGGAAGGTGTCCTCACAACCAGAAGTCACCTTAGCAAAAATGAGTCATTTGCTGGCCCCCTGCCCTTTCCGCTCCTGAAAAATAAAATGACCTATTAGGTCAGGTGTTGTGGTTTTGAAGTATTTGTCATAATTATTTACTCTCCAGCACTCAGAAAAAACTTGGCTCCTCTCTGCTAGGCCCAATGCATGGAACAAAGTCTAAACCCAACCCAACATCCAAACCCAATCCAAAAAGCTTAAAATTTAGGGACAAGTCTCAAATATAAGATGTCTGAGACTTAGAGGGTTTAAACAGAAAAGCCTCATCTTTACTCTTACCCATGCAAAAGCAATGTGGAGGCCTAAAGGGGCCCTAAAAATCCCTCACACCAAGTAAGGTTTCTTTAGGAGAGGCAATACGAAAGGACACAATAAGCTTTGTTCCTAACATCCTTTCTCAAGGTCTCATGCAAGGAGCATGCTACAGTTTGGAGAGGGGACAAGAGGAACAGCATTACGGCTATTTCAGCCATGACATTTCTATTTCATGCAATCCTATTTCACATCCCCATAGGACACTGCAGAGAAACCACAGTTTGAGATGAACAGATTATGCTAGAGTTTTCACCAGACCCCAGGGCAATCCAAGGTTAAAGGAGCACAAAAGTATTTTGAAGCTACTTTAGCCTATCTTTCTTCGGGGTCATGATTTCTGTGCTTTTACTCTAGAGACAGGACACAGAATTTCACTCTGATTTGCTCAAAGTTGTCAGTTCCAGAACTGATTTCAAATGTCC
The DNA here is from genome assembly GCF_031877795.1 of Strix aluco. NCBI lineage: Eukaryota > Metazoa > Chordata > Aves > Strigiformes > Strigidae > Strix > Strix aluco. The sequence goes on along the minus strand of NC_133931.1, from coordinate 132,464,274 downwards.
TGAGTTCTCAGTCTGCCTGCTTTACACTGCAAGAAATGGGGATGCTCAGCCTGGAGAAGAGATGGCTCACTGGGATCTTATCAATGTGCATAAATACTTGACAGAGGTGAGTAAAGAAGACAGAGACAGACTCTTCTCAGTAGTGCCCAGTGGCAGAATAAGAGGCAATGCAACACAAACTGAAATACAAGAAATTTAATTTCAATACAAGGAAAACTTCTTGTCTATGGTGAGAGTTGTCAAACACTGGAACAAAAAGGTCATGAAGTCTCCATCTTTGGAGATACTCAAAACTCAACTGGACATGGCCTGAACAACCTGCTCCAGCTGACCCTGCTCTGAGCAGTGGCTTGGACAAGACAGCATCCAGAAGTTCCTCCCAACCTCAGCCACTCTGTGATGCTGGGAGTTCAGGAACCTCACTAGACAATAACTTGATGGCTACTTCACTGCAAGTAACTGAAAGGTATCAGCATCTCTAATGTTTGCTTCAAAATGTTTGCTTCTCTGAAGGAACACAGGATGTGCCAACATGAAGGTGCAAATGGAGAATCACAACTATGAGCTCCTCTGGGATACACAATTCAAAACTATTAATTATGAACTGCTAATGCACAACACAGTGTTGGATTCTTTTCTTCAAAGTTAATACCCTGGGATAAAGCCTTGGAGGGAAGAGGGGCCCAAGAAAAGCTGGTTATTATTCAAGCATCACCTCCTCCAAGCTCAGGAGCGATGCATCCCAAAGTGGAAGTCAGGCAAAAACACCAGGAGGCCTGCATGGATGAACAAGGCGCTCCTGGACAAAATCAAACACAAAAAGGAATCCTACAGAGGGTGGAAGCAAGGACAGGTAGCCTGGAAGGAATACAGAGAAACTGTCCGAGCAGACAGGAATCAGGTTAGGAAGGCCAAAGCCCTGACAGAATTAAATCTGGCCAGGGACATCAAGGGCAACAAGAAATGCTTCTATAGGTATGTCAGTGATAAAAGGAAGACTGGAGAAAATGTGGGCCCTCTCCAAAAGGAAATGGGAGATCTGGTTACCCAGGATATGGAGAAGGCTGAGGAACTCAACAACTTTTTTGCCTGTCTTCACCAGCAAGTGTTTCAGCCACACCGACCAAGTCACAGAAGCCAAAGGCAGGGACTAGGAGAATGAAGAACCACCCACTGTAGGAGACGATCAGGTTCAAGGCCATCTAAGAAACCTGAAGGTGCACAAGTCCATGGGACCTGATGAGATGCATCCATGGGTCCTGAGGGGACTGGCAGATGAAGTGGCTAAGCCACTGTCCATCATATTTGAGAAGTCATGGCAGTCCAGTGAAGTTCCCACTGACTGGAAAAGGGGAAACATAACCCATTTTTAAAAAGGGAAAAAAGACCTTGGGAACTACAGGTTAGTCTCTTCTCTGTGCCTGGAAAGATCATGGAGCAGATCCTCCTGGAAACTATGCTAAGGCACATGGAAAATAAGGAAGTGATTTGTGACAGCCAACGTGACTTCACTAAGGGCAAATCATGCCTGAAAAATCTGGTGGCCTTCTACAACAGGGTTACAAAATTGGTGGATAAGGGAAGAGCAACTGATGTCATCTACCTGGATTTATGCAAAGTTTTTGACACTGTCCAGCATGACATCCTTGTCTCTAAATTGGAGAAACATGGATTCAACAGATGGACCACTCAGTGGATGAGGAATTAACTGGATGGTCACACTCAAAGAGTTGTGGTCAACGGTTCAATGTCCCAGTGGAGAGCAGTGACGAGCAGTGTTCCTCAGGGGTCGGTGTTGGGACCAGCGCTGTTTCACATCTTTGTTGGTGACATAGACAGTGGGATTGAGTGCACCCTCAGCAAGTTTGCCAATGACACCAAGCTGTGTGGTGCAGTTGACATGCTGGAGGGAAGGGATGTCATCTAGCGGGACCTGGACAGGCTGGAGAGGTGGGCCTGTGCAAACCTCATGAAGTTCAACAAGGCCAAGTGCAAGGTCCTGCACATGGGTCGGGGCAATGCCAAACACAAACACAGGCTGGGCAATGAGTGGATTGAGAGCAGCCCTGCAGAGAAGGACCTTGGGGGTATTGGTGAATGGAAAACTGACTATGAGGCAGCAATGTGCACTTGCAGCCCAGAAAGCCAACTGTGTCCTCGGATGCATTAAGAGAAGCGTGACCAGCAGGTTGAGGGAGGGGATTCTCTCCTTCTACTCTGCTCTCATGAGACCCCACCTGAAGTGCTGCGTCCAGCTCTGGGGCCCCCAGCGTAAGAAGGACATGGACCTGCTCAAGCGGGTCCAGAGGAGGCCACGAAGATGATCAGGAGGCTGGAGCACCTCCCTTATGAGGACAGGCTGAGAGAGCTGGGGTTGTTCAGCCTGGAGAAGAGAAGGCTCTGGGGAGACCTTGTAGCAGCCTTCCAGTACTTAAAGGGGGCCTACAGGAAAGATGGCGAGGGATTCTATCAGGGAGTGTAGTGATAGGACAAGGGGTAACGGTTTTAAACCCAAAGAGGGTAGATTTAGATTAGATATAAGGAACAAATTCTTTCCTGTGAGGGTGGTGAGACACTGGAACAGGTTGCCCAGAGAAGCTGTGGCTGCCCCCTCCCTGGCAGTGTTCAAGGCCAGGCTGGACGGGGCTTTGAGCAACTGGTCTAGTGGGAGGTGTCCCTGCCCATGGCAAGGGGGTTGGAACTAGATGATCTTTAAGGTCCCTTCCAACCCAAACCATTCAATGATCCTATGGTTCTATGAATATTTCTTCCTGCTCTAGCCTGATTCTCAAGGGTCCCTGAGTGGAAGAAAGGCTGCAGAAACTTGGAACTAGAGAACTCCCATGTGCTCCCATGTCTTTAGCGATCCTCCAGCTTTACACATAGTTATATACAGGCTTTCTCAGGAAATTGCTCTCAAGAGACATTCTTCTCTGGGGGGGGACAGGGATGACTTTTGGGGTGGTGATTTCAAGGTCATCTGAGGGATTTAAGAAACCAATTTACACTAGAAATTGAGAACTGGGACATCCTTTTCTTTGGTTGGTGACAAAAATGCTTCCCTCCATATTTATTCCTTGCTCTGTATGATTCCCTGCAACGAGAACTACAATTTCAGTGAAGTAAGATCATGTTAGCCTCACATGCTCACACTCCTGTAACAATAACTTACTGTGGTTCTCATCACCTCAGATGGTTCTGTCCATTAGCTCTGCACTCTAGGAGTCACAGACATCCAAGCTAGCAGCATGTATCAGGTAAGGAACAGAAATTCTTTGCCAGAAAATAATAACCAACATGGTGAGGTTGTCAGGTGTCCTAAAACAGTACAGTTCTGCAGTGGCAGACGATGAACTTACTGGGATTTTTGCACAGCACCAAGAAGACTGACTTTCTTCTTGCTTTCTTTTTTCACAGTCTCTATAGCATCAGCCTGTACCACTACTGTGCCCTCCCCTTGGCAAGATTCACAGAAAAACACACAAATTAGGAACTCTATGGAGGGTCACATATTTTTGTATCTAGAAATAGGTTCAAATCTTCACAGTGGCTTGCCTCCATCCTAACAAAAAAATCTCACCTTTCACTTTCATCTCAGAGTCCCTGCCAGCAAAATGTGAATTACATGTAGTACCCACATCTTGAACTCCTGAGCCCTAGAAGAGCAGGACCCGGAGACCACTTACTTAGTCCTGCTTTATCCTGACACTGGGATCTATGAACCTCAAATGGAAGATGAGGCAGGAATAAAACCAGCAAAAACAATGCTGTCTATCAGGTCTGCCTGTCACAGATAGGGGCTTCTTTGACACCACTGTAGAGCTAACAAACAGAAAGGACATTCATGGCATGCACACACTTCTCAGGCCCCCCACCCCCCCTGCCTCTCCTCTCTTTGAAAAGCCAGAGCTCTTTGCATCTCTACTTCACGCACAGCTTCAATGATGCTCAGTTTCTTTGCTCCCACATTGGCATTTCACAGATTCTTAATAACCCCTTATTAAACCAAAAAGTGCAGTTTCATACATGCTAATGAGAAGAGCATAATGTTAGCTCAAGGAGTGGGAAGTACAGCCCCACAATGAAGCACTTTTCCAAAATACCTCGGTATTCACATGGGCAGGTGAAATATATACTCGAGGGCAGAGTAATAACAAAGTCATATTCACATGCAAGGACATCTGAGCATACATGGCACATAATGAATTTGTGTTTAAACATCTGAACAGAGTGTCTCTGCATAAAATGCTATGAAGGGATTAAGCCAAAAAGAGTCATGTGGCAGTGACTCAATAAGAAAGATAAAGCACAGTGATTTAGGCCCCAGTTTCCCCCAGACCTTAGCTTCAGCTGCTCAGGCTTCATTTACATTACCACTTCTTGTGCTTCAGCTATTAACAGCATACTACATTGTGACTGGCCTTTTGTGGGGACACAAAAAGAACGAGTGGTCACAAGGAAAGCTTTGTGCCTCTTCCACGGTTGCATAGGAGAGCCAGTCCTTGCAGTCCACAGCTGTATAGGGAGTTTCAGAGTTAATAATGCCAGCAGCAGAACACTTTTCAAAGGAAAGTGGAGCAGAAGGGAGGGCAGTTAAAGCTCTGCTCTCTTTCTCTCACATTAGCTACCGAACTAAACAGAGGGAGTTTATGCTGTACCCCACAAAGGAGACGTACAAACTACTTGTGATTAGAGAAATCCTTTCCATGACACTGAGACTTTCCATCTGCCCTTGAGAGCCGACAGGCACAACGCTTTCAGGAATTACCAGCACTGCAGTGCACCTGCAGTTCTCCCATGATTTTCCTGTGCCCTTGCTAGCGTTGGGAGAATAGGCATCATACAGGATTTATGCGTGTCCTATTGCTGGATTTATTTATGGTATTTTTAAGCACTGGCCATACACATGATGCTTAGTAAGACATAAGCTCTGCCTGGAAGAGATTATTTGTTACATACTCATTCATTCTCTGCCTCAAAAAATCGCAAAGGGTATTTAAACGGAATATAAAAACCCTTATTCACCTTCAAATCAGAGAGGCCATCAGCATGCCTAACTAGACAATTTGTGCCACTGAATTTGTCCTAAATGTCAAACTTTATGAATGAGCAATCTGGGAAGTTAGAATTGGAAGCCCCAATTCTGTTTTTACTAAGGATATGCTTGCGCTTTGTAATACGAGCTATAAGCCCTATAGAAGAATTGTTCACAACCTCCATAGAAAAGGATAAAATAAGAAACAGGGGATGATGCTAGAAAACCAAAACTCTCCTGATGCAGAGAGAATTAAAAAGACTATTTTAAATAAAGCTGGACGTGTCGTGCATGCAAACACATTTGTATCCGAGAGAAAGAGCCAGCAGGTGTCAGCCTTGCTTTACACAACCAGCCTCTCCCTGGCTCGCAAGCAAATTCTTGCAAATTTGTTTCATCTGATTATTAATGTTGACAGTAATTTTCTTCTAAGGAGTAACAGTTACACAAGTTAACTGTGTTATCGAAGAAGTCTATATCCAGCAATATTTATATAGGTTAAAACGTTGAAACAGCTGTTACCATAGCAACTGCTGCATCAGATGGATTATAACTAGGTGAATGAGGAGACTGGAACAACTTCCTGATAAGAAATTCAATTAATATGTCAGTATTTGTAGGAAGATGCTAAATAACAATTTCTCTGCATTGGCAGTCACATTTTACATGTGATGCTTTTCTCCAAAAGGGAAATGGTGTCCATAATACCTTTACACATTTATTTTCCTCATACCAAATTCTAAGTGGTGAAACAATGTGTAGGCTTTTATTCAGCATAGCCACATCACACAGGTAGTGTTTTATAATACCAATGATCGCTCTGCTGTGCCACAACATGCAAACAAAATATAGTGGTTCCTTTATTAAAAATGCATGGAATAGAACTTTTAAAAAACTTTTAAAGACAAAGTGCTGTAACACACTCTGTATGCTAAAGGTGAAAAAAGATCAGTCCTTGTGCAATTTAGTTTCTGAAAGGCTTCTTATCTCCTGCTACGCTGCAATTTCCACAGCACTCTGAACTCCCAGGGATGCTGTCAGTCACTCTGATGGGTGCAGCACCCAACCCTGTTTATTTCTGATGCTCTTTCCTGATGATCTTTTAAACCCTCTCCCCACATCCCCAGTGCAGTCTAACCCACAGGAAGCACGTGTAAGGAACAGAGCAAAAAATGTGTCTATAGAAGACTTACGACTCTTCATTTTCTTATCTGCTTTAAGTCATGCCATAATTTGACGTAGGGACTTGTAGTCATTTTTTCTGAGATCCTCAAATCATTTTTTGGCCTGTCTTCATATGAAAGTGTCCTTTGGGTCCCATACTTTAAAATCCTTTAATCTGCTTCAACCACAAAAACCTTCAAATGTTAGTCAATACCCAAGCCATCTTTTTTCCATTTGAAAAAGAAATGTAATACATGACTCAGATTATTTCCATGGTCTCACTTTTTATAACAAATACATACAAAGAACATGCACAAATTTCTCAGAAGCTGGTATGAATATATATTGGAACGGTTTCCCACTCATAAATTTTCAAGTCTGGAATTTTCAAGTCTGGATTTCCACTTAATCATTCTGCTCAAAATAAGCTTTCCTCTCCCTCATAGGACTTCCACAGTCCTTCCAGGACTACATTCACAGTTTCCCTTGTTCTCTAGTTATTTTTATTTTACACTCCTATTTATCTTTAGGCAGACAACTACACCAAATTGATGCATCAGTCCCTGAATTTGTTGTCAATTTTGAGTCAAGTTCCTTTGACTGTCCAGCTAAAAATCTATTTGGGCCTTGTCCAGCCTAAAACTGGTTTCTAGTGATTTATTTATCATTAAAAGGAGGGAAATTCAATGGCTTCCTCATTTAGAATAAAGCAGAAGTAATGTAGTAATACACACCCAACAATACTTTTGAGGTCAGCCAACAAGCATCACCATCCAGCAGAGCAATACTCTGTGTCACACAGGATATGGCCAAAGTAGATGCTCATAGTAAGCATATTCTCAACAAGAAGCTTGATACTCTTCTGAATAAATCAGTGTCAGCATATGACCTCTGAAAAATGTGTTTTCTTTGAGCCTGTGTATTAGTGCCTTCTTCTTACTGCACTTCTGCAAATATTAAAAATAGCCTTTAAAATGAATCTGTTACATTTTGATCAGTGGATATTGCAATTAGGTGGGATCAAGAGGTATGTGAGAGGATAGATTAGACTAACAAACAAGCCACTGGACTGAGACTCAGCTAGCTGAGGCTTAAGAGACCTGCCTTCTGTTTTCAGCCTTCCCACTTACGTATGATGGGACCACAGACAAGTCACTTTCTCTCACTATAATTCTGTTTATTTTCTGCTAGCCCTTTTCTGGCTTTCCTGTTAAAATTATTTAGAGACAGAGATTGCCTTCCATTTTATTTACACTGTGTTTACACAGAAGAGACCATATATTGTCAGGAAGTCTGAGTGCTCAAGCAAAGCAGTCATTCTGCTAACAATTACAACAACATTATTAATAAATCATAGATACCATGTCAAATGTCAACTCACTGAAAATAGCTTTACAATTTTGGTCATATAAGTAAGGCCATCCATCTCATGCTTTATTGATCTTTTAATTATTTTTTTTACAATGTTACATTAAACATTTCCTGAAATCAGACAACTTTTGTCCAAGTTTCCTTTTCAATTCCCTTTATGTAATGAAAGAACCAGGTAAGAATATGTCTAATTTTTAAATAAATAATCTCAAAATCTAGTCATACTGGGGTTTCATGCAGGGAATTGCTGTTTGTACACATTAGAATGCAATAAAGGAATTAATTGTCATATTTTAACATCAATGCAGTTTCACCACATCTAAATTTATGGACCTTAGAAGTGAAAGACATTGATTTCAATGACACTAAAACATACGTGGATTTCTTATTATGCACGTTACTGCAAACACGTATGATTTGATTTGGATTTTGTACATGATATAAGACCAGAATATGAGAAAGTCGAAACAAATCAAACAGTCAAATCTGGTGAAGATGAAATATTTTTCTACCATGTTGGCAACCATATGAATGAATTAGAGGATAAATGTATAAATTCTAACTACTCTTTGGGCATATTCACACCATGCAGTCCAAAGACTGTGAACACAGTGGCAGCAGCATAGCTAAGTAGCAAGGGAACCAGAGCAGTATCAAGATGCTATCAGAATGCTGCCTCTGTGTTAACTTGTCTTCTTTTATTAGCTTGGAAGCAAGGCCATGCCTATAGGATGACAGCACAGTCAGACATCACCAAATACGTCTCAGCTTGGTGCACTATACAGAGTCTGCACACAAGCACGGGCCAGCACGAGACTGGGCATTTCTAGTAAGCACCACTCTGCCTTCTAGACATATCCAAAGAAACTTGTTTTGCTGGGCTGATGCTATGGAGTACCAGCTCAACAAATACAAACTGACAATTACTAGCACTTCCTACTATTCATCAAAAGAAAAATCAAAGTTGCCATCTTACACTCACTTGTTCTCGTCAGCTGAAAGTGTTCAACATAAGTCAACACAGAAGGTCTGGTGAAATTCAGGCACTTGCTAATAGGCCTCTTTAACCAGCTGCTTAGAGATTTTTGCTTCATCATTTCAGGCCAAAGATCTTTCATAATCTGGTGCCATTTCCTGTGCTCTAATTATGAATCTTACATCTTGACACAGTCTACTGCTCCAGCTCTCTCTTCACTCTTTTTTTTTTTAATTAGATGTTTTTTGAGATTTCATTTGCAGAAATATGCCGGTATCTATGGACCACATTTTTCAGCTTGTGTAAAGTTACATAGGTATGGGGCTTTTCTAATGGCTCAAACTGCAGAGAGCCTTAGATTCGTCCCGGGAGCCGGTTACCTAACTGTCCTTTGTGCCTTTGAAAATATCCTGTGGGGCCCCATATTTGCTTTTCTAATTATTTAAAACAGTTTGGACCTGAGCCAACAAGGTTCATTAAGAGGCACTCAACCAGGTTCTTAATGTAAATTTTAAACGTCTTTATAAACACAAGGCTAGCAAGAGTAAAGACAATGTTAGGAAACCAGGTTTTCTTTGGACCAGTCACAATCTTCTCTGAATTAAAAAATTCCAACCAGAAATGGACCACAGCTAATTATTTTTATAATGTTATCATTTTCAATTTTCTCTGTGTGGTACCTTGCATATGAGAATCCAAAGCACTGTAGTAAAACTCAGTGTTCCTCTATAACTCTGCAGTCAATCTAAAAAATATACAGGTTTTACACTTTGGAATGCAGTTACAATTAATGAATTCCAGAGAAAGCGATGGGGAAGTTTAAGGAATTCTCACCAAAGTAGATACATGGGCACTCTTACAGCACAATGGTAATAAAGGTAATAAAGGCAAAAGTGACTTTTATGGTGAGGAGAAAAATGGTAAGCTTCTGTTTAATGTGCACCTCCTCTCACAAAAACAGACACACTGGCAGGTGGTGTAAGGAAAGGGCTAGAGAAAATCACCAAACATGTCAGAAAGCTGTTAGATAAGCCACAGAAATAGCCCTCTCTGTGTTGGGTGAGCATCTGATCATACACAGTGTCTCAAAAGGACCACAGCAGAATTACAGGGGATTCAGAGAAGAATGAAATAAATAAAAGAGGGGAGTTTTAGAAAGGGAGACTGAAAATACTGATACTGCTTTTCTTAGACAGGAAATGAACAAAAGAGTTACAGTAAAAGCACTTCAATTCTACCTCCTAGTAATCCTAACCATGTCTACATACTAGTGATATCAGGGTTACAATGGTCAATATGAGCAACAAACTGGTAGAAGTAAGAAAACTTCATGGTTATGGTCTTAAATTGAGGGATCGGGCTGAGATCTGTATGTGACCTGCAAGTAGCTGCTGTACAGCTTTTTGCATCTTCCCCTAGTGCTGGCCATGGTTAGACAAAAGACAGCAAACAGGTCTCATCCAGTAGTGCAATTTCTTTGCTCCTTCAGCCAATGGACACAGCCTATGAAAATGGGCACATTCCCAAGGCTATTAACTGAAGTTGTTAAAATGAGGAAATTGCAGTTATACCACTACTCAAGTCTGACTTTCATTCCTGAAAAACAGAACTTAAAAGTCATTCATAATGCACCCTGCTTCCCCGTTCAGTGCAGTCATTCCTTCTAGCTCTTTATCTCCAAAATGCCTTGTATAAAACCTGCAGGAACTAAAAATAACAGCATTAGCTCATCACCACACTCTGGTCAATGAGTTGAATAATGCAGACCTTATGAAAATGTACATTTAGAGCCCTTTCAGATGAGCTGCATAACACAAGCCATTAAACACAACTCTACTGATCTAATTTCATTATTTTCAGCAGACTGGAGTTTAGATGTTATGAGCTCCACTAATGAATACCAAACACAGGAAAAAATGGCTGTAACTGATTAAATCTTAGTTGAAAACACCTAAGATGAGATGTTTGTCATTACAGATAAAGGTTTACTATAATGTAAGTCTACGTTAATTCAAAATACTCATAGCCTGCTTTTGTTCAAAGAGCAAATATGCAGAAAATTGAATAATTCTTCCACACTGATATACTATTGCTTTCTAGTGATAGGCTTAGAGAAGGACATCTTTCTGGAAAAGTATACAAGATAATAAGTTAAACAAGGCCAGAACAGTAAGTTCATATTTGTATGCTGAAATAGAAAGGAGCACTTCTATATATTGCAATTAAATAAGCCATTTTTTTTCAGAAGAGGTGGAGAGAACTAGCCATACAAAGCAATTATTTCCTGACCACAAAACAGTATTATTTCTTCTTGACAACAAGGGCCTTATGGAGTTTCCTTCCTCAGTCACAGAAGTTAATTTGGAACAAATGAAAATTCATGTTACAAGGATATGCTGGCTGTAACGCCACAACAGACCATTTAATCTTGCCTCCCATCCATGCCAAGTACCAGGACTTCTTTCAATCAATTCCTACTGAACTTGAGGATAAGCTTTATAAAAGAAAGACCTACTGCCCTCTTTTGTGATTCTCCACATAACAGCCACACTTGCTTGACACATTAAGGATCACTGAATGTTTTTTGACTGTTTTGTTGTTTGATTATTCTAGCTTCATGGGTCAAATTCCAGCTTCAGTTAGAAACATATACCTGAAACGGTTAAGTCCATACATTTCACATTTATAGGAATGTAATAGAAGAATTTGGCTTTGATGTGATGAAAGATTGAGCAAGTAGCAGTGTTTACACATTTCTATAACACTGAAATATATGTATTTTTATTATAAAGTTTGTTCTGTGCTTTTGAGCAACATGATATAAGGTAAATTTGTGCTATTTTCTCCAAAGGCTGTACCCGGCCTTGTACCCTGTCTGTACCATTAGAAGTAAAATCCTGGCATGACTGAAGTTACTGCTCTCTGGAAACTTGTCTATCAAATCTGACTATACCTGGGTGCAGCACAGCCATTTTAAGACGCATTATGAGGCAGGTGTTCTGCTTCATATCTTGAGTGCCAGGCAGGGCATAGCAGTGTTCAGAGATTTGAACCATGTCACTGATTAATAGTTCTATTAAACAGAAATAATGTTTCTACACTTAAAGCACTTAATCAAATTATAAGTCATACTGCAGAATAGGTAGTAGACATTTCCTGTATAATATCTGTCCTGAGGCAAGTCTATGTATATGCATCTACTAGTTAAGATGCATGCATATTAAACAGCATATCAGCCCGTTTCTCCAGTCTTTCAAGATGCCCCTATACGGCAGCTCTTCCCTCAAGTGTATCAGCTGTTTCCTCCAATTTGGTGGCAGCCATGAACTTGCTGAGGGTGTTCCACCCCGTCATCCAGGCTTAATGAAGACGTTAAACAATGTTAGCCCAGGATCAACCTCAGAAGAGCTACACTAGTGGCTACCTGAACTTTAAACCACTGACTCTTTGAGCCTAGTGATTAAGCCAGTTTTCCAGCCACCTTGTAATCCATCCACCTCTCCAATCTGGCTATAAGGATCTTCTGGCAGACTTTGACATAAGCTTACCAAAGTAAAGGCATACAACATCCATTATTCTCTCCTAGTTACTAACAGGGCCAGTTATTGCATCACAGAAAGCTGTCAAATTGCTGAGGGATGATCTATCCCTGGCAAATCCATGCTGGTTGTTCCTAATCATGTTTTTTTCCTTCAAGTGCCTGGAAATGGCCTCCAGAAGCATCTGCTTCACAATCACCCTAGAGACTGAGGCCAGGCTGAGCAGGCGGCACCTCTCTGATCACCTTTATGGCTCTTCCTAAACACAGGTGTGATGGTTGCCTTTTTCCAGACATCAGAAATCTCTCCCAGTCATCAGAGCCTCTCCAGGATGACAGATAGCCCCCTCTCCACGCCACCAGCCAGCATCCCATCCTGTCTGATGAAGTGGTGTATGTTCATGTGCCTAAGCAGTCCTGAACCCAGCCTTTCTCTACCATGGGAGGCACTTCCCTCCCTGCGATTCTGCCAGAAGGCACAGGTACTTGGGAGACCTGCAAGCAGATCTCGCCAACAAATACCAATAAAGATAGTTGTGATTGTACACATCCTTCTGTAGCTCTCAAAATAGCTTTATAAAAGTAGGTATAAAACCAATAGAAAGGAAGGAGGTTTTTAATGGATTTTTTTTTTTTTTGGCCACATTTTGTAGTGCATGTTTGGTATGGCTAAATAGCTCAGTGTCTTCAACATTACTCAAATATTTGGTTCTGCATTGGTTTTCCGGTTTCAAAAGAGAAATGTTAACCTGAGAAATGAGGTTATAGACAGCACAAATGTATCTTGGTTTGGTCTGAGTTACAGTATTAATGTTTGTTTTAGATTGTTTAGATTGCATTCATTTCAGTTTTAAGGAACTTATGAAAAAAACATTGCTAAGGGACTGAACTGAGCTTACTGGGCCTGGGATTCTAAAACTAGATAAACAGAAGGACTACAGGAACTTGAACCAGCAGTCGCTGAAGTCATCAAGACTTTGGATTGGACCTGTAGCTCCTGAAAAAATGTTTAAGGAATTCAAACTCTAAATTTTTACTTGGGCACAATAAATCCATTCAGTGAAATTTTGCACTATTACTTGTTCATCACTATAACGTATACTGTCAGATACAAAAAAAAAAAAAATAGTTAGCTGAAAAACTGTTAATTGCATTTTCAAAAAGGAAAGATATCATTGGGGTTGTGTTCTGCTATCAGAGCAGCTAGGTGTGCAAAAGGTTTGCCTTTGTACCAATGAGCAGGTTTCTTAGATCTTGTATTCTAGTATGCAGAAATAGCAAATACCACATTTTTCACCACTCAGATTCATTGGGAAGGAGAATAGATAAAGTTCTCTCTTCTTTACATTGCACAGGAATCACCTCCTATAGGGGAAAGTTAAAATGAGCTGTTGGTGTAGACCAGAGGGAAGAAAGACCATAATATACCACAGGAGAGTGTCTCAAAGGCACAATATCTTCAAGCTGCACACACTGAACATCATTCATCGATCAAGGCTGTTCTCGAAAGAACAGTCTAGCCCTGAACATTTTATTTTCCAGAATTCAGTCTAATGAATTCTTCTGCTGTAGAAACAACAGATTAGAAACAGAGCTGTGAGAATATGACATATTTTGAATTTTCCAAATGCAAACGAATTTAAAACTACCAATAATACTTATTATAAGCCAAGTTTTATCCTGATGGGAATTGGAATCATTCAGTGTATGTAGCAGCCCAGCACAGTACACTGTTGTGGTACAAATCACTGAGGTGATCACGAGAAGACAAGCAAATTTTAGCAGGCTTTATCTCTAAGAGCATTAAGATGATGCATGCTTTTGATAACTCAAAATGACAAATAATCAATATACCGTGCTTTCACAATGACAAAATAATATGATTTCTCAAAAATTACATGAATATTTTAATTCTTTTTACTAACAGCATCTGTGGAGTTTAAGAACCTTTTTCAAACCCCACATGAGGAAAGAAGCTGAATCTCAATGTTTTTTTTTAAATGTATATTCCAAATAAACGTTGATCTCTCCTTAGCAGGAATGAGCTGAGCTACAGCACATCAACCTAGTGAGCAAAATGGTTTAATTGTACACAACATTTTCACCTTTGTTAAATGTTCTGAGGATATCAAAACACTTCTCATAGAATCAGACTGAAGATAATCTCATGAGCAACATGCAGGAATCTTTAGTTATGTGGAATACACACATACATGATAGAAAAAAGGAACAGCACAAACAGAAAATATTGAATCTCTGTGAGAGTACAGCTTGTCTCCTGGGACAAATGATCCATGCTGTTCCCAAAAGAGGAGGTGAAAAAAATCATTGCTGGATGAGAGATGCAGTAGTGTTTTGACGAACGAATACTTTATTTAAAAGAACACTTCAACCTTTTTTTCTCAGTTCAGCTCAATAATATCCCTATAATGAGGTGAAGTGCTTTTCAAAAGCATAGTATGAAAAGGGTTGGAAAACAGAATTTTCAATAATAATTGATATTTCCCATACTTTTGAAAAAAATAAATCTGCCCTCCACTTTAGAAAATTAAGTGGTTTGCTTTTCAAATGCAAAGATAAACTGGAGTTGGACTAAGCAGTATTTTCAGAATAGCAGCCTCCACAACTCCTGTTGGAGTGGCTAAAAATAAAAAAAGAAAATGATTTGTAAAGATATTTCCCTCAGATAGGAGATCTCAGGATATTAGAAGATGAGACTTCACCAATATTCTATTCCTCAATTTCAAGCAATGCCACATTTTTTCTATTAAACTGTAAAAATAACATAAAGTCCTTATGTCATAAGGAACTGAAAAATATCTTCTATCTCAACATGGTTATCTTGGGACAGCCAGATCAGATTGCCTTGGAGGGCAAAGAGATTATATAGCACTGGAGGATCTGATTCAACCTGTCAAAATCTCGGAGATATTTAAACCATGATGCTTGGGTTTACCTCCATTTTATCATTAAGAATTCTTTGGCACATGTTGCAAAAGTTTATCAAGCACAATGACTTCATTTTAGTTTCTTTTCAAGCAAATATCAGAATACTTTAGAAAACTGAACATTAACATGTTTTGGAAAAAATCAAATATTTTAAATTATCTGCAGTTTGGATTGTCGAGAGTGCTCAGTAGGAACCTGAGATGCCAAACCATAGTATTATTTGGTAACAAATACCTATTAAGGATCGTACCTTCAGAAAATTCAGTAAGTATACATTTTAATATAGAAGTGTTTATATGATACATGACTGGTTGAAAGTGAATTGATCTCTGTAGTTGCTTGCTATAGTTAATGTGCTGTAAGATTTAATTTTTGACCTAGTAGAATTATTCTCACACTTTTGAGAAGCAGAAGGATCTACAGATCACAGCATAACAGCTGTTAGATTTTTTTTTTTAATAAACTTTCATCCTCCTAACATATGAAACATCTCCAGGAGAGTTTTAAAAATTAGGTGACTCCTATTCTTACTGGGCAAGAATAATTGTTTCAAGATTTTCTTTTTTAGATGAAACAACCATTCACAAGAGATCAAAGAGATCATTGTAACATCCAGGAGCTTCAGCCTGTATTTACCACATTATTGTCTTCCAAAGAATTATACTTAATAGAAAAAGTGCCATTCGTTTCTTATTACCACCATGCAAATCTATTCAATGAAAAACTATTTTGTTGATACGACCTCCTCCCAATAAGTTTTATTTATTAAACATAGTTTCTGTTAGTACCCTGCTCCCTTCTCAACCCCAACCCTGTGGAAAAAACAAGCACATCTTATGCATTTCTGGCCTCTGAAAACATTGAAGGAAGACAGGATGGTTAAAGGCAGTGGTAAACCAATGTAAGAACCCTTGGCCAGCTCTGCCACAGGCTGGTTTTGACAAATCATTGTATCTGTTTGTGTCTCAATTTCTCTTTACAAAGGGGAAACAATGATCCTTGTTGTCTCTTTTTTATTTTGCATTTCCTTTCAGACTGTAAGCCTCTTTGGGAAAGAAATTACTATTTGTAACATGTATGTATAGTGGCCAAAACAATACGGTTTGGGTTTGTGCTGGGATTATTCGATAATACTGTTGCAGACTACAATAGGATAAATTCACAGCATACTGCAGGGTCTGGATTGCTTACCCACATCCACAGCAGATGAAGATAACCTAAATTCAAGTATATCTGCATTTCAGAATACAACTAATGACTATAAATTGTATGTGTGTTTAAATCACTGTTTTCAAGTAAACACTTAAAAAGGAGATCTTTTGGGGGGTTATTGTTCTCAGATGGAAATCAGTGCTAATTGCTACCATGCCGATTCTCATCTTCCTACTATATATTTGTCTTTATTAAGGATGATGGTTCCTGAATGCCTCGCTAATTCTCTGGTGAATTTCCACAGATACCAACTTCATCTAAACAAAGGATTAACTAACACAGTTCTTTTGATTCAAAATGTCATGTATGAAAAATAGATGGTCACTCCACATGCTCCATCCCTGTCATTAAAATGGAAAGTATTTGATAGGAATGAGTACTCTGTGTGCTGTTTGCAAGAGTATCCAAGGAGTTTGATAATGACAATAAGAGAGAGAAATAGTGTAGGATAGTGGAAAAAAGTACAGTAACAACAGCCTTCAGTGTCAACCAGACAAAAGAAGTACTGCACAACTCACTGATCATGAATTGCCAAAAACATATATTAACCTCCACTTAGAGTGTAACATTAGAAGTTAGGACCTTGGACAGTATCTAGAAGCAAAAACCAATCCTGCACACAGAGAATCCAGGCAAGCCCTTGTGCTCACAACTGTTTCAAGTTCACAGATGTATAGGAAAGTAATTCTGACTAAACATCATAAAAACCACTGTTACAGGCTGACACCTATTTGGCAAAGTTTTGGTTCTACCTTGACAGTCAGAGATGCTGGCACCACTCCAAACTGGAGCCCTCTAACTCTAAACCTGGCTGTCATTTCAGTGCCTTTACTATCCTAGTATGTATTTTCCAGCTCGTGAAAGCAGAAACAAATCATTAATTGACTAAATCTCTGAAGATGCCAACAGGCTAAAGGTTTTCAGCAGATCACTAAGCTGGAATCATGTTTATCAAAGACACAAGTGGCCAAGCAGTCCTTACATTAACATCATTTCCTCAACTGATGACCAAGAATTGGTCTACATTAGCCCCTCACTAATCTGCTCATAAGAATATAACACTCTCTAGAGTCTCCTCCAATCTGTATGGATTGGCTCCGTCAGTTGATAATGCTAATGTCCAGAAGAATATGCTCTACCTTCCACTGGCTTTTCATCTACAGGTCTGTCACACAAACAATACAAACTACATGCCTTATAGAGTTAAATTATCTAACTATAGAAAGAAATACAAAAGAGCAGAACCCGAAAGGAAAAATTAAACACCATTACAATAAATAATTTTGCTAAGAAATCTGAAAACAGATAAAGATTGAAAAGCCATTTATAAACTGCAGTGATGTTCCAGACACTGGGAGCAGTGTGGCAAAAAAAACCAAAAGACCAACAGATGGATCAGAGAGGACACAAAAGACTGAAAATATTCATATAAGGGACTGGAGGAAGTTTAAGGGGAGCATCATTTCCAAATTTTGAGCAGAAACTCAAACAGGAAGTGACTGTGTCCATAAAACACAGTGTAAAATGTCTGTACTTCCTTATGTGGATGAGAAACAGAGGGCAAGTGACATGTTATGGGAAGGTTAAAAAACATCTTAATGTGTGAAAGTTCAACCATCAATTAAGAATAATAATGTTACAGTTCAGGGAAGATGAGAAACCTTCAATGTCATTCCTCAGATACCTGATACTATGCAAATTTCTTAAGTAACTAATTCACAGATACATCTAAATGGGGGACAGAATTACAGTACATGAAAATCTTAAGAAATCTTAAGAAAATAATACACAAAAGGGAAAACTGTTGTTCCTATTGCTTCAACTAATGAACAGCTCACTATCACTGGGCTTCCAAAATACCTGAATTTCTAGTTTACTCTCTCCCACTCCTGATGGCTTTCCATTTTCTTATTTGAATTTCTGTCTTATTACTTAAAGAAATATAATAACCTAGGTATGGAAAAAAAACCCCACACATTTGTTAAGATTATATTATATAAACAGCACAGAAGACAGGAGAATGTACCAAATTAAGTGACAAGAGGAGCATATCCCATAGTATGCTATAGCAGCAATGTGATACAGTAAACATGACTGGATGGTGAGTCTCACTGAGTCAACATGTGATTCCAATCTTTATTTGTCCTTTTACAAATTAAATGCAGCTGGGGCAAAGTGTAACACAAAACTCAGATGCAGAAAAGATCTTACAAGAAGAGGGCTAATATTTATTGCTAGCTCACTCTTTCAAAAGCTCTAGGTTTGTGCAATTAAGAGTTTGGAAAGTCAGTTCTCTACCATAAAATGTGACATTTCCAACTGTGGTGTGGTTAATAGTTACACCTCAAAGGGCTGTACTTTATCTTTACTTGAATCTTACAGCAATTTTGATGATGTCATCCAAACAGTCTCCGTTTGCAAGAAGACGTGGTGTTCTATAAAACAGCAAGAACGGACTTTTTTAAGGTCAGTGGATCAACTGCTTAGTTGATTTAAGCAACTAGAATACTTTGATGCCCAAATAGGGAAAAAAAATGTTAGTAACAGAATGAATGTAGCGCCATGCTTCAGGGTGTTTCATGCATCCAGCTTTGCCAAAGAACTAAGCTTGTGAAAAGCAGTAAGGTACACCTTATTTCATGCATCGCTTGCAATAACTGGTTTTTGTAGTTACATTTCTGTATTTCTGCTGCACTAAAAATATCTCCATGGGAGATAAGAGAGGTGCTAGAACAACCAGATGGCAGTTGCTTATATTTATAACATTCACGTCTGGTGATAAGCTATATGAAACATGATAAAAGATTAAGAAATGACTGCACTATAGTGAAGAATAAAGGTTTAAAAGTAATTTTTTGATGTTATATAGTAATCTAGCTAACACTTTAAGACAGTAAGCTGGATAATGCTAGAAGTTGCCCATAACTTGCAGAATGTTGGCCTCATGTAAACTAGAAATGAGCTAGTCCAAGTCCCTGATTCTAGGTATCTGCACACACATACATAACTGTTGGCTTAAAAATAGTTCCATCATTACAAAATGTTTTTCAGAATCAAGGTTTATTCAGGACTATTTGCCTTCCCACCTTACCCTGGTACAACTAAGAAAAATAATACTTTTAATTTTACCAAGTAAAATCTCCCCTTGTGCCTTGGTTCTTCTCCTGCAACAGCTAAAGTACTTCCTTCACATGCTGCGAGATTTTCTTTTTTCATATTCCTCAAGATTTGCACATGTAAATCCCATTAAAAGACAGAATGAGCTCGTCAGGTTCACTTAAGAAGGAAAAACTACCAAAAACCAATGCCAGAACTGGCTGAAGGGATCCCAGATCCTCATCCACTGCAGAGAGACTTTCTGTCACTTATTAGCACCGCTTCCCTTTGGAGAGGTAAGAAGTAACTCCACGAACATTTTTTCTCTCAAAAACAGTAATACCTGGAATTCATTTGACTAATTGGGTAATACCTGTAATGCAAATATTTACACCTGAGCCTGTTACTCTTTCATAGTCAAGGGAACTCATGTCCAGAGAACGGTTATGCTCATCAGAAACTAAAATAAATTAACCACACCCTAAAATGCACCTTTTTCTATTCGCTCTAAAAAGAGCTCTAGATGACCAACACGGCTTAACAGTGTCTACACTATAACGTCTAAAGGTAAATGAGATACCTAACATCAGGTTTCCTGTATGCCAAACTTCCAGCTGCTGAAGCGTGTTCTTTTTCTGCAAGAATGTGGACCCCATTAAGAGATTTGTTTCCCATGAAAATAACTGCTATTACTGTGTTTAAAAACAAAGACTATTCTATTAGGGTTTCTGCAGTTCTGGAAAGCAATCCCGTATTTCTTGCCATAAACCCATTCTAGTTTGCCAGCACGCTGTCTGCACTATGTACACCATGCTCGGGTACAACCTGCTGTTAGAGGTCACACCAGCATCAAATAGGGAAATCAGACCACCTCTCAAATCTTACTTGAAAGTCCTCAGGTTATACAACTATTAATTAAATTATCCCTTTTGACTTCTTCAGTCCTCTGGGAGTGCATGCTTAGCTACCTACCCATTAGGATCCCAAGTCCTTTTCAGAGCTACTGTCTTGCAGTAAAGTCCCTGTTGCTGTAAATGTCTTGCGTTTTTGCTCCTAGATGCACGACTTCCAGCAAAGTGGTTCAGGTACACCTCACAGAAACACCGAGGCACTGATATGAGAGCTTCAGACCTCTGTAAGTTTCAGCAAATGATATCCCATTACTGTCCTCACTTCCAATCTTCTCTTCCCTCTTCATTTTCTACAGTTCCCTGCAGTCCCCTCTTCTTCAAAACTTTTCCTTGGGCCCTACCAACTCAACCTCATCTCCCCCACTCCTCCTTTCATTCCATGTTGTCCTTAAGCTGCTGCTCTCTTCACATGCAACACAGGAAAGTTAATGCTTCCCCATTTAAGTGGGAGAATTTTACACCCTGTTTTGCTGCTCCCCATTTTTTCTTTTATCTCCCACTTGTCCAACAGCTCATTTTCAAATGCCACCTGTGAACTTTTCCCCTCATTTCAAGCTCTGAAATTATCTTAAAATCCACCTCGGAACAGCTCTCACAAAATCCCCAACGAGTTTCCACTACCTTGACGACAACTGCCTATTCACAGCAGTCAAAACATTTTATTTCCTCGATGCTCCTCGTAAGACGCCTACGGTCCCCGGCAGGCTGGGGCTGAGGAGAAGGGCTTGGGGTTTTGGTCGAGGCGGTGAGAGGAGCCCCGAAAGGGCCCCAAACCGGGGAGGCTTTCCCACCCCTCTCCCCTCAGGCCTCCCTCACGGCGCCGCCGGGGAAGGAGAAGGAAACGCAGCCCGGCCGAGACCAACACCAGGAAGCGGCCGGCCGGCCCTGGGCGCCGCGGGCCTGGCGGCCGCCGCCCTCCCGCCTCGGGGGCTGGGCGGGCGGCGGCGGCTCCGCCCCGCTGCGGGGACCGGCAGAGGCGGCTCCGTTCGCTGCTGTGACGCCGGCGGCGCTGGAACACCTGGAGGGGCGGCGGCGGCGCCTCCGGCTCGGCCCTTCCTCCCCTCCCCTCTGCCGCGGGCAAGGTGAGTGCGGGAAGGGGGGACTCGCGGGGCTGCGTGCCGGGTCCTGGCGGGGAAAACGGGTTCCGCCAGCAGCGGCTGCGGCCGGCGTCGGGCAGCCCTGGTGGGGGCCGCCTCCCCTGCCGGCTGCCCGCCCGCCTCTTGAGGGGCAGGAGGCGGCGCGGCGGCCGGGCCTGAGGCGCTGGTGCCCGTCAGGGCTTGGCGGCGGGCGTCGCCGGGGTCGGACCTGTCCAGGGGTGAAATTTCCGAGGCACAAAGATGGCATCTGCCCCTCCTTTTTGCCTTGGGTTCCCCCTCCCGCCGTGCGGTTATCTCGCCATGATTATTACATTTAGCCGTTTCTGCCTCCCTTCCTCCCGTCCGTTCTGCCTGGCGCTCTGCCCGCTGGAAGCGGGGAGGTTGGGGAGGAAAACGGCCGCTTCCCGCAGCGGTTTCCGGCTGGGCTGCGGGCTGAGGCGCGGGTTGCACGGCCGCGCTGTGTGCCGCGCTCCGGGCGGCGGCGGTGGCCCTTGTTTTCACCTGAGGGCCTCGGGCCGGCTGGGTTAAGAGGGGTGGCAGGGCTTCCTCTGGTAAGATAACGTCAGTTATCAAACCAGGCACCGGGGCGTTAACGGCTGCTGGAGTTGGAATTAAAAGCCCCCAAACTTCCGATTTAACGCTTCTATTTTGTGAAAGGTTGATCTTGATAATCAGGTTTGTTCTGAGAGAAAGGGGTGAAGGGCACTGTGTTCTTTTATTCATCGGTATCATTGTGTGTATGTTCAGCGCCGAATGTAAATAAGTCTCCTGTTCCCCGCTGTTCTGTGTAGTGCTGATGGCCTCAAGGTCCTGCAGGCACCCTCTTGAAGCAGTAATTCAGGTTTGCCTTAGTTCAAATGTGTAAATGTGAAACTGAATCGGGTAATCTCAGGGGTACGTCCCTTAACCCCCTACCCCCAACTCACATTGTGGAGATATTTTAGAAGCTTGGCATTGAGTTGTTCTTCTGTTTGGTTGGTTGTAATATTCTGCCCCTGCCCACAAGCCTGCTTTAAACCAAGGTGACTGTTTATTTCCAGGAAGCACCTGTTTGTTGGTGGTTTCTTTCCACCCATGTTTCATTCTGTTATGCTCTTTCTCTCAGTTTCTGGATGGGTTTTATTTAAAATAAAATCAGAAAGCAGCTGTGGCCCTTGTTCCAGAGCAGACTTCTTGGAAATAAAGTGTTCTCATGTTTTGCTCTAGCAAGGCTGTTGTTGTAAGCAAAAAACTTGTGTTTGATTACTTTTCCAAAGTGTTGGGCAGAGAAAATGGCAGGCTGGGTTTTGAAGTCTGCAGCACAGGCTGCATTTGGTTATGGTCTTTCATCTGATTTTTCTGGTAATCCACTCTTTTTCCACTTTATCTATCCAGGGTTCCTGATGAGTGACTGGAAGTATCACTTGACAGTGCTATCTGCCTGGCACTGATTTAGGAGTTGGAGTTCTTAGTGGTACTTAGCTTGAAGTCCAGGAACATCTCGTTTAGACATCAGCAATTTTTTATACTTCTGTTTGAAGAGGGTAGCCTACTGGTTTAAACTGAGTAACAATGATTTAAGATTTATGTTAATACCACTGAAGAAGGAATTTAGCGTAAAGCCACAGAACTCTTTTGAGTAGTAAACTGCCATAACTGGTATAACCAGTCATGTTTTTTCCCATGGCAAGCTCTACTGGAAGATGATGTGGCAGTTAAATGCTGCCAAATCTTGGTTTAAATGAGTTTCTGAGGTTTCTTTACTGTCAAAACTTGATGGGTGAAACATTGTTATTTCCAGAAAGATTCAAACAGTGCACTCAAGAGTTAGATGCTGGTAACTGGAATTTGCCACCTTCTTGATTGAGAAAGAGTTAAGTGCTTTTTAGATAATGGTGACGTCTTCCATTGTGTTTGTGGGAGCTGATTCAAATACGCACGTTATGTTTGCAGGTTCAAGAAGACCAGTTATGACTGTATGAAAGGGGAAAGGTTTCTTTAACATTTTTCTTTCACAAGATTATAATATTGGGGTGTGGAGGTAATCACATAGTGCAAAGTAAAATTTCTGTTGAACCCTACTACAGGGTTGGTTTCTTCCCCCTTAGCAGAGTTTCAAGCCCACCCATCTTGCCTGTTCTTCTCTGTTATCTGTACAGGGCTGCTAAATTGTTCTGATGAATTCCCAAGTAACCTTTTTTCTGGAATAAATGAATAATAACAGCTCTTTTCACTCTTCAACTAGTGTTGAAAGCTGTTGGTACAAGTTGGCAGAAAAAAATGTGCTAATATCTCAGCTAAACTAGAAGTCAAGAAATGTCCTCAAAGACTCTTTTTAATACTTTTTTCAATATCTTCTCCAACAGTGTTGCTCTGAAGTAGTTGATTCTTCAAGATGTTTTGTCACTTCTCAACCATAAAATCACTCTAAAGACAAAATTGTGCCGCAGGATGCAGAAGCATTAAAAATACAAAAACCTGGAGTGTGAAGAATGTTAAACAAAGCACCAAACAGTCAAGAACAGTAGAAACATTTGACCTTTTACGTGTTGCTAGTAATAATAGTCTCATGGTATTTTTTCCTGTGGCTATTGTTGCCCATGGCAAATGGAGGGGCGTTTTGACCTGTTAGGCAATCACTTACATCAACCTTGGGAACTGTCTGTTCTGAAACAGTATTCAGCTCCATCTTGCAAGTAGCTCCATAGGGATCACCGCTGCTCTAGGAACAGTCGACTGGCGTGGCAGGATTTGAGAACAGTAATATAAAAGTTGAGTGGACTATGTATCTATCAAGAATATAACAGCCTGTACAAATTGTGGTGTTTATTCAAAAGGCAGTGAAAGAAGATCGCCCTGTATTGTTGTTGCTATGCATGCTGAAACTGTTTTGTTAATCAAATCTCTTATCCATGGATGTGAAATGATCTCCTGAGGGAATCTAGAGAAAACTATTTTCCTGTTCTGTCCCCTAGCATTGTTTCCCCTCGGGTGTAATAGCATTGCTTCCTGACTTCTGCATGGATGAAAAGGGAGGAGGGAGGCAGAAACCTGAGAGTGTTGACAGTGTCATCAAATAGGATATCTAAATAAGAGAACCATTAGTTCGAACTTCTAAAACCATATATATTCATATTTCATATAGTATGCATGTGAAAAAAGTTTCATTATTTTTTCATGTACATCTACTGCTTTTCTCATAGGTTCTGCAAAGGAAAGGTTTCCTAAGATTAAGACTCTAGACTGATTGTGGGTAGAATGTGTCACAAAAACCATCTTCATATTGTCTTTTATAATCTGTGCACAGCAGGTGTTCCATATGGCATTTTCTTTAATAGTATTCGGCTACTAAATTTAAAAACACTGTTTTTTAAACTCAGAGAACAAGTGTGTATTACAAAACAATTTGATAGTCATTTCAGAGAAATGAAGCAAGTTTGCATTTAGAATGAGATTAAATACTGCATTGCATATATCCCCAGCTTTGCTCATTTGCAGAGTGAGGTTTGATTTGCCACTTGACAACTTATATTCAAATTATTCTTCCATAAAACACACATATAATTTATGATACTTGCCTGGTTCTTTCCTAAGGACATCTGCTCAGTGTTCTTCACAAATATAAGTGGAACACTAATAGTCAAATAAAAGATGTTACCTGAGAGCAAACTGATAATGTATGTGTTCTTACATTATTTCACAATAAGCAGCTGAAAAATCAGTATAATCTGAGAAAGGAATTTAAATATCTGTGTCTTTATGTAAATGATGAAGTTCTGCATGCAAGATAACTTATCTGGAAAGGGCTGTTGTTTGCTTGTCAATCTTCCAACTGTAAGTCTACCAGCATTTATTTGAAATATTCTGTTCTGAGACTACATGTACTATGTCATGACTACATGTGCCACTCTTACCAATGTTTTTGAGGTAAACCACTGCTTTTAGGAATTTGTCATTCAACTGTTTAAAAAATGCAAAAAAACCCCCAGCTCCAGGTGTCACTTCAATACATGTTGTACTCTAGAAAGGAAATCACTTACACCTGTAAATTTGACTTGATAGTTTTTGGAATAATATGACAGGCATATAGTACCAAATAGACACAAAATTGTTTCTTAGAGAGGAATGCTAATGTTTGACTTGGTCCTTGGTCCTTCGTGGGAGCAAAACCAGGTTTTAAAACACATGGTGACATAGTGCCAAACTTCCACTTTTTCATGTTGGCTAAAACTTACCTCTAACTGCCTGAGTACTGAAGACCAGTGCAGTTCAGATGGATTGATACTCTTACATTCTAGGTATAACTGAGTGATAATTTCCAATGTGTAGATTTGCTCTGTTTATCTGCCACTGTCTTCTATTAACTTTTACATATCAGAGTCGGGAACAGAAAAATAAGGTACATATAAGAGACTAAATAATTGCATAAGAAACAGGGCTCTGGATATAATCCTCTGTTTAGGCTACACCAGGAAATTAAACAGAATAATTTCTGATGTTGATTGTGTATTCTAAAATATTAGAAACATGATAATTGTTTTTTGGAATAAAGTAACTCTTAACAATACTTTCTGTAGTAGCTATTGGTTATCTGCCCTGCACAGAGAGTATTAAGAGTCAGTGTAAAATTCAGTGAAAGACACGCCATTATATACTTAATGTCAGTAATAGTACTGCTCATTTTGTTGGATGTACTGTTTATAGACAGGTGCCTAGATAGTGCTAACAAAATGACAAAAAGAAGACCCGAAACATCCAGAGTTCTTCGTACCTTGTGCATGGTTTCTAATCTTAGTCATTTAAGATACCTGCTTGTATTACTGTGGTTTGTTCTCCACACAATTTACTAGCTTGAAAAAGAAGGGAAAAGGACTGTTATATTGTCTCAAACTACCTCCTTGGAAAAGAAACTCCAATTTCTCTGATATTTCTGTTGTTTTGAGTATGTGGTTGGGGTTTTTCTGCATGTCAGATTTTGGGTTTAATTTTTTTTTTTTTTGATCATTTGAAGGATCAAGACAAATGAATAAATGGAATGGAATAAATGAACTTGTTGCTGGGGTGTTTCATAAACATTGATGGAGAGGAGAAGGAAATGGAGGAAATTGTATATAGAAATGTTAGTTCCAGAAGTGCTTGCAGTGAAAGGAAAAATTGGTTCTAGTGGGTTTACGGGATGTGGCTGTGTCCCAAGCACAATGTGTTACTCGGTACGCTGCTGAATCTTTTTTCTCCAGTAATTCAACATACCATTATGAAATCCCAGTTCTAAGACAAGTGGAGTGGAGAAGCACTCTTACTGCATGATTTAGTCATGTAGTTCAGGTGCTTCATGTGGAAACCATCATTTCTGTGCACTCAGAGGACAGTGGTGAGGCTCTAGTTCAGGTGCCCAGAGTTGCTCTTTGGAGGTTCTGTTCACTATCACTAGATGGGCCTAGTATTGAGAGGCTTGTATGGTAGTTTAGACACCACAGATAATTGGGGTCAAACAGCATGAATTTCTTTCCCCCTCAGCACCTCCCAGGTGTATCAATATAACAGGAGCCCCTCTCTATACAACAGATGCTGTTTTTCCCTGTGCTTCTTTTAAGAATGCGTGAAATTTCTTTCTAGATGTCAGCTCCTGAAATAGATTGAAAGAGTAATTCTGTTGATACAACTGCTTTATAAGATTGCAGTATTTCTTCTGAAACGCTGTGGATAGTCTGTAAGGTACATGCTTCCCAGGATAAGTAGCAAGGCTGTGGATCTGTCTGAGACAGAGGAATAGATAGAAAGTTGTAGTGGATGAAAGGGACTGCTAAATGCAGCATTTGCAGACCAATTCTGCAAACTTTTTGAATTAATAACTGCTTCAGTGAGTAGTCTCACAGAATGAAAATACTCCTGGATTTAAAGCTAAGTATGGATTAGAACATCAGTGATGAGCATTAAGAGCTTTAGAGGAAAAAATAAATTTTCTTATTTGCCATATCGATATAACTTAAACTCTAGATTCATTTTAGCTGTGTGACAGTGGTAGCTATTCATGTAGTTAAGAGTACGAATACTTGTAAGTCTGTGTATAATCTTGCCGCTGAATGCCTACGTAGACCCAGACTTCAACTTTCACTCATTTCCTGCACTGATAATATGGATAATTCAGATCAATAAGCTGCTCTATTCTCTTTTGCTTGGGAAAGGCAAACTCAAACGTGATTTGAAGCTCCTGGTCTGTGTGTTCATAGGCAGACCAGAGAAGGTATAACTGTGCCCTGCCTAATCTTCATCTTGCAGTGAGACTGCTTCTTGCTTTGGAGGCCCATTTGCTTGATTCAGTCTGGTCACAGCTTCCAGGGAGCAGAATGGGGGAGAAAAGTTGTCAGCCAAGAGCTGTTGGAGGCACAGATGGCATTGATTCCCTCACCTAAGCACATTTTCTTCCCTTCAGAGTATTTTACATAAGTGAAGCTATCACCCTTAACTTTCACAGACAGAACTCCTTAAACTTCATTTTTTTTGTTACTTAGTACCACTCTACTATTACTGTATTAAAAGTTTCTTAGAAGATTATTCATTTTAATAAAACGGCTGTATTGAGTAAATCAAGTGCAGTGCATGAATCTGCCATATTTGAAGTTGTATGTTGCAGGGGTTTTAGGGTGCAGAGAGCCTGTTGGGATTTGAAGAATGTATTAGCTGCTTTGAAAGGACAGTAAACTGAGAGGGTAGTGCTATCAGTGAAAGTGCAGACTCTTCTGTGTCTTTTTTGATGAACACATCACTTTCACATAAGGGTTGCTGAATTCTTTGCCTCTCATTAAGTTCCCTGTTGTTTCTGGGTGTATCTCAAAGAATACGTTCAATCTACTGGCTTCCTACATAACTATGCTAGGTCATCTTTGGATGTTAAATTTGATCTGTAGATCAGCATTTATAACATTTTTGCAAGGATTTCAGCTCATCTCTTGGTTTTGGAAATTTGTGATTAGTTGAACAGTTTCTTTTAGATACAGTCTTCACAGTTGAAAAGATTCCTGTTCGCTCTCTCTGGTTGCTTACCACTTTCTTCTATCTGATCTGTTAGCTAAGCTGAGAGTACAGTAAGAGCTGTGTAACCAATGCTCAGCCAAGGAGAGATATTTGAATTAGGGGGAAAGATTTTACTTTTTGAAAAATTTATTTCCTCATAACCTAGGAGAGCATTAAGAGCTGAACTTCACCTTGCCACATGACACTTCTTATATTTATGCTCACTAGGAAAGAAAAATTATCTGAGTGACATTGATATACAGGATTGTTTATTATCAATTTAGCTGTTGGAGAGAAGGCACTGATACCGTCTTATGAATAATCTTCAGATACTACTCGTATAAAGTTGTTCAGCTCTTAGGAAACCATACAACTTATGCTGCAACAAAGTGTAATATAATAAAGCTAAAAAAGAGAAGCAAGTATGTACAAATGTACAGAGCATGAGCTGGAAGGTAAGCCTAGGGTATGCTGGAGTCTAGATCACTGAAAACACCATGAAAGCATTTTCCTGTTTGCACAGAAAGATGTAGATGGTGTATTCAAATGGTATTGGAGAATACAGAGAATTGGAGGATTTTCCATAGGAAGTGCCATGCCAGTTGCTAATGAGTGTCCTCAAGTTTCATTCCATCACCATGGCTAATAAAATATCTCAGTAGGAGGATAGGGTGATGCAGTATGCCAGAAATATTATGAAGTTCTGTGTGCATTCCAGCTATTTTGGCTTCCTGTGGAAATAATTTGCAGGTAAATAACCTACAGCCCAGGTAAACTCTGCCACAGATGCAGAGGTACCATAGTTGCCTGTTCGCGGGACCATCTTGGTTCCAGCATGTTTTGTTAGCTGTGGCAGAGCACTGCGTGAAGGCAGCTGTACCGCTTCTGAAGCCAGGCTGAGCCTCAAAACAGTTCGGCTGTATTTCGGCGTCCAGGCCGATAGGCTGTGCCGGTCCCCTCTGGTGTCAGTCTGCAAACAGGGAGGTTTGTGGAACACAGTGCTGAGGCTTCTTGGTGGCTCCTCAGAGGGCCTGATAGGGATTTGCAAAGTTTCAGCAGGGCTTATGAACCCAACTGGTTCAGTATGGGAATGGATGCTTCAATGCTGTTGTCTCTTGTGTTCTGGGTGGACTTGTTATGAATAGGGCCAGCTCAGGTTTAATGCTAAAACTGAGGTAGCATCTGTCTGTCTCAAAACACTGGGAAGCACTTGCAAAATTACTGGAGCTGTGTGTGGACTTCTCCAGGAAACCTCAGATCCAGCACTGTCCAGCAATAACCGTGGCTTTGCTGTAATGTCAGCTGTAATGTAGCACTGCCTTTCCTAGCATGCTACAGAGCACCCGTGTTTGCTTCCCTACCCCACTTCCCTGCACACCCCCCCCTGCCCCCATCTAGAGTATCCCAACCTTTTGTTTGCCAAGATAAAGGCTGTCTATCAGGGAGATCACAAGTGTTGCATAAGTCCTTATCAAAGATAATGGAAATTTTTGATACAAATGCTTTCTGATGGGGTGGTGAATGCTTTTTTTTTTAAAAAAAATCAGTGTCAGCATAATATTATTTATTGAAACTTTATTTTTTTAGTCTTGATACCCTGGGAAGAAAAAAAAAGAAAAAAAAAATCCCTTACATCAACTCCTTGTAGCAAATTAAGCTTGTTTTTATACAGAAAACTCTATGATAATGTAGGTTAATTTTAAATTTGACTGCAGTTTTCGGGGAAGGTATTGGTGGACTCTAGTTAGTGTCATGTGCTTCTGTTGTAGTCAGCTTTGGCAAAGAGCAACTCTCTTGTTACTTCTGTTCGGGACACTTATGTTTTGTTCTTCAAAAGCATAACAGAGTTCAAAACCTAAAGTAGTCCAAGGTTATGTGCTCAATGCTTGGTTTCTCTGCAGCCTCAGGGCCAGCATTTCACAACTGTAGGGATTCTTTGTTACATGGTTATGAAGTGTTCCTTTTAATTCCTGGATACCTCCCTGGGCGGTTTCCAGTACCCTTTTATTAGCATCTCTCACTTTTTGTGGCCGGACTCATGTCTTTGGGATTTCTTAAAAAAAAAATTTCACTGCTTTCAGCTATCCCAGATACTTTTAATAATGTCCTTTGTTACAGTTGAGCCAATATCTTAACCCTCTTTGGTTCTTGGGCTTGGAATAGACTGTAACAGCACATCAAGTTACAGATTATAAAAATAAATAAATTATGTCCCTGCTAAATGACTGCGGTGACAGTTTACGTTGTACATGTAGCAATATCTGAAGAATGGAAACTGTTCGTGTTCAAAGTTTCACCATGAATGAAAATAAATAAGATGACTAAAAAGTAAGAATATTGGAGATAATTCTTAGAAAGAAAACATACTATACTTTTTGTGTGTGTGTAGCCACAGGGGTCATGGTGCAATGTTATTCTGCTGTCTATTTACACCATTCTTAGGGAAGGTGTTCTGTATTAAACCAATGGTAGCAGCAAACTTGCTGCTCTCCAATCTCATCTTCTTTTACGTTGTAGAAATTTTCACAGGATCATGTAGGTTGGAAGGGAGCACTGGAAATTACATAGTCCAGCCTCCTGCTTAACCAGGCCCAGTTAGAGCAGATTGCTTGGGACCATGTCCAGCACTTGCTTTACTGAGCAGCTCGTTCCAGTGTTTGATCACCCTCATGGTGAAATGTTTCCTGCCTGTATTCAGTTGGAATTTCACACGTTCCTGCTGTGTCTGTGGGCAGTTGTCCTTCCAGTGTGCATCTCTGAGAAGAGTTTGACTGTTTGCTTTACATCTCTCATTAGGTAGTTGTAGACAGCATTAAGGCCTCCTGTTAGCCTGGTGGTCTTACAGCTGAGCAAATATGTTACAGGATCCATACCCTGAGCAGCAGACTCACTCCAGTATGCCAGTGTTTTTCCTGTATGGAGAACCCAAAACTGGACACTACTTCAGATGTGGTCCCACAAGAAGCTGTAAGGATTCTATGGGATACCATTGCAAAGACATTGCCAAAATCAGCATACAACATCCACTGCTCTCCCCTCATTCACCAGAGGCAGTCATCTTGTAGTAGAAGGTAGTTGGGTAGTCAGACATGATTTGCCCTTAATAAATCCATGCTGACTGTTCCCACTCACCTTTTTGTCTTTCATGTGACTGGGAATGGTTTCCAGGAGGGTTTTCTCCATGATATTTCCAGGAACTGATGGTGCAGTTGATGGGCCTGAAGTTTCCCTGATCCTCTTTGCTATGTTTTTTGGAGATGGATATGGTGTTTATCTTTCTCCAGTCATCAGTCACCTCTTTTGATCACCATAACCTCCAAGAGAACAGGAAGCACATCATTGCAATGGCATAAGCCGGCTCCCTCAGCACTCCAAGATCCGTGCCATTTGATCTCATGGACTTGTGTATGTCCAAATGGCTTAGGTACCTCGGCTCAGTCTTTCTGTAATGTGGGTAACGACACATACCCACAAACCCTGACAGTGGGCTTGGAGAACTAGAGAGCCACAGGGCAGACCTTCCAGTGAAAAGCAAGGTAAAAAGGTACCTCTGCCTTTCCATATTCTCTGTCATGCTGTGGCTCTGTGTCTTCCTTAGCCTGCTTTTTGCTGCCACTGTTTTTACAGAGCACTTCTTGTTCCCCTTTACATTCCTTGCTAGTTTCAACCCCATCATTGAACCTAACTCCATCCCTGCATACTGAGGCATTGCTTTTGCGTTCTCCTGAGTAACCTGTCCCTGCCTCCATCTTCTGCATGCATTAGTTTTGCATTTGAGTTCATTAAAATTAATCTATGTTGGCCTTCTGCCACAGCTGCTCAACTTTCTGCCCATGGAAATGGACTGTTCATGTACTTTGAGGAAGCTGACCTCAAAGATCACACAGTTGCCCTGGGCTGCTCCTGAAAACCCTGTTAAGGATATGACTGATCTAATAAGACTGGATGTTTCTTAAAAATAAAATCCTATCATTACAAACTAAAAATAGATACATTTACAGTAGAACTCAGATACAGATATGAGAATTCCTGTAATAGCACATCAATTACATCCAGCTCAAGTAAATATTCCTTTATTATGTTCCTCTACCTTTGTTTCTGATTTTAATATCTATGTTAATATATGCTGTTTCCATTTCAGTAGAGCTTAACTGTGATGCTGAAACATGAAATATGAATTACTTTACAGTGCTGCAAATATTACAAAAGTGTATCTAACTTTAAACAAGGTCTATGTGAATGGAAATCATTTAGGGTACCATTGAGATCAGTGGGACCCAAATGCACATTTGTGGTCTAAATTAACAGCTAAAAGAAGAGCGTAATAGTAGTGGACATCCAGGTTTTCCAGAGTGTTCTCAGTCAGTCAGAAAGGTGAAACTCAGCTGGGTCTTCAGAGGCATAACTGGTTTCTTTATGAAAGTTCCTTGAACAGCATCAGGAATGAATGGGATGCAGGAACATTCTTGATGGAAATTATAGGTGAAATGCTACTTATCAAAAGTAATGTGATTCTTTTTGAGCAACCACAGTTCTGTTTTCTCAATGCCAGTGCTTACTACGCTGTTTTGGTACAAACTGAATTCTCATTTAGGAAATAAAACGGGCTCAGAGATTGAGCTTGAGCACTGAGCTTCTGCTTGTTGCTGCTGTTTAATTGCTGCCGTCTCCCTAGCAGGGTTTTTTATCTATACCACCAAGAACTCTTTGGGACCTTTCTCTCTCCTGGCATGTTTTGGGTGATATTACATGCCAGGAATGATTTCCAGCAGGTAGTGTAGGTAAGACTGTACTTTTTCCTTCCACTCTAATGGGTCATACAACACTATCCCAGCAGGTCTTGTAAAGCCTCAGACACCTCAAATGCCATCATGTCACACAGCAGGACAGGGAATATATGCCCTCATTCTCATACCATGAGAACACTGTACTAATAGCTGTGGTACAGTCCTCACTTTGAACTAAAAAAATCCCTAAAAAAACTAAAACAATATCTTAAGGGCATAAGGGTGCTATATGGAACTGGGAGGAGTATAACTAAGATCCCAGAGTCAAAATACAAGGTCAGATGTTTAGGAAGAAAGAGCCTGAGCTATGCTTGCAAATGAGAACTGTTTCACCATGACCCTGATACAGTTTTCTTTTTTAAATTTTTTTTTTTCTTTTAGGGACATTCATTTCCAGGAGAGTCAGGTGAACATATACAGTGTACAAGGTCAGTGCCTTAGTCCTGTTCCTCTGCTGGTCATTTACACTTTGTTCCACGTAATATGTGTGCTATTCGATGTAGATAGACTATTCTTTGCTTCCTGTCAAACCAAGTGTGCTGCTGAGTGAGTGAGTCATGGATGTGTGTACAAGCTAAATCCTGTGTTCTTATCTCACTCGCACACACCCACGGTTGACTTACAGAGGATGAGTATTAAAACAGTGAAGCATAAAGGTGTTAGAAAACTGGAGTTAATGTTGCCTGTGCCTTATGCCTCTAGGAACTAGCAAAACCATGACCGATGCTGTCCATTCTGTATATTGTGTGACTCAATGGTGCTATAATGCAAAAACCAATCTGAAACAGTTCTTTCTTCCTCTGTTGCTTAGCTGTTGGCCTCTACATTTCAACTCTGCTCTGAAGACAGAGTAATGAATTTCCTGCAGTGCTTATAAGCACTTCACAAAAATTCTAATTCAGGAAAATTTCCTGCTCTGATACAATCTTGCAGCATCTCACGGAACTTTGCCAGAAAGTTTCACAGGTACTGACAGCAGAGAGGTTAGAATCAGAAATCTGGGATTTGGCTCCAAATGGAAGTGCGTGTGCTTTACGGCTGCAGGAAGCGCTCAGGTTGTTTGCATTCCCTTGTTCAGGTTCCTGCAATCTGTTCCAGTCCCTTTGCCGCTCCAGTGCTAACCATACTGTCTGTAAGCAGCGCAGAGCTAGATATGTTTCCAGTGTCACGTCTCCCTGTTGCGGCCCCTTTTCTCTCTCACCCAGATTAGTGCCAATGTTCAGTTTCAGCACCATTACCTTCCTCGCTGCTTTTTTCATTACTGTTTTCTCAGTCAGTCAGCTTCATATCTTAGTGCAGTCTGTTGGTGTGTTACTTCTGTGCCTGGTCTTACCAAAGGCCATTTCCCAGCAGCACCATCTGACCTGCTTCTTTTTGGTCTCATCTGTGATCATGCTGCAGTGCCTCTGTTCACATGCTGGCTGTATGCTGGAGAATAGAGTCCTCTCTGAAAGCAGCAGAGAAGGCAGGTGCTCATTGTTTATAAGGAATGTCTGGCTTCGCTTGTGAATTTGGCCTGGAAGGAGTGTGCTTAGTTACTGGTGGGAAGTGATGTGCGTACCATCTGGTCAGCTCAAAGTACAGTGGGAGACTGAGTATCCAAGCTGGAGATACAAACTTATAAAATCTAAAGTCCAAATGCATACATATCATATTCTATCCTCAGGAAATGTGGTGTTCCTCATAGAAAAAGCACCTGGTGGTTAAATTTCGCATCTGTGGCTCAGTAGCTAGTGCTTTTAAAAAAAAAAGATCAGTGAGACATGGGCAAAAAAAGTAGCTGAACTGTGTTGTGGCTAAAACATTGGGGAAAAAAAAAACTTGACTGAGGAGGATGCCTAGCCTGGACAATTTTGGCTTGTGTTGTCAAAAGTCACTGCATTTATGCCAGGTAAATTTGCTTTTGCCTGGAAGATTTGCTAACATATAATAATTGGCAACACCAGCAACAAAATTTAAATGTCTTTATCATGGTTTTAAGCAAGAATTGTCTGTTACATGAGGAAAACATTTGGTCCACAGGTTGAAAAGTTTTCTGTTGTAACATGGTAAACAAGATACTATGCTACAACATAGTAATTTTCTATGTGAAAAGGTGGGGATTTTCTACGGTCTAACTTGAAAATTATGTTTTAAAGATGTTTGTATTAACTGATAATTTCTTATCTTAGGTGTCTGAAGAAAACAAGAAACATGGAAGGTCATAAGTAGTAAGTACCTTGTTGATTTTTTCTTATTCTAAAGAGCTGATGGTGTTTGGCATGTTAATTTGTCATAGCCTGAGTCTATCACACATTATGTTCTGGCATCTAGTATTTATATGAAGTCACTGGTAGACATTCTGTTTAAAAAGAATAAAAATAAAAAATTAATGACTGCCAAACAGTGGAAAAACAAGTGAGTTGACTAGATAGAAAAATAGCGTGTTATCAATTTTCTGCTTAATGGAAAGAAGGGCATGAACTGTGTATTTAAAGAGGCTTATCCATGGTCATCAACTTCAGAATAAAGTACATCCTTATTTTAGTTAAATTTTCTGATTGTTTAACAAAACCTAAGTAGGTCTGTGATTGCTTGACATGAAATCCATTTTGAAAGGTATTGACAAATGTCTACCAGTAAAAATTGTCCACCGAATATTTCGGTAATGGGATTATAAATCTTTCATTATTTTAAGCATAAATGGGAGCCAGGAAATTCTCCAAATGAAATCAGAAGCTGAATTTGTGTGTAGTGGTAAACAATTATATTCTTCTTATTCATTCAATTGGTTTATCAGTCTCTAATTCAGGAATCTATATTAATCCCAGCATTTTAGTTTTTTTCTGTGACCTCATATTAATAACTCATTTTTATTCTTTGCACCATGTTCCCAGAATTTCTAGTGACCTCGAGTGAGGTAGATGCAAGGCAGGTTGACATCAGATGAATTATGGTATTTTCTTCACTAGCCCACTGAACTGAGATATCAGTTATTTGCACAGCTGTAGCAGAAGTTAAAGCACACAACTAGCTGGACAGCTAGAGTCTTTATACTCTATACTAACACTTTATACTCTGAGCAGGTTTTGTATTTTTTTATTATTTTTAAAGTAATGCTACTTTATTGAGCTCTCATATTCTGTTTTCTCATAATGCAGGGGGATCTTGTTATTTATTAGAGGTTGTAGATTTTGTACTTTAAAGATGCAGCATATATCAGGTCAATATAGGCTTCACTTAACTTGATAGGCTGTCGTGAGAGAGCGTAATGGCTTGTTTGTTCAGAATTCGACGTGAAATGTGGTATGTTCTGCATGTGTTGTTTATTTTGTGCTGTAGCACCAAGAAGGCCTTTATTTTCATTTTAATGAAATTCATAAATTAAAGTATTGGAACTAATGTTTGGGTAGAATTAAATGGGTAAATATCTTTACTTTTCAAGTTTGAGGAAGAAGCCAAGAAGTGCTGTGTATAAGTGCATTTTGAATTTTGTTCTTGCTCACTTCCAGTTTAATTTGTTACTATCTCTTTGGTGATTAAGGCACTGATTCCTAACTCTCTGATTAAAAATAACCAAAGCAAGTAACAAATCCCTGTGAAAAACCTTCCTTTTAAAGTTAAACTGTGTTACTAGTAACTGTGTAGGCCAGATGTGTCACCCTTTTGGGGAATACGTGTACCAACGGCTTGTTCTTTCAGAATGGCCATAGTATTGCACAGCAAACATACATGTATAGATATATAGATATATATGTCTGTGTATCTCAATACATGTTGATGTGTATGTTGGGTCTGAAGACCTCTTGGGTAGCATCCCTGAGCTGTCTGTGTGTTGTGAACAGAGCTAGTAGGCACTATCTCAGTAATGAACCACAGGTGGAGGGTATTTTTTTCAACATAAACTCAACCTCTTTAATTTTCCTGGAGTATTTAATATAGCAAGTTTTAGAAACCTTTTAACTTCTAAAGATCTGCAAAATCACTGCAGCGTTTTGTATATGTACATAGGGGAAAAGGCATGTACTTTTGCAGAAATTAATAATGGAGTAGCACTTCCTGAAAGAGATCAAGATTTTATTATAAGGCTATATATTAAACCACCTTGGTATGGTTTAAATATTGTGGAATATGGAGTTTGTCTTCAAATTGCACTTTTTATTAGGTCTGCTACAGGAATGCAGAATCATCTGTCAGTAGAAAATAATCTTTGGAAAAAAGATTACCTGTCACGCACCCACAGTTGTCATGTAGTCATTGCATAAAGACATGAGCTAGCTATCTTTCACATAGCATGCTCAAAAGAGATTCTTCTAATTCTTTATTATTCAACTGTAAAAAAGGGAGGGGAAGAAGTAGTCTAATTCCATTCATAAAATGAACTTTGTGAAATCCTGACACTGCTGATATTTCATGAAAATTGCTGCCTGCTTAAGGAACTCTGCTAGTTCACTTGAAACTCTCCTATTAGTTATATAAAAATAAAAAGT
This sequence comes from Strix aluco, assembly GCF_031877795.1. NCBI lineage: Eukaryota > Metazoa > Chordata > Aves > Strigiformes > Strigidae > Strix > Strix aluco. The sequence continues at coordinate 132,426,676 of NC_133931.1, read as the reverse complement.
TAATTCCATGGGCTATAAATCATTCCATAATGCATTGGGAAGAATTCTCTGCAGCTGATTATTTGACAGTACTACATGCTGAAGACATTCAAATTGAAAGCAGTGTATAATTTTCCAAAGTAGGATGGGAAATATAGTACTAATTTAATTGCTTTGTTATTAATGCATAATGAAGAAATGCATGTTAGAATATACGTGTCTTCACGCAAATGCAATATTCTTGATGGAAAAAATCTAGCATGTCAGACATTTTTTAAGCATCCTATTGAAGTTTTGTAATTTTGTTTCTTAATATTCTAGCAATTATCCAAGGGAATTTTATGACCAATATGCTCAAAGCCAAGAAAAATCTGTGGTCAATAAAATGCAACAGAAATACTGGAAAACAAAACAAACTCTTATAAAAGTTACAGGAAAAAAGGAAGACGAACATGTTGTGGCTTCAGATGCAGATCTGGATGCAAAACTAGAGGTTTGTAATATTTTCATAATGTGTCTTCTCTGTTAATTTTTAAAGTGTTTTCATTTCCATCAAGCCTCTAATATGTGTACACATATGTGTATACATTTTAATCATTATTTTCTTGTAATAGCTTTTCCAATTTCTGACAAAAGTACCTATGCAAACACGGTGAATATAGCGACATTTTGTAACACAAAACCCCACGTCCCTCAAGCTATATTTGGAACCTAACATCTCTTGTATTTATTTTCATTTTGGGGGGCAGGTTTTTTCCTTTTGTTGTCGGGGAGAGCAGGGGATTGTCCTTTGTGCTTATATCAGTTGTTCTTACCCTTTGCTAATATCAGTTTAGGATTTTTTTAAAAATAGTGTTCTATAGTATATACAAATTACATTCTTTATACAGTTACAAAATACCACATATACCAAGAAAACATACAACATACCAAGAAGGAGCAAGGTGCATAGTGAGCTCTGCTCTCTGGAGCTTTTGTGCAGGTAGCTGACATGACCAGAGAAACTTCTGTAAAGTGTAACCAAGAGAAGGATTCCTGCTGTGTGACAAATACAGTCCTACTGTCAGTATCTTTAACCCCACTGGATTGAAGAGCTTGAACATCTTTGACACAAAGCAAAAGATAGAGAATGGACTTCTGAAGTGTAATAATCAAGTTAGTGTCCAACTACGTTTTATCAGTATTCATAGAATCATAGAATCATTCAGGTTGGAAAAGACCCTTGGGATCATCGAGTCCAACCATCAGCCCTACTCTACAAAGTTCTCCCCTACACCATATCCCCCAACATCTCATCCAAACGACCCTTAAACACATCCAGGGATGGTGACTCCACCCCCTCCCTGGGCAGCCTATTCCACTGTCTGACCACTCTTTCTGTGAAAATTTTTTCCTAATGTCCAGTCTGAACCTCCCCTGTTGGAGTTTAAAGCCGTTCCCCCTTGTTCTGTCACTAATCACCTGTGAGAAGAGACCAGCACCAACCTCTCTACAATGTCCTTTCAGGTAGCTGTAGAGAGTGATGAGGTCTCCCCTCAGCCTTCTCTTCTCTAAACTAAACAGTCCCAGCTCCCTCAATCTCTCCTCATAGGATTTTTTCTCCAGGCCCTTCACCAGTGTCGTTGCCCTCCTCTGCACTCACTCCAGCACCTCAATATCTCTCTCGTATTGAGGTGCCCAAAACTGGACACAATACTCCAGGTGTGGCCTCACCAGTGCAGAGTACAGGGAGACTATCACCTCCCTACACGATCCACCTCTTTTTGACTCATGGTCATGCTTTCTGTTTTCCATCTGCAAGAGGTTTTGCCTTAATGGTTTTCTTGCAGTTTCTTAGAAAATTGTTGACATAGTATTCTCAGTTTATTCATGTTTTAGCTGAAATAAAAGAGGCTGTTTTACAACAAACAAATCTTTGTAGTTCTAGCTCTAATAGTGATAACTTATAACGTGATGATTCTATCTATGAGGTCTTCATAATGGGTTATAAATCAAGAGTATTGATTAAAACAAACTGGAAGGGTGGAACAGTATTTTATAAATATATTCCTGAGTTCCTACCATGTTTACTGTGTTGCAGATTCATCAGGAAGAATGCTTTGTTACCTCAGGTGGTATTAGAAATAGGGAAACTTGTGTTTACCAGATAAAAAACTATCAACGTGTTTTCACTTGGACAACTTCTCAACTGCAAGTCACACTCTCAGTTTAAAAGACAAAGCCCATGTAGTGTACAGAGATTCAACCAGATGTGAAGGAAGACAGTTACTGTGCCAGTAGTCTATTTTGCTTGTATTTGTGTAATGCTTGATACAGGGGAGTTTAGGTTTAAGTTAGAGGTTAGAGGTTTTACACAGACAGACAGAAAGAGTAGTAATTTTTCTGTTTCCTAGAAACAATCTCTAGACTTAGTCAAGACTGACTTTGTTTTCCTCTACTTCCTTTGGAAACTGCTGCTTTATCACTTTGGTTGGAAAACAGGAGCTATGCCAGTAAAAGTTCAGTTTAAATCAATAACTTTCTATGTTCGCATACCAATGCAAGTTTGTTCCTCTAGACTTTGCGGTATTAAAAATTCAGTATGCGTATTGCCACATGTAATAAACATGATAGACATTTTGATAACTTTTTGCTCTACTGTGTGTTTTAGAAAAAAAATTTTGTACATCTTCATATATATCCAAAGATATCAATTAAAAAAACCCCAACATGAGTAGTTTGGTTAACTAGCAGCTGTTTAGAGTAGATGTGTTTATAAAATTATTTTTGTCTTTATTTCCTTTTGTAAGTTGTGATTGGTCTGTCTGTAGTTTCAATGGACTACTTAATTGAAAGAAAAGCACAATTGATAAGGAAAAACCACTTTCAAGCTGGAAAGATTACTTCTTGTTCAAGAGGAAAATAGTGATCCCTAATAATTTCTAAAAAAAATTAAGCTCTTTCTTGTATTTTAATCATCAGTGTTTATTGCATACGCTTACAATTTTTTTGTGTGTATTTTGTTTCAATATCAGCTGTTCCATTCTATTCAGAGAACATGTATGGAGTTGCTGAAAGCAATTGAACTGTATCAAAAAAGGATTTGTTGTAAGTATGATCAAATACATAGTTAAAATGATAGGGAGGTCTGCATTATGGAATCATCAAACAGGTGAAAAAGTAAAAATTAAAATGGGGAGCTACTACTTTCATCCTATTTAAAAATAAAGATAACATTCCTTGCAGACAGCTAAAGGCAGACTTGCTTATTTGCTTGAAGATCTCCTAGTTCTTAAGTTTCATATTTGATATTATGCAGTGATAGGTAGCAATAATTATGGGAAATTTTAAGTTGTTTTTTTTTTTTTTTCCATTCGGCTTGTTTAAATTCAGAAGTGTCTTGTCTTAGAAATTCTAACTCCGTTCTGAACTGTTTTAATTTTTTTTTAATTAGGGTTGACTATGAAGAATATTGGTCTTATTACTAGTTTTATAATTAAGTAATCCATGCTATTACGATGAATTTGATAATGGTGACTTGGCTGTAACAGGTGTACAGTAATTAGTGGCAGTCATTAGTGAGAGATGGGGACCTCATTTGGGAAGTTTCAAACAGCAGGTTGTATTAAATGACCTCTAAAGGTTCTCTGCAATCAATATTGTTTGATTCTCTGCTGTTGTGATTTCTGGCTTGAAAAAGAGTATCCAGCTTTGGAGATGTCTTTCAGTTTACTTTCTTTTTCTTGAAAGTTATTCATATTTTCTCAAGTCTTTCCTTTTAATTTTGCCTGTCCAGAGTCAGAGATAATGTTTCAGGACCTAGATTAGAATACAGAATGGTAGTGTATTGAGTTGAAGAAGTGTTCCACAGTAGCAGAAGAAATCTTTAACACAAGGGTGTACATGCAGCACATTCTACTGGAGTATGCTATGAGTCAGCATTGGATTTGACTGTCAACGTTTGGAAAAATGACAAAAGGACTTCAAGAGATCTTCTTTCATTATATTAGGCCATTCTCCCTATTGATAGTGGGAAGAAATTGGCACTGTAGGAGACAGCCTCTTTGGAAGACTAATAGATGAGGCCATAATGAAATGTTTTTTTAAGGATATGAGATCATGAAGACCCATGGTCCCTGTTTGGAAGTAGTCAGCAATTCAGTGTGAAAACACTTGTATTTTTCTTCATTTTCTTGTTTAAAAAACAATCAGTTAATTTGAAATTAGAATATTTTAGATGTTTGAAATATAAATGAAAAAAATAATGTTTGAATTGTGTAGAATGTTAAAACTGTAAAACAGTCTTGCAAAGTAATTTGAAAATAAACATTCTTTAAAATGAAGCACTATATTTTTTTATATGAAAGAGTCGCTTCTGTAGTCAAGCATGAAAAATGCAAGAGAAAAAGCAAGTGAAAGAGCTTTGGGTAGTGTTACTCAGAATTAGCTTGAGTGAAAGTATGCTGCGAAAGATCAGCTGAGGCAGTCCAGATGGTAAAAAAGGATTAAAAAAACCGCAAACAAAACACAAAACACAAACAAACCAAAAAACCCAAGACTAAAAGATACTATGAGATTGGGCCCGTTGTGTGATCTAACCAACCTAATTCTTTTGTTGAAGAAAGAAATAAGCACGTGTCTCCTGTTGTCTTTCGGCACTGATGGCATTTTGTGATTTTTTTGAAGTATTTCAACAAATGTATCAAGTGAATCAGATCATCTGTTTACAAAATGGAGGAATTCCATGCAATTACTTATTTTTGCTGTGCTGCTTGGGTTGAGAGTGACTTAACCTATTTGATGCTAGGCCAGTTTTAAAGCTATTGGGAGCCTATTAAATAACGTGTCTGACCACTCATTTATTTTTCATTAGTTCTGTCTCAGGAGGAAAATGAATTGGGGAAATTTCTTCGATCACAGGGTTCTCAGGATAAAACGAGAGCAGGAAAAATGATGCAAGCCACAGGAAAGGCTCTCTGCTTTTCTTCTCAGCAAAGGTATATGTGTCAGAATTACTGTCTGATTTACAAAATTTGTGGGATAATGGTAGTTGATTCACTGTTGGCATAATTCATTAGCCATTTGAAATGTGTGAGGAACCAAATGATAGGAAAATTATTATTGACCAAACCTGCTGTAGTATTGGCAGTATTACTGGCTTGCTCTGTGTAGTTTTGCCTGATCCTGTTTTTTGTCTTACGGACCTGCTATGTGTGTGTATCTCCAGATCTCCCACCTGTGCCTGTTCCGCTCAGCAGTTCTAAAGCTGTACAGGTGCATCTGCACGGCCTCTTTAGCAATGGGGTTGTAAAGTAGCTGATGTCGGGTCCCTCTCCAGATTGGAGGCACTTCTCACTCTGCAGAGGAATGCTGCAGCAGGCTCATTGTGGATGTGTCTGGGTCCTGGGGGAGCATGGAAATGGATAAGGGAATGCTTTTCTGGGTCATGGAGTCTCATACCCCAAGTAGACAGGGGAGAAAGGAGGAGTCTGAATGCTATTTTTTGCTTTAACCTTACACCATGAAGTCACACAGGAGAAGATCCTAGATCCCCACTGAGGTCATGTAAGTTGGGCAGGAGCAAATCAGTAAGGGAGACGCACAAACACATGACATCCGGAGCCCTTGATGTCTTACTGACCTTCTGTTTGCTAAAGAGTTTAAAAGTAACAGTACCTGATGGCATTATGAGTATTATGATGCTTTTTTGTTAACAGTATTGGGACTATTGAAATTCAGCATTATTTGCTAGGGAAAATTCTATTCCATGATATTTTACAGGATTTTTTTGACCTCTTAACTATTGTGATATTTTCCAGCTTTAGCTTAACAGTGCAGCTGTTTGGCTCAAAATAAAACATTGCATTCAGAGCACTGAGAATTTCATATGTTTATCTTGGGCTAGAGTTTGGTCATTAGCACATCCAGTAACAGCCATGAGTGGGATCTTTAAAACACATGCAAGGCACCTTTGAGCAAAAGCACTGATGATTTGCTTCTATATAAAGCTTAACTGTTTATAGAAATCCCAGTGTATGACATGTCTCTATAAACTTGAATTTTCCTTTGAATGGCTGGGTAAGTATTTGTAGAATGAGAAGAAATGTGGGGGGGGAAAAAAAGCCACACTAAGAAGTTCACATTTTATAAATCTCTTACTCAATGCTTTTTTAAGGCATCTTTTTAAATAAACTCACATACAAACAAAACCAATTGTTTGTCTGTCTTCTCTTGAGCCACCCTCAAGCTCATGTTGAAGTTGGGACTGCTCTTATTTACATTGCATGCCAATAGCTAGCTCAGTAGCTGGAGATCAAGAAGACACAATTTGCTGGTTACTGGAGCTGAAATTAGAAATTCTTTCTTTTATGCCTAGGAAGTCCCTAAGTAGCACATTAAACTGACTCTACACTGGTGTGGAACTGATTGAACCCATTCCAGTGAGGTGGCTTCTGGCAACCATGAGGAAAGCAGAACAGCAGGAGCAAGCAAAGCAAAAGTTGAAGTAATCCTGTCTAGTTCTGAGATCCCATTAGGAGTCAAAGTGATGGCATAGGGAAGACAACAGTGTCCCCTACTGCCTTGCCAAAGTGTAATTCCTGGAAGAAACGTTTAAGAAAATGCTTAAATCCTTCCAAAAGATAAATGTCCTTCAAAGGAATTGTTCAGATTCCTTATCAAAAAAAAAACCAAACAACAAAACATCTGTGGTATGTATCCAGTAATAAATTACCTCAGGTACATATTTAGAGTCATTAAATGCAACTTGCTAAGAGGAATGGTAATAGCAGATATACAAGCAGCTTGTCTAGCTAAAATACATATACGCATTAGAAAAGGTTCCTTTTCCACACGCATGTGTAACTGAAAGGTCATTACTTGAACAGGCAGGTTGCAAACACAATATTCGTGCAAAACTACCCCGTTCGTGTGTACCCTCAACCAAGCTGTAGAACCATCTGAATATACACTAGCATTTAAGTGAACTATTTTGGCTGTGTATGGTTTTTTGATTGCTAGTAAAGTGTCAGTAGTTGTATTAATCCATCTACCTTTGTGGAACAACTTCTTTAACATGTTTCTCTCCTTCCTTTCTTTCCTTCATGCCTTCCCCCAGATTAGCACTGCGTGCTCCTTTGAGTAGATTATATCAAGAAGTGGAGACTTTCAGATACAGGGCCATCTCAGACACATGGCTGACAGTAAACCGAATGGAACAGTATCGGACTGAATACAGAGGAGCTCTACTCTGGATGAAAGATGTGTCTCAGGAGCTGGATCCAGATCTTTATAAGCAGATGGAAAAGTTTAGGAAGGTATGAAGTTTCCTGTCATTTCCTAGAAGGGGATGCCTGATGAATGATAATGAAGCATTGGTTTGATTCTTTGGAGGAAGACATAATTCAGCAGCACTAAGGATGCCATTTATTGTAACTAATCTTTTCTGTGTGACAGAAGTCCAGTTAATCTGATATGGAATACAGTATCCTTCACAGAGTGGGCTGTAAGGAAAGATACATTAGTAAGAAACAGCATGTTTCAGTAGTCTATTCAACTTCAGCCTAAATCTTTATAATTTAAATAACATATATTTTTAAAGAAGGTTATCTAATTTTAAATACTTAGCTGTGATGCCTGTGACTAATGGAAGAAGATATGTCTGCTCTCTGCTTGGGAAGGGAAAGTTGATTTTTGCAACTGAAAAGTATAGAATAACAGAAATGCTGTAGTAGCTGCTTCTAATTTTTTGGGTGCAAAGACCAACATTTTCAAAATTGGCTATTGTTGGATTTTGGAGAGGAGTTAAAAATAAAATTCCAAATTTGCAAGTTCCTTGTGCAGTTCAGCATGACTCTTGGGCAATTGCTAAACACTGAAACTGCTAAGAATGCATTCTCCATAAATCTTCTTCATTCAGTGTCACTCAAGTTTGCTAAACTCCTCGTCTCTTTTGGGCTTCCAAAAATCACAAGTCTTAGGTGGTAGTCTGCAGTTTTGTGACCAGGTGTGAATATAGAATTTATTTGGACTGGTCCTGTCCCAGTCGGTTCAGGAATGGTCATGAGAACTCCACATTTGCTAGTGAGGCTCTAGAGCTGATTTTGTTAAAAGACTATAATGTTCACAGTTTGCTGTTCATACATCTTGACTATCAGGAGGAGTTAGAATCCTAGGTATAATACAGTGGCTGGTGCTTTGAGTAAAGGCAGTAAAAAAATTTACAAAAATTATGTGACAATTGAAGGCAGAGGCATAATAACAGAAATTGTATTAAAGCGTGTGTGCGTATATGCATGTGGCTTAGACACAGGTAATGTACAAAAAGAAAACCCTGTTCATCGATGGCTTAAGCAGTCTGTGACTGGAAGTGTTTGGAGGCGAAAGATACTTAATTCGGGATTTTAAAAGCTCAATAAACCATCCTAACGGGAAAGGACTGGAATGCATCTAGGCTATGTCATTTTTTGTAAACTGAAGTGGTGACAATAGCAATTAAGGAAGGGGTGGAACAAATGAAACCCCAGCTAGTCATCTAATCTTTATTTAATGCTTCTGTACAGGATATTCCTGTAAGTCTTGTGGCACCAGACATGTATTTTATTATGCCTTGTGGGAAATGTTTATAATGGCATGTTCTTGCAGGTAAAGTAATTGGTATGGTCTTGGCCTCAGCCAATTGCTTACATATAATGTTTGATTTATTAGAAAAACACTTAAAAAATGGAATGTTAGAATGAATAAAACAGTACTGGTAATGGTCATGCAAAATTGATTTATAGCTTTCTTGCAAAACAAATGCTATGGAAAGTATAAATTAAATAAATGTCAAAGTAATTAAAATAATGTATGCTTTGTACAGTGAGCTGCTGTAGTTAAAAAGATGTGAAATTTCAGCCATCTTGGGATGCTGTACTTCAATATTAGCAAAAATAAGATGTGGGTTTTTTTAAAGCTCTTACAAAACAGTAGTAAAAATGTGGAAATAGTATTTTGAAATATTTCTAGGTCTGAAATAAGTTATATTCTGATGTAAAGAATAATGAATGCTGGTTCTAAAATTCTGTAGCATTACCTCAAATAATTAAAAAAAAAAAATTGGAGAAGGTCTTTTGAACCTTTCTTTCCTCCCACTGGCTGTCAACTGAAAACCTTTCAGATCGCATTGTAATGCAGAGAACAAAAAGCTCTATATTTTGTAGCCAACAAAGTAAAGAAATGCCCTTGGTATCCGCTTCCCTACATATCCCATCTGTGCAACAGGCATATCAAACTAGTCTTTGAAGATTTTAACACTTGCAGAAAGTAAACTTTTTCTTTTTTCATTTTGGAAAAAAAATTACAAAAATAAAATCCTCAAGCATAATGTACCTAGATAGCTGTTGCTGAACATAACACAACAATTTGGTTTTAGTGCTTTACAAATGTAGTAGGCAAACAAAACATGGTGGATACTGTACTCCTAAATAATTAAAGTACAAGAGTTATTTTTATTGTCTTTTTGTTCTATTCCTGCTTGCAGATCTGAGTTGTGCCATAGTGTGGCAGTGTAATGCTGGGTTTTTAGGGCTTATTTTGGATCTGTAACAACAATTTAAGTTTTGTTCCTTTTGTGTTGAGAAAAGAAATACCATAATTACCGATGTAAGGTTTTTAGTTCTCAAATATACCGTCACTGGAGAGAAGTGTTTGATCTGAATATCTAGTGATACACCAGCAAGTAGTTAATGAAGCTGATCCTATCAGAGCACTTGAAAGAAAGTTTTCTCGGGAATTCTGATTGTAAAAATCCTAAGTATTACTTTAGTAAGCTTCTTTTTTTATTTCAAGTAAACAGTGCTGGTTTAGTAATCTTTAACGCACCTAGTGCATCAGCGGTATTTATATCACTTGGTTATAGGACTGTTTTCCGAGTATGTAGCCTTTTATAATGTAATCCTAAATGTATCATTATACATACAGATGTGGTACTTGTTTTTAGAGACCAAAGCTAAATCAATCCAGATGGGTTTTTCATACCTTCCCTCAGAATAGCTCAGGCTAAAAGATCAATAGTTGAGCCAGTATTTTCAGAGCTGATAAAATCTGAGTTAAAACATTGGCATTTTTGTAGCGCTCTCTCAAAACAATGAGGTACTTGAAAGAATTTTCTAATGCCGTTCTCAAGGCATCAGTCTAAATACGTGAGACCCAGCAATACTACCACTTTCAAAGTGTCCCAGAACACTGCAGAATAGGCTTTTTACATTGTTACGTGAAGATATCCATGTGATTGTAACTACATCAGTCAAACCAAGGAAACAGGTGAAGTATTTTCTTTTCCCTGCAGAGTTCTATAAATGCTATGAAACTTCATTTGTTCAACTTCTATTAACAGTTTCTGTGGAAACTCCAGTTGTGGTCTAGATATAGAGGTCTTCCATCCCAAGTTCAGAGTTTGAAGTGTTGCTTGAGAATTTAAACAGCATCTTGACAATGCTGTGATATTTAAAACAATTTGAATGAGTTAATACTGCTTTACCAAATTCTCCACTACTGATCAAGTTTTTAAGGTTCTTAAATCCAGGCTGTTTTATCTGTCTGGCAACTGTACACTATAGCATGAGCTCTGCCATGATGTAAAAATATAGACCAAATTGCCCAAGTGCTGGTTGTCCCCCGGTGTCCTTCCACCAGCTCTGAAAAAGTTAAACTTTCCCATGCATTTTCTGAGAGGGAACATGCCAATGTGCAGAGTGATAAGCTATGATACCAGGCAGCGGCCTCCCATGTGCAGCCTGCAGGAACACAGAAGAGTCTCTGCTGTTCGATTTTACTGAGCTAAGCTAGCTCAGATGCTTACACAGGGCAATACAGACTTTCTCATCAAACCTAGACATTACTGTGCCACCCATAACAAGTAAAAAGTGAGAGCTGAAAAAATTATTATGCTGACCTCTAGGCTAACTACAAGAAAAATCACATCTGTGACATGGCGGGATATATCTACATTGGTAGAGCAAATTAATCCTTTCTATATTTATTTTTCGCTTCCATCATTATTCTACTCCTCTGCTTCCCCTTCATTCTGAGTCTTGAACCGAAGCTGGAGTACTTTTGCAGATAACCCAGTGGCCATGCTGGGATCCCTGAATCGAGCTGCACTGCTGCAGTGTACTGAGAACTGGGTACCTGGAGGGTTGGGCTCTGTTTCTCCTTGTTGTCTAGTCCTCCCTGCTTTGCCTAAGCTGCTTTCCTAGGAGCTCTGCTTCTGTCTGAACCAAATGAAGCTCAAATGGGACAAAGAGTAGGTTGAAGCTGTGTAAGGGTAAGGTGTGATACACAGGGCTGGTTGCAGCAGTGCTTTGTAAATGCTGTGAGATTGATCTGCTTGGCGTACAGTGCAAGTCCTTCATCCATTTCTATGGTACTTGGATATTACGGTAATAAATACCCAAGTTTGTAAAATAGTATGTATTAGATGGGGTTCTGTCTGGAAAAAGAGTTTGGTTTTGATCAATATATTTGCATGGGATCTGTGAGGGGAACCAGTAGCATCGTTTGTGCTGGGCCTCCTTGTTCTGGAAGATTAGAAAGGCCCTATCCCACAGTGCAGAGAGCCCTGTACTACTTCAGTGGTGTTAAGGAAGTGGAATAGATCCTACCATGGAAGAAAATTGTCAGAATATTCCCCAAAAGATCCTAAATCATTATAGGACCCTTAAAGCCTAGCTGTTACTTTGCATGCAGCTGTTGAGAAACTTGCAAGCTTGCATCTCAGTTGTTTGGGCACAGTTTATCTCAAGTTCCTAGTTGTAGCACTCTATATACTTGAAACAAAATTAATACCCTTAAATGGCATTTTAAAGATAAATTTGGCAGGCGAAAAGGAAAGGCAGTGAGAAAAAGGAAACCAACAAGAACTCATAATGATACAACAATAGCTTAAACTGTTGTTTTTATAAATGCACTATGTAGGGAGTGGTTGATCTATGCAAGTTCTCTGTTAAATATCTTTTAAGAAATAAAAGTTAAAGCTTGTGTGAACAGCTGGGGAATAATGAAGATCTAAATAAATCCATTGATTAAAAGGTCAGAAGGGAAACGATGAAGTATATGTATTCATCGTAAAGATCTCAGCAAGTATGGATAAGATACATCTCTGTTCCCCTGCTGTCCCCTTGCCTGCTTAGCACTGCCTTTTGTCATTTTGGCTTGTGTGATGATGAAGGGGCTGTACCATGTTACAGCATCATCTGTTCCTCACTTACCCATTAACATCAGCTGCAAACAGCCCTGCAAACCTGGAGGCACTGTGAAAATATGCTGGAGGATTTTTTTTTTTTTTTTTGCATTGTCTGTTACATTTGAAAACCCTTGGAGAGCTGAGAAAATGCAAAAAGCCTAGGAAAGGAGAGAAAACAAATATGATGCTGATCTTTGAAATAAGAACAGACTTGGCAGTTGCCATCCTTGTAAACTTAATTTCAGTTCCTGGTAAAAAGATGAAAAGGAAATCTGTAGACATTTAGAGGCTAAAAAAATGAAGATAAATAAACAACACAGGTTTATAAATAACATTGCAGATTTTTTTTGTTAGTTTGCATTTTTAATTGAATTATTAAATTAGGAAAAAATTGCAAATCTGGATTGTTGCAGTTCCTTATGAGTGATTACTGGAAAAATTAATTTAACTTTGCTAGAAAAATAAGAGCTCTCAGGAGCTGAGAGTTGAGAATATTGGCTGAGGGACACTAAACAAAGTTTCAGAGGATCACAGAATATAAAGATGGAAAATACCTTAAAGATCAACTAAACTCTCTTCTTGCCAGGACAAAATTGTGCATTTGTAATTTATTTTCCAAGTGTTTTTCTGCATCTAATAAATGTAATTTAGTTGAGGGTGACTCTTAGAAGTTTTGTGGATATTGGTGGTGTTCTAGTTCAATTACTAAAAAGTCAACCAAAAGAAAATGTGCTAATGATAATTACATCTGCAGACGTTATTGAGCTGGAAAATCTTTTGGTTTCCCAAGCAGCAAAGTATACCAGCGTCTCAAAGAAAAATGTCTTTGGCCATCACAGTCACAGTGGTATAATCAATAAACTCTCAGCTGCCATAGTTACAAATAGAACTGTAAGCAATTGACATTTAGAGCCAGCTATGGTAGTCACTGTTGACCCACTTTGTTTTTTAAAAAAAAATTTGGGAAAAAAAAAAATGAAAAGGTTGTAGACAGCAGTTGTCTGTTTCTTTTTAGGTGATACTTCTGTACTAAATTCCAAGGTTAACTTCATCTGGAAAACTTAAAGCGCATTTGCGTTTAGGTGACAAATGTAGACCTTTGCATGTGAGAGAGCAGGCAATAATTGTGCTCTGGAAATGTAAGAAAGATCTGAGTGGCTTTAGTAGACCACACATTAGATATGAGATGTGTGGCACTAGAATGTGAAAAACAGTGCTGGCTTTCATACCTATTAGGAATGTGAGATGGCAGAATCTATCACTTCAGTGGTCCATCTTTATCACTCTTGGTTCAAAATCTTCCTTAAAAAGAAAAAAGCCTCCCCAAAGAACCCACAGTTTGTTTGCTGACTCGGATTGCTGCTGCTCATGAGATGAATAGGTGAGATTCCAGGAGATCCAATAATACTTGCTGCAAGATAGCTGCATACTCTAAAATTAGTAAGATGGCGTCACACTGCACTTCAAGATCCACATCTCAGTGTATCAATGTGATGGCACAGATAAAGAGATAACAGCATGCTCTTACAATATAATGATAAGCAACACCTACACGTATCACTTCTTGTGACATGCCTGTGCCACCAAGAGTATGTTTGGTTTCATTTGGGTAGGGAATAGCAGTAAGAACATTATTTTTTAAGTGTTTTTTTAATATGAAAGTATAGTGTGTTGGAAATGCTAAATTTAATGATTTACCTAGAAATGATGGTAGTGAAAAACTAAACACACAAAAAAGTGCTCTTCGTACAAAATTGTAGGTTTTGCTTTGTCATTATTGTCTGTCCTTGTAAAAGCAGATGGAGTTTCAGTGCCGAGCGTGTTTTCTCTGTGCAGTTTCTGCTGTAATGTTTTTTCCAGGTTCTCCAATGTCAAATTCAGTAACATTAAGCGGAGAAATCAAAACATTCCATGATACTTTTCATACAAAACACTCAGGCATTTTAAGGCAATTGTGAAAGATGCACCTTTTTTGAAAATATGGCCTTAAGCAGAAATGTTCTTCATAGTGTTAGCATTTTACAGTCTTATAAATTACCATTTCAAGTACTGTTTGTAAGAATCAGGGTAGACAATAAGATTAAAATCAATGATTTTCTGAAGCCATTTCATGTATATTAAATATCACCGATGATTGTTAAAAGCAAAATAACAATGTGTGATGGAGATGCCCTTTTAAAAGCATAATAAGAGTATGCCACTTAAAAATAGAAACAGGATTCTTGGAACAGATTACATCATCTTAAGAGGTACTGCTTGTAGAATATAGTTGCTTCCAGAGATTGATGCTTGCCCTTGAGAGGTGGTTCATCATCTGTTCAGTTATTTTTAAGAAAGAAGAGTCTGAGGTGAGACTCAGCAAAATGGCTATGAAATAGAATAAAATGAAGTGCTAGACTACAGATACAATATATTTTTTAATAACCTTGTTTCATGTAACCTAGCTGAAATCAAAAAAAGGTAGACTTGGTTTAATTGTGCATTTTCAGACTTGTATTTGTTTCAGGAAAAGGCGGGCAGACACATCCTAAAAATTTCTGTTCATGTAAGTAGCAGAACTTGTACTGTTTCAACAGAATACAAAAAAATTATGGGAAAAAAAAAATCAAGTCATTTAAGTCAACAGTAATGTTAAGTCCAACTTTAATGTAAGAATTATTAGCCCCAATATTAAAAAGGCAGTCTCAGATATGATGTGACAAGAATTAATCTCTAAGAATTTTTCTTATGTCTAATAATTATAGAAATGTGTTAGCATTAAATGTAATATTGAAATTTTTTTAAAAAAGGAACAACTGAACACTGTTTTCACTTAATTATACTGCTGTGTTTTGGTCTTAAAATTAAAAAGAAAAATTATTGCCTAGACAATTTCTGTTGCTCACATGGAAATTCTAACCCTGCAAACTGGTCTATGTGGGCAAAGCCCCTAACCCATGTGGATCATTATGTGAATTCAGAACCTAAATGAAGTGTAAAAATGTAAACAGAATAGGTTGTGAAAGGAGAAATGAGATTTGGAAAATTCCCTCAGCCTTAATAATCTGAAAAGGCTAGAAGGATAGCTAAAGAAATATTTTTTAAAAATAAATGAAATACAGATGTGACCAAACTGAGAAAATTCTGCAGGAGAGAAGAATAAACAGGAAGGGGAATACAGCTGTTGGGGAAAACATTGTTTACACAAGAGAACCAAGTTTTTCTATGGTCGCCACTGCCCAGGAATTCTTATACTTTCCTAAAATGCCTGGGCACATACATAATGCAGTCCATCTGCTTTTACTTCATAAAGCCTTTGCTGTTCAGTTGCATGCTACATAGGCTCTAAATGGTTACAAAGATACTATGCTTGATTTTTATCCTTTGCATAATGAAACCAAATTAAAGATAGGATTAAAAAAAGCCAACCAACAAAAGGTACTGTTCTAACCAAAAAAAAAAAAATGGCTAATATGCCATTTCATCTCTGTTTTAGGGATATTCTGCCTGAACCCTGCCTAGATTTCAAATGTTGTTTCTTCTGTAATAGCACAGTGTGAAGTCTGAAGAGCACTACAGAAAGTTTTGGGTTTTTTTTTATAGTACAATTTTTCTGAGTTTGTAACTGGACAAAATATAATTAAACTGTTTTGAGGAAAACAAGGCATGCTTACTGATGTATTAAATGCTAACCAGGAATAGCAATAACAATGCACGGGATTATGTAAAACAGACGTGTAATAAATGAGTCATGATTATTAGTGGGTGCCATTTCACATTCTTTGTTGAAAGAGGTTAAATAGAAAACAAACCCCAAAAACTCAATTTATAGTAATTCTACTCCTGCATTAGCACTGTAAACAGAGTGGGTTTGTGCTCAGGACAGCGAGAGCAGCTGGGAACTAAATACTAAAGGCAACTTGGTCATCATGGTGATGTTGTTAAAGGTATCTTTCCTGGAGTGTTTGTCATCATCCAGCTAGGATTTGCAGAATATGTGTCAATGGCACTCACTGGCACTTTGTAGATCTGCGCATCCCACCACCCTTTGTAATGGCCAAGAGGATCTTGCAGGCCAGCTTGCTGCTTTATGGTGCTTTCACTGGGGAAAGTGTTACTTCTCCTGAACTTGAGATTTTCACATCGCTTTACCTAATTCCAGTTTATTCACTCCCCTGTCTGCCTACTCAGAAGGGACATAGAGTCAAGTAACAATCTCAGGCCCTGAAGAATTGAATTTGGATGCAAAGAAATGAAAAATATAAATGACATTTTTCTAATTATGAGGACACTGAATCTAAAGGAGTCAAGAAGACCTCCAAAATACCTTCAGTAGATGAGATAAACTGAACTGTGTAATTACTAGATGAATAAAATCATGGGCATAGAGAGATTAGTTTTTTGCTATATTATGATTTTCTTTACATTGCCCCTCTGGTCTTTTAGTGTTCAAAGGTAGTAATTACCTGTCTCTGTTTCCTGCAGGGGCTAACTCTCTAATTGCTCTCCATTTGCCAGCATCCCCCCCTGCACCATGTGTGCCAACCATCCTTTGTTTTCAGGTTGTCTGATATGATTCACACAACTGAGTTATGATAAACTCAGCAATTCTCAGCACTTTTAACTCCACTTTTAAGTCCATGTTACTTCTGGCTTAGAGCTGAGTATGATCTTTCAGATCTGAAAGCTTATTTCTTTGCTTTTGCCATTTATTTTGGTCGGCCCGCTTCTTGCTGCAAATCTTTGCGATCATTTTTGGCAACTTGTAGACTTTCATCATATTAATAAAATGTGACTCTTTTCAGACTACACAAAGTTATTTGCATCTCTGCAAAGAACGGTTGGATTTTATCAACTCCCTTGTAGTCATTTGAGGAGAGGAGACATTCTAAGTTATCAGGACCAAACTTTTCCCTAAAGAGGATGTATGTTCATGAATGAAAACGTGCACCTGCTTGCAGTTTAGAGTAGTGTATGTCCAAGCACACTGTTGTGCTAATTACAGCTGCGGACTGACAAATACATGCTCACTACTAGAGAACTACGTTTGAGGCTTGTAATGTAGCAGTCTATCCCCAAACTCTGAAAAAATGCTATTTAGATTAATGTCATTCTGTATGCAATTTAAGAGTCTCCTGGTCACATGAATAGAAAAGTCATTGATAATTATTTTCTTTGTATGTCCTTGCTTCAAGGTCTTTATTAGTGTCAACACGGGTTTTTTTCCCTTCAGCCTAGTAAAGCACATATCCTGGGTTTGATGGATACTGAAACTTGTTACCAACAGAAAGGTGAGGCATGTATCTAGGCTTCTTAAAGTAGAAAAAAGCAGAACTTCTAGCAAGGCTAGAAGCTATATATTCATTGCCTTTCCTTCATTTAAATTGTCATTCCATGTTTATTCCTTTTTTAAAATAATTTGCATATTGATCCAAGCTGTAAAATGAATACAGTTACTGTGAGAAACCTTTCCATCTTAATAGCTTGAGGAGTATGTTATGTTCTATGCTGGCTGATAATCAGAGAGTAGGTAGGAGGTGTAAGCCCTGGAGGGTAGAGCTGCTCTCATACACAGCATGTTCCTCTAATGACCCAAGGTGAATGAGTTAGGAGGAGAGGCAGTGTGCGCTCTAGCTCTCAGTTGTCACATGAAACTGCATGAAAACTGCATGAAAGCTCCCTCCTTTGATACAGTTTGAAGTTAAACAGATTAACCATAGTTTGTCTCTATGCTGGAGAAAAATAGAGGAGGGGCCTCATGCAACCAGCAGTGGTGTCAGCTGGGATGTGGCTGCTGACTGCAGCCCTCTGCTTCCCCCTGTACCCCCCTTTGGAGCAAGAACTACAGCTCTTTGGGTCAAAGCTACTGAGGTCAGGCCCTACCCTGCATAAAGTGGGAATGCTCTCATTTGGAGCTGATTTCTTCCTGCACAGGCAGGAGATAGGGAAATTGGTAGGTATCATGTAAGGAGCATGGAGTTATATAAGTATTTGAAGAGTGGGGGAAGATTTTTGGAAACATAGCCCTTTTTCCAGGGAAGGTATAGGCGATGCAGTGATACAGCTTTTCTGAAAGATGGTGCCTAAATGAAGCTGAACTGGTGCAGAGCTCTGTGTCGACATTCACTGTGTTTTGAGAATAGCATCGATCAATCTAGCTCAAAAATGTATTTTCCTCAGCTTAAATTCAAGTGAACAACTCTTAATTTGAAATAAGTGTGTTTACACAATACTTAGCCTCAGCTTAATTCGAAATAATTTTTAAAACAGTTTAGTTAAGCTGCAGAAAAGTAGCATACCTTCTCCATTTCTAGGGCTGTGGGTTCGGAGGCTCTTGAATCTTTTAAGATGGGGTGACTCAGTAACATTTTTTTCCTTTGGCTGATTTTTGTGTTGTGATCTTAATTTCAATAATGACTTCTGAGTGTGGTTCTGAAAAATTCAAGACTGTTGCTGCTTTGAACTTCTTAAATTTAACAAACTTCCCTTAGTTTTACAGTAAATAGTGGTTGAAGTTATGAAAGTGATCCACATCTTATATTTAAGAGTTGGTTGCATCCTGTATTTGATAGAAATTCTTTCAAAAGCTGGCATGTTGTATTTTCTGTGTATATTCCATTTGATGTTTGTTTCAATAAACTCATTGCTGGTAGAGCAATTGGATTCATATTCTGGAACTGCACTGTGCTGCTCTGTTTGTGAAAGCTGTTCTGAGGCTTAAAGCTAAAGATTTTGTTGTCTGGTTTTTGGCTGGATGAACTTGCTGGATTGTGCTGAGAAATGTAACTTTGATCAGGGCTGTGTCCAGCTGCTGGATAAGTGGAAAGGATTCTGCAGAGGCTGCGCTCTCACCAAATGACGTGCTGTGTCTGCCTGCACTGGGCCATGCTAGAGGGGCAGAAATCAGGAAGAAGGAGGAAAATACCTCCTTAATTCCTGGTAATTCCTTAGAAAAAACTTCAGAGGTTTTCTGTTGCTGTTGGGCTGTACCTTTCAACCTGTCTTTTTTCTCCTGTGAAGGGACTAAATTATTTTTTAATAATGGAGGAGGAAGTGTATTCCTACTGCTGCAGGGCAGCTGTTCAAAAAGTTATTTAGGACAGAGAGCAGTACTACTTGCCACAGATAGTTTTGATGTCTCAGAGAAATTTGATTTGGATGTAACAAAACTTTGCTGCAGCAAAGACATGTTTGGTTTCCAGGTCTTTGCACTACCATGGTATTGATAGTAGGGAGGAAAAGATGTCAAATTCAAGTAAAAAAAAAAAATTAACAGGCAAGAAAAAAACACATTCTCTTGAGACCTCTTCAATTAGAACACCTTATTGATTGAATAGCAGGAAGACTTTTGGTATGTGAATTTATAGTATCTTTAATTGGTGGGCCTGTTCTGGTTAAATATCTAACCCAGTAGTTATTTTTAACAAACTACCTTCTCAAAAAAGAGAGGGAAAAAAATTAGCTATGTATACTTTATCCCAGAGGATTTGTGTAGACAATAACACTGTTCAGTGTACCACTCCCCTCTTACAATATCATGAGTAAAAGTTTCACTCAGCAGACAACCCTTTAGGGCTTGAATGAGGAGAGAGGAGTGTTGCCTGCATGCTTGGACAATGGATGCTGTAACTAGGTCTGTCCAAGTAGATCCTGCAGGTTTTAGACAATCCATTTCCAAAATTCAATCCCCAGGTCTTAATACATAGAGACTTCTGTACGAGGGGGTACGAAATTGTATGAAAATAAAGTACTGAGGTCTGAACTTCTCTCTGCACTGCAATTATAATTGTAGAAATGTTGGAGCATGTCAAAATTGCCCCTGCCCCTTTTCCAAATAAATCTGTGTGAATGCAAAGCTTGCATACTGTCATACAGTTACAATATGTGAGGCATTTGTACGTGCTTTTTGTTATTTAGGCATGTTTGGGCATAGGCAGTACTTGAATACACTCTGACAATTGAAACTGAGCACTCTTACAGTTGTAAAATTACATAAGGTGCTTTTGAATTTTCATAGTGGAAAATCTGCTGTTAAACAGGTGTTATAGAGATTACTACCTTGTTGGAAAAGCTCATTTGAAGTATCTGTGCTGCCTTAGAGCACAGAACAGAGAATTCTCCCACCATGAGAAGGCACTGAGACAGTCTGAATCCAGCATAGCAAACTCACAAACCCGCCTTGACCTGGAAACATGCCTCAGGGTTACCTTATTCTTAAGGATGGACACATTAGTTCAAACAAAAATCCACCGTCTGTCCATCATCTGTCTTCATTGGTGACCAATGCTAGCAACCAGGGAGTTGCATAGATCAAATACACAGTGGCATTTTCTTGTAGTACTGTGACCAGTGGATGCATCATAAGACATAGTGTTTGATTTTTTTTTTTCTAAGAAATTGCCCAGTTGGCTTTTGAACCAATGTAGATTCTGGCCATCACAACAGATGGCTGTGATCAGAGAGCTGCCCGAGAGCTGCCCTACTGACACAGATGTTGTGTAAAGATCCACTGTCCTTGTGTTGAGTTCAAGCAGCTAGTTTGGTATACTGCCATATGGTTCCTGTGTTGGCCGAAGTCTGGTCTTTTACAACTTTTGTATGTGTGGTATGATGTACTTCCATCATACTCCTCCTTAGTAATCTCTTTTTTCTGGGCTGGAAAATCCTAGTCTATCATTCTTTTTACAGAAACTAATTTACATTTTTTATCAGACATTTCATTCTTTCCTGCCATTGCTAAACCTGAACCAGTCTGCTCTTGCAGATCCAACTTGGCTTTGGGTGGAAGAAAAATACAGAACTAAAAAAAGTCTTCATGTCACTGTATAATATTTATGGAATCACATGCATAATGTGTGAGGAGGTTCTCATTTTTCCCCATCCCTAAAGAGACACAAGAGAGTTGACAAAGATGCAATATAAAACAGCGGGAATAAACACAGGGCTGGGAAGGAGGTGAGGCAGTAGGAAAAAAGAAAGAGAGAAAGGACTAAGATAAGTGTGTATGTGTTTGCGTAAAGGAGGGAGGGAAAGCTACTTGGTAGGATTCAATTTCTGTGATAGCCATCTTTGAATATATCAGAAGATGGTACAACCAACCTTTGTTTTTTGGAGGGGAAAAAAAGGAAGAATATTCAAGCCAGCCATAACCTTATATCCTCACAGGGGTCAGAGAATTACTCACATCTGCTGACTGTCAGTGGTTATGAAGTAAGCAGTTTTGACCATAGCTTACTCATTACTGCCAGGCTGGAGTTATGTGGCGTGTGAGCCAACAGGCTCAAGGCAGTAAAATTTTTACAGGCTGAATACTGAAAAACTTAGGAGGGAATTGTGGCATAAATGTGACACAAAGAACAAATTTCATATTCTACTGAATAAAATCCACAAAGGAGTCATGGTGCATGTCCATGACCTAGTTATTTGGTAAATGTGATATTTCTATAATATCTTTTAGAAAAAAATCCTCTATTGGGATTTAAAAATAGCAGTAGTTAACTCAGTGTACCTAATAACATATTTTCTTACCTTATATTTTTATATTGCTGTTAAGGAAAAAAGATTTGGAGCAATAATCATTACGCACTTTGCTCTTTAACAGGACATTCTCCTTCACCCAGGACCATAGACATGGATTTTAAACCAGGAAGAAAAAGGCAGCCAAAGTACTGAGAGCGTAAAGACAGGGCTAGAAATTAGAACCAAGTTACATAGGCTGGAGAAAAGATAAGCACGAGGTTCTGTGGTCAAAGAAGAGAACAGAGAATGGGAAGTAGTAGTTTGTCTGGGATATATTTGTATCCCGGGCATAACAGCTGCATCTCCAGTGACTGGAGTTAGAAACATGACAGTGTATGTTTGGAGTTCTAGGTTAATTCTTTTCTCCTCCCAGGCCACAAATTGCTAATTGCAGCTCTGCAACTACATTTGCAAAGTTGCAACAGTTTTTGTGAAGATCTTCTGTAAAGGTGTAGCATAGCTGTCAACAAATGGCAGGAGTCTCTCAATACAGTTTGAGTGAGCGCAGATCACAGTCCACATCTCTGGCTTGAAAAACTGGAGAGGGAGAGTATCAAAAAGTGTAAGATGTAACTTGAGGACTAGGGGAAATCACTCAAGGTGTTTCTAAGTCAATCTGTCTCATTTAACGAAGAGAAGCTGAAGAGGTGACTTGACCATGGTATGTAAATTGCTAAGGCTCCTTAATCTGTTAATCAGGTGTTTATCAAGAATCATGGCTTGGAAGCTTATGCTGGATAAATACAAATGATAAATAAGGCATGTATTTAAATACTTATGGTTATTATTAGCGATAAAGGAAATTGGTTTTTTTCCTGGACATCACTTAGGTTTTATCAAACCTAACTCATCTGCTGTGTAGATGTCTGTGCTTAAACTAATCAACAAGAGCTCCCTTTGTAGTCCAGTGGAGAGAAATGAGCTCTTTTAGGGTAACATGAACCAAACTCTAGTCTCAGTTGTTTGTGTTGGCCAGATCTCCATCCACTAAAACAGATCACAGGGTAACAATGTAGATGGCAACATCTGAGCTAGGCACACCTAGTGTAAGTGCAGGAGGTACCTGAATGTTTCTAATAAAAGTGTTTTTAACATACTGAAAAAAGTAAATTAAGTATAAACTTGTTTTATTTAAAATAGTATAAAAAAATGGCAGTATTTTTAAAAAGTAGTAGTTCAACTAAAAAAAACTAATGACATCTGATGTGTTTTTAAAACTGTGAAAACTTAATCTAACACAAATATAATAAGCTTTCCCTATTACATGATTACATTGTTTTCTAGGTGGATAAGGTTTTAAAAGTTGTAATTGCTAATAGATTTAAATACAGAATATTATCAGCCAACCTTATAAGATTTTCAGGTCATTCTGTTTCATTCTGGGAAGTGATACTCTAATGATAAAAACATATATAGGAATGTATGTATATAGGGCCTAAGTAATGCAACTTTGCAAAGTTCCTTCAATATAGCTTCTTAAAAAGCTCCTACATTTTTTTCTTTTCAAATTATAATTTATTCAGTGCCTCAGGGCAGCCGGGCATGTTAGAGGTAGAAGTAAGAGCTATCAGAGTATGATCACTTTCCTGATGAAAAAATAATTAACCTCCCAGTTGTTCTATAGCATAATACAGCATCACAGGCACGGATGGGAATAGAACATAAAAACTGTTCTTTTATTTCTATTAATTTCCTGGACTTGAAATTCTGATGTATTATTAGTTGCATGCTACACACTAATTTAGAGCTGTGTGTTGTATCAAAGCTATCATGTGTCGGTGTAAAGTGTCCATGTGAAATTTAGTTCTGTCATATAATCCTTTCCTTGCCTGTTACATAAATATTCTCCCGTCTATAGCATCTTCCTTCCTTCCTGAGAGGGACAGAAGGAAAAGGGAGAGAGGAGTTTAAAATCCTACAGCCTTACCCATGAAAAATCACAAAAATGCCCCCCACAAAACTTGGAATTTTATGTAGAAGAGCTCAATTTCATGTTCACACCAATGAGGATATGTTTATATTTTTATTATAAATCAGTATAAGAAAAAAAAAAACCTCCAAGCCCTCCAAACTCTTCAAATTCTCAGATCAGGAGCACAGCTGAAGGCTGAAGTTTGCTTGAATGTGTTATATAGAGTGGCAGCTCTAATGCTTTTTAGCTGGTAGGTGTTGCAATAGAGAAGTTTGTAGTAGACCTCGTGTGTGTGCACATGCATATGTGTATAGCACAATGGAGGTTTAAGAGACCCATACCAGACAAATGACGGAATGGTGCAGGCTGTTCATGGTCATGTGTACAAGACAGGGATCTTTAGTTGGTTTATTTTGCAAAATGGAACAAGTGGCTGCTATAATGTTCTGGTGGAGTAGACTCCGCTGTCCCGGGGGCAAGAGTCACTCACTCCTGTAGATACCCAGTAAGGGCTTGTTTGCCCAGTGCAATCATACTTTAAGACCTCTGTCCTTCAAACACTTGGGCTTGGCTTTACATATTCCATAACTCTGGGGCAGACCTGTAATTTATTCAGTGCTTTTTGGTGTTGAGGACAATGGGACCCAGTCTCTTTGAAACCTTCAGGAACTGCTGTAATACAAATGTTAAATAAAAATGAGCACTACTACTGAAATCAAAGGGAGTAGTCACATATTCAAATGAAAATGTGAATTATCATCAGAGGCTATTGTTCTTGTGTGTAAATTAAAGCTATTACAGCTGTTACTTTGTCTCCCATTCTGATTGCAGAGGTAGATGAAAAATCCTGGGTTTGACTAAACTCATTTTTTGGGAAGGAAAACTAAGGGTAAGAATGAGTCTTATCATGTGAATTCAAATAGAATAGGATTGTGAAAATAGCTAAAATGTAGCAGGTTTGAATGACAAAGTTTGCATGAAAGCTTCCTGGTTTGGGGGAATAACATTTCAGTTATAACGTGACTTTTTACTAGTTCTTTCCTCTAGACCGCTTTGTCATGGTGTGAAGGAGAGTAAAATACATGTTAAAAACATGGAGATTTGATTGTTCTGACTAGAACAGAAGTGCTGTGATTAAAGGAAAAAACGTTTTACCAGCATATGATGACCTTATGGTCGTTTGTAGACAATTGATGTTTCAGGTTGTCTGGCAGACAAACATGATTGTTCTTGGTCCCAGTAAATATAGTGAAATGCTGATACTGCAACGCTAATTCATATTAAGCTGCATTTCTCTATATTCTATTATGGAGTGGTATAGCATTACTTCTGCCTTTTTTTTTTTTTTTCCTTGCTGTACTTTAGCACTCTTCTTCTATTGCTTACATGCAGTTCCAGGACTGTCAATTAGAACAGGTCAATTAGATGCTTCAATTAAATGTAAAATCTCTCTGTAATTATGGCAGGTAATTTGCTGGTAGATGTTTGCAATTATTTGAGTAGGTATTGATTTCATTGGATTATGTTGTATATCACTGTGTTTCAGTTGAGTATTTAGTTTGTTTTTCACTGTGACTGTTTCAGCCACTAGAAAAATGGTCTTCGGTGGCTGACAAGTTTTTGTGCTGTATTGTGTCTTGTGGTAGACTTGCCTTGATCAAGTCTATATATAATGAGAGTTTTCTATCGCTTTAGGACACCAGAAAGTTGTGCCAGTTTCCAGAATCTTTATCTCTTACAATGCAACTAGCCTGATACACGTTTAATTCAGCTTTCTCTTCTCTACTGTCTTTCGACATGAATTTGCTGATAAATTGAAACTACCTCGACATAGGACATGTATATTTTCAATAGCTATTTCAAAGTGTTACTTGCTTGTACTGCTGTAGTGACTGGGAATCTGAATAATAGGTAGCAGCTCCACTCTCTTAGTCTTGCGTAGGAAAAGAAGAAAAAGGTATACCTGCAGTTTTTCCTCTCCTCACACAGACATAACCTTTTTTTCAAAGCTGACATATCGGTTGTTCTTTTGTGGCAGAAAGGCACACAGTACTTTTGTTTGCTTTCCAGGGTGAGACAGGTAGACATGCAACAGTAACTAAGTCCTTTATATGAATTGCAACGTGACTGCAAATTTGCTTAATCAGGTTTAATAGGATGAGACGCATGAGAACACGTGCACAAGCACAGACGATCATAATTAAGTCCAAAATGGCAAACTTAAGAAATGTATCGTTGGAACTCGTTATGCACTTTAGGTTATCTAAGTTCATATTTCAAGAATAGTTTCATTTCTTGAACAAATCTGATGTACATCTGCTCAGCCTCAGACCTAAGAGATATTATTTGGATCTGTTGTGCTGTCAAAGTAGTTTTCCTTTTTAGCTAGGCATTTCTCGCTCTGTAAATTTCATCTTTTAAAATTAATTTTTATCAGTCTTTCTCATCAGATCATAAATGAAGATTTTAATAACCAGGGATGAAGCAGACGAACAGAAGTATGCTACCTCTTCTTTAACCATTGTTCTTATGTATTACTTCTACAAGTTGATGTAGCAGAGATTAGTGAATGCAGTAAGTACTATTTCAACCCAAGGGAAGAGTTGAGTCAAAGTATAGTCTGCAAAATGCAGAACATACCAAAGCACACTGAAATCAGGGTTAGTACTGTGCAAGACATTGGAAGTCCTTACATTGCACATGGAAGAGTTTAGTTACAGGCATTATTTTCAATAAAACATTACCTTTTCTGTACTCTGACTACCCAGCATCAATCTTGAATTTAAAAGGAAAAAAAAAGGACAGAAAAAAATCAGTAGGTGCTTATATATTCTCATGTAAAAGTGTAATGGGTGCTCCTTGTCATAACACCACTCAAGCTATGAAGTTATTACAGTTTTGTGGGAACTGAGAATCTAGTTCCTTATGCTTTCTGTGCTATATGGAGAAATGCTGTAAGATATGCTATACACTAAATACTTTGTCCTCAAGCTACAGCCTACTTCAGTTTGCATTTAGTTTTCATGTAGTCTTTACAACGATCAGGTATACCAGAAGGTGCTGTACTTATTTAATGCAGAGATTTGTGGTGATTCCATCTGCTGGTAGAGTTTACCCAGAGTCCCCAACAGGAAGGTTTGCTATATTCCAGGCATTTTTCCCTCTTGATTTACTTACCCCCCTCCTTCCAGCCTATACACACGCTGTGCATGCTTTTCAGATCGAGTAAGTGAGAGGCTGGGTGACAAATTAGACTGGAAGCATCTGTTTCTGCTTCTATGCTGGAAATGCTGAGACAAAAATATACTGTATGTAAAGTGAGTTAGTGCTTTTAGCTGACATAAGTTCGTTTTGGAGATGATGCTTCACTAGCTGAATTATCCCTGAAATTGGGCTACTACTGAAAATAAATTTCGCATTTTATGGTAGACTGAAAGAAAGTAATAACACAGATGTACTGTAGAGGACACAAAGATTCCTTGAAAATACATGACAAATCCTTATTTTAGTAACTGAACATACTGAACAGGGGTTTTTAACTGAGTCTGAACATTATTTTTTTTAATGTTAGCACTCTTGAAGATTGGGACTTTTTCTGTTTGAATATAGGTTTAGGAACCTGTGCTTGCAAATATTTGCCCTTCCAATCAAGCATTCCAGAATCTGACTTTCAAGCCCCCAGGATTTAGGATTTTAACATTTATTTGTGTGCTTAGTTATTTTAGTCTTTTGAAATTATTTCAGTTTTATCTGGCAGCTTAACAGTTTATCAAACTATTGATCTAATAAGATACTGCTTTCCAAATTTGTTTTATGTGCTCTCTTTAAAGAATTCTAGTCCATAAATACTGTATATAGATGTTTGCATTGGGAAATTAAAAGCAGGTTGCTCCAGGTTGCTGCTTAGAAAAAGAAAAAGATGAAGAGTAATAACCTTTTTTTTTATCAGTAATACCATAAGATTTTCTTCTGCAGCATCAGCCTCACAACTAGCACATACAGTTTCAAGATGCTTAGGACCTCTTTCATCGTAAAAATGTCCAAGTTGCATTTGCACTGGTGCAGTTCTCTTACAGTCAGTAAAATTCTGACACTTTTCAGACCAGGATTTTGAAGAAATTTTGTATGTTCAGCTTTAATGAAGTTAAATACGTGAATAAAAATTTTCAAGACTGAGACCACGAGGTCCTGTTTCTCCTGTCTTAGTAATTGCAGAGAAAGGAGAAGATTAGTATGTATTACCTCAGCTTTCCCTTGAGTAGAAAACCAAAGGTTCATTCTGATAACTTGTGTGGTATTAAGTAGATTATGCTTTGTAAGCATTAAGGTTTTATACCTAATTCCTGAAGCCACAAGTAATCTTAAAAGATGTCTAATAATAATTTTAATTGAAGTGCATTTATTGGCACACAGAAAAGGGAAAAGGTCACGCTAATGTGGTATGCAGTGTTCTTTCTTGGCTGTCCTGCACTGCTGCTGCAAAATGGAGAGTACTTTCAGTACTCAATAAACTTTAAGTATATCAAAAAACCTAAAAGCACCGTTAATTTAATAGTTCTCGTAGTATTGTGTCTTCCCTCGTTAGCAAAAGAAATGTGTGGCATTTGGTAACACAGCATTAAGTATTTTGAATCACCTGTATGAGCATGTCAGATATATGGGTTTGTATTCCACATGGTGGTGTGGACCACATCTTTCTCTTTATGAATGCTCTAGCTTTTAAGAGAGACACTAATTACATGTTCAGTTAAGATGAATGCTGACACTGTTTCTTATTAAATGTCCTTGAAGACTGTATGCAGGAAGACTACAACTCAAACAGGTTTTTTGTTTACTGGATGTTTTTTTTTTCTCTTTATTTTAAGGAATTGGAGACATGAGGTAGACCCAAATCCCAGTCTGTCATATAAAGTCCTTGTGCAGACTTGCAATTGTAGAAAATAATTACATTTAGTAGGTTTTTTTCTTTTTTCCTTGTGGCCCACCATCTCTGACAGAGTATTTATATTCCCCAGAACTAACATTCTTTGCTCACTTGCGCTATCAGTCTACAAAGCCACAGCTGTTCTTACTGTGTTTTCACCAGTGCTGTGGTATACTGAATAGGAAAGGAATTCTTATCTCAGCTGTACCATTGTAAAATATAGTTTTATATGTGACACATTTCCACTGACATCAGTTGAATTTCTCTGGATTTTCATGGTTGTAACTGAGATCAGAATTTTAGTCTCAAGTCTCACTAGGTTTTTCAAAGTCCTACAACATCTCTTACTTAAATATCTTCCTGTTATAGCAATTCTTGCTGGCAAAAGATGTAGGTAATCTCATGTTTGGATTTCAGTTTTGCACAGACCCATGATTTTCTTCACAGTTCTTTTTAGACTGAAGTTGTAAATCTGTGCTCTCAGGCACCTGCAGCTAAAGCAAAGAAAGGATTTGAGGACCTAATGCACAGCAAAGGTGTTTTATCCAACACTGGATAAAGCTTCCACACTCTTTTTGCCACTGCTCCCATCCTCCTCCATTGCTGCTTAATTTTGGAGGCCCATAAGCTCTTTACTCACCTACTGTTTTGACTAGACAATTGTGCGTGGGATGGGACTCCTGGCATGGATAGCATGGTGCCTCGCTCGGGCTTCCACCAGGCACAAGCTAAAAGAAGTGGTGTAGAGTCCCTCGAGCATCACAAACTAAGAGGCAGCCTCAGCTCATGCCAGTGTAGTTCTGACTGGGTAAGGCTTTTCACAAAATATCATACTTTGTAGGGAGATGTCTTAGCAGAAGCTGTCCCTTGCTTTTTACATCATAGCTTAGCATTTGTCATGCTTGCCTAAGGAGTGGAAGCCATGGGAGCAATTTCCTCCTTTCTGAGGGAATTCAAATCTGTCTCCACCTCACCAAAACATCTCCTAACTACCCAATCGGTCTACCAGCTCTGGACACCCCTCTTTGGTTTGAAACTCTTCAATATGCAAAAACAACAAAGCAAGTCATCAGTAAGATGTATTCTTGTGGTTAGAGCACTGGATCAGGTCAGAAGTTTGAGATGTAGTTCTTATTACCAGAACTCAAGATTTATTCATTGATTGCTTGGTGTAATATGTGGAGTTATCCTGGAAGACTTCCGCTACTAGATGAATGCACTAATCACAAAGCTATTTTACAAAGGTAGAGTATCACTGCTTTTTCTTTATTTAAAAAAAAAAAAAAAAAGTACTTTTTTTCTAGGCATCATCTTTTTCTACAATTAAAATATCACCTTTGAGATGCTGCATTTATCAGAAATTTTGAATTATGGTGGTTTCTTCATTATGAACATACCAGGCCTATGATGTGTACAACCCTGTAATATTACTTATGGAGTGCCGATCTGATCAGTGAAAAAAAGTTGCCCCAAGTGTCCCACAATTTGTACGAGTAGGTGATCTGATGAATTCGTGATGCAGATCTTTCGCTGTTTTTCTGCTTGGTTGGAAGTCTCGTACACTCTTAGTGAGTTTGGGAAAATAAGATTAGAAATATGGTAACCCTAACATTTGGATTGCATTATGAGGTATGTATTTGTCCTTACTGCACAAGGAGCACAGGCACTTGCTGCAAGGTTCTGGTTTCACTTCTGAAGATCAGGACCATACAAGTTTGTCATGTCTTGCTTGATTGAGTCTGCATATTCTGAACAAAATCAGTATACTCTCTGAGTTAGGCCAATAAAGGAGACATATTTAGTTTGCATTCAGTGGATTTTTTTCACTGTGCAGGTTTTTTTGGGTAAATATTTTATTGTAACTGTGAAAGAGTTATAAGAAAATCATGTTGTTTTGTGGTTTGATTGTTTCCCATTTCCTTGGAAGAAAACTAAATTTTGTATATAAACAAATTTGTTTTGTTCATATAGTATTAGGGTAGTGTACAAAGCTGTCTTAAAAATGGGGGATCCTGTGTACAGAATGCCTACAGCAACTTTCTACCCTGGTACCTGATCATGAGAATACCAGTATTGTTGTCAAACTTGTGCGGTTTGGTAACAGAGGGTGTCTTGTATGTACTTAACAGGTGGTAGAAGAATAATTCAAAAAACGAAAACTCTTTGAAACTGAAATTGTTTGCTCCTAAAAGACAGGGTCTTGATATTTTTCTTATACCAATAAACAGGAAAAACACTCTGTTTTAGAAGGAGAACTTTAATGACCGAAGTTTTTGTAGCAGTTCAAAGTTCTTGAAGTGATATATTGTCAACAAGAGTTACAGATCGCCTTTAAAGTTTGTCAGTGTAATTTGGCTCTAACAAATTACATGGAGATGTCTCTGTGCGCCTGTATATTATGTAGTAAACTTTTAGTTCCACATTTGTTGGTCAGGCTTTGAATTGGCATTTCTGTAAAGAGATACCAAAATTAGTATGTTTTCCAATTATTATCTTCTCAGTATATATTTAATACTAATATCTTATAAACAGGGGTTACAAACCAAAATTTCTTCACTGAATGTATTGGAAAAATAGTAAGATAGGAAAAGCAATATTTTAGCATATATCAGCCTACCATATCTTAATTTCAGTGAGACTGATGCTATAATAAAGTTCTATATAAATTTTAATTGAGTCTGGTTGGTTGTCTGATTTCTGTAAAAGTTGTATTAGTTTGGTCTTTCATGAAAAACGAAGAAAAAAAAATCACTACATAAACAATTGTCCCTTTGTTTGAAGGTTCAAGCTCAAGTGCGACATGCAAAACTCAACTTTGACAAACTGAAGACTGATGTCTGTCAAAAAGTGGATCTTTTGGGAGCAAGCAGATGCAACCTCCTTTCTCATGTGTTAACAACGTATCAGGTATCTAAAGAAAATGTTGACCTCCAAAAGAAAGATTTCCTGTTAATATGTTTTTGTAAGAGGTTACCATGGCAATATTCAACTGTAAGAATATGTAACTAGTATTGGAGGGGAGATGTGAAATTTGCACTGAAAGCAAATTGGTGTTAAAGCTAACATTGCATTGAAATTTTATCTTACCTTACAGGCAACACTTCTTCATTTTTGGGAAAAAACTTCGCACACGATGGCAGCCATCCATGAAAGTTTCAAAGGTTATCAGCCATATGAATTCACTATGTTAAAGGTAAGGAATATAGAGATATATTTGTTTGCCCAATGATAACAAGTAAGAGATCATACAAGTATGTAGAAAGCACACATTCATATGTTGTCTGTATATTTTCTGACAATTTTATCCCTGCCTTGTCTCTTCATTTAAATACTGGTTTTCTGTTTAATGCACTTCTGGCTACTAGGATCAAAAACTGCATGTAGAGTGCAGTGACTAAGGAAACGGTTGGACTAGATGATCTTCAAGGTCCTTTCCAACCTAGGTGATTCTGTGATTCTGTGAATATTTCAAAGGAAGACGTTATTCAGGGCTGTACTTAAGTATGTGTTTAAGTGCTAACTGGGAACGTGTTTGATTATTCCTAAAGAATCATAAAATCCAGCAGAATTAGGGATTTATGTTGCTCTCCAAAATCCCACAAGTGAATTAATACTATTTTGCCTTTGCACCTGTTTTCAAAAACTCACAGTCTTTAAGAACACGTTATTGGGCTGAATATGAGTACATGGATGCTCAGGGTTCCCACACCTGTACTCAGACTTTTTAACCCTTAACTGCTCTGGGAAATACTGTTTTGCTTGACTAGTGTTGTTTGCTGATCCTTTGTAATCTTAGAATATGGAATATGTGCAATATCTGACTGAAGTCTGAGTTCAGAGTTTCACCAGGTATCTAAAAATAACCACTCAGCACTGTGTATTTTCCTGCTTATGCCTGCCCCTGCATATGAAGTTGCTTTGCCCGGTGCAATCTGAAGTTCAGTAGAGGAATGGGAAAACAGAGAAAAAAATCATTAGCTTTCCAGTTATCCCCATAGACATCTTTGTCCTGTAGTTATTTTGTGCAACGTAATAACTACATGATTGGCAGATCCTATTTGCATGGGAAAAAAAATAACATTTGTCTGAAGGAGATCTGCCAGAAGGGTTACCATCGGGAGGAAAGTCAGGAATGAACAGCTTGCGGCAAAGCCACTCTTCGCTTGGAGAGACAGCCCAGTTTGGAAGCAATTACAAGTCATAGACTCAATCCATGAAATGCTTGTGCATATGACACATAGAAGTAAAAGCTGGGCTGCATTATGCTATATAGCCTGTGGCTACCCCAGAGCTCCTGGAAAAGAAGCTGATACCTGAAGGTATAAGATTTATTTCACCCCAGACTACCAATCTTGTCTGTGCATGACTACAGTATTTTTAAAGTTATTTTCTAGAATGTGGGTTGGGAGAAAGCAGTTTCTGGACTCTGAAGTGCATAAATAGCTTGTGGAGACTGTTACTGCAGGAGCTTGAAACATCACAAAGGACCAAATAAACAAATTTTAAGCTCAATCTCTTCTGACTGTGGACAAAAATAAAAAGAGGCTTATGAACTGTTTCATCTTACCCAGCCTCTGAAGAATACTGTTTTGCATGAGAAGTCTTCATTTGCTATGAAGTTAACATAACTCTAAGCTTCATTCTTGCATAGTCCACATCATGGAAGATGGGTTTTAGCCACAGCTTATGTTCAGTTTTCAGCAGGAGGCAGCTGGGCATAGTTATCTTGACATTGCTAGTAATAGCCTACAGACTCACCAATTAAACTCCAAACTATGAAAGACAGTCCTCTTTATTTCCCTGCCATTGCCTCCCATTGCAGCGATGTCTAGTTTACAGCCTGGGTTTAGCCAGGCCAGAGTCCTGCATACCGTGCTGGTGGGCTGTTCTCATAACTTCCCGATGTTAGAAGGTTTCTGAGGAATTTTTTCTCTTTGCTTTGATATAAACCAATTTCAGTCTACTTTGTGTAGGTAGCCTATATTATTGCTGGGTATTTATTCTTTATTCTCTTTTATATCTAAAAATCTGATTATTTGAACAAGCCATATGATGCTTCAAAATGTATAGTAACATTTGGACACCTTGGAGAGAAACTTGTTCAGAAAATGCCCCTGTTCTGAAGTACCCTTGTGATGGAGGGTAAGAAAGATTTGGGGATGCTTATTATCTTTTGAACTTCCTCCGGTGAAAGATTTCAGTATAATCTATACTTGAAATGAAACTGGGAATCTATGATGAAGAAATACAATCTATCTTGAGTCCACACATGTGTAACAAGTACTCCCTTGAAGCAAAAAGTAACTGTAAAAATAGTTGTGAATGTTGTAGTGTGTTTAGGATGCAGCCTGACTTTGTTATGAGACTCTTAACCATGTTTATTGCTGGCCTCTTGTTCTGAAAAGATGTGATTTCCTGTTTTTGCAGTGATATGTATGCTGAGAAATTATGCTAATCAGGAGGTAGTTTTATACTACACAATTTCATGGAAGTCTGTGCTTTCAGAAAACAGCTACTTGGGACTAAGACTATGTTACTGCCTTTTAGTATCAGTTCTTTATTTCTTTTGGTCTCTGGAGTGTGGGATTGTTTTCTATACCATAGTTAAGTCTCCTCCATGATCTCTTTTCCCCCGATTAGTAGTTTCTGTTTGTTTACCTTAAATGATTGCTAAGGAGATTAAATCAAAATCTGGTGGTTGCATCAGGTGAGATTCTGTTGCCTAAGAGAGTAGATGTCTGCTGCTACCCTCAGGTGCCTTACTAGGGTAAGTCACCTCAATTCTACTTGTCATTTTTGAAGTGTGTGGGACTCACATGAGTCCCATGTCTCCTCTGCTAGACCTGGGTTGGAATAACAATAGATGTTTATGGTTAGGGAACTGATCCCTACCAGTCATATCATATGTTCATGCCAGAGTAACTATATATTAAGAAGGAGTTGCAAGCTAATTCTACATTGAGATTACATGGTGTTATGTTTTTCTGAAGTATAATAAATGGCTATAGCTGATCTAGGGTAAGTGCAGTTTCTGATGGAGAAACTTTCAGTCTAAAAATGTACCCAATGAAGATGCCGCATCTGCTGTTGATTTTATGCATGAAAATATACAATCAGAATATATAATTGCTTAAAACATACATAAAATAATTCAATGTGCCCATTTCTATGTTTTATTAGGAGTTACCCCTTTTAGAATATTTTTCCCTGTCTTATATCTTAAAAGGGATCTTTCCTAAAAGAAAATTTTGAATTTGGTGCTTGCAAATTATTTTTGTCCAGTTCTGATACTAACAGCTTAATTTTGCTCATACAAGTGATCCTTCTGAATTAAATGAAGCATACGTGTATGTAGGATTAGTGTTTTACTTTAAAACAAGAATTTAAAGAAACAATATTTGACTTAGACGTAGATTGTCTTACTGAAAAATTAGAAGGTGCTATGTACTGGAAAATTACTGTTTGTATTTTGTAGTATGAATATATTCATGTACCAGGTTTACTTCAGGAAAGAGACTCTTAAATGCCTCTCGGGATTGTTTCTGGAAAGAAAATGTTGTCTTTAGAGATGTTTGCCAAACTCCCTTAATGAAAAGCAGCCCATTTGTTTTCTTTGCTTCAGGGTATATGCTGAGAGTAGTATAATTGTGCTATTGCAGCTGTATTTCCTAACTGCAAGTTTTATGCTTGATGAAAGATGATTATTAATGTGCTAACAACTCTATGTATCGTGATGTAAAAGTGTCCATTACTGTAATATTAAAGATGATGGGCTGCTATTTTGGTAAAGCCTTTAAGGTTTCATTGTCTTGAAATCACTGTGTATCAAATGAATTCAAATTTATTTCAGGAGCTACTTTTCATAAATAATACCTCTTTTTAATTTCTGTCACCATTTATTTGTCTTAGTTACTTAATGAATATTAAGTTGCATTTTTTACATCTTAATACTGTAATACCAAACTTTCTGAAGAATTCATATGAGCCTAGAGATAATGGCAGCCCTGGTAAGGGAGTCAAAAGACGTAAATCTCAGTGCATCCCTTTATTTCTGTGCAAAGTGGAGTGCTGCTGCCTAGGCTCCTTACATGGTTTGGAGAACTCTGTCCAAACAGGTGCTACAACACTCTCGCCTTCTGCTGACCTCTTCTGTAGTGTTGGTATCCTTTCTTGTTTCTGTTTGTTGCACCATGACTTTACTCACAGGCAAGATTGTATATAATTTTATATCTCTAGGGGTTTTGTAGGGGATTTTGTGGGGTTTGGGGTTTTTTTCTGATGAATCTCCATGAGGAAATTCTGAGACTACCTGCTTTTCCTCTTCCCTTTCAGCTCTCCCCCCTAACGAAACATATCCAAGTTTTTGTCTCTTCAGTGGTGTTGCACTTCTCCATATGTGTTGTAACATCCTGGGATGTATCCCTGACTCCTGGACCTGCCCTTAGCTGTGTTGCTTTGATTCTTTCTCAGTCAAGAGGAAGCACATTAGCTGTCCAAGGCACTTGGGGGGAACTGTG
This sequence comes from Strix aluco, assembly GCF_031877795.1. NCBI lineage: Eukaryota > Metazoa > Chordata > Aves > Strigiformes > Strigidae > Strix > Strix aluco. Next base: position 132,390,644 of record NC_133931.1, on the reverse strand, counting down.
CATGAGCTGAGTGCATTGTCAACACTCTGGTGATTTAACTGCAGAGGGCAAGTTTGTGTGCAGTCCAGATGATCTTGGCTTGACTTGAAAGCAGCCCAGATGCAGGTGAAGGAATTTTGTGAGTAGCAGTCAGTCTCAGAATGGTGCCTGAACTGAAACCAGAGTTAACTCTGCAGCAGAGGAACCCCTTGTCAGCTTAGATATTTCGTCTGAGTACTGAGAGCAAACAAAATATCACTGGGTGACTTTTGGTTGTAGACATACAATACAGGCAGAGTGAATGACTGTAAACTTGCTCTGCCAGTGTTTACAGCCTCACCCTGATTTTTATAGTAAAAGAGAAATAACGAAGCTAGGAAGACAGCTTTCTAAACATGCGAGCATCCTCCTTAAGCCACATACTGGTGTAGCTCGCAGCAAGGTCTGTGTGAGTCCACATGAGCACCCGAAAGAGTGCTGTGAAGTCAGGTATTTATCTGCTCTGAGCCAGCAAAGTCAGGAACGCTTCATACACACAACTGAAGCGTGCTTGCTTTTGTCTGAACTCATCCTGTGTCTTTACAGCCTTGTTTAATCACTACACTTTCTAGATGACAGGATTTCTACCCTTCCTCTGATGTAACTTGAAACGATTAAGAAAATACCATAGTTTGATTTCTACACATGCTGACAGTAGTGATCACATTACTGCGGGTTCATGTTTAGAAAACAGTTGACAATGGCTTTTTAACACTCAGTTCTATTTCATACCCATTCTCTAGCTTTTTTAAATCTTTTTAAAAAGTTACCAGTTTGTAGTACACATCAAGGTGTAGAGTAGAGGGAGGCAGGAGAGAGGAAAAGAATTTCATTGTTCGCTATCAGAAACTGAGGAAATATTGTCTGAATTAAATTGTTACATTGAATTATTGCATTAATATACAGCTGCTGATTTTTAACAGTTTTGATCATAATCTCCATTGAAACCGAAGCTATATTTCAGAACTGTGTTTACTTTTCTAATGCAGGAAATAGTAACTGCCATTATTATCATGGTGTTTCCTTCCCAAGGTACTTGTGAACTCCGTTTCTATATGCTGTTTCTGTGGTTTGATCACCGTCCTTTAAATATGGATTTCCTGAAACAGTCATGTGAAGGAAACATCATAAAATATCATTCCTTAAAGAAGGATGCTGATTTCTCTGTATTTTTCTTGGTGAAGATGCAGAAGATTTTACTTCTGATAATTTTCTTTAACTCGTATAACTAGGCAGTGGTTGAAGTAGTTCTGTTTGTTGTTCAAAACTATTACATCCTTCTTGGGGCAGGCTCTGTGCTGCTATTCTTAGTGGTCGGCAGAGCACCACAACTGTTGCACCATCACCTCCTGATTACAGTAGGACTGTGCATCCTACTGTGAAGGTCTCCAAGATGGGTCAAGTGCCTGAAGCAGTTCAGTCACTGTAATGCAAAGCTCTGCTGTCCTCCTCTGCACTGCACTTTTGTGCAAGTATAGTGCATGTTCTTATGTTTTTGAACTCTAATCCAGGTCCTCTTGGAGTCAGTGGAATAATTACCATGAATTTTAATAGTACAAGTACAGTCTTATCAATACCCAGTACAAATGCAGTTAAAGGGTAACATATTCGTTCACAGGTGTTCTAGCTGAGGTGTCTAGTGTCCATTGTTCAGAATCCAGGAAGTACACTTACATGTGATTCTGGCTAGCACTGTTACAGTGTCAAAAAAAAAAAAAACCTGGCAACCACAGAATAAGGTAAATTTCTTTAATGCCTCTATTGTTGCTGCTTTTGTGATCTCTCATCTTTTGACGCATGAAGTCTGCAGTGCTAAAGGTGCTTATGACAAATTAATCTGTGGTTCTAGGTAGAAGAATTAAGTTACTGAGAGGGAAAAAAAAATGCAGCTGCAGTATAGACAGGTCCGTTAGTTTGGTTTCTAAAACACTGAAGTATACATTTCCTCAAGTACTGAGCCAAGCAGAAACTGGAATGCCCCTTCTGGGGACTCATCTGTCCTGGTTAACAGGGCAGTGCAAACAAGACCTGCAACATGCCTGGGAATACTTTTCTTGTAACAGATGGGCTGGGGACTCTAACTTTTATTCAGTAGATGAGATGGACTTTTCTTTCTTTTACTGTTCTGATGAAACATACTACCATTTGGTTAAAACTCCAGATGCAAAACCACTACACTTTTGTGTTTGTTAAGTTTTGCACAAAAGGTGGCTTAATATTTTTATCATCAGTTTTTTGCGGGGTGGGGAGAGAAGGTAGGTGGGATACACTACTATGAATATCAGTGAGACATAAATAAACTTAATTACAAGGTTAGGGCTATTCACATGAAACATGGTTTTCTTTTTCAAAAACTGAATTGGACTTTGGAAGGAGGAACATGTTTTCACCTTCAAATCAAAACCATTTTATAGAGCCAAATATTCACATTGCTGACATTTGTAATTATTTAATTACTATCTTCAGTTATTTAATTTTTCATACAGAAATCCTAATTAATGCATAACAGGGACAACCAGTAGTATATCACTTTTGTTATCTCAAAGAGTCAGTCTATTATGCTTTATTTGTTGGCTTGTTCACATGTCCAAATTTTGGTTATAAAAATGCTGACCATGAAGCTGCACGTTGTTATCTTGTAGCATGGTCTTTCAGATTGCAAAGGGTTAGTAAGGTTTTGTAATACCACACCTGGCCCATGTCTAACTAATCATCCAAGATTTTAACCCTCATTTTCAGATTTAGGATACAAGTAGTACCTTCCCACTACACTGCACTTGTCAAGGTTGTGTGAATAGTTGCATCAGGAGAAAAAGAGAATAAAGAAGTAAAGAAGTAGTATATGAGGAACAACCAGATGTAAAGAATGAATTTTTCTCATCTTTAAAAAAAAAAAAAAAAAAGGCAAAAAAGGAGGAAAAAAGAGGCAAACCCCCCAAATGGCAAAGAAACAGGCTGTCAGTGCCTGCTTTGCACATGGTATAGATGGTTTTACTTAGAAATATTGGAAACAGAACATGAGTTTAGAAGTAGCCAATGGTCACCTTCTTACATAAAGTGTGTTCATGTGACTCAGTTTGAATGAGTATCTTCTAACATTTTTATTTTGCTTGTTTGAGTCAGATACAGTTTCAATACAGTTCAAGACCATTTGTGCTTAATTTATGTGGGTTCTGTAGTCTGGTTTGGCCTTAAATGGCACACTTTTGCTTCCCTGATTCTATTTTGGTTTCTTCTCTTTGTTTATATTATGGTTATGATCTAGAGCTTACAAGATCCTGTGAATAAACTAACAGAAAAAGCAGAAAAGGAGGACCTGCAGATTGAGAGCACCAAATCAGTACAAGATCAGCAGAGTCAGTAAGTCACACAGCCTGTATATTAAGATAATGAGTAATTTTGTCTATAATCTGCTTTCTGGTTGCTAAAGTCACCAAACATTTATAGATGGAAATATAGACACAGCTAGTCTGATCACACTAGCTAATAGTAAGCTTAATACAAGAATTCCTGAAATGTTGTGATGTGTACATGAAAACTAATAAACTTTATGGTGAAATTACAAGCTTTAAAAAGGCCCATTAAACCTTTATGTGTTTTTCATCTTTCCTAGCCTTCTTTTTATTTTTCAGCTTTTGCTTCATTTTTTCTTTAGTAAAAGAAATGGTAAGCAACTACACATGGGGAGAAGTTATATGAGCATTGTATTTCTCCCTTCAGCAGCATCTCCTTTCACCTGGGAATAGGATATGGATTCCTGATTGCTTTGAGCAGCGATTAGTTTTTGTAATGTATACAGCACCAGTTAGTAATCCAATGAAGCAGTAGGTACTTAGTATAAAGTACATCTGAGCGAGCTGATGCTATCGAGGTTTGAGTTACCTGTAGCTCTGAGGTGAGAGAGACTTATGAATGGGCTGCTGCGGGGAGAGGAGAACAGGAGAACGAGATGCGATCCCTCCCCTACGGGACCATCAGGATTCAGTTGCGAGGAGATGCGATGTTGATGTAATCCTGCTGCCACCTGTTGTTTTGACTATCCCTGCTTAAATGAAGCACCCAGCAAAGGATCGGTTGTCAAAAAGCAGAGAACAGCTTGACTGATTAGTGGATTTTGCTCAGCTATTTATAATAATGGATTTTTAAAGAGTTCAGTTTTCCTTTTACTTGTTTAGATTCAGAACCACTGACCAAAACCAGTTTATAAATTGGTCGGATTTGCTGCTATTCAGATTAGAAAGGACTCAGCCAAGTACCATTTGGCAGGTGGTTGTCTCCACAGCACTTCCTTGAATCTGCTGCATCTCATGTGGTAATAATAAAGAATTTCATAAACAATTGTTTTCCTTAATGTTGAATACAAAGTTCTAGAATGAATGCATGATTTATGCAAGATGTGTGCATTGACAGCTACCAGCAAATGCATCAGATGCCATGTCATGGTTGTACCTGTTTTTATTTACAGACTACCTTTTTCCTTGTCTATCATGAAAGTAGGGGAAAAAAATACGTCACCATTTTGCTGCCTAAAACCATAAACAAACATCTAAGATTCTGAAAGAATTACAAGAACAAAGCTTTTAAAATTCACATGAACTTTCCATTCGCAATGAACTTTCATTATACTAGAATCTGGCCTGAATCTAATTTTCCTCTGCTCTGCCACAAACCTATCCTCAAGAGCAGAGGAGGTGGCTCCTCTTGTTCTGTCACTAGAGGATCGTAGGAATGTGCCTGCACAGTCCTCTTCACCACTATATCAGCCTTGTGGCTGCTTCATTCCCTACTGGCTGAATGGCTTTACACAAAGTAATAGCAGTTAGTATATATTCTTCATTGAAGAGATTACCTTTGTTTACGATTTGCAGGTAAACCACTGCGCTTTTTTTCTGTCAAAAGCTTTTTCGTCAACACTGTTGAACTGTTTTTTTAGAAATCTGCTGACATGGGTCAAAACTCACCTGACCGTTGATTTTTAATTAGTTGCTGTTGAGAAGTGCAAAGTGGTTGTTTTTTCGGTTGTTTTTTGCAACAGTTGTACTTCCTTCATGATAGTTGTGAAAGACCAAGTCTGGAAAAGCAGAATACACTGTACTTTTCATTACAGAGATTGAGTTAGATTAAAAGGTTTGATAGTTGGTCTTCAATCTAAGTTTGGTTTTCAATAGACTTCTGCAATGAAACAATAAAAGTTAACAACAGACCACAATATACAGTAAATGCAAGAGTCCATCTAAATTACTGTTTATTTGTTATTGATATCATTCTGTAATGATGTGACCAAAAAGAGAAGAATGTATTATTATTATATAGCCTTACAATTATTTTCTCAATATTTTTCTTATTCTTTCAAATAAGGTTGATTTCATTAGATGAGGAGAGCCATACCAAGGAATCAAACTATTCAGGTATTTTATTTCATGTTATCATAACTTCATGGCTTTTTCATTTTTGTTTATTTCCTATATGTTCAGCTTCACCCAGCAAATCCCTACAAATGCATAAAACTTAAGGCCAGAAAGATCTGTTAAAACTAATCTCTTACATGTTATATCCCACTGCATTTCATTCAGTTACTCTCAGATAGGTCAAATAGCTTGTCTTCCAATGCATAATTCTAACATTGGGCATGTCTTCAAGGAAAGGATCTACAGATTAGTAGGTGTTGAGACAAGGAAAGTATGCTGCTTAGCTTGCTAGTTTGTTCCAGTGTTTAAACATGTACTCTGTTAAAAACTTGATGAATTGAGTGGAACTTCTGCCCAAAAGCTAGGCAAAGTCATATTCAGCCGCTACCAATGATCTGATGAGTCGTTATTACTGAGTGACACAGCCAGGCTCTAATTGGAGGTGCACAGTGAAAGAATGGGAAGCAATGGGCACAAGTGGCAGAGAGGAAAATTCTGATTACATACTGGGAGAAAAAAGCATTTACAGTGAGGGTGGTGAAGTGCTGGAAAAAGTGCCTGGAGGGGCTGTGGAATCTTCATCCCTGGAGAACTTCAAGACCTGACAGGACACATCCCTGTGGAACCTGATCTAACTTTATAGCTGACTCTACTCAGAAAAGGGGCTTGGACAAGATGACCCCCAGAGGTCCTTCCAGCCTAAAAAATGCCATGGCTTATAATAGTCTTTTTCTACTAAACTAATGGAGAATCGTTTTAATGTGTGGTATTTTATCCTTCATGAAGATACTTAAAAGGTTCTGCATTAAAACCAAGACTCCTCTCAAATTTTCATTTCGATGAGCTAACCATTTTGGTGTCTTGAAGACATCTTTTCTACTCCTTTATTTTTGACATTTTTGTTTCCATTCCACTTCACAACATCCCTTTTAAAATGTGAAATATATAACTGGACAAGACATCTCTGGTGTTGGTCTCTCCTTCATGTTTCTAGAAGGTGAAATCACATTCCTGTTTCGGTATCCAAGAACAATATCTCATTTTGCTGCAACATCGAGTTGGAAGCTCGTATTTGAATTTGTTGTTTATCAACACTCAGTTACTTTTGGTCACAGCTTTCCAGGACTTATTCTTCCTTTCTGCAGCATGGCTTAGATTCCTTATTCCTAGAGATATAACTTACAACTTAGTGGTATTAAATTCTCTCTGCCCTGATTACAGAAACTGAATGACTGGCCTGAATGACCACCTCTAATAGTCTGCTAGTTGTTTGCACATTTTTTCAAAAGTGATTTTGTGTTTACTTCCAGATGACTGCTAAAGCCATCGAATAGTAATGGATAGAATACTAAACCTTGCAGATCTAAACTAGAAACACTTCTACTTTGCAATTATTTCTCCTAACAACTGGGTTTTGACATCTGTTAGTTGTCATGTTCCTAATCCATTCAATATGTTCATTACAGGTATTATGCAGCTTTTTAGCTGGAAGGCTGTGCAGTGCAAAGTCAAGTTGTTTCTAAGCAAATATATTTACCAAAGAAAGCTCATAGTTTTTCAAAGAATTAAATCAGTTAGTTTTTTTTAACTAGGTCTGCTTTCCATAAAAACACCTTTTATTATAGGAGCATTTATTATGCTCATATTCTTTTGCTGAATCCTATACTGAATGGGGATTCTGTTAATGTTTTGCCTGGGAATAATGGTGAGCTACCAGCCCATAGTTACCTACAATTACTTGAGTCACCCTGTTAATTACTGTTGTTGTTTGGGTGTTTTTTATAATAATGACACAGTATTAGGACTTTTCCAGTGTTTTCAGATTTCACCCATTTTTCAGTTAATTAGAACAGATATCTCTTTGACAAGATATTTTAATATTCTTGGATACAAAATCTGACTTACATTTTCTTAGCAGATGTTTTGTAGAATCTCAGTTACTTATGGGCTGTAAAATCTTTCACCATCATCCATAATATAAATACCTTGTTCTGTCTCTTTCTCCATCGCCCCTAAAAGGAACTGAAGTATTTTGGAATTCTTCTGCCTGCTCTGCTAAATTTTTCCATCTCCATACCCTAGTGGGTCTGTGCCATTGCTAAGATACTTTTTTTCCTTAAAGAACTCTGTACGTACTAAAGTAATACAGATGTAGTGCTACTAGTGATGCAGCTGTGTTTCTTCTTAGTTTTCCTCATCAACTACTCCAGAACTTCCAAGTTTTTATCATTTGCTCTGCATTTTTTCTTAATATACTACGGGTGTTTTTAAGATCGACTCCATCATGTTTACCACTGAACTAAGGTAGGCTTTCAGCAACAGTTGTACTTTTTTCATTACAGAATTGTGGCCATCCGTTTCCCACCTTTCATGAACTTCTTTTTCTGTTTGGTTTTTTTATTTCCCTCTGCCAGTCAGTTTAGGGTTGGGTTTTTTCCCTTTAGCTTTGTACATTGTCCTTTTATGGAAGCATCATGTATAGTTGTCCATGTGTGTTTATGCTTCTCCTATATAGAGTGTAATCAGATGTGATCATGGTCCTTAAATGACCAGCTGATTCTAGTGCTGGTAGCACCTTTATGTCATCCTAGCAAAGCCTTGTTAAAATAATATGATTCGAACAGCAAGCTGTTCGTTTCATTTTGTCCTGAACACACCTTGAGGTTTCTCTTGAAAGGGTTTGGCATTCAATTTTTGTTCCCCTATAGAGAATTTCATTTCTCCTTTCCAGCCTCAAATTGAGGCTTCCAGCAGATCTGTCTTCCAGTTCTGGCAGTACTGTGACTGACTCCGTCATTTGCCATTAGAGCTACAGACTTAGTTGTCTAGAACCTAGATTTCCTCAACAATTAATGGGGAGTGAAAGGCATGTTCAGCAGGTAACTCATCCCTCCTGTTTTGCTACGTATCTTAAATGACATTAATCACCTGAGGGAGGTGTTTTTCTCGTCACTGATATGCAGAATCTAAATGATTGTTTTGACTCCATGTCTAATCTAAGAAACTTGCTCAGAATTTAAGATAGTGACAGTTGGGGCGTGGTGGTGTTTTTTCACCTCTGATAGCCTGTAACCCTCAGCTATATATTTTCCCTCCTAATGGTCTTAGCTCATTTATTTTCCTGCAGGAGAAGAGGTGCTGTTACTTATATCCTGACCTGGGGTGCTTTGGGGGCAGATTCCTTTTCCCCATTCCCAGAGTTGGTGTCATGAGGAAGAACATATTGTCAAGGAAGGAGATTTAGGGAGTGATGAGGTCCTGGCACTTTTGTGCTCTCTCCTGGCCAGTGTAAGTACAAACTTCTAAAAGAAGTGTCTCTGCTTCTGGAGGACAGCAGAGACCTGTCTGATTCTTGCAGTTGCCTCAGTTGGGTGTACTCAGCCTGGAGATGAGCTAGTGTGACAGGTGGTGATTCAGAGGAAGATACCCCCCACGTTATTATTCAGAAATTTGCCTCACTTGTTAGAAATGCTTATATCTTGGGTGTTTCATCCTTTATGACCAGGTTCATTTCAAACATGAATACCAACAGCCTTACATGTTGATCTTCTAGTGACATTGTTTATAAGCATGGTCTTGTGCCAAGTGCAATTTGACATGTTTATGGATCTTTATTACAGCTGGTGAGGGCAAGGATGTCGTATCCACATTACAAGGAAATTGTAACCACAAGCAGAACTCAGGTGAAGAGACTTAAGAAAACCACCTTTAGATGTATACATAGATTGTCAGTATACTGCAGATCTTCCTTTGTTGCTTTTCTTTTTTCTTTTTTCTTTTTGGTTTTTTTTTTTGCTTTTAGGTGCCATAGATGACTTATTAGACCTGCAACCTGAAGAAAATGGTATGAAACGTTTGTGCATGTTTGTTTCTTCTGCTTTTCAATTACAGGCACCAAGTATAATTTTAATCTTAGATCTTAATTGTTAGCATAATCTGAAAAGTTGAATGAAATTATTCAGCTGCAGTATTTAAACAGTGTTAAAGGAAACTCAACTTCATATATATGCAGAGGCACTATTCCTGATGTTATAATATGAAATAAACCTTACTGGGGATAAAAGGCATTGTAACAGGTGATTCAAGGTTGGGTATACCAGACTGTGTTATATTTGCCCTGCTGAAATAGGTTCCGCTGTAAACCTTATCCCTCCTGTAACATTTCACAAACTTTTCTTTTTGATTCTTTAGTTGTTGTATCACAACTCTTGGCAATACATTAGTAACTGCGAGATTTATATCAGAAATGTTCGTATTTGAAACAAATTATTTGGTCCTCTTAAAACCATATAAGAACTGGTGACTTCTTTCAGCCAGATAGTTAATTAAATCTGCTGTACTCTTCTCATACACACATGAGAAATCAGTTTTTCATTCCAGGCTCTGCTCCTATCCTTACACTTTTGTTAGATCCATGGCAGCTCAAGAGGATGTGCTGGTTTTTTCCAAAGGATGCTGTTTTACCATGTAACATATGAAAGATCTGGCTAAAAGCTTTATTTTGAGTTTTTATATGCAGTAAGATTATTGCCTATAATTTCTCATTTGTTTTTCACTCATATATCTCAGAAGAATGAGTAAAAAAAACCTTCCAATGACAACAAAAACAACTGTGGCAACTCAAAAAGCAAGTAAAGCAGCAAAGAAAAAAATCCCTTTGTGCAGTTTAGTCAGTCAGACTGAGAGTGTAATTTGGGGTATTTAAGGCACTGCCTTCGTGGTAGGTAAGGAAGAGACCATTTGCAAACACCTCGACTTTTGATTTGCCACGGACAGTCTCTTGCACTGTGGGGAAGTTACCCATGTGGGGAATGGCCCATGAAGACAGAAACAGGTCAAGTTTCTCAGCTGTCTGTGCAGAAGCAGCCCTAATCTGTGGATAGATAAGGTAGTGATGACTCCTTTTCTGTGGTTAATAAAAAAGGTCAGTGCATGTCTGACAGTGGCCTTTTTTCTTCTGGTTTTCCCCTTAACTCGCTTCCATTCCTTGTTGGACCTTCTTAGTGGAGATACAGATAATGCATGTAAGTTTAGCTATGTTAGTTAGAAGGCTTTTTTTTTCTTTAGTCAGTTAAATCAATACAAAAACAGTTGTGGGGCAGCTACATCAGATGGGGATGGTTATGTTAATGTTACAATATCAGCCATTTACCCTAATTTTACACACCAGCTAGCTTTAGGCTAATGAATATTGTATTATTTTAAGTGGAGCAGTATAGTTAGAGGTACACGTTCATGTGTATTTCAGAAAGAAGTCTTTATCCTGTGTTTCTGGTCATTTATCATTGTGAATATTTTTAGTTTCTCTTCCCATTTATTTTTTTTTTTTAAATACCAGCAAAATGAGGCATGTTTGCAAAGGAATATGAGCATTGCTAGAGGCTTGTTGAAACAGCTACAAAAAAGGATAGAGTGATATTGGTTTTTTCAGTGGTTTATTGGAAGTTTCGAGGTTTTTTTCATGGACTTTCATAAGGTATGGGGCAGCATGTGCAAAAAAAAAAGGATTTTGACTGTAAAAATGAGCAGTGAAAACAGAAATAGGAAAAGAACCGATAGAAGATTTAAGAATTAGGTGAGAAAGTTCATATCATTCTCATAATCAGACAGAGATACCGCATGAGTAATATCTCGATAAGCAAGACTGGTTTCAACATAACCTTTATTACAAACAAGAGTAGAACTTAACTGCTGCTTACTCAAGGTAGCCTGAGCATAAGCACCACCTTATCCTCCCCTGCCCCGGCTGCATTGCTCCCACAGGAAGATCAGAAAGACTGCTGAGACAAGAAACGTGTCAGTCCTCTGATTTCTCGTGGTCGTACACATTACAGCAAGACCTAACTGCTTTTCAGATGTAAAGCTATCTGATGTACTTTTTCCCCCAGTAAAAATGAGATTACTGCAGTGGGATCCCCAGATGAAGCAGAGCTTTGCTCTGAGCTGTGCTTCTGCAAAGCTTTTGTTCCGTTATAGGTCATTTGTGGTTAGGTACAGTGTTGGTGGTATGCCTTAGCAGATCTCTTACTAATGATGCTCCTTTTGCATCTCCCCCTGCAAGCCTTCCAAGTTTATGAAGGGGCTTCCTGAAAGCAGCTCTGAGATGGTGATGCCCTGTAGAGATCAGAGTTCTTAAGTGCCTTTGAAATAGCAGGTGTGTTTCCCCTACAGAAGGATTTACCTCTCTGCCTCACCTGCTGAATAGCTTGGGGGAATTGTAGGTGCTTGGACAACATTAACATTCTTTGCTGTTTATCTGAAGATGGGAAAGCAGCCTGGAAATTCATGAGAACAAATTGTTTTCTATGGTATTTTAGTTATAGTCTAGTGAGAACATCAGGAGAATTGACGTGTTTGTAATGTTTCTATTTCTAATTTTTGGGCCCTGTCAGGGAGTACAGAGGTATATAAAAATGTGACTTAGAAAGGAGCTGAATCTCAGAGCTGACTTCAGTCATGAATAAAATCTTTATATTATGTGTTGGTTTATTTGTTTCTTAGTATGTAGGTGTGTCTGCTGACTCATCAGCCCATTTTAAAACACAGTTTTGCACTTTATTCTCCTCTGACTCGACTTCAGCCATTTCATTATAAATTATTACAGCTGTTAAAAGGGAACTTTCCTGAGAAGGCTGTTGCATTAAAATAAAACAGCCTGTTGCAACTACTTTGCTACTATCAATCTTTTATCCCAACCCAAAAGGGTTAAAAACATCTTTGCAAGTTGTATGCAACTTGAAGAGCTCAGCGGATCTATCCAAACTTTGGAAAACTGAAGTTGCTTTTGTGCCTTGCCAGAAGTTTGAAACAAGCATAACTAAGATAAACTGATCTTGGTTTCAGTAATACAACGTTATCAACATTGTTAACCACCATTTTTGTCCTATGCATGCTCCCACAGTGGAGCTCTAAATGTTTCCAAGTGAAATAACACTTAGGGTTCCATGATAGTTCTTTCACTTTCCAAATATTTTGTAAGCTAGAGAAAAGAATTACAATGCTGGTTACAAGTTTCATGTATTTTATATAACTGTTTAACATTTCTAAAATAGGTAATAATTGTTTTTAAGGAGTAATGACTCAAGTGATCTGAGAGCTTCTTCAGCTTCTGGTGCAGTTCTGGTGCTAGAAAGCCTAGCAAGGGGAATCAGAAGGAAAGTGGCCCCAGTCATTTCTCAGCAGCCTAAGAGAAGGAAAAAAAAGTTACTACAACATTGAGCAGTGTAGAAATATCACTCTCTGTAGAGTAACCTATTCTCATGGGGAAATACCCCAATAATTCAAGCATTGGTCAGAAGGCCATAAAGGTCATCTTAAGCATGTTCTCACAAAATTTTTGAATAATCCCCAACTCTTACTTATTTTCAGTTTATATCACTGATTTTTTTTGACAGTGTTATGTAATGCTTCAAAAAGTAACATAAAAGTAGTCTTCTCCAATGTTTTAAATATTAGACTATGTAATGATTTTGGTGTGGCATTTAATAGATTTTTAAGCATACTTGTAGTATTGTTTTTAACGAGAAATTAGTCTTAACAGCAGTGAGGTTATCTAAGATAATCAAGGAACTATTTGTTGCATAAGGTACAAGTCCAGATGTCCAAGAGAATTTGGGTCTAAAAGAGAAAACAACAAATATTCATGCAAAAATATTCCATTCACTTAACATACAAAACCTAGATTGAATATTTTTATAAGGCTCCTTCTTTTCTTTCTTTGTCTAAAAAATTATTTCTCTTGTTCTGAGACAGCTTCAAAGGATCAGTTTGTGAGGTCCTTGGAGTCAGAACCTGGTGATAAGGATGACATGGTATTACTGAATGAGATCCTCAACGCTTCCTCCCTGGACGAGGGGGAATTCAGCAAAGAGTGGACAGCTGTTTTTGGACAGGTTGCACTTGCTGATCACACCATGAACTCTTCAGCTGGCGATGTGGAGAACACTTCGTCATCTGTGGCACCAACACCATCAGGCTACTTGCCCTCACAGCTGTTAGACCAAAACATGAATGACTTGCAGTCGTCTTTACATGGTGAGAGCTCATCTCGTTCTGTTAGCATTTTGGTTTTAGGTTTCAGAGTATGGTTTTCTGCTATGTGAAGTGTGGTGACAGCTTATGTTGTGCCATTGCTGCAGAAACCCTGAAGTTAAAGCAGAGTGTGGCCTGGAGAAAAACATATGAGTAGCATATTTGTTTTTCTAGCCCTGCTCATACACTGTTTGTGAATGAAGTACCCTAAAACCTAAAGTCAAAATTACTGTCTTGAATGTTTTCATTGAGCTTCCTAAAATATTCTGTAGGCCTTTGAGATTTTTTTTTTTCCTGTAATAGAAAATCTGTTTGAGTGGGTTTTACTGTTTAAATCACAACTGCTGTCTCTGTTAAGGGGCCAAAGAACCAAAACTTATTACTGTATTTTGTCTGGGAATACTATTTTTAAACAACTTAGTCAAAATCAATTGCATTCATTAATTTTCTATTTTTTTCAAAGTATCCCATACTGTTGCATGTAGGAATATGGGTAAGGTAAAATGGTTTTTCTCATCCTAGCAACCATACAGGTGGATTCCTCTTGTAGGCTGGTTATCTACTGATGCAACTGTTTCTCTCCCCTTTCTTCTGTGCAGTTTATTTTTGGGGGTTTTCCAAGCTGCTGCTGGGGGGAGAGGAGAGGAAAGAGGGCAGCTAGGGCAGAACTTCCCTGCTGCTGCTTTGGCCTTGAGGAGGGGAGAGAGGAAAGCAGGCTGGCGATAACCAGCCAACAGCAACTACCTTCATCCTCCTCACAGCCCGACTATACTTCTCCTGGGGCTTTACAAGCTGGAGGAGGACCTTGCCTTTCTGGGCTCTGTCCCAAGTCATTTAAATCTCATCTGGGGAAAAGTGATGTAGAAAAGACTAGAAGACTGATTCCATCCTGAAGACTGCTTCTTGGAAATCATTCAACTGGTACAATCATACATTATGTAAAATAACCTGTGGTGTTTTAGCAAGAATAAGAAAGTCAAATTTACCTTATAATTAATACAGTTACTACCACCACCCCTAAAGCAGGACATCTGGGCTGACTGACTTCAATGCTTAGATGGAAACATTTGCAATGATGCAGTTTTAGATGTATTTTTATGATGAGGTATGTACATATTTGAGTGTGATTGATAGAATGAAGAGGGACTGGAATAGTGTAGGATCTGACCTCATAAAATATGAGCTAAAAAAATCATGAGGTTTAGTCATTGCATTGTCAAACAGTTTGTGAGCAGAAGTGGATATGGTACCTATTGAGAGAGATATTGAGGTGCTGGAGCGAGTGCAGAGGAGGGCTACGAAGCTGGTGAAGGGCCTGGAGAAAAAATCCTATGAGGAGCGACTGAAGGAGCTGGGACTGTTCAGTTTGAGGAAGAGAAGGCTGAGGGGAGACCTCATCACTCTCTACACCTACCTGAAATGACATTGTAGAGAGGTTGGTGCTGGTCTCTTCTCACAGGTGATTAGTGACAGAACAAGGGGGAACAGCTTTAAACTCCAACAGGGGAGGTTCAGACTGGACATTAGGAAAAAATTTTCACAGAAAGAGTGGTCAGACAGTGGAATAGGCTGCCCAGGGAGGTGGTGGAGTCACCATCCCTGGATGTGTTTAAGGGTCGTTTAGATGAGATGCTGGGGGATATGGTGTAGGGGAGAACTTTGTAGAGTAGGGCTGATGGTTGGACTCGATGATCCCAAGGGTCTTTTCCAACCTGAATGATTCTGTGATTCTGAGATTCTATTGAAAGGGGAAAAAGGAACAATGAAAAACACCTTCTTTGATACAGAGACATAAACAGATTTTAAGCAAATTATTGAAAATAGTTACAGAAGTATTATGGGATTGATTTTTTTCAGAGTTTTTACATGTTTTTAAATGTAAACATGTTCTTGAAGAGTATTTTTGGGTGTAAATGGCAGACAGGGCTGGATATCCTCTCTGAGGCTGTTGTTATCGCTTTCATTTGCACAAGACATTGACATTGGCTGCACTGTTACCACTCCAAAATCAGAACTCAGGTATGTTGCATTCAAGGAGCACTAGAAATGGAAAGTCCATTCCAGTGAACGTGGTATCCCAAAATGTTTTTGAATAAGAAAAAGAAAAAATCTGTGTTGGAAGAATAAAATATGTTGATGTTTTCAAATGGATTTCCAAGGTTTTGGCAGAAGATCATGGTAACTGAAAAGTCAGGGCTAATCAGCTCAATAATCGGCATGTTCCCAGCTGATTCTAGCTGTCAGGTAAAATGCACTATTTAAACTAACCTTCATAGGCTCTTTTTCTTTAAGTTTTTTGTTTCTTATTTTTTAACAGAAGGTGAAACTCTGTCCATTTTATCTCTTGTGAACTCTCAGCTTTAATCTTAAGCTGCATTTCATTTCACTTCACTGCACTTCTTTCATAATTTGACCTTATCAATAAAGTTGGGAACAGAGACTTTTATTTTTTTAAACAAAATACTAACTGCAATATAAACATATCTAAACATACAAGTTGGAAATGTTAGAATATATGAATTATGGATATTTTTATTGAGGACTTGTGATACCTCTCCTACACTTTTTTTTTCCCCCTAATTGGTAGGACTGCTTAATAATTATTCAGTGTGAGGTGCTACACTGGAGCCTCGATGTTGCATACTTCCTGTGTGAATTTGGCCTTAAGACCATAAAGATTCTTAAAACTCACATGCTTAACTTTAAGCACATTAACTTTTCTATTAACTTCAGTGGGATTACTTACTTATTTTACGTTAAGCACACTCATAAATCTTTGGGGCTTTGTTTTCTCTCTGCCTCAGATCTTAATCTGTAAAACAGGCACAATGCTATGCAGGTTATAAACTGTTACGGTCAGGAATTCCCAGCTTGGAGTTTTCTCTGGCTGTATTTATAGGCAGGATCTAGCACAATGGGACTTTGAATTGCTATGGGACTACCAGGTGCTGGTTTAAAATACATATAAATGTGTGTGTGTGTGTGTGTATATATATATATGTGTGTATTAGAAACAAAGCGTGCTCCCAACAAATTTTTTAGATTCTCTTCCAGACACAGCTTTGTAGTTTGGTTGCCTTTCCACTTTTTCAGAGAGAGCATTGGCTTTCTCTTTCATGATGTTTATGGCCTCGTTTACTAGGGCTCCTCTTTATCTTCCTTACGTGTGCATATATTCTAGTTGGTAAGAAAATGTGCAGCTCACCATTTCCATTGCTAAATTCAAGTGTGGTAATGTTTGTGACGATGCTAGCTGAAAAGTAAGCTGTTTAGTTTCCTTGCTGTCTCGGCAATAATCTTTTGTCTAGTCACGTAACAAAGCCATCCTGTGAACAGGCAAACCAGAACAGGCTTAGGGCCAACAACTGCTTTCAGATTGATAGGCTGCAGTTTGTTTTTGAAAGGCAAAGTTGTTCTCTGTAGCTCACTGTGAGTGGACACTAAAAACATAATGAATTAAAGTATTAATAAAAATTCTGTATCTTTCCCAATACCTTCATAGATGGGTAGGTTCATTATGAAAGCATCATACATTTTCTGGATCGTTTTTGTTGCTGCTGTTAGGTTCTTTTTGTTTCCGAAGTGGTAATTGAGCTACGTGCATTTCAGTGAATGGAGAATCAGAGCACACCATCTATCGCAGACATGCTACTTACCACACCTTAGTCCAGAGACTGAAAAGGAGGGCTCCAAAGGAGTTAACTGGTCTGCGGTGTTTCACTCTGGTCTGACAGTCACATCAGTGTAAACTAACATCAGTGAGGTCTCGGGGATCCAACTCCCGATCTCACTGAAGTCACTGGGACTTTCACACAAAGTTTCTGGGCAGCACTCCCATTCATTTCTATGAAATTAGGATTTGGCCCTATTCACTTAAGCCTCTCAATTTATCTGTTGCCATCCATTGACACATTAAAGCACTTTCTCGCAATACATCTCCAAACAAACGAAAGCATTACAGTTTTCTATAGTTGTGAGTGATGTCCTCTGCCAGTCTCCTCTTTTGTAACACAAGCAGAGAAATGCCTGGAAAAGTATGTCATTCTGAAGTGTTAATGCCATGGTTTTTATTATTTATTATTCAATTTTGCTTATTTGAAAGATTAAACTCTAAAATCTCATTTCCAGGGGGCACAGTCTAGCTCATAAGCCTTTGACTAGAACGAATATATGTGAGCACTCTGCATCCAGATTTTAAAGAAGTTTTTGGTTTGTTTTCTTAGAGATACGGCGGATGTTTGTGGCTTTAAATTTCCTTCCTAATTTTATAGAAATGCTCTTGTTGCCTCTTTTTAATAACACAGCTTGGGCTTCAGACCTTTTATAGTCAACAAGATGAGAGAGTGATGACAGTAATTTTATTAGAGAGAAGAAGGGTTTATGTAACTTTTAAGTGGCTGTTACAGTAACTGTCAGGACCCTGGGTACCAATATCTGACAGGGGTCTCAGAAGAGGAGAAAGTAAGGGGAGGAAGGACAAAAAGAGTAGAAAAAAGAGACTGAATAAGGAAATGCTAACTGTGCACAGATGACTATCCTGTTCGTGATGCTGCAGAGTTAGTGATACGAGATCTCTGAGATGGATGGATAATTGATCAGGCCACACTTAAAGGAGATGTTATTGAACTTAGAAATATGACCACCAGTCCTCTAAAAGTGATAAAGCATAAGAATTTAAATATCTTAAGCCAGGGACAAAAATGCTCATTTTTTTCCTAATACGTTTCTGTGGTACACCACCCCTAGTTCATTTGGCCAGCCTAGCTCATCTGGCCTCATTAACTGTATTTATCATTGCTCTTTTGTGGTTATGGAATATGCATGTAAGAACAAAAAATTGTAAATACCCAGTTTCACTTTTTCCTGTGTAGTTACTCTCTCCCTGTTGAGAAGATCCTTTCAAATGAAGAACAAAAGAATACTCCATTAAAACCTAGTTTTAAGATAACTTGAAGTAGTGCATCTTGAATTTAATTCTTCAAAGTGTTTTGCAAGAAATTTTTTTTTTCAGAATTAATCATTTCAAAATTACCTAAAAAATCTAGGGTCTCTAAATATGTTTTTTTCTGCAACAGCTAATGCAATTAAAGTCTTTGGAACTGTATAATAAAGAAAGGTGGAAAAAATGTTTAATATGTGGGATATTTTCACCCAAATGTAAGTGATGTTCTTCTCCCTACAGCTATGCTTGACTTGATTACTGTACTGGCCTTTCTGTGAACAAGTATTAAATATGATTGGATAAAAGAAACAAGAAAAAAATCTTTTTTAGCCAGGTTAAAGATTTGAAAAGAGTACAGTTGCCTGAATCTGGAGATGATGAAATTGATCCACAGATTTTCTTTCTTAAGGGTGTTGCTTGTCTGCAGCATCTGATGCTTATTTCTTGTGTATGAGGAAAGATACGAATGGCTGTAACCATAATATTCTGCTCCATCCTCTGATGTGTGCATTGTGCTGCCAGACAATGGGATGTCTAGAGTTAACAAAGTAATTCTTCATGCTAATGCTGCCGTATTATTGAATTTTAGGATGGGCAGCTAACAGTGTGAGCCCACCATCTATACCACAGCCAGCACAGAAACCAAACAGCCTGAATGTGAATGCTAACAAGACGCCCATGAAAGGTGATACAATCATGTATTTTTTCAGTTACTTTGCTTTTCCTTTTTAGCTGTGACTCTTGTATCTTTTCAGTTTCCTCAGTTACTCTATTGTAATACCTATTTTTGTAGTAGTTACATGTCAAGAATCTTGTGCTCACTAATGAATTACTCTGTTTCAGTGTTGATTATGTGTATGATATGTGTGTGTATCTATTTTTTTTTTTTTTGGTAGGCTTCAGTGCTAGTAGTATGTCAAGAGTAATTTACTATATAATGAGGGAGCTGAAACTACAGTTTCTTCTACTACTTTAATTTTGATTCATGCAGAATAGCATCTGCATGCACTTTGTCTAAGCTAAACAGTGTTTTGAAGCTCTAGGGAGGACATTGTGGCTAAAATACAGGCTACTGATAAGGCAGAAGAGGCCTAATTTTGTTGATAACATGCATTGTATCAGTAATCATCTGTTTGAAACTTAATTCACTTCTTGCAACTGAGCCAGGACTGCATAGTCCTGCCATCTTCTGAGACAAAGCCCTGCTGATTTTGAGTATGGTTTTCTGGATAAGTGAACCAGAAGTATGTTGAATCCTTATTTTCAGTTTGTAGCCTGCTCTGTGCATTCACGTTCAATCAGAAACTACATCAATGATGTTCAGTGCAGAAGGAAGGAACGACTTGTATTCCTACCCCTGATTCCCAGGATTAAAAGACTGACATTTTTCAGCTCAGCAGAGAAAAAGAGGGTTAGGGTGTTTTGGAAATGACTGTGATACCACAGCCACAGTACCTTCACCAGAAAAAGGAACAGCCTTTAGGTACGCTGAAATCTGTGTTTATGAAAGTGGCAGATACTCCAGCCTTGCACACACCAAGGTGAAAGTCATGCCAGGCAGAGCCTGTTTTGCCCGTAAATTCTTTGTGCTTTCATGCTTTCATGCGACATTATCTCTCTCAGTGGAAGAGCACATCTTATTTCACTATCAATATAATACATGTTAAGCATAGGATCACAAAAAACAAAGCAAGTGGCGATGCACCTTCTTTATAGCAGCCAAAGTTGTCACCACTTTAACCTGAACATCTGCCCTGTTGGAATAAGAGAAGGTAGGAGACCTCTGTGAAACCTGTATGTCAGTATAGACACATAGATGCAGTAGTCCAGCTGTTGTTGGAACATATTCCTGGTTCACATTTTCTTATATCCATCAAAAAATACACCCTAATAGTAGAAGCTGTACTTGGGGCTGGCTATCAAACATACCCCTGCTCTCTCCAGCCACTACCTTCCCATTAAAACTTCATTCCAGATGAGTAATGACCTCGTCTGGTCGTATACGGGGAGGGGGACAGAACAGTCACATGAACGGGATTTAGGCGAAGGAATTTAGTCCTGTAAGGGAGGTTGAAAGTAAAATTTGCCTTCACTCTCCTTTTACTTTTTTGCAGACATGCAGGTGCACACACAGATAAAATACCTTTCATGAAACAAAGCTAGACAGAGCGAGATTGTTTCTATTTTTAATTAAAGTGTTCCTGTACTTATCACGGCAGTAGCCATATAAATTGCACAGGCATACAGATGTAAAGCATTCATTCTTACTAAAGTTCCATATTCTGTTAAGGGTAGTGTTTTAAAATGCCATCACTCATTCTGATTTTCTTGTCAGTGGTGCCCTTAGTATAAATTAAACAATAGCATAGCATTTGCTTGACCTCTGTCAAACATTCAGTCAGTTTTGTTTTAAAATAGCTGACAAGTCTGTACTTTTTTTTTTTTTTTTTTTCCCCAGAACCTACAAAGAATCCTAAAGACTTGACTGCCTGGTTCAGTCTCTTTGCTGACCTTGACCCGTTATCCAATCCTGATGCTGTTGGGAAAACTGATAAAGAACATGAATTGCTTAATGCATGAGTCATCTGCCTATGGTAACTTACATTCTTCCATTCATCAACACTATTTTGGGGTTTAAAAAAACTAAATGAAAATTAGTATGCTGTTGTGAAACTATAAAGTATGTGCCATGATAATAAAACTAAAGGGAATGAGTCCCCTTTTATATAGGTACAGTTATTTGCTCTTGTTTTGTATAAGAGTTCGCATTTATTTTCTACGTGGATTTACAAAAATAAGGTTAAGAATTAGGGCAGAATTCTTGCCAAATTAGATTATCTGCTGAAACACTGTCTTTGCCTGAGGTGATGCGGAGCTAACACTGGAGTGAAATACAAATTGCAAACCTATTTTTTTATAATGTTTCTTGAGTAAATAAAAAAAAATCATGTAACTGAGGAGGCTGCATGAGTCAAATATCTATCATGTATATAATATATATATTACTGCTATGTTAAGCTGTTGACTAAATTTGTTTTGTTAGTACTCACAGTGAAAAATCTGTGCTGGGGCTAATTATTGAAAAAATACGTTTGGGTCTGTGCAGCCATGGAAATTGTGCCCTTTCTGATTTAACTTATTAGACAAACTGCACTACATAAACAGAAGTCGTGCCCCGCAGGCTTCTTTTCTGAGGTTTTTCTCCATTGTACCAACAGAATTTGCACCTGTTTGCAGAAGTTTCTTGCAACTCATGCTTTACCATGCCTTCAAAACATTCATGTTTCTGTTTGGAATATTTTTCATCCAATTTATTTCTGAAGCATGTGTTATTTTGAGCTTGTTGTGACATTAACTCTTTAATAAAATGATTTTGACAAAAAAAAGACCTTTTATTCCCACTAGAATGCTGGTGTGCTGTTGACTTGGTACATAACAAGCATCTGAAGATAAAGCATATGATCAGTTTTTAGACCATACCTAATGCTTCATATCATTACCTCACATTGTTTCTGAATAGTCGTCCAGTAGGACAGTAAGAACATTTGAACTCACTGTGTCCCTTTGCTTCCTTGCTTTCCCTTTACAGCAAGGATGGTAAAAAGGATGTGTCAGCAGCCACTTAAGATCAGAAGTTCTGCATATTTGCTCTATGTACTGTGTAAGACCTGCTTTGCCATTTATTGTATTTGACCTCTTTAATTCAGTTAATTTTCCTTTTATGTTAGTGAAGTTTTTCACTACCAGTTAACTGTACACTCAGTTAATCCTTGCCTCATGTTCTATTAGATAACTAAGCAGCTGTGTTGGAAACCTGAAAATAACTATATAAATATAGAAGTTAACCAAGTGGACCTGCTGCTTCTTGAATGCAGCAGAGCATCATTTGATGACTGCACTGAGCAGCATTAATTTGATACCTCCTAGCTGAAAAGCCATGTGCTATCAGGGGGGAGGGTTGGACTGACTGGAGTTCATCTGACTGAACCCTCAGCAAGTTTTAAATACCTCTGTCCAAAACTCTAGTGTTCAAAATCCCACCCCATAGCCTGGAAGTCTCAAGGTACTTCAGTTTTTGCCAGAGAAGTTCTTCGGATGTTTAGCAGTGTATTTTCACGTAAAATAGGAAAGGACAGTCTAGTTTTCTCTTTGCACAGTACCCAGCCCACCCAGGTCCCCAGCACTTAATCACCGGCTGGTGATTAAGACATGGAAGCTGATGTAGATGCCTATCTGTTTCTAAAGATAAAACTTGATTCCATCCACATTATTTCCTGCTCTTTGGTACTGGCAGCTCCTTGCTCAATAAGCTGTCTTTTCTGAGATGTATAACTTTCTTGAGCATTAGGGAGGAGCCTGAACTCCTGATTTTGGCAGTGAATAAGGCATCTACAAAGTGGATTAACTGGGAAATACCTAAGATTTATGCTGGGGTGCACTTACATTTATGAGTGCTAGTCTGTACTCATAACACAGGATGTTTGCCCAAAATCCTCTTCATCTCAAACTGTAATTATCTGCAATGCCAAAAATGTTAGGAGCTCAAGGGATAGACAGGCTGCTTTTCAGCCCAACTTGGTTACCACTGAAATCATTAAACAGATTCTTGCAACTTTAAGCAAGTCTGTGGTTGCTAAACTTGCTCTGGATTATGTTTGTCTTGATAGTTGCTAAAACACTTGTGGACAATTCACTCTAGCATTTTTAGTAGCTAAAGCAGTTAGTTAGGATAAAGAGGAGGCCATAGTAACTTCAAAACCAGCTAATTAACTGTTCTTTAAGATTCAGAAAAATGTTTGTGTTTTAGGTCACAGATTGTAGGCTTTTAGTATTTTTTAAAAAAAAAAAAAAAAAGGTCTCCTGTCTTGATTGACACAATTAAGGGCATTGCACAAGTTCAGCTAAAGATGTTCTGCATCCTCATCATGTTTTTAGGTAGAGAACCACCAGCTGAATGATCATCCCTTTTACACAAGAGAAATCACAGCTGCGCGTTTTTTTCCCCTCTCTCTCCCAACTGCACTATCGATTAGCTCATATTACGCATTAATTTCTTGTAATATGTGATTTTTTAAATTAACGTTAGCTTTGAGTTCTTAGTCTTTTAGCCTATGCAATTTTTTCACACTTTCAAATGAAAAAATCAAACCAGAAGTATTTAAAATATTACTAATTTTGCCTAAAGAAAAGCAACTGAAATCCCTATGTACAATGCATTATTATCATGACCATTTATTGAAGCTGAAAACTAGAGCAAGAAAGCTAACACCCCACAAACAGGCATTTTTCAGGCAAAAATCCTAATTACAGAGTTACAAACAATACTTCCCTACTACTAATGAAGTATATGGCATGTGCCTCTCGGCAGTAACACCAAGCCCCAGTGCCATTGTGAGAAGATTTTCTGTGATGTGTGTACAGGCTCAGCAGTAGTTGGGACAACAGAGTAGTTTATCATCCTGGTAAAATTACAGATTGTTCTACACACATAATGTTCATCTTGCTTTAATAATGCTTCATTCCAGTTGCATATTCTGGTTTAGTAGTGGATTGTTTTAAAATAAAAACAGCTGCAGAACCCCTATGGCAGATGAAAATGGTGGTAATTGATTAACTGTCTTTATTGGGAAGTTTATTAAAGTTGATGTAATTGATTTTGCTGAATCAAGGTTTCTACAAATCTAAGAACAGCTGCTTCAGGGGAATTGGAGTGTACGCCTTGGGAATTGAACAGCTTATAGAGAAAACTAACAAGTAACTTTTACAAGTAACTTTTCTGGCCTTCTTAAGTGATCAGAATTTATTTCCAACATAGTAGAATATGACTTACCTTGTTGTCTTCTGCTCTTTCCATATCCGACATTGCATGGGCATGACATTGATGTACTTCAGAGCAGGACCACTTGGCCACAAGCAGCCACCTACCTTCCCCCAACACCCTTTTTTAAATGGGTGGCCTTCAAATGTTAGGGGCTGCACATGCCAGAAAAATCAGGACCACCTAAGCAACAAGGTTGTGGTGAGTGTAGAAGCAGCACCAGTAGTAGCTTTGTTCCAGGTAGGAATAGCAGCAGGCCTACAAGCCCTGACAGCTCCAGGATCTGAGCCTGGGAAGGCTCAGCAGAGCAGGAGGTTGACACAAGGACACAGCACCTAGGTATTGTGCGTCATGCTGTGTTTTCCTGGGGGCCTCTGTCACTGCTGCCCGGACACCTCCCCTCCCATCCCACTCCAGATGCCAGCAGATACTGGATGAGCATCCCTGAGGAATGAGTGGTGGTTGTACTGTCCATGCTTGCTGCTGAGAGTATGTGGTGTGAAATAGCCCCAGGGCAAAGGAAGAAGAGCTGGAAGGCCCTATCTTCTCTCAGTGCAGTTCCCAAAGATGATAACTCAGAGTAGCAGCAAGACACTGACATTGTAAAGGTGCAGATGCCAGTGTTGGGTCCCTCCTCACTTCTTCAAGCTCCCTTCCTCTTCTGCCCAGCATGCAGTTACTGCTTCCACCCACTTGGTCCAGCACCCATCTGCTCGCTCTCCTCCAGGCAGAGAGGCACCAAGGCAGGCCAGCAACAATGAGCTGGGCAGCGTAGGGAGGCCCTGCCGTGCTGTGAGCTGGGTGGCCTGCGGCCACTCTTGCTCACCTCATCAGTGAGGACTAGTTGCAGAAGTTGGACTTCTGCCACAGTAAGCTGTGGCCAGCTAGGGACACAGTGTATTTCTAGGGCTTTTTTTAACACTACAGGTGTGTAAGTAATCTGAAGTTGAGCCTTCACTGCAACCCAGGCACACCATCTCGCGTTTACTGTAAATCCCCTTCTGGTTAGCCTACTTTTACAATTTCTGCTCCTTGTAAATGTCTTATTTTTAAACAAGCCACCATATGGGAAGGCAGGAAGCAGACCAACAACTAGGCTTGCCAACAGCCAAGCAGCAGAGGGTTTGCCTCAGCCGAGAAGCAGAAATGCTGAGACTGTCTAGCGCCACGTTGGCAAACTAGGTACAAAGGAGCTGCTTCCCACTGCTGGGGCTGCCATCCTCGCTCGGCATGTGCTCAGCATGCAGAGCCCGGCTGCGATGCTGCAGAACATGTGAGCCCGATACCACACACACACACACATACGCAGAGACTCTCCCGTGACAGTAAACAAGGGTCCCATGGCTGGTTTGCTGGTAGCAGGCCCTGCAGGTTCAACAAGTTTGGCCTTGAGTAACCATCCAGCCTCCAGCTCCAAGGCGGACTGGCTTTGCAGTCAGTCAGACCATTACCCAGGTGTTCATTAACTGTGCTCTCCTAAGCATAATATTCACTTCTCCCCTTGTTGACTAATTAGAAATCAGTATAATCTTCCCTTTAAGTAGCACAAGGTATTTGCCTGCACAGGAGCCCCCCATGTTAGACCAGCTGGAGTGGGTCCAGAGAAGGGCCACAGAACTGGTCAGAGGGCTGGAGCACCTCCCCTATGAAAAAAGGATGAGAGAGTTGGGGTTGTTCAGCCTGGAGAAGAGAAAGCTCCAGGGAGATTTTACTGTGGCTTTTCAGTATATAAAGGAGGTTTGTAAGAAAGACTGAGAGAGACTTTTTACCAGGGCCTGAGGACAAGGGGCAACAGATTTGAACTGAAAGAGGGTAAGGTTTAGATCGGATATAAGGAAGAAATTTTTTACAGCGAGGGTGGTGAGACACTGGACCAGGAAGGTGCAGATGCCCAACCCTTGGAAGTGTTCAAGGTCAGGTCAGATGGGGCTTTGAACAACCTGATTTAGTGAAAGATGTCCATCACAGGCAGTTGGACTAGAAGACCTTTAAAGGTCCCTTCCAATCCAAACCATTCTGTGAGTGTGTGACGAAGTGAGGAGGCTGCCATTTGCCAGGGAACAGTGTACAACTCCATCAACTGCATCAACTTTTAGCTCTGTTCTACCATAGTGAAAGCTTGATGTGCCCAACCTTGTAATTAATCCATAGTGGAAGGGTGTGATGTTTTGGCTGCTTTCAAAAAATTAAAAAATTTAAATTGAAGAGAGAAACGTGCTGTAGCTTGGAGGTGAAGGTCTGGCTTATTCTACCTGCCAGCTATTTACACTAGTTGCTGTGGAATCTTTATGGAGTAATGACTACTACAAAAAAAAAAAAAAAAGAGAAAAAAGTAGATAAGGGATTTTAGAAGTGACTGCAGACCTTCCTAAGCTGTTAACAAAGTTACAGCCAGTCTTCTCTTTAAACAAAAGTCTTTCATCTAGCCCAGAAACCTACTCTGTAGGGTGTTTCTTTTATTTTGGACTTCCACAGCTATTATGGCAGTAGGAAAGGCCCCGGGACAGGTGCTGGAAGCCATATGCTTGCTTCATCAACAGGCTGGAGAGAGGAAAAAAAAAATAATTTAAAACTGCTACACAATTAAATCATCCACCTTGTCTCCATCTAGGTGGGTGGATAACAGCTGGCTGCAGGAAACAAGCATGCTGAATGTAACAGGAGCAGGATCCAACAAGGAAAAAACCAAACCCCTACTATTATTCCAAGTGCAATCATCAGAATAAACCCTTGACACATAAAATACAGAAATTAAAATCATGGGCCACTGAAGTAAATGCTTTGCTGTTACAGCTGCATGTTTTCCTGGACTGTTTAGGCAGTCTGTGTGGTCTCCCATGATCATCTCTGCTTTGAACTTGAGTACCAGAGCTTCAGACACCAAAGTCTGACAACAGAGACCAACCCTCACTGTGGCAGGGCAGGTCACAGTTTGATTTGATTTTTAGAGGACAACAGAGATTCTGAAGAATGAGACAAGCCCTGGAGGGATTTTTCTGATCTATGGTTCAGCTGGGTCTTGGGCTGATCTGACCTTTCTGCAAGGTTGACCCTGGATTTGGTGACAGTGACCAGGGCTGCAAAGGAGCCAAAGGCACATGAGCAATTCAAGGCTTTCTCCCCAAAATGCCAGCCCTTGCTTTTAAGTCACAGAAGCCTGCCCAGAGCTCAGGTCTGTGAGTATCCCAAACCCGTCTAAATGTGGCCCACCACCCCACAACATCCTAGCAGGCCTTTTCCAGCTGAATGAAGAGCCTGTAATGGCACTGATCTGACTGAAAACTTGGCCAAAAAAAAACAAGGAAAGAAAAAAAATTAATTTTTGAGGCAGCAGTGGTCACACAGACATGCAAGCCTGCACAGTGGGGAGGTGTCAGCAGCAGCAACAGCACTACCAGAGCCCTTGGGCAGGGCCTGTGGTCACCTTTACTTGTCACCAAACCACAACCAAGCTTACCTGCAAGACATACGCAGCTGTTACTGCTCTTCATGTTGGGGAATAATTACAAAAAGCCTTGGCTGAACAAAATCTTCCTTTCATTAACCCTTCCTCCCCCTCCCACACTGAGCACTTCGCAGCTTTTGCTTTCATTTTTAAGGAAAGTGATCTGAATCTCCTTGGAGGCAGGAGAGCTCTTGGTTTCACCAGCTTTTGCCATGTTCATTAGTTATTATTGCCGTGCTTCAAAGGCTGGCTAGACCTCAGAGCGTGCAGGTCCATCTTGCCACTCACAGTTTAATCCATGGGAATGTTGCCAAAACAAAGTATAAAGGGAAACAAGATTAAAAAGCAAACAGGCATTCAGGAAGAAAGGCTGCACTGACACTGCTTCAAGGCCTCCCCCTTGCCCCCACCCATTTTAATGGCCCATCCTGTTAGCAAACATTAAATGCAATCGGAAAACACTAAAAATCCATAATGGGTCATTTTCCTACTTGAGATTTGCAGGAGCAGATTGAACTGTCTGTCCTAGGGTGGTTTTTAATGAACAGTACAGCTTGTCTGTAAGTGCTTTGGGTTCCCTCTCCATTCCCCATAAACATATGAAGTATCTAACGGAGGGCTTAATTGAGGTTGAGGTACGTAATGTTGTTTTATTTGATGGTTGTTATCCCAGTGAAGAAAGGGAAGTGTTTTAAGATACAGGAAAATGCTTTTAAGGCCCCAAAATAAGTCCTCCTGTTGCATAGCATCGCCA
This sequence comes from Strix aluco, assembly GCF_031877795.1. NCBI lineage: Eukaryota > Metazoa > Chordata > Aves > Strigiformes > Strigidae > Strix > Strix aluco. Next base: position 132,362,228 of record NC_133931.1, on the reverse strand, counting down.
AAACAAAATAAGTTCCTTTCCACAGGGAGGACTGCCAAAGTGAAGCAAGTGCCTTTCCACAGGGAAGACTTAATCCAATATACACACCATCAGCATCAGTAAAATCTCTATCAAGGTGCTTAGGTTTCTGCACCAGGGCATATGAAAAAAAACCCAACACCTGAACCACAACAGCGTCAAGCAGCTTGGGGCCAGTCTTACTGAGACTCACAGACTCATGATGGTTCCTGTCCCCAGCTTACTGCCGGAGCCCAAAACAACACCATGATGGTGCCTGTCTGAAGTCCTGAAGGCTGCAGGAGATCAGGTCACATCCTCTCGGTTTGCAACAAGAAAGAAGAAACCTCTCCCCGTAACCAGATGGTGGAAAGGAGACTCCCACACAGGAGGGGCAGGCAGAGCCTGTACTTACCAGATTGGGAAATGGAGACTTCCACCATGGTGAAGGCTGGGAGCTGGTGACTTTCTGACACCAGGAGGACGGCTCCTGCTCCACCTGCAGATCTGCATCTGCAGAACAGAGCCAGTGCCCCGCGAGCCATGTCCCATGAAGCCCCTGCACCTGCCACACCTGGGCCGTGCAGCGGTCCTAGGAGGCAGCAGCAACCGACAGCAGTGGGCAACTCCCTGACCCACCATCCAGGGAGATTTGCAACTTGCTGGAGACTTGGGTCCGGGATGTTACAGAGACACTGCTGAGGCCAGTCTGGTCAAGTGAATAAGTGGTGGTCCAGGTTTGGCAAACAAAAGGTGCAGGATGATGTTGTCAAGATACACCTCAGAGATGACAAATAAATAAGCAGAGTGCTGAGACAACAGCACTGTGGGGAGCTCTCCTAGCACTTCTGGGAGATCAGGGTAGCTCCCTGAAGAGGCTGTAGGCTAACACACACAGCCTGGGGAGCAAACGTGAGGAATTAGAAGCCTGCATTCAGTTGCAGGGCTACCATCTCACTGCGATCAGAGTTGTGGTGGGACAGCTTACACAACTGGAGCACTGCCATGGCTGCTGCATATGGGCTCTTTAGTTAGGACTGGACAGGATGGTGGGGAGGGGAAGCTGCCCTTTATGTGGGAAGGTGTGGATCCCCCAAGGGGATGAGTGGTGACCTAACTGGGCGCTCAGGGGTCAGGATTAGAGGGCAGACCAACATGGGTGACACTGTGGTGAGTGTCTGCTACAAGACCACCTGATCACAAAGGAGTAGATGAGGCCTTCAGAAAACTGGAAGAAGCCTCACATCCACAGGCCCTGTTCCCTGGGGGCCTTCAACCATCCTGAGATCTGCTGGAGGGACAATACAGCAAAAGACCAGCAATCCAGGAGGTTTCTCTAGTACCCTGAAAACTTCGAGACAGCCAAGTCAAGGAGCTGGTGAGGGAAGATGCTCAGCTAGATCTCATAGCTACAAACAAAGAACAACTGGTCAGGAACATGAAGGTTGGGGACAGCTTTGGCTGAAGTTACCACAAGACAGTAAAGTGTAGTATCCTGAGAGGAAGGGGGGAAAAAAAAGCAAAAAGCAGGATCACAGCTGTTGACTTTAGGAGAGTGGACTTTGCCCCCTTTAGAGACCTGCTTGGAAGAACCCCATGGAATACAAACCTGGAAAAGAGTCCAGGACAGCTGGTTGATTTTCAAGGATTAACTGCTCCAAAGTCAAAGATTACCTGCTCCTTCCTCTCTATCCAGCACTGTAGAAGGCTCAGAGGGGAATCTTATCCATGCAGATCTATACCTGAAATGGGAGGAGGCGGATTGGTGTCAAAAAAGATGGAGCCAGACTTCTCCCAGTGGTGCCCAGAGACAATGGGCACAAACTGAAATACAGGAAATTCCATCTAAACGTACCAAATTACTTTTTTTACTGTGAGTGTGGTCAAACACTGGAACAGGCTGCCCAGAAAGGTCATGGAGTCCCTGTTCCTGGAGATACTCCAAACTCAACTCGATACTGCCTGAGAAACCTGCTCCAAATGACATTTATGACAATCATGACATTTTTGATCAAAAAGGTTATATCCACAAATTGACTTTCTACATCCAGAATACTCTTACAATTCTATTCAAGAGTCCCTAGTCCTAAAGGCACATAAATATTTAGACATTTAGTTTCCCTCAGTGCATTTCTACAAGCACCACAGGACAACTACACAAGTACCAAAGACCCCAGGCTGCTGGGATGCCCCACACTGAAGTATTCACAGGATTCCCAAACAAGTTTTTTTTTTTCCTGAGTGTCTAGTTTGTTGTCTAATCTAGTAGGTACTTTTTCTCACTTACTGGATACAAACCCAAATCATACTACAGTGCTGCATTCAACAGCCTTTCAGTTAGGACGCCACCACAGAGACAGATTGCAATCTATAGCTGACCTGATTTGGAGAACGAAAAACACTTATCCAGGCTAATGCTTCTTTGGAGTATTAAGGCATCCACTGTCTTCCTAACCCAAAGAAATTCCTGTACATACAAATACGCACATACAAGGTTACCCTCCAAATCAGGTACAGGTAGGGCCTAGGATGCCTTTGCTTTTCCATTACTTAGAAAGTGAAAGACCTACTACCACCATTCTTCACTGCCACCCCACTCCCAAGGGTTTAGTATTCCCCTCCAGAAGAGGGTCAAAACAGAAAGCCCTCCCTAGAGGGAAGCTGGTTTCTTAGGTATTGAACTCAGAAATGTCTAAACTGTCTCCCTGGCATTCTTCACTAGAACAGAAAACACATCCACCATTGTACCCAACTTCATTTCATGAACAAGAGCCCCTGAATAAGGTGGCAATCCCTAATATACATGCACATGCCCCATCCAAAATAAAACCATGCAGTGAAAGCCTGTAGTATGGTACCATCTCTGTACTGTCACAGAGATGTAAGGCTACACCTGAAACTTTTTTTTTTTTTCAGTGACTGACACCGAAATGCTGAATGTTTTTCAGCATTCTTAGGAGCTACAATGAATTAGAATCCAAAGGAATTACAAAAGCAGAGTCAAGCTTTTTTTGTTTTTTTCCCCTTATTTACTAAAAACAATATTTAGTTTCCAAAGGCAACACCATTACTTTTTTAACTTTTCACAAGAATGAGTTTTCCTTCCCTACATAACAAGCCCAAAGATACTACCAATCTTATGGAAAGGGAGACTGTTACTTCCTAAGAAACCCCTGCATCACAGAGATAGGGCAGGACTAGAAAATCTTACCCAGGTAGAAATCAGTAAGGAGTAATTACATCACCCAGCCTTTTGGCACCAAACCTTAACAGGGAGTCTAGTTTCTTTTAGCTTTCTCCTCCTCGGAGAAAGAACCTCCTTCCACAAAAATCTCAAGAGTTCTCAGATCTCATCTCCTCTTGCAGTAAGCAGTTAGACACCCAGAATTAGTTAACATGACTGTTATGCCTAGCAGTCTGGATTTAGATACTGCTATTTACTTACAGCTTATTTGGAGAAGCAAAAATAAAACAAGGGTACAAGAAATAGATTGCCATGGGTATTACTAAACATACATTGCCCTGAGCAAACTCTGTTTCTCAACCAACAGTTGTGCAAATCACTGCAAAGTTTAACTTCACACTTCAGTATGCACATACACACACAAAAAAATTACGCACACGCACACCCCTGGAATTTATTTGTCTACATGCACAGTTATTAGCCTAATCGTGCTTCGTTAACATACTCAGTTTCTAATTCAAGGGGAAAAAAAAAATTACACAACTTCCTCTTCTCCCAAGCTTCCAGCTCCTCTGCATCTGAGCTTCCAGGCTACAGCTCAAGGCAGCCAATTTAACATCAGAACTTGTTACAACCCAAGATAAAATTTCAAGTTGTTCTTAAAAAAGGGGTCATCTTTGTTGTTGTCAATTGAATTAGCAGTTTAACTTGCATGTTCACTCACTTCCAACGTGGTCTTTACTGAGAAAACACTACCTGCTCGTTCAGTGTTTTCCTATCAGCTCCACTTGAGTGACACATTCTGTGACCTGTTGCACTCCAAAAACACACCACCTACTCTCCAGTTTCTTGCCATCTCTCCACAATTATGGTGCTATTGAGGAGGTCAAAACAACTATAAAGCTACTTAACCACCTCTGCTTTACTGGAGACTTCATGAATGTGTGACACAAACCAAAAGTTTTCAGAAGCCAGGAATTATCTTCAAAGAGCTATTCCAGACAGTTTAAAAAAAAGTGTTAATTCCATAGTTAAAAGTATTGGAGCACGCTACTTTTTTATTGAGGCAAGAATGCTTACAGTAGTTAAAAAGCCCTACCTCTTTAAAATCAACTGAAATGTAAAAAGCCCCGAATAATCATGAGTTAGTAAGGCTTATAAAACCATCTTCTATGAGCATATCCTTTGTAAAGTCATCTCTTTTTAAACATCAGTACTTGAAAAAATTCACCTTTGCAAGTTCGCCCATTACCCAATTACCCTTAGTGCTAAAATAAATCCACACTTCTAGTGTGAATTCAGCTAGCTTCATCTTCTTACTGCTTTAGTATTCCATGTCTGTTAAATGTAAGTAGTTCGTAGCTCGTTACTAAGTATTTCATATGTAGGTATTTACTAACTGGAATTAAGTCACTCCTCAACCAATAAGTTAAACATGTTCAGCTCCTACAAAACCTTGCCATTTTTTCCAGTACCTCACTCATTCCTATAGCTCTTCTCTGAGCCTTCTCCAGCCTTTTACAGTCTCTCCTGAACTAGGTATTTTTCCAGGACCCATTACACTGATGCAGAGACAAGATATACATATTTTCACTGTATGACAATCTTTGATCAAACAACTTCCTTTAGCCGAGCATCAACTATGAATGGCTGTACGCGTACATCCCAGTAACGGATGTTCTTTCCCAGCTTTCGCACACTTTTTCCTTACATTTAGGTTCTGGAAACACATTGCAGGAACTATGGTTATTTCCTCCCAGTTGTGTAGCTTCAAATTTCTGTTTGCATGGCTATGTTTTGCAAAGCAAGCCAGGCTGTTTACAACAGTAAGTGATCTACACTTCTACTAGTCATCTACCATTTTCAAGCTGCCTGGACTGTACCTACCTCAACTAACAGATGAAGGTATCAATACATTACCATGGAGTAAGGCCAGGAGCTAGTTTGCTAAGCCTCGGTGGTCTTTGCTTGCAACTGCAACGTCAGTCAACATTACTAATCCATGCAATTTCTTGTGTTTATTTTGTACTACTCCAGGCTTACGTTTAAATACTGTGAAGATATCAAGATTCTACCCTTGGGCCAATATCTGGCCCTTCCCAAGAGCTGATTTGTCAGGAAGCCATAAATCATTTCCCTGACAGCACCCCACTTTCTAAAAAAAGCAGGTCACTATCGGTTGCCCCCTACCCCCAGCATATGTAGCCAAGGGCTCCCCTTACACCGTCCTCCAGTCTCTGAAGACTCCACTTCCAGAGCCATGAATTACTAGAAAATGTAACATTTAAGTCAAGGAAGATCTTTTAGTCACAAAGTAGGGAAACAAGGCAAAATTATTTCATTAGCTCTCTACTCTCAGCACTTTTCAGACTGCTTGTCTTGGCTTTGAGGAGGACATAATACAGTGAATTACACCAAGCACAAAACTTCAAAGTGTGGCCTATGTGGAAGTGGCACATCACCACAACTGTAACTAACTAGGCGAGGCCTAGGTTCACAGGGATGGTGAAAAAGCTACCTGTGGTACAAGCTGCATCACATCTTTTCAGGGTGAGCTACATGCTTTTGTCGAAGTAATTCTTGAGAAGAGAATGCCCTCCCACCCAAGGACAGCCCAAAACTGCTGCAGCCAAATCCATTTAGAGGACAAGATGGTCACGAAGCTTTTCCTAGCAAGCCCTACAAGCTGGTGATGAAATGGCTGAATACCAAACTGTTTCTGACTGAAGGACAGCAAGCACTTTCATAGCAGGGTGGGATACTATACCCTTTGAGGCTCCAGACTTCCAGCACTTTTAGTTAACTTTCAGTTAATGTTTTAACATAGTCACATTGAAACCTTGTACTCTTTCAGATGCTGAAAACTTACATTTCCACTTACTGATAACAAGCATGAAACCATTCTTGATGGTTATTGCCATAGTGCTCTTCAGTAAACACTGACTTTGGAGGATTTACATGTATTTAAGTATTATTCTTCTTTCTTCCTCCCTCCCCCTCACCCCCCATCTGGAAAGAATTATTCTGCAAGTCAAATGACAATCATTTGACTCATACAAAACAACATGAAACCAAGACTGTCAGTAGATTTATACCACATCCTTTAGGGGTTTAGTTTAGTTTCACATAGTGAAACATCTAATGGCTTTCATAATTTTCAACAGATAACTTGAAATTAGCCATACCACAAACACAGCAGCAGATACACAGTTTCCAATAACACTTAACTGATATTTTTTTGTATGCTCTGAAGAAAAACCTCATTATATGAATAAAATATGCTATTTTTAAGCACATTCAAGCACTCAGCTATTTTTAGATTTTTTCCCCCATCTCAGAAGAGTGTTATGCAAAAAATCAATAGATAAGAGATTATCTTGTTCTAGAAGACACAGCACACTAGTCATAAAGATACATGGTTGACATTATTCTAGATGTAAATTTGGAACAATATTAAACTTTAATCTTATTCTGTGGTGTTTCATACACAGTTCCAAAACAAATAAATGAACCACTGCTTTTGTGTGTCGTCCCCACCACTTTTTTTTTTTTTAACTATAATTTTTATTTAAATAAGACACAGGAACTTCTATACCGAAAAAAATACAAAACAAAAGCCACACATTTCCTTGTGTAAAGCAATATTGTGTGATAACTGGAATACTGTTCAGCACAGTGGCTAGAAATAACAGTACATCTATGTACAAAACTTTAAACAATATTTGACAGAATTTCTACAGCTGGATGTAGAATACAATTGAGATAAACAACTGCTGGGAAATTTACATGGCAAAGCATTAGCTTTAACACATTTGGTTCAAAACCTTCAAATCTGCTAAGAACAAATGTGCAATTTAATTAATATTTAGTTTCTCATGGAAAAAATAAAAAGAACACATAACGGCATTGCCAATATTGTACAGACTTCATCACTGATCTAAAAACCACTCATCATATCCCCTGGGAACCTAACACCAATAACAGACTACAATTTCTTATCTGGACATAACCAGAGCATAAAAAGGTCATGATACTGCACAATGTTAATCTAGAAAGAAAAGTATTAAAAGGAATCGATACTTACGAGTATTTTCTCCCCTTTATCTTCGGTCTACAAAATATATAGTGTTTTCACCTAGGCCTGAGATTAGTAGGGTTAAAGATGGCTGTTGTGTTTCAAGAAGGTTTTTCACATGAAAATGGTTAGAGACAGACCTCTCCTCTATTTTCTGCAAGGGGAGTCAAAAAACAGCAAGTGTTTTATAGGCTGCAAATTCCACCTTGGAAGATAGTATTAACAAAAACTCAGTAAGAAAAAGAAAACGGTGTTTTATCTCTAAAGAAAGCATATATTTAGTGAGTAGTTATTGGTGGCTCACTCTCACCCCCCTCCAATCTCATCTTCAAAAGAGGAAAAAACCATAATGGAGCAAGTTTAAATGCTCAGTAGCTGCAGGCTACTAATCTCTTCAATTCCTGGAAAAGGTGAACCTTATTCTCTTAGGAGCAGACAGCATAAATGTAGTTCCACTGAGCTGAAAGCAATGGAGCAAGAACATCAAGTTTATTTTGCCTTTGGGGTCCTCTTTGTATCACAGGAAATTATCTCTGAAAGCAATGCTCCTCTTGTTCCAGTACAACAGAAGAGCACCACTAACCCATTCTTGCCATGTACTATTTTGAGAAAGTGTCCAGCCTGCAAAACCAGGATTATTTTACAAGGATTTTTCTTTTATTATTCACGCTTAAGGAGGGGGGAAAAAACACACTTTTAACACACACAACTTAAGTAACTGAAAGTTATGGAAGAAGCTTTGATTAAGTAACAAGAACTTAAAACTACTGTTTTCCCCACCCCTCTTAGAACACCCACTTGCTACTTCTGGACTTTTATCCAAACACAATTACTCACTACATAAATAAAATGCAGCTCATCTAACACTGCTTGACAAAATCTGAAAACCTATTTCCAACCAGCAAATGAATGAACATTTCCAAAAGAGAAACTAAACATTAATTTGACTTTTAGACGGTAACAGTAGCATTTCACATCCTTAACTGCCAACAAAAACATGAGAGGAAATCCCCATCACCCCCCTGTGAAACCTGAAAGAATTTCTGTCCTTGAACAAAAACATTCTTGTCTTTCAAAATCCTCTCACACACAACGTGGAATGTTTCTCATGTACAGCCTAGTACTGAACACTTTATTTGCAACAGTTTAACAGTCATTAACTGAGCAACACCTGAAACCTTTAAATGCCACATTTTTACATATATTGAAATGACAGTAAATGCAACAGTTGTTTTACTTGTAAGCACATGACAAAGTGATATACATCACAGATTTGCTGGTTCTCCTCATGTTCACCCATGTCCAGGGTCATTGTTCACCTGGATCTGAATGCACTTATTCCAAGAAAGTGGAATGTAATGAGGAAATATTAATGCATAAAATAAGGAAAGGCAAAAGAGTGATGTTCCCTCTTTAGCTTTGTAGCTGTAAAATATTTTATATTCCAATATGATATACATTCCAAGTTACCTGAGTTTACACTTCGAGAGAAGTACCTGAAGCTAGGCCTTAGGGTGGGCACTGTGCAACTGTTGTGGTCTTTTTTTTTTTTTTTTTTTTTTTTTTTTGCATTGTGTGTATTACAGAAGTTAGAAACATAAACACCTGGATCAATTGTAAACATAATCCTGAAGTACAGTATTTTCCATAGGACACAACACAGCAAGACATTTTCTATTCAGACAGGCAACTTTTTTTTTTTTTTATATATATAGAGCTTATTTATACTGTAGAATTTGAAACAGAACACAGGACACAGTACTAATCTGGTCAAACATACTATGAAATGCATAGTCTCCACTTAAAACGCTTAATGATATATGGATTCTGCAGGCATTACTGCTTTCTCACGAAAAATGCTGAATATGAATTCTGTCCCTGCCAAGAACAGCGTTGAGATATTTTTTCGAATGCTGCTAAGTATTCCGTGTTGTTCTGAAAGGTTGCCACCTCATGCAGATGTATCTGAACTATTATCTCCTCAATCCTTGTTTCAGGGCAGAGGCCTGCTCCACCTTGGTCTAGATTAACACATAGCTTTGAGGAGAGGAATGGTCTTCAGTCTGAATCTCTTGCAAAAGCGGCTGCTGCTGTTGAGACGGTTGCTGTACTGGGACCTCTGTGGAGTCCATTGTGCTGGTGTCATCTGACAGAGATGAGAAAGAGACCCGAGACGAAAGCTGCTCAACAGTCAGGGTGCTCAAAGCTGTGCTTTGACTAGAGTTTGGAGAGTTCTTCAGCGTCAGATCTGAAGCGGGAAGAAGGGGGCCCAGAAGTTTTACAGGACAGAAAGCTGATCCGGTTGGGATGAAATTAACCTTGTTTTTGTCAGGACATGAAAAGAGAGGGGCTGAGACAGGCTGACGAGACCTACAACAAGAAAAAACATTATACCTGGCCAACGAAGATGTTTTATACGTCATGAACTTTGTGGTTCTACACATTGCTAAAATGTGAATGACAAGGAATGGGATTAATTGGACAGAGGGGCAAACATCTTCCATATTGGTAGTCAGCTAACTGATCCACAGCATTAAAAACAGCACTGTCACAAAAATGACTTGATAATTACTGGATAAACATGCAACTTCCAGCAAGAAAAATCTGCAATACATATGCACGTGAAAAAATGCCACAGTAATTTAGAATGGCACAAATTCTTCTTTAATAAAAACAGTGCAGCAACAACACATTTAGTCATATCAAATCCCTTTGAGAACCTCCATGAAATAGACCTCTCCTTTCCCACATTCTGTAATTTGTCTGGAGGTTTCCTCCACAACCCAACATTGCTCCTTCACCATCCAGCAGGCAATGAATGCTGTTAAAGCAAGAAACATCCCCTCCTTAATTCTTTCATCCACAGGAGCTAGCATGCAACCTCAACAGCACGTGTTCAAATACTGCTGGGTCTAGGGTAAGAAGACACGATGGCCAAGAGTTTAATTTCTGATTTCTTGCCCAGTGAAAATATTGAGCAAAGTCTATACCATAAGTATACTACTGTCTACAAACACTTTATATGTGTTTCATTCCATTTTATATGTTTTATACGTATCAAAATGTAACCTATGCTTGAAACTGATACAGAATTATGACAAAGGGGGTTTTGTTTTAAGCCACGAACATTTAAAAAGTTAATAAAAAATATATGGAAAGAGGATTATAAATGCTTAGGAAATTAAATGTACCTTATCTTTTCTGCTTGGATTTTTGTTGCCTTTTATAATTGCACAAAAAGAGTTCAAGCATAAAAGACTCCATTTCCTCTTCAAACCAACATGAACACTTCAACTTCTTCTGTACAAACTCTAAGAATAGTTTGCTCCTGAAAAACTCATCAGCTGGAATAGTTTATTCATCTGCAGTTGAATAGGCTCAGTAAACAGGTTTACTGCTTTGCAGATACCAGCTGATATAAAAGGCATTACTTACGACATTTCCTCAAAGACCTTCACTCGCTCACATCCCTCTGGGGGCTCTCGTTTGAACATGTAGCTGTTGTTTGGTTTGGGAGATGAGGCATACTTGGGCAACGGTGAGCTACTCCCACTGTCTGAAAATTTAAAGCAGTTATATTACTAGAGATTGAGAGTGCTTTTTAATTAAATTCGATTTCCAAACAAGATGCCTTTTTTCACAATTTAGCCACTATGCCGGTTTGCTTCTACCACAATGCTTCCTTTATTGCAGGCTATTTCTTGTATAGCATACCCTTGTATAGCACATTTCTTCTGAATAAAAGCTTCAGTGCAGCAGTAATCTATCATATAACAACACATAACAGGAGGATATTTTTATCCAGAACACTGCAATCGCAACAAAGCAGAGCTGTGATCCTGGAAACAAATACGTTCTTTTATTATGTATTTCAAAAACCATAAATGAACAAGGTAATATGCATAATACATGCAGAAGAATTATGAGTGGTAATGATAATATGCCTTCTCACTGTATAAACACAGTTATTGAAAATGTGTGTATACAGCATGTATCTTATTTTAAAACATAATTCTTCACCGGAATATTGACCTCATTGGTCTCATGAATAGTTCAGAAGCTGCAAAGAAACAAAGCATGTTTGTAACACAGGTACTGACACCTCATCATTACAATGCCCTACCTTATTTGCTTCACAATTGTGAAGTTGTTTTAGTCTCCAAAATAAATTCACTCATCACTACTAACTATCTGATATAGGCATTCTTCATAACTCTAGCTGTCTGTGTATATTTTACTAGACACAGAACTAAAGGTGTGAAGATTGAGGACACAAGGCAATAGGCAGTTTTCTTTGTACTTCTCAGAAAACTATATATAAGAGAGAAGGCTCAACTCTGGTAATGGCGGAAGCACAAAAGTTTGAAAAATTAAGACTATGAAAGGGTTCATTTTAAACACTCCTCTTGACAACATGATATTCAATGCACTAAGGAAATAAAGCAGGTACAAAAATAATTACAGAAAATTAGCTTCCTGCAGTGGCTCATACCTTTGCAAAGAGCAACATCTATCTCGGGCTAGTATTAGTGGCTCCCTATTCTCTGCTTGGGCTTACAATTTAAAAAAAATGAAATAAAATGGCAAAGTTAAAGAGGATGCCCCAACTTACAAATGCTCCTTATTTGGAGAGAAGTAACTGCTCTTTGCTTTAGCTCCTTTTGAGTCTTTCCACCGATGTGGGGTACTTTTACCATTTTTAACTCAAGATACCTTTGTTTATTCTGCTATTAACATGTGCCATTTCAGCAACACTGGAAAACTAACCAAAGCTTCAAGCACTATGATCTAGATTCACTGAAGCATACAAAGTTGTCTTTAACAGCTTGCAAACAGTAACTACATAAACTTTTGTATAACCATGACTCAAATACAAAGGCTAATCATTAGAGGTTTTGAAACATCTCTGCTTTCTCTTACAAGAAGACACAAATAATCTCAAATGTCGCACTTCCCTTTGGAGATTTACTATGAAAGATATGAGAAGAAAAACAGTTGAAGTGAACCTCAGTAGTGTATTGATTATTCAGCTCTTCCCTGCTGTAGAGTGAACACAGAACTTCTATTTACAGAATTTTAGGTGTTAACTGTATGAAGGCAGAAAAAGCTTTGAGACAATACAGATATTTGCCAAGCTGGGAGCATGATGGTCCTGTTGGCATCTTTCCACTGTTGGCCCACACAGCTCATTCCAAACACAGAAATCATTAACAGAACCCAGACAGTTTGTTTCCTCCTTCTAATATTTAAATTTGAAGATCCAAGTTTCTATTTAAAAAATTTGAGACATAAAATGTGCTACTGTTCATTCCACCAAATAGTGGAAAACTGTGGAAGTACATCCAAGGAAAGAATCAAACGGAATTCAAAGTTAAGTCAGTTCTTGGAAGATTTAGAGTCTTGTCTAGCCAGTTCAGTTTTCAATCAAGTTTTTGGTTTATTTAGCCCTGTCTGGCTGAAACTTTCTATATAAGACAGCTGTTAAACAAGTAAAAACAAAAAATTAAATTGTATAATTTAACCATTCAGTTTCCCTCTTTACCCTCCCTGCTTTGAAAGCTTACTAAGTTGTTCGCTTTTTATTTTGAACAAACACATACCACACTACTATTTGAAAAATATATGTGGTTATTACGAGGTTCACATGTACAACCTTGGTGTTAGTTCTACACGTCCAGCAGCAGTGAAAGAACGGTAGGGTACTGGGGAAAGGGGCCATGAGTTAAAGTGGTAAGAGGTGGAATTTACAGTTCAAGCCAGTCTCCACTTGTGTATCCTGTAAGCTCTTAAATGCTGAACTGTCACATTATTAAACCTTAATGCACTACAAATGTGTATTCTCAAACTGTGCTATTTACACATTTTTTTTTTACTGTCTCAGAGGCTGCAGTGCATGAGCCTTCAAGTCAGAGACCACGTCTGCATCTCCCACATTTCCACCAGTAGGGTGTGCTCCACTGGCAGATTTCAGCCAACTAATGACATTTCATTAAAATGACAATGATTGAAGATTAACAGATGTAACCTTTGAAGTGAGTTTTGTTACCATAACCACATAGCAGACAATATGGAGCCCTATTACATAGAATTTCTAAACATAACTATTCAAAATGGATATATTCTGTTACCTAGAAAATATTTAAGATTGTAATTAAACACTAAAACCACTATTTTAACCAGATGAGTTAATACCACAAATTTTAGCTTGCATATATTAAGAGCAACAAAGGAGGCAAACTAAAAAAGAATCTGTAAAACAATTTTTTGAGTGGCAAAACAAAGAAAACTTTGCCAGTGAGTCTTGGGATTTGTTTTGATAGGTTCAAAAATACCTTTGTTTCTTAAGACTATCCAAAGACTTCACGCACAATTTTCATTTTAAAAACTATGAATCAGATGCCCAGAAGTTAAAAAAGTATCTTCATTTCATCTTCATGAACATGCTGCTTGTAACAGCCTGCTAGCAACAGTGGGAATACACAATGCTACACAAAAGCACCTAAATCAAAATCCCTGAAAAACAGGTTATACTATTCATTTTTGCACAACCCCTCCCAAATTTCATCTGCTTATACCTTAGGATGCCTTTGAACTTTCCTCTGTCACAGCTGCTAAGTATGCCATGTAGCACTCTGAATTATAGTCTCTTGGACCAGAGTATCATAAAACAGCTCTAGTGAAACCAATAGCTTTAATGCAGCAAGGCAGTCACTTGCCTTGCAATAGGCTGATACTCAAAACAAAATCATAAAGCCAGGTGCCCTTAAAATATCTTCTCTCCCACCCTTCCCTCTCTGCTCCAATCAATACTATTTAGTATCACTGCTCCATTCGGAGCAGTATTTTGGGCCTTTTCTGAAATTTAGCCTTCACTTTCTTTTGAAAAATTCAATAGATTTAGCAGCTTCTTGCAGAAATGTAAACCAAACAGCTGATACAGTCCAAAGAGCAGCTGTGAGGGCCTCAGGCCAAAGCACAGCTTTGCTCAAGAAATAAAAGATGCTTTAGAAATGTAAAGCAGTGCTGTGTCTGTACAGAGCTCTGGCTCCTCTCACTGCTCATGTCTCTCAAACTACTAACCTTCCTTTCCTATTCAGCAACACACTCAAGAGCTGATTCATAAGGCTGATAATTGTATTTTTTAAATGGTAAAGCCAAGTTATTCCCATAGAGAGGAAAAATAAAACCTCAACTTGAGAAATGTAACAGAAAAATATCTTGGGTTTAAATTGTCTACATTTGATTATACAAAGCATTTTTCAAAATTTAACAGGCCTCACAGCAAATTCACAACAGTTGTATTCTAGCATCACAAAAACCTCTACAATGAAGGCGCAAAAAACTTCATAAGTTCCGTTTTATAAAGCAGGCAACATCCACAACAGATATTAATAAACTGTCCCTCAAAACTTGCTATTCCCTTATGATTTCTACTTATATCCCTTATTTATCTGTAATTTAACTATTTTGAAGATAACGTTCTTATTCAGAACAACTGGCCTGTGGGATCTTAATGATCTGAGAGAAAAAGGCACCTTTCTGACTATGCTTTTACAACCTCGGAACAGATTACTTTCTCTTGGAAACGCTACACATTTTTCTATCTTGTCCTCAAAGAACAAAGTTGTGATGAGCAGTTCAAGCTTTTATCTTTCATAAGCACAGTATTAAGTACCTTACTTAAACTAATTCAAAAATGCAATTATATTAACTTTACAAAGCTGGCTGTTTATCATCTATATGCTACTACTAAAGCAGACTTTTGATACAAACCTAGCATAAAGCCAGTCTTAACACCGAAACAAGAAGTAAGTATCTACTCATTGCAAAGTTCACCAATAAATTTTATTCCAATTAGCTGTTCAAAAAATCCAAGACAGGAGATAAAAACCCTTGCAAAGCATTAAGGAGGTTAGATGCACTATTTCAAACTGTCTTCACTTGCTACTGCCAATAAAGTACCACTGAAAATTCCAATTACTCTGATAACTGAGTACTAACTGCAAAAGGAATTATTCTTTTCATTTCCTCACTTTTGAACTTATATTTGTTATCAGGACATATATGAACAAATTTACCTGTCAATACATTTCTTTGTGTGCTAATACTTTAGTGGATGTCTCTATAGTGATTCAGTCTTGACAACACATTGCAATTCACATGCATACCATAAGAAAGCGAAGTGGGGGTGGGGGAGTTAATATCTCTCTTATTTTTGGAGCGTGGCCAACTATCATGTTGAGCTGAGACTTTTACTCTGATGTGGTTAACTTACACACATGAACACACCCACCCTCAATTCAGGATTTGGGCAGGTGGCTATGTTTTCCACTACTTCCTTTTGAATCCAAGATGGGGAAGGAATACTTTTCAGAAACCAAGAAAAGCTAGTATTTCTCCCACTGCCCTCCCCAACCTTACTCCCAAATTACTTTAAGAATTATTAAACAGTGAATATTTACAGCAAAAGCTTAACCTTTTAACCTCAAACTACTACTGTCTTTAGCTCATTAGTAAATCTACACTAAATCTTAAAAGTTTTAATTTCCTCTGTGAAACTTACTACTCTCAGCTTGCATGTTTTACCCAAACCCTGCATACCTCCAAACTAAAGTCCATGTTTCCAGCTAGCTGACCAGAAGCCCAAGGATAATTTCATTAGTAATCAGTTGTCCAAAAAAATCAGTCTTTTTGCACTCGTGCCTATGTTTTCATACTACATGTTCTGTCAGTAGCTCTTAATTACTGAAACTCTGATTTACTCCCCCTACAAAACCAAACAACATTTTAGAGACTTTGAAAAAAAATGCAGGATATTGACATATAAACACATAAGTTATTCAGAAATTTGGGGTTGTTATGCAACATACACAGACAAGTAATTACTCTCCATCAGATTGTTCAAACTCGTATCTGAGCTCCTCACCAAATAGCTTCAAGTGGAATGTAAAAGTTCAGAAGCAGAGTACTTGTAAAAGCAGTCCAAAACTTCACCATTTTGATTAGCAAGTAACTCACCCATGATGAACATATAGTCTACCACAAACCTTCTTGAAACCTTTTTTAAACATAAACATGTTACAGTCTGAATTCTTCACATTAGAATCTTCATAAATAAGTTAAGACTGTTTGCTGTGCTCCTCTGACGTATTTATGGAAGATGTTTGTGAAGTTTCACAAACAAGAGGGAAAAAGATATGTAAACAAACAAAACCAATTTTAAGATAAATCCTCAATCCCTCCACGACCATCAAACCAAACAAAAACTGATGTAATGAGTAAAATGAAGGTAGTTGTAAAATCAGGACATCACATGCCTCCCATAGGTAAAGGTGGGCCATTCTACTCTCACCTTTATCACGGTCATAGAGTAAATCTTCTGTTGAGCAAGGACTCCCATCCTGAGATTCAGGAGGGCAAAAGGGAGAGACACATGGTGAATGACTGCTGCAGCTGCTGCTGCGCTCCTGCACAGACGGAGTCTGAGTGTCAATGCTTCGTGTACTACTACTACGATAGTGAGCAGGTAATGGGGCCCTTCGACCATCAGGGATATCCAGAGGCTGCAAGAGAAACAAGCAGTTCAGGTTACACAGAAAAGATCAAACTCCTAAGCAATGTCAGGCTGTAGCACTCATAACTGAAGCAATGAGGCAAGGCCTTAAGAACAGCAAACAAGCCATTTTTGAAAGAACAACTTTTACACAAGAAAATAATGCAACAGACACAACGTACATTAATTATGCTGAATGCTGGGACAATGTGCAGATTTCCAAGCCAACTATATCCTCTTAATGTAAAGTTAACACCAGAACGCACTTCAACACATGTTAGTATTATGTTTTTATATTTTTTATGATAGTTTAAAAAAAGCAAACCTCCCCAACAAACAGATTTCTAATTATACTTAGTAATACAATGTTCGATAAAGGTCAATGTTGTTATGAAAGAAAAACAAGTACCCTAACAGACATCGCATTTGGATTAAAGGGAAAGTAGAAAACGTCCAATACAATGGCACACTATTGCTGTAACAACCAACTGAACTACAATTATAAATGAAACCATCCAAGTTTTGCTAGTAAGTCGTAATTCTCTAGCACACCTCTACATTCCATCCTTCACTTCTATAGGTGACCTCTGACAAAATGACAACTAAGCAGATGATGCACAGGTTCATACAAGGTTCACAAGCTTTCTCTTGAACCAAAGCTGGTAAGCACTGCCTGCTCATATCAGCCTAGCTGGCACTGGCCAGAGAGATCTTGCATCCCATTCTGCAATATACTGCACGAATGTGTTCACAGTAGTAGATTCTGCTTGTCTTTCCCGCTGAAAAATTAGCTTTATCATAAAGACAGTGCTGCTTTAAATGTAAGGAATCAAATCAGAATTACAGTTTTTCTTAAAAGTGAAGGGGAAAAAATGCCTCCAAGATTTAAATATCATTTTTATCCTCACTTCAGTGAGGATTGTATTCAAGCCATAGAGAACAGCATAAATGTTCTAGCTACAAAAAAAAATGTCTTTTTCCTTCTCAGTTCAAGTGAACATTTTTATTTTATTGCTTTCCTCTTCTCCATGTATTCCAAAACTGTAACAGCTTGTTCCAGAGCCTAAAATTCAGCCCAACACTTTTGCTAGCAATGAGGACATGAAACCTACTGGCTGAGTACCACATTCTCCCCTTTTCAGCAATAGTCTATCCAGAAAACCACCACGTGTTATACAAAGAGGCAGACATAGCAGAGCAGGAAGAGCCTTTTCTTCTTATGAGCCTTCCAAGTTAATACCATTTCACATTTCAATTAAGAATAAAGAAACACACTATAAAGAGAACATTACAGTTGCTACATCAAATGCTGAAAAGTTTGGACACAGCTGTGTGGTCTGTTCCAACAGTTCAGTTCACATTGCATATGCGTTACAACATGACTACATGTTGCTATTCCCATCACCCCCAACAGGCCATGACTCATTCAGTGCACAAGATAGACCTGAAGCATTATATCATTTGTTACACAGACAGAAGAGAGGTAGAAAACAAGACTGAAGCTGTTGGAAGAAAAGTCTCATAATTAACTTAACCAAAAGAATAACTGCCATGCAGAACAGCATTTTTATTTCTGTCTCTGCCACAAAAATTCTATGAGATGCCAGGAACCAACCTCTCCTACAGTATCTTTTCTGGATGCCCAGTCTATACAGGATTGATTTGCAAAAGTCTTCAACATTCACAGATGCAGAAAGAGACTATGGGAGGTGCACTTTAAATTCCTAAAATGGCAGGCAGTATCCTGAGTTACATGAAGAATCACATTACAGAAGCCTGATGGATTCGTGTTTCTCCATCCATAAAGTGCAGATATCATCACCTTTCTTCTCACACAGGTGTGATAAAACAAGAACAAAATTTCCAACACACTCTCATTATATAAAAGCAAAAACCCAGGAAGAAATTCAGATTTCTGACTTCAAAGCAAGGTTTAATAGTGAACATTAGGACACATATCTAATGAGGAGAAAACAAAAACACCTAACAGCTGTTCATTAAGTGCATATACTATGCTCTACGTAACAGGTAAAGCAAGGATTCCAGGGAGGGGAAAAAAACAGTAAGTGATCACATAATTAAAGACTTCAGGATAACACAGATGTTCTTCCACACCTGGAGGAACAACACAGTCTTATGTAGTCAGGAAGTATATTCCAAATCACATATTTCAATCTTCACTGAATTAAAACTAGAGATACAAAAAGTTGTACATGCTTTTAGACATGTCTCTAAATATACACACAAGTAGAAAAAGCTAAATATTTATCACTCTTTCCAAGTAAAATAACTTTTAAGGCAAGAAAATGCCTGCAAATATTTCAGATTACTGTGCTTCTGTATTTATCTTTCCCTTAATATTGAATCCACGTTTTGACAAGTGCAAAAAACTTCATGAAAATATCAAGTAGAAGTATTCCACTTTTTAAAAACTCTATGTATTAAACCTGATCAACATAAATAAATACTTTAGAAGTTACTTTCCATGAGTCATGCCTAAACTATTTTAAAAACTGAAGTCTTCACAACCTTAGAACATAAGAAATAGGGTAACTAATTTGGTACAGCTGCTATTAGTTTTCATAACACTCAATGCATGGAAAACAACTAGACATTACTGCATTCTATACACTGGGGTTTTGTTTTGGTTTGGGTTTTTTTTGCAGGAGTTTCCAGTCATGTACTAACCTTATGCCAAATGCATTCTAACAGGACACCTGCCAACTCCTATGGGACAGTGTGTTCTTGGACATAGTTACATACTACCCTCACCTCCCTGCAAAGGTATGGAAATGCTCAATTTGACAAAGGCAGCATGCATTTCTCAATACACTGTTAAAATTCACCACATTGTTTTCAGCATCAATCTTTTCACTGGAAAAAACAAGAACACCCTACTTAGTATCATAGTAGCATTCCTGATGCTATAATGTACCAACGGGAGCCTTAAAAATAATCTGTTCTTCACAAGCCTTACATCTATTTGGGAGGCCACTTCTTGAGAGCAAAGCCTCAGTGCTTTTCATTTAAAAACTGTTCTCTAGACAGGAACAAAGGCAGACATAGGAAAGTACTTCTTCCTTCTAGCATCAATGAAGTCATCAATGCATCAGATAAGGTGCAAGTGCAAAAAAACCAACGTATCGTGGGAAGGAGCACTTGCCAAAAACCCGACTTTCCAGATGAAGGATATGAAGATTTAAATAAGGATCCTCTGCATCTGTGCAAATTAGAAAAGGCCTTTTATTATTACAGGATTAAGTCTTCTGATAGGTACATAAAACCATCTTGCTATTTCCAGAAGCATTAGAAATCAAACAAGAAACACATTTATCGTTTTACTTATATTGTGTTATAGTCCATCAAAATTGCTTCATTTCTAATTATTTCTGTATACTTGAAAGATAGTTCCCGTAATATTTTTCCCTAATAGGAGACCTATGAGTGTGTCCATGTCCCGCTCCAGGCCATTTTCCATTATTTTCGCAATGTATTCTGTAAAGAGGGAACACCTCTTACCCCTCACTCCCTACAGTAAGTCCATCATCTTATTGTACCAAAGTCTCCCACATTTGTGTTGTGGAGTCACAATGGGACAAAGAACAAAAGCCCATCACAACTTCACAAAAAGCTGATTCCCTCTTACAAAGTACAGTGGAAACAGAGACACACCATCGCAATTTCCTGGAAAGCTAGTCAACAAGCTATAAAACAGGAAGGAAAATATATGCAGGATCTTTCAATAAATGCATTAGAAAATGAATTAAAGATGATTAATAAATCTGAGAAGAAAGAGGCGATTAAAAATTACTCAAAAAAGCCAACTTTAACTTAATTTTATGAAAGAAAAAAGAGAACACCTTCAGCTAACTATGCAAGATGAATGATCTGAAAAAATATACACATACATAGCTAAACTGAAAAGAATGTAATATTTGGAATGTTTTGACCACTTACAATGCAATGTCTTTAAACTTTATGGTCAGTTAGATTATTAAAAGGTAATGATATAATGACATTACTGTATCATCAACTTTCTTTGTGAAACACAAAAATAACAAGACTAATGTCTACAATAATTATTTTTATAAGTAATTGTGCTTTTATAAGTACAATATCTACTATCATTAAAATATTATTAAAAATATTATTAAAAAAGAGCGTTTCAAAGAACTAACAGAACTAAGTCAGCATAAAAGAACACAGCAGACATATTCCAAATCAATTTATACAGTTTTTTAAGAAGTAGGATTGCAAGAATTCAAGTCAGCAAAAGGGAGAACAGAAAGCATGTAGCATCATACCCTACAAAATGAAAAAACAAGTCTAAAAAATAAATTGTACTGATTTGTGTATCTGAAGACTAAGTAAGGAAGTATGAAACTGGGAGGAAAGTTCCACTGGTTACGCATTTTAACCGGAGCTAAATTAAAAAAGTAATTCAAGTAATAGCCATAAAACTATCCATACAGCTGCTTTAACCTTAAGCTTATTTTTGTCCTCTATATCACCTAGTCTGATCTCAGTATCGGAACTGTTTGTTAAAAAAAATAAAAATCACAAGTTTATACTGAAGAGACGAGAGACTAATAGAAAAAAATTCAAGAACACTAGACTAAAATTTTAAAAGTTAACAGAACTGAATTGTGTTTTATTTTACTTGGGACAGCCCAAACATGGTTACTGAAATGGAGAACTCAGAAAGCTACTAGTACCGAAATTTAAAATAAAAATTAAAAAAATTAGGTAGTGAGCTACACCTAAAATAAAGGTAATATTCCTTCTCAGTCTTTTTAGCAGGTTGTATGTTATTCCCCAAATCTTTCCTCATAAATGAATACAGATTCACAATAGGCACAAAGTGTTTTATGCAGCTGGATAGATCGATTCATATGAAAATTAAGGTTTGAACATGCACTGTTAAAACTGTGAAGTAAATGTGGAAACAGGTTAAAAGAAACCAGCTGAAAATCTAGATGAACGCCAATCTTACAATCAAGTCTATACAGTAACGTATCCTTCACAAATCACCCAAAGCAACCACCTATCTTTGATTGCTATTTTAAAATACTTTCTAAAAATAGAGAATGTTACAGCAGGAAAGAATGGCAGAAAACTGAAAGAAAACCAAATTGTTTCACTAGCAGTGAAACTAATGAAGTTTGGTTTCCTACGGTTTATCTTTTGTTCGGTAATTCTTAACCTTTAACCTAGCTGCCCCAACTCCCCCAGGCTAAAATGAAGCTAAATTGCTTTATTAGGAGAAAGTTCACCAGCAGTAAGATTGGGTAAATTACTCTTGTTATGATCGTTCACAAGTAAGCTATGAGATCTAGTAAGCTCAAAGACAGTGCTAGGCGTCCCACTAGACCAGACTTCACAGAAATTAACAGTTACATAGCAGGAAACAACCCTCTGCCCACAAAGATGGACTTGACTTCAAGGACAATGTCTAATTTATGACTTTCTTTTGTGTCTGAAGACTCTGCCCAGCTAGCTGTTTGGAGAAAGGGTTCGGTATTGCCTTGGTTGCATAAACTGCTGAGCACCTCTGGCCCCAATCCAACAATGCACTTAAGTATGTGCTTAACTGTTTTGCTGGACCAGAGCCAGTACATTCAGTGACTTAGGAGACTGAGTCCTGCATCCCAAGTAATAAGCTGTTAAAGCCCAAGGACAACATTTATGAAGATGATTTGTCTGATAAATAAATGAAATGTCCTCTAACCACAGGAGATTACAACATCAATGGTGGTACTGTAATACATACCTTTTTATACTCTCTTTGGAGATGCTGCAACAAGGTTTATTGATTTGGACTTTCTGTTTCAGTTTGTGTGTTTGTTTTTTCCCTATTCCCCTATTACAGCACACACCCCTTCTAAAGGGATGAGACAGACTTAGGAAAGCAAGCTTAGCATAAAACTACTACACTATTTCATTCTTAGGATTGCTTTGTCTGCACAACTAAGTCTCTGGAGAAGCCAAGACTATTCCAAAACTTTTAAGTTTACTGCCGAAATGAAGAACTACAAATATCAGGTTTTGGAATCTTAAACCTCTGATTAAAGTTTTATAGCTTGACTTGTACATTGAATTGCTATTACATGACCATTCACAAGAAAAGAACCTAAATCTTAGAGAAGATTAATAAAACAGTAGCTTATTCCACAGCAGAAAATTTTGATTGGCTATTTAGGAAACAGTGGCTGTAAACCAAGTATTTCACATTTTAAGTATCATCTAAGCACTTCAGTACTCCTCAATGACAGTTCCAATGCTCCAGCTCTCCCACATAAGCAAAGCTGCCCCATTTGTCACTATTTCCCATATGGAGATGTCCCATGATAGATCACAGTGATTTCATGGAAGTAAAATAGTCCACATTCAGTTTATGGAAGAAAAGCATTAAAATCAAAAAGCAGAGCATAGCACAGGAAACTTAAGTCTCACCTAAGAAAAAGAACGCAAAATGAAGCAAACAAATTAATCTCCTGGTCTCTAATTACTTACTACTGTAGCCTGAAGTATCTAAATTTTCAAGCACTTGCATTTCGTACAAAAACTTTTAAGTTCTCTACAGATAGGGCATTCTAAACAAAGTATGTTTGGCCAGAAGCCCTTAAAAAAAAAAAAAAAAACCAACCAACCTAACTACAAGAAAAAAAACCCCAACCACCACCCTGAAACACTGAAACAAAATTTTCAAACAAACAGTCCTTTGAAGAAAATTATTTGTAATTTCAGCCATACGGAAGGTTTCTCACGAGGAAGGTTTCCCACGTGTTTATAGATTACAAAGAAAAAGCACGTTAATATAAGCTTACCTTGGATACTTCTTCTTTTCCACTGTTTTCTTTAATGAATACTTTTTCCAGTTCAGGGCTTATTCCTTCTACATTACACGGCACACGTGAAACAGTTGATTTTGGCACTGAAATGTTTGACAGTGGCATAGGGACTGATCTGGAAATAGAAGCCTAGAAGGTAGACAGCAACATGATTTGATGTTGGAAAATGGAATAAAGACTTAAGTCTGAGACTGGTACTAAAAAAACCTAAAAAGTAAGAAGCTGTGTATTATTTCTGCTATCTAGAAGACCATCTTTACTTGGCAAATTTAAATAAAATTAAATGCTTACATAAATCAAAAGCCAATAAAATCACCTCTACTTAACTGAAGGAAGTGTTCTATAATAAAAGCATTCTGCTACTTCAGTGATCAGTAAGTAGGCAGGTATGTACTTTCCAGATGTGTAGATTACAGAAGACACAACAAGGGGATGGGAAACATGCCGGATGCTGATCCTGATGGTTTAACTGGCATCCAAAAGGCATTTTGTAACATTCCTAAAGCTTAACCACTCAACTGAAATACTCAGTTAATGCACTTTTATTCTCTTTTGGCTGGCTATAGTAAATGAAAACCAAAGCATTCATTCTGGAATTAATTTCATTAGCTTATAGCTTTTCAGAACTTTATGTCAGAAGTCTTAAAAGAAATAATTTCAAGTTTAAGAAACAAGCATGTGAATAAATACAAGTATGGTTTTCAGAAAGATCTGTTGGAGTGGAGCTCTGTTACCAACAGGAACCATTCACAAGAGTGCCCATGCATCTCGTGTAGCCAACCTGTAAAGCTCTACCTTGGCCAGCAGCTACATGGCATAGATGCACCTACTCTGACAGCCATGAACTGTTCACTTCCCAGTATACGTTCTCTTCTTGTTCACAGAATCACTGAATGCTTAAGACAAAATCTAAAATTTTTTTTCAGTTATTGCCAAATGCACCTTGCACAATGTGCAGCTCCAAAGGTGCATGCCACTTTTGTGGAGGCATTCTCTGACTGACAAAACACACTGCCTACAGGACAGCTTCCCACAATGCCATCAGAACTGAAAACTTCAATGGCCTCGTCAGAGAATACCTTCTTGAGAAATCAACATGTTGCACGAGCCATGACAAAGTGACTCTAAGTACTAAACCAAAGCATATGTCCTAGGTGGATTTCAGTCTGTGTCAAAGACTGTTTTTACTGTGACTATAAATAGTGGCACAGGTAACCTGCAACAGCTTACTTTGAGATGGAAAGCAAAACTCTTTTCTGTGCAACATGTAGTGGGATCATTTGTTATAGAGGCATAAAAGTTTCAGGAAGAATATCAATTTCCTATATGTCTTCATTACAAGATTAGGTTTTAACCACAAGATTTTATCCAAACAGAAGAAGGAACAGAAAGGATCAGTCATCATGGCTCAACCTCTTCTTTATAGAACACTAGCTATTTAAAAAGGCAGTCAGGAAAAACAGTGGAAGAACCAACATTTCAGGAGTTCAAATAGTGGCCTGTTAGTAACATGGGGTTCAAGTTAAGGATCCACTGCAGGTGAAATTGAATCAGGACTCAAATGTCTGCACTGTCAAATGAGACATGATTAACTGCTTTCTACAACTGGCTTAAGGTTCACAAAGTCATTGACTGAACCTTGCCTGAGCTTTAGAACTCGTAATTGGGTTTCAATTTTGCTGGCAGTTTGTAATGGCTAGAGCAGACACTGCACAAGGCATCCTCCATTGCACCCTGCTGAGAATCTGGTTCACGGTCAGGTAATTTGGCCAGATAATTTGTCCAAAGCTATTCTTCAGATGTATCAGCATCTTTATAATAGGAGAAATATAGATATATTCAGAACGCAGAAAAATTTTTATAACTTCGTGAAACAGGAAAATGACCCGAAAACAAAAACTGTCCTAGCCAGTCTAGTGTTAAAATAATCTGCTATATTAAAATTTGCCTAAACTCACACATCACTTGGAAAAATAGGTTATTAATAAGACAACAGAAAACAGAAGCTGTCTAACTAGGAACCTGAGGTTAACCCCTCTCAGAGAGGAGGATATCAAATCCATAGACTGATGGCTGGAGAGAAGTCCTGTCATCACAATGCCTGTTGCTATAGAACGCGAGAATGGTCGTCAACATAACCTGGACATAGTATTTTGCACCCTAAAGATTATGTCTGATTGAGGTTTTACAGTAAGTCACAGTGTCTGGAATGAGAACAGGCTGGTGATGATAGCAATTTTTCCATTTAATATGTTGAAACTGTCAAAATATACTGTAACAACTGTACTGTAACATAGCCACTGCTACCACAAACTCTCATGCAAGAATCCTATATTGAAATGATTTTGGACTACCATAACAACCAAGAGATATGTCCTAGACAAAACCATGAAGAAAAAGACTTTTATCCGGTAGCGTTACAGTTTCTCTAGTGACCAGTCACCAGGGATGGGGTACTGTGGCAAACATCATCTTGATTTCAGTTGAGTTTCAAGGTGAATTATCACTTTCTTTTTAGAAAGTAAACACCACAATATTGTTTTCCTTGATGTCATGTGGAAATTGCCTCTCTGGCCAAGAATTGACCAATAAGCAAAGTATCAGAAAGATTCTTAAAATGGGACAAGGAAATGTGATTTTCCCTCAAATCTCTGGTGATGCAGCATTGCTGTCTTTTACTGATGAATACATGGTAAGGTGAATTACAAGTCTGTTCATAAAAAGCCAGTTAGTGTTCTGCTTGCTGCTCAAAGACTGATCAATTGTCGGGCTGCCAATCCAGACTGCTTACCCTTGGTACCTTTTCTTTATTTGCTATTTTTATTTTTTTTTAACCAGCTCAGATGAAATTGGGTTGCAAAACCAATAAGCAAATACCTTCCAGGAGAACAGAGACTTTTGAGAGTGTACCACAAAAATTAGTCTTGGAAGCAAGTACGTATTCCTGGAAACACAGTCTTATCTGGCCATGCTCAGAATTTTTACAGCATCTTAATATATTTCAGTTGCTATCCTGCTGCAACCCTTCTTTATTTTATTATGTGACAACTATCAGATAAATTTCAGTGCAGATGCAATGGTATCAGGTTGTTAAGCATTTCGGCGTACCACATCAGAAAACAAAAAGAAGAAAGAGAGGAGGAAACAGCAGGCTATTCATCCAACCCTGATAAGGTAGGAGGCTGTTAATATAAGCAACTATCTACTTACCTGAGTCTGACTGATTGCTATATGGTTGCCATGGAGAGGTGACTGACGTTCTTTCTCTTTATTGTGACGACTACTCTGCTTACTGCGCTGAAGCTGCTGCCTCAGTTTGGCAATCTGCTGGAAAGAAGTTCAGGTGAAGTGATAAATGAGTTATCGAATGGCTAACTGCTCAAATCTTCATGTGTAAAGTGAATCACAGACATTTTAAGTCCTTTTTGGAGGATTTTACAAGCATATGGGATTGCGTTCCCTTGAAGCATGAGCATTAAAGCTTCTTTCTGCTTATTAGATACTTCCTGCAAGGTACCTGCCCTATTCACCAACCTGAATATGACAGCAGGCTTAATTTATTTACTGAATTTCCTCATTTACAAACAAGCACTGTAATAACTGATGGAAGAAATAGTAGTAAGAATGACAATTCATAGAAATTTCTGGCCTGTAACTGGTTTAAACTGGGGACTATGAACGCCACAGTTTAATTTACTTGATCTTAAGCAGAACCAAAGTTTTCCAGTGATATTTCATCATAAAAGCAAAGAGCCTTCACAAACAACTGGCAATCAATATGCATTGTTCATCTTGGAGAACTTATTTAATATATTTAATAGCATTTCCCTGCAGGATAAATTACCACAGATTCCTTCAGACAGATGGAATTATCTTTTCTGCTGTCTGCTGCAAAGATGTCTCATCAAAAGTTACATATTTTAAAGGTCAAATGCAACTAAAGCCATTATCCATTTGACCTGCTCCTTAACAGAAACCAAAGAATTTCATTTGGGGATTCCTCCACTTATTTATTCCTCCTGGATAATTTCTACATGAAAGAGTATTTACCTCTATAAGCAGTGTCTCAGAAGTTTAGACTATGTGCAAATTCACACAACAGGTACAGATGCTTCCTTAAGACTGGATAATATTTTACCTTTGGGCTCAAGTCCCGTTCTTCCTCATGCTCAGCACACTGACATATAAGGCAAAGCATGCATGGCTCCATTTCATTTTTAACTCAGCTAGAGATAAAATTTCTAAAAAACCTGAAGGGCAAGTATGAAGAAGTGAATGCATATGGAATTCATATTTCAAAGAACTTCATCAACTGGAAAGTAACCTCTCTTTCTGATTGACAGCTTACAAGTACACGCACTCTGTGGTTAACTCCAAGTAGTTAAATATATCACTAGTGCTCTTGCGAAGCAACTCTGAGGTAAAGAATCACTTCACATCACTCTTCACAGTGTCAGAGATGACAGTGCTTGGTGAAGAGGTTTGGATCGAACTTTGCTCCAGGCTGTGGACTTTTCTTTGTGATGTTTCTGGTATCACTCATAAAAGAAGGATCCACCTTTAAGGCTTCATATCAAGTCTTGCCACAGCTCGTTACCCATATTCAAAAAAGTGCTATTCAGAAACGGCTGAATACTTTCATCTTTCAACAACAGACGAACAGTTCAGACTTCCAAAAGGGTCTGTGTGTAGAATACATCAAGACAGACAGAGCCCTAATACGACTGGGTTTCTAACACAGACGAGCTAGATTTAGAGAACTGGGAGACTAACCTCTTGATGAAAAGTGCAACTCAGGCACCATGTTGGAAGAAACTTTAAAGGAGTCTGAAGAGATACTTCATCTCCACAAAAAAAAAAAAAATTGTCCATAACTTCTCAATTTTCCCTGCAGGAGTAATGGCAATTAGGAAACCTAGCTCCACAGAGAGATGAAAAAGCAAGCAGGTAACCAGTCCAGTAAGTATACAGACATCTACAAAGATTTATGTCTTACATCAGAACCGGGAAATAAATCATCTTCCCCTTTAAAAACTTAAAAACAGAAGAGAAGAACAATGCCCAGATCAGACGACAGCTGTAGACTGAGATGGTTGGCTACAAGAACAATCAGAAAGCAGGGAGAGTGCTGTATATCAATCTTTCATTTCTGCTGCTTCTCCTTGATGCTGTGCACTTCCTCCTAGTTAAAAAGTTAAATACCCTATTTTTTTTAATTTAAATGAAATCTGGCTTTTTGAGCTTCCCTCAGGAGCATACTATAAAAAAAAAAGATCTATACAATTCCACCTCAGAGATCTGGCTGACTGAATTCTGTTGCAAACAGCTTGCAAATCTTTGAGAACATAGCCTCTCACTGTAAAATTTGGACAGTGAAAGAATTAAATGGGAGAGTGAAGTGAAAGAATTAATTGGGAGTGGTGATAGGCTGGTATGTCTCTAGACTGATTGAAACCTTGAAGCTCTGATACCCTGAAAGGAATCATGGACCTGTGGAATCTGAGGTACTCTCAGCCACCTCAAGACCACGTATATTTTGGCAGTCAGTAGGTTCTTGACAGTAACAGAAAGAAAAGGCTTGTTGGGTCACTGGGGAAAAAGAGAAAGATGAAAACTTGTTGAAGAATCGGACTGTATATCTGGAGCCAATATGATCACTTAAGCCAAACATGCAACTTAGTGAAGAAATATATACGCCTTCTCTGATCATCTGTCCTGAATCTGAAGGACCTTAGCTTTCCATGATGTGGTAGTTACCATCAGACAAAACAAAATGAGAAAGTAAGGATGGGCACATAAAAAGGACTCTGCCATTTCTTATTCATCCCTCAGACACAGGAGACAGAGGCTTGCCAGCACAGACAACCCAGCTTCAGAGCAGCCACACTATGCAGGCAGTGGCACCGAGCACAAGGACAGAAGAATCCTCCAAACTAAATGATGCTCCATCTCTTCACCAAGGGGAGTCCACAGTGAATCTGCCACTTGTTAAAGCTAATCCTGAAATCTCAACAGCTTTTGTTCTTCTACAAGATCATCTTTTTATTGCCAATTATTTTCCATTCTGAACTCAATAAAGCCACTACTACTAACAGGAAGAGGTAACTGTGTTAGCTTCCTAGAAGTTTATCTTCACCTTCTTCCTAAGCAGCAGAGAAGCACAACCAGAGCATCAAACATAACTCAAATGAGCTGCAGACAGGTATGAGGTACACTAAACCTAGGAAAACAGATCTAATTTGTGGCACCTGTTTTACCAAGTATCTCAAAGCAGCAGCAGATCCTGTCTCTTGGGCACTTGACTGATGCAACTAATGAGCTAGGGATTTGCCATGCAAAGAAAAGGATGCCAAGTGACTGACATCAGGAAAACATGTACTTGATGATCCAGCCATTACATTGGTGTATATACACTCTGACACTGAACTCCATACAGATATTTCAGTCAGGAAGATGAGGCTGAAAAGAAAAAATGTGCCATGCTGGGGAAAAAAAAAGTGCAGGCACAAAACACTCCCATTTTAACAGGGCAACTAAGCACATAAAGGGTTCGGGACACCGTTTCCCTCATATGCCCAAGTGCTGAGCATGAAGGTGACTAGGGCATACACAATCATATTAAGGAACACATGTAAATCATCACAAAAAGATCTAATGTGTATCCTTTAAAGCATCCAGTTTTGAAGACATTAAAGCCTTAGCCTTGCACATATGTGTACTTAGACCCATAAAACGTGACAATTTTAGTATACCAATTCAAACGCTCCCCGTCTCTACCTAGCTTGAAGATGGGCAGAAAGTTCTTCTTATGCAATACAGGTATTTTCCTAGAGGATACAGCTGAAAATAAATTTAAAAAAAAAAATAATCAAGGAATACCTCAAGGAATAAATACAATTTGAACCCTACTTTCAATGTTCAGATACAGTTATTTAAAACTATTTTTC
This sequence comes from Strix aluco, assembly GCF_031877795.1. NCBI lineage: Eukaryota > Metazoa > Chordata > Aves > Strigiformes > Strigidae > Strix > Strix aluco. The sequence goes on along the minus strand of NC_133931.1, from coordinate 132,331,621 downwards.
TACTTTACAAGGTGTAAACATATATGGTAGTAAATTTCAAAGTATATCTTTTAAGTCACATTTGGGAAGTACTCTAATGTGACTGTATGGCAGGGGGGAACAAAAAGCACACATCTCTGTACATTTCAAAACAAAAAACTTTTCAAAAAATTAAGAAAGTTTTCAGCCTTTCCTCTTCCAGGGATTGTTCCCTGCAACACTGTTGATGTATTAGAAAGACTCTTTTCTTCACGTAAAGTTATTTATTAAAAAAAACACCAACAAAAAACCCAAGAAAACACAAAGAGCAGTGCATCATAACAGTAATAAACCTATGTCAGGTCATTCACCACACAAACTTGCAGTTCAGCCTTGACGGTTTACTGTCATACAGCCAACTATAAGACGACCATCAAAGACTACTGGACGAAGAAGAAATTAGGAAAAAAACCTATAAATGTAATTTTTGCTTGCAGAGTATTTTTACAGCTAAACATGTACTTGAAATAAATATGAATCTTGTCTATACCACTTGTAATACACATGCAGTCTAATATAACTAATGGCACAAACCTGAGAAATATGCAAATTAGGTCAGTTCTTTACAACACTGGAATAATCTCAGTATCCTGACAATTTTTCATTTGAAGAGACCTAGATGCAGACTACTATTATGAAGGAACATGTCACGTCTCACCATGCCTGTTCAAATGCTCATTAATATTTACCAGTCAATAGGTTGTATTTCTACATATCAGGCTACACAACATGGTAGCTTCCTATTGCTGAACAAGCCACAAACTCCTTATTAATGAGAGCAAGCTCTAACTCATTCATGAACCATTTGTTAATAAACAAGTCAACCAGTAGGTCAAAGAGCAAAACAAGCATTAGAAATTCACCCTAAACCTTTGAATACAATCTTTCAATTGGTATATGAAAGCACAGAAAAAGTGCAAGCTCTCATATTCCATTCTCTTTTATTCCAAAGTCCTTTTCAAGTACTCTGTTAGAGCAAAAGGGACCTTCCAATGGGGGTTTGCTGGTGTCAGTGTAACAGATACAGCATACAGAGGCGCTTAAGGGAAGTGAAAAATCAGCTGTCTGAAATACTCATGTCTTTGAAAACCTACACAAACTGAGAACTATTTGTTTTAAATCCTGGGTTTTTCCAGTTCTGGTTAAATTCCAGTTCAGGGTAAGCTACAACTAAAATTGTCCCTATTCAACAGAATTTCAAACTAACTATTCAGGTTGAAAGGGGAAAAAATACCAGTGGTTCAAACCACTACTCGGTTTGTGTCCAGTACAAAGACTGATAGCAATCTTTATCACCCAGTCAAGACAAGTATCAAAATAATGTTAAAGAAGTCTAACATTATCTTACAAGTTATATTCAAGATTTTCTAAAAACAAGCAGTAGAGCCCTTCAGAATAAAAAAAAAAAAAAAGTAAATTTTGTTAGGAGGTGATTACAAGTTCATACCAAGAGCTGGAGAGTTTTTAATTTTTTAATAGACCCACTACAAGAAAGCAAGCATTGCCTATTTCACTGCTACACAGTGAATCATGACACCCACCTATTCCAATTCAAGGGCAAAATAATTTTCAACTACCCAAAGTGAAAATTTTTTTTATGCAGTAATACAGAATTCATGTGTTTGCTTGGGATCTTAAGTCTATACGCTTATTTTTAGTGTTTTTAAATATAAATCTTTTTTAAAGAGTTCCCGGTTGTGTTAAATAAATGCATTTAATTATAATAGTTTTGAAACTAACCAAGGAAAAAACATTTTTTTTTAAACTTAAAAGCACATTCAATCTTCTTTTATCAAAACCAATTAAAACTACGCATGCGAGTATTTGGCTAATTTACAGTATCAACATAATAAAAAAATACATGCTAGAAATCATTCCATTAATTGTTGGAACAAAAAAACATGAATCCAAACTGCTAAGACAAGCCAAGGAAACTGTAAACAGCTGTCTACTTGTTTACTTTCAAATGCTATGGGAAACAATTCAAAATGCTGAGCAGAACTACTGTTACTTATGTTGCTCATAACAAATGCAGTTGCCCAGGAGAGGTGATACTTTTATTTCCATTACTTAAGCTCTTGCTTTCAGCTGCCTATAGCTTTGTCAAATTTCCTCTGAAGTCTACCATGCAACATTCAGTTCTCCTATCCCCTTCCCATCAGAGTTTTTTTAAGAGTAAGATTAAAATGAAAGGGGGTGGAAATCATTTTACCATTTTATGTGCTAAAGCACATTATCATAGCTTTTTAGCTTGGAAGCTCTGTTGCCCAATGGTTTGGGAGGAAAAACCCAAACATTTGTCTGCGGTCCCTTATGCTGATAATGTGCCTCTATTCCCTTGGAAAAATCTTCACATTTTGCAAAGCTTTAGCAAAAATTTCAGTTTGCACACATTCAAGGAAGATGTTTGGAACTGGCAGTTACATTTGCTAGTCATTCTGTCTCTAGTGGACTTTGCAGTTTGAACAGAACTGCCTCAGAGAATTTCTCCTTCCAGAAACCGCAGATTACTGTGGCACAAAGAAACTGAGTGCACAGATACTGCTGGTATTGAAAAAAACTCTTAACACCCACCACACAGGCATTAACTAGCCAGACAGAGAACCTGGAACCAGGACTTAAAGGTGAGGGAAAGGAAAAAGAAAGGGATAAAAAATAAGTCCAACAATGGAGAGACAGAACAGACAAGGAGCTGGAAGGTAATGGAGTAAGAGCGCAAGGAAGGGAAGATAGACAAGAATTGGCTGGATAATGCATGCAGAATGACACTGGGACTATGAACCCAGGTAACTAGGAAAGGCAAGAAAACTGACTTGAGAAGATGGAGAAAGGAAAACAGAGGAAGGGGAAGAACTATAAGCTGGACAAGACAAGGGCAGGTTTTGGGGTGAACAACCATTGCAGAATTTGAATAGAAACAATTCCCTTCTACAATCCCATTTTTTTCCATTACTATGTTCTACTGAAAAGGAACCATGAAACCCATTGTCCACATGCTTCTTATCTCTCTTGTGGTCAGTCCATAAAGAGGATGTCAAGCTAGCACAATGGATCACTTATCAACTGGCAGAGACTTGCTTACATGCTGAAGGTTTCACTATCACCGACAGTCACAGCCCTGTGGTGAAGAAAAGCTACTTGTTGCAGAACTTGATAGGGAACCGCCAGAAGATGAAGGATGGTCTCTCGTAAAAGCAGGCAAGCATTATCCTGGAAATACAGATGTTATTCCTGCCCCTGCTGCAATTCCTTTGTGCTGGTAGGTAACGTTTAAACCAAAACTTTTCAGACTCAAAACTCCTTCTCTGCGCTAATTTCTGGGCTCTCAATCTGTGATTCTGAGTGCTTCCTCACAGCTGCAGATGAAGTCACCCAGGCAACTGAAGGCCTATGTACTAATAAATCAGCTATGATGGGTTTCATAACAGGTACTCAATGAGATGGGGACAACCCTCCTTGGATTGACCTCTCTTTGGCCCCGGTCCTCATCTTTAAAAATGAGGCTATTGCCACCACTGGAATGCAAGATTATTCCATATTTGTTAAATCTGATTTTAAAATTCAAGTAATTAAAATTTGCATCACTCCTTTAGACAACTATTCTTCCTATCAATGGCTGTCCAAAAGGGGACTATATATTGCCAGTAACATCATCTCCTCAGATAGCCTCTACATTTCTTCTCATTTTTGAATGTTCTATTTCAAAAGGAGCCAGGAGAGAGGATGCAAAAAGCCCAGAGTTATCAGGGAAAACTCCCACCCCTTGAAAACAAGCTGCAAAATTCATTTCTTAAAAAGAAAGGTGTAGCTCTCGAAGAGAGGCTGCACCCCTCCTGACAGGGGCATGAGACTGATTGCAGGCCACTTATTGAGTACTGGACAGAGTTAGGGTCACGTGAACTCTGGACAGAATGGAGTTTACTGAGACAAAAACTGAAATACTGTCATTTCATCTGAGCTGGAGACCATTCTACTGTATCTACTTTCTCATGATGCAAATCCACTTCACTTTCGATGTGTCCTTTCTAGTTGCAGTTGTAGTTTACAGCAAAATACATATGATTAAAGACCATTTCAATTAATCATACCATTACTGTATCAACATTTACCCTCCTTTTTCATTTGTGAAAGTGACATCCTCTCTATCTCCACCCTAAAACTTGAACGAAATTTCTAAGAATATGCTAATATACCAATTTACACTTTGCCTCTTTCAGAAGAGCAGCATTCAAGAACAGAAAGCTAGCTAAGGTAACTCTGAACAGAAAAATTAGTAAGCAACAACAAACTGGTTCCTCAGCACTCACTCTGGCCACTCCTTCACAGCCAACACTATGTACTAGGCAGGGAGGAAATCCAACAAGCATGAAATAACAACCACTCTTGAAACAGCTCTTACGTTGGAGATAAAACCTGTTTCAAAAGCAACAGAGGGAAGGGAAAGGGTGCAGTTTCCTGGACTCCAGATAGGGATTTAAAAATGTCTTGGGCATATCAAAACTTGAAAGGCTCCACTGTGCAAAACTTCTCACCTCTTTTAGTTGATCAGCACTTCCCCATGATGCTGAGCGCTGATGTGATCTCTTTTCTGCTCCTTCTTCAGCCCAACAGCTAGGTGTCTAGAGGGAAAATAAAGAAAATATACTGTACTGAATTCTCCAGGTAAGAAAAACTTTCGGCACAGATTATTGCTTTACTCTTTCTGCAGCTTCAGCATTCAGGCATTACACATGAAGCATAAAACTTCAAAATCTGGTATGCAGTAGTAATAGTCCCAATAAATAAAAAAAAAATATAGAAAACTAAGGCTTTGTAAGCTTGCATTTACAAAGGATGAGGACAATGCACACTACTGAAGAAAGAATCAGAGGCCTGACAATCACTGAAAAACCTTACCTGGCTACTCCCATCTGTGCTTTGGAATCCATTTCTAGTTTTCACTCAGTCGACAGTTTAGAAAACCACAAGATAAAAAAAAATATGCAAACAAACTCAAGGGACCAAAAGCCAGGATTCACTTCTCCCACCTGTCTTCCTTAATCACTGGGCCATATAATCAGTTCCTTCCCGCCAACTCCAACTTGATACAGAGTTTGATATACCTTTTATTATTTTTGGCAACGACCTACATGAGCAGAAAAAAAAAAAAGGGGAGGTGTTTTCCAGCCTTGTCTGCAAGCCCAGAAGTTTGGGGACTATCCTTGAATGTAGAAGCTATAAAGTTAAAACCCGAAGACTGAAAAGGGTCTGGAAGCCAGATCTCCCAACTCCTGTGCTTATTCACCACAAGACTATTAGGAGAATTGAGTGCATCCACCAGCATTTCTAAACAAGAGTCACTGACTGCCAGAGGAGCAACAGGGACAAATCCAGGGAGAGTTTGGGGTATGAACCATATAAAACTCAGGGCTACAGACACATATATAAATTTGTGAAAAGAAAAAAGGGTTTTTTTCAACAATTCCTACTAGTATTAGCTGAATCTTTCAAAATCAGGCCACAACAAGTAAACCATACCACTGAAAACGATGAGCATTTGGCAGTGAGGTCCTTCAGGGAGGGGACCACTACTGATACTTCTCCAAGGGAGATGGGATCCCAGCCCAGCAGGACAGGTAGGATCTGGGATCCACCTCCCTGCAGGACTTCCTTCTCATGCATGGAAACCCTGTTCCTCCACAGCCTTCCTTACTCTTGCTTCCTCTCTAGGGTCTAGAAACTTCTGTAGTACGCACAGACATAGTGGACCCTGTTCTGCTCAGAAAGGAGGCTGGGCATTGCCTTGGAGAACACCACAAAAACATCTGCAGCTCCTTACCCTCACTGTCCTGAGAAGGGAGGTGGAAGTAGCCCTCTGGGGCCAGGCCACTCAAGCCAAACATGCCAGGGCGGCCTGGTACCATTAAGCACTAAACTGCAGTTTCAGAGCACAGGCTGTACCTTCATAATCACTGTGCTGCCATAGTACTACATGACCTACAGCCCAGCAAGTAACTCGTTAAGTAGTAATATCTAATGTGCTAAGTCACTTTGTGTGCACATGCCTATGTATCCCACATGTTTTCTGCCAGCCCTGCACTTTCCATGTTTTTGGTGGGGTTTTTTCTCAGTTATTTTTACACCACCAGGAATACTTCCACCAAATGCCCAGCAAGCTGTGTGGACAATTAGAAAGCAAAATGAAAAAAAAACAGTAACAAAGTTTTTGCTGCAAGTTCCCAAGAAAGAAAAAGCAAGTCTTTATAAAAGTTAGGGTTCTGTGTATTTACTGTGTGAGTCTCTTTGTGTAGGTCTGGGGAAGAAGCCAGAAGATAATGTGGTTATGAAAAAAAAAATAAATATCAAGAGTGAAGAGTAAAACAGCTATTTAAAACTATGAGGAAAACATGGAAGTCCCTCAGCCAGGCAACCCATGACTCTCATCACCCACAGCAGAGCCTCTACCACACACGTGCTACCTGTGTGTGCATTCGCTCGCTATACACTTTAGCAGAGCCATGTTCTAAATAATTATTTGTTCTTCCAGACTGGGTACTTACCACCTCCCTGAAGTTTGTGTGAAAGACATTGCATTGCTTTTAAATTTTTTTTAACCACTAAAGCGGCTTGCAGATTTCTAAAGAACTAGAGAAAATGGGGGGAAAATTTGCTCCCTTTTCAAAATCATGGGCTTTCACAATCTATTACAATTTACTTTCCAATTTAAATTGCTCTTTTCTTACAGTATTTTACTATATCTCAAGTACAGCTGGAACCGTACCCTCATAAAAACCTTCAATGCAAAGAGAATTCTTTGAAAATTTGCCTTTCAAAGAGTGTTTTCTGAATACAGCACTGCTCCATAGTTTGGAGAACAACTCCAGGACCAAGTAGAAACAGGCATTTCAGGTGCTTAAGTAATCACCTGTAATGCAGGAGGGTTGTACCAGGGATCACTACAAGCTCATAGCCTTTCAACTACAGCTTAATAAACAAACAGGAAAAGAGTGTCTAAAAAGCCTAAGTCAGTTTCTCAACAAAGAGAAGTAAACTGTTAAAAAAAACCACACACAACAAAAAAAAAATATGTAGAAAACAAGAGCTTGCCTATATTTAATAAGCACAGATATTGATCCAGACAGAAAGGGCAAAAAACAAACTAATAGCAACACCCTGAAGAACTTCATCAACAACACTGGTGACTGTTAGTAGAGAGAGGCAGAAATCCTTATCTTGCAGTTGATTTAATCAGAAACCAAAAGTAACAAATATAAAACATCCATTCACTTAATACTAAATTTTGTACTTTCTCAAATATGCTTTGACACTCTCTTCCACTCAAATACTATCTCCCTTGAGACAAAGATTACACAGTTGCTTTCAATCTCTGGTAAATTGAGTCAAGTCACAAGCTTTCAAAATACACATACAAGTATCAGTATACAGGGGGCAGACTATTTGTATCCTTCAATTTTATTTACAAATACTGTATGATGTTCCTAGCACAGAACTGAACTCAGGCCATGTTATATTAATGTGCCATTTCAGAAGGAAAAAGAGAAAAGGTTAATAACAACACAACGTAAGCAGTTACTAGAATATTATAGCAAGCTAGTCTTCTTCAAACTCTAGAAATTGCTGTTTACAATATATTGTAACCCACATTATATGCAGATAAGTTTTGGGTTTGTAACCCAAAATCCTTATATTCAAGCAAAACCTTTTAAAAAAAAAAAAAACCAAACAAGAAGAGCCCCACACTTGTTACATTCAAACAGAAATTCTGCTTTTATAAGTTTAGCTCATGTATGAGCACCTCATATCTCACTTGAATATTGTATTCTATATCACAAGTAAGATAAGGGTGTACACCACCCTTGATATGCCACATTTCATGAAAATTGTTTTCCCATCTTTATTTACAACTTCTACAAAACAGGCTTATCCATCGAGGCCTTAATTTCAAGCAGCAAGTGTACTTCCCATGTGTTAAACATATCAAAAAAATAGTGAAAGTAAAAAAGTAACTCAAAACTGTATTTGAAGAAAAATTTCTGAATCACAATAAATGAAACCAGAGTTGCTGCACCTCAAGTCAGAAACACAGTAAGAAAGGTCATAGGCACTATCTGTGAAACTGGTAATATTTCAGAGCTGAAACAAATTTACAGCACCACTTAGTATGAACAGAACTTCATGAACTGAAGGATTATTCCTGCAAGTCTATATTCAGACACTAAGATGTAAAACATATTAGGAGGAGAACATCAAAAACATTAAGTAATGCATGCTGCAGCTTCAAGAGGAGGATCACTGGTATTTCGAAATGTGAAGGTTCATGGCCCCAGTTTCAGCTGACACAATGCATGTGCATGGGATAGGACATGCTGAGAACACCACATCTGGTTGCTCTCCTCAGTCTTAATGTAAATCACAATTACCATTGTTCTAATTCACCCAACCTTGTAGAGATTAGCATTTCTTCCAACACGTTTGGTAATTCTGCCTTGCTTTTCCACCCATGTCAGGGATATACACCTACATTCTTTCCACTTCATTTAGATTAGAATGACTGCATGGAGTACCAACCTACCTAAACCTAAATTAAGACTGAATTACTCTAAATATCTCACATTTTATTGCCAGCCCTTCGCTCTAATTACTATATCTAGCCTGCATTCCAGATTAACTACATTGGGGGATGGGTGCAAAGATTAAGAACATAAGTCTAGGTTTTACAGGGGAAGCAATGTTTTTGAAGAATTTACAAAAAGATCTTTCAAAAGAAATGCAACAACAGCACTAGAAGGTAAAGTCTGATGAGTCTTCATATGTTTCTAAAGGATTCAAAGGCCCACTAGAAATTTTACAGAAAGAAATGGCCTAAGGAGTTAAAAGTTAATTTGACTATAGGTGATGATTCCTCTTAAACATCAGACAGGTTAAGAAAATTTAGAATGATAAATTCGTAGTTATATGACATGTCTCTTCCTCCTTGTCCCTTCCACCCAAAGTACATCACTAAAGTATCCCATGAAAGCAATGTTAATTAATACACCGATGAAAAAGCTTCATATTATTGAGCCTCCTGGTTTATGATGTTAATCTTCAAGCAACAGAATTTCTACCCAAAAGAAAAAAAAGTATTACTCAGGTGACTAATGAGAGGTAACTACATTAAAGCCTTGACCCACACACAAGAACAAAAACATATTTTAGTCAAGCATTCCAGTTTAAAAACTCTACATTATTCTTTAGATTAGAGAGTAGTAAAAATGAACTTTGTTCATTTCCATTTGTGTAATAATACATCATTGCCATATACAATGGAAAATGCATATCCAAACATATCGGAATCCAGTTTAAATCATCAACTGGCAGGGAGGGAAATCACTGCATCATATTCTACTTGGTCATTTGTTCTTTTCTTTGTATTATTTAGATCAAGAAAAATTACACAGACGAACCTTGACTGGCCACATCTTTGTTATGACGTCAACATCATATGTTTATCCCTAATCTCTCCTTTTTAATTTTATAAAAATCTTTTAAATTATTCAGCTACTGCCAAATAATTATATTATTAAACTATGACAATTATCAAAATGTTTCTGAAGATTCTGAAATACTTAAAACTACTAAATAAAATGGTGTACCTTTGATTATCTAAAACTTGCTGTTCCTTAAAGATTAGTTAGTTGTATGCATATGCACACATACACACACACACGAACATAAACACATGCAGAATTCTGATAAATCTGGAATTGTATAAATGTCACAATGCATAGTGTCATAGTATATTTTTCCAAGAGCAAATATAACAACCTCACTTCTCTTCAGTGTTTTCAGTCAAAACATTTGAGATGGGTAAGAGGGACACAGAAATAGGAACTATAGTTACTATTCTCCAAGATGCAACAGAAACTAAACCAAACAAAATTCAATTTCCTCTATTTAAATAATAGGATATTATTGAATTCTTTTTTTAAAATCCCGGATTAATATTAGAGAAAGAAGAAACATTTTATTCCTGAGCATTATACAGGTTCAAAGAACTTAAGTGGGAAAACAAAGACTTGGAATAAAATTCATTAAGGGTTCATGTGATCCTGGTGAAGACCAGAATCTGACTTTTTTTAAAAAAAATACAAGAATTCTAAGAAACTTGGAACATCCATAATCACCACCTTCACGAAACTGCACAAAATTTGGATTTTAAATTAATGTTTAATTAGGGACAAAAATAACCCTGAAAGAGAAGCAATTATTCCACCTACAATGTAAGTTATACTGACAGTATTGTTCAGGAGTTTAGAAGTAAAACAAGGGATAATTTATTCTCCAAGGAAACACGCTCATATAAAAAAAATGGTTTATTGATTTTCATTATCTTGATTTTATTTATTTTGTTTGTTACCATCATCCACTCTGCTAAACTACCAAGTGTTAGTATTTTTAGCTACTGTAAACTATATGAACTCTCACAAGCTAAACTGTTACTTGGCCAACAAACATGTAGTAGCAGTACTTGTGCTCATACTCCGGTGAAGAGCAAGACTTTAATTTAATTTAACTTAATTTGCCATGCATGCATCCTATCAATGACTTGGAACTCATTCTTAGTTCTTGAAATCAGATATACTTCAAACTACACAGAGCTCAAACAATAAAAAAGCCCCACACAACCAAAGCATAACTCAAGTCAAAATTTTATGATCATCTACAAGCCTCCCTAGTGAACATTTTATTTAAGAAAAACTGGAATTCACTGTGCCAATCACTATGTTTGTTACATTTTACTTATTTATATAGTCCCGAGTAGTCAAGACACATGTTTTTCACCTCAAACACTGCTAAACGCTTGATTTTTGCATAATTTGAATAAAAAGACAGCTAATATCATTCTGATAGAAGATACACAAATCCAAACCATGAAACTTCCCTGCCCTTATCCCTTTGAAATAATACTTCAGTTTGTAATGACAACAGTACTGCCTTTCCTCTCTGTTACAGTTGACTATACTGAAAAGGTAAAACTTTTTTTTCCCCGCCCCCCCTTCCTGTTTCTGAATGAGGCAAAGGGTGGCAGCCAACAGGTCAAATAACCTAAACACTTACTTGAGCTCACTAGGAAAGCAATTTTACTGCCAAATGCTTGGAGCTCAAATATTTATAGAACAAGTTTGTTTCTCTTTTCTGTAACTAGTGAAAAGGTTTGTTTGTGAATGTTTAAATATTCTAAACTTTCTATTCATAAGGGTACTTGCAAAGTTTGATATGGATATATGTTTTAAAAGAGGGGTTAAGAAATACAGTTACTACAAAGCATGCTATCAAAAATCTCCTGAAAGGAAATTATGGTTTCAAAACAGAAAGACTTTCAAGGCATAGTATTGTGAAAGGAAGGCACCTTGGAACTAAATTCAGGATTAAGAGCTTTTCAAGTTAGATCTTTCATGATAATAAAGATGACTGCTGCTGCTTCTTTTCTTGCTAAAACTGGCTGGCTGGCTTCAAAATGAATGAGTACGACAAAAAGACACTTTTTTTTTAAAGGGTCCCACCACAGTTTCTAAGTTTCCTTGAACAATTTCAATCATCAGGTTCCCAAATTCATTACATAGGATTTCTGGAACATGCAGACAGATCTTTTCTCTTTTCTAAGCAGTCTACACTTATCCTTCCCCCATCCAAGGCCTTCATGTGTTGCGTTACAGTACATTTTAAAGAGATACGGAAAATTATTTATACATTCAAACTTGTCCTGAGAAATCAGTATTACACAAAACACTAAAAACCCAGAATCAATGTGAAGAGCTGCTTCATTTGCTCTAAGAAATGGTGGCAGAATAGGTGACAAGTATGTATGTTGCAAGACAGTAGAAAGTAACCAAAATCTATACACCTACGAGTGAAGTTATAACAGAAAAATCCTTGACATTTTGCATTGTGGCAATGTAAGCTTCCATTAAAAACAATTCTTAATGGCAAAAGAGAGTTATAAGCAAAAGGTAGGATGTCAGAAGTATCATTTTTTTCTGCAGGACACCCATGATAACCATGGACCAGAATCATGGCAAAGAGATAGAAAACTGATTTAACAACCATCCCTACATGGCCTGTAGATTGAAAATATAACCAAAGATAGATAGTTTATTCTAATTTCCAATTTAGTTTAGAACGCAAACTCAGACGACTTACTCCATACCCTAATAACACTACTGAAAAACCAAAAATTCAACTCCTTTGCTAATAATTTGGGTTTTTTTTAGAATTACGTATTTTTTACCTGTTTGAGAGTGATCATCTTTGTAGGTAACAAGCTCCAGTGTGAGGAGGAATCAGGCAAGAAACAACGCTCAAAGAGCACTGGAGCACTATGAATGCCCCAGCAGCCTACCTGCCAGAGATTCCTGCTAAGGATACAGCCTTGAGAAGGATCCAAGCGTATCAGTCCATAAATAATCTCAGTAGCCCTCCCTTTGTAGCTGGTGGTAAGGCTCTTGTTCTGATGTCTGGCTTCAAGAGGCAACTCTTCCACAGAACATTTTTATTTGTCTTTCTTGCTACTAAGCAGCAGAGGAAGCATCTCAAGACCATATTGCATGCTCACTCCCAGCTTCCGCTTCTTGATTTCCCCTCTAGTGACAAATTGATCAATTCTTCTTAACAATAACCTTTCTCTTTCTCCATCCCCACACACACACAAATACACTTTTTGAGACCCACAGATTTATTACCACGATTTAGTAACATCTTTAGTTTGTCAGCCACTACTATTATGGAATTGTTTTTTAAATAACATTCAGCACAATTTTGCATATAGCAGCTTCAAAATAAACCAGATACAAGGCTGAGATTGAAATCTGCTTATTTAGCCTCAACAGATCTGCCCACATACAGAAAACTATTTTTAACAGCTGTTTTCTAAAAGCATAAAAATATTATCTGTCACATACTATGTTACTGAATTGACACTGATTAAAAAAACACTACTGTATCCTATTTTTAGGGCTTCATATTTATAATGAAATTAAGTGAATCCACATTTCTTTGGAATTAAATTGGGCTAAGATTCCAGATCATGTGATAAAAGTATTATCAGGAAGACATCAATTATACGAAACATCTCTGTTGTCTTGTTTTACAGCTTTTACCTGAGTAGATTTATCTTTCATACATGAAGGGTAGTGTACGTGGGGATCACGTGGCCACTGTCCTGTGAGGTAAGGTCCTGTTATTGTGTCCAAAGAAGAAGTTCGCCTTATGGTACCAGAAGTTCTGATTTGCTGGGATTTTGGCCTGTCCACTGTAGAAAACCAGAACAAAATCAACAAAAAAGTCAGGCTAAATTTGATGTGAAATGTTAAAAGCTAGCTATGACACACAATGGCAAGAACATCAAAAACCTTTGTCTAAATGCCAAGCTGAAAAGAATGCCATCACATCAAAGCAAGTAACATCAGACAAAGGAGAAAAAAAAAAAAACCCACAAAAGGGAAAACTTAACAGTTAGAAAAAACGACAACACTTAAAAGTGTTCATATCTGCAAAGAAATGGGCTACTTATGCAACTTATGCTACTTATTTTCATCAACAAAAAATATTAAGCAAATTTAAATATAGCGATGATGCAACTCAGGAAAGCCAGACATACAGAAATATAAAATATAGTATCAGTATTGGGTTACTTTCTTTTTCTTTTTTCTTTTTAAGTCAGCTTCCTTAGCCTTCTAAAGATTAGAACACAAATCATGACAAAAAATTATGATTCTTAAGAAGATGCATATCTGATTTCTTGCTCTTGTGTACGTCATTCCATATAATTTAAAGATCCCAATACAGGCCTTAGCGAGCTGAAAGCATGTGACTGTGTATTTCCCTTTGACACAGCTCAGATCAAGGCAGCTACCATGTTTGTCTTCACTCATCACAGCGCCTACAATCTTTGACTCCTCCCTGTACTTCTCTCCCCATACACCTAGATCATGGAACACTTTTTCCTGCATTTCATTTGGAAAGCAGAGTAGAATGATTCATGAAATTGATGTGGGAAAGAACAGAGTTTTACAGCATGCTCTCTGGATCATCTTGCTTTGTCCTTTAGGCAAAATTACTTCATAGACTCGTTTTCTAGACTTCACATAAAACAACTCAAGCCCTACATTACAGCTACTGTTTATTTTGCTCACCCCTACTAAAAGAAGTTTGCAAGTGAGATTACTTTCAAGTTACTCACATGCTATGCACTGATCTGACCCACCAAAACCCTACTGACTGCTCAGAACTTGAGAGCAGACCTGCCAGCACACTTCTGAGCCCAAGCATGGCCACTGACCTCCACAGGCATTTTCTCTATTGTATATCACCTGAAATCACTGGATCTCAGAAGGCAGACTACATCATCAATGTTTTATATAGCATTCAGCACAATGATTAGGATATAGCTTGCACGCTTGTAGTTTGATACATGAACATAATGTTAAATCAGACCATTTTAGAAAAATGTAGAGCTGCTGAAATACTTAATTAGCTACTCATTTTAGGTGAAGAGTTCTAAATAATGCCATAAATTGGAAGCATGATAGTATACCATGCTGGCTTTGTATAATGTAATTGTTTTGACTGCCTCATCTATAAATCAAATTCCTACAATTTCAAATTGATCTATCCTCATAGGATTCCAGTTGTGACAAATTTGCATTTTAAAAAAGATTTTGGAACTATTAAAAGTAAAGAAGCCTGAAATCCAAAGTAAAGGTGACAAATTTTAAACATGAAACCAGTATTTACATTTGCTCTGAAACACAAGTGTACCTAAAGGGTGCATAACTACAAAGCATTCTTCCAACATTCACTGTCACGCTATGGCACTACTCTTCTCTCTTAGTTAGCCTGAGTTTTGAAAATTCCTCCAAAAGCTCTGTGCCTTGGATACATATTATATGCAAAAAACTACCAGGGATTTGTTAAATATGTAAATAGTTTAGTGTGTTCTAAAAAAACCTTTTAAAACAACTTAAGAGACCACTCAAAGACAAACTCACAAGACCATGTCTGAAGATGAGGAAATCAGGACTCAGAGTACCTCTGCAAACTTTACATTTAGAAAGTCTTGCTGAAAAAAAAACCAAACAAACAAACAAACAAACAAAAAAAAGCCCAAAAGACACAAATAAAAAATATACAACCGCAGAATGAACTAAAGTCTGTGCCTTGTTCTACATGCAGAGGAAAGGCAACAGCAATCCCAAAACTAATAACTCACATAATCCCATTACAACTGAACAGAAACAAACACCACCAAAAGTTACTACATTTATATTTTTCCATGGTAATCTTGGAAGCAGACTGCAGGACACTGTCAAACCCTAAAGCCAGGAGAAGGAAAGTTCAAGATGCAGTCTCATAAGTCCCTACTGCTCTTCAGTATTTCTTTGAATTACAGGAAACAAACCACTTCTCAACCACATAAACCAATCCAAGTTCACACTAACTGAATGCCAGCCTTAGTCCACTGTCGTCTGCCCTCCTTCCATCTACTTTAAGATGGCATGCACAGATGTGTGAACCCACCTAGTGAAGTGATTCACCGAGTAAAACAAAAAAACCTAAAATGTACCCCCAAAAAGTCATAAATACACAATTTTCCCCATTACAGGCAGAGTTGGCATAATATAATGGGCAGAAACAACCACAGGCGAGTCAGAAGGAACAACAGGGCTGCTGCAGCAGTGCTGAGGTCTGTTCAGTAACAATTTCAGCTCTCACCCTTTTATGATATAACCCTAGATCACATAAAATAAAGGAGGAGGGATCTGTAAGCATGAAATTTGAAGGAACTTCCACAAATTAGCATTTGACAAACTGTCTTATACAGTAATGTACTTAAAGATGACAGAATGCTGCAGAGAGCAGTGTTGAACTGGACCACAACAGTAGTGGCGCAGATCAGTTTAAATTGTTTTCTAAATATGAAAACTGCTCTCAGAATTTCTTTCTTAATTTTGCTTTTCTCAACTCATTTTAAGTCTGGCTTCCCGCTACTCTAGGGAGCTACTACAGAACTTTCATTTCTCCCCAAACTTTCATAACCAATGGGATTTTGACGCTCCTACAATGAATATCCTTCTCCAGTCCAAATCACTGTTTCCGGACGGAAACCTCATGCTTCGGTTTTTCTCATAGAAGCAAAAAAGAAAAAAACCACTGCAAGTACCATCTGATATCTGAAGAACTTGAACAGCTCCTGAAGTTAGCCAACAGACTTCATCATTCAGAAAGGCTTCATCAATATTCAGAAATTTCTAAAATTACAGACTGATTTTACCCAAGTTTCAGACTATACCTCATCTGACAATATCTGAGTGTATGAATAGATTTTACCGCAGTGCTAAGTCAGAACAATTCTGTTGTCTTCCTCAGTGATGTGTGACTTATCTCACAAGGAGCTCAGCTCTACCTCCAAAAAAGTAATCTTAGGAACACAGCACTTAAGCAGCATAATGTTACCTGAAAAAGTTAGCTAGAAATTACAAAAGCAAGATGTATTCTCACAGGAAGGCAAAATACCTCATGTGTTATTTAAAATATGCCACAAGTTTTAACAGCATGTATTTAAGGGCTATTGCTACGCCTTTCTAGTGATAAGTGACAGTTACACAAAATGACACAAGGGTCCACCTGAATACTACAGCTGGTAGCATCTTACCTCCCAGCAGGAATCAACTAAAATAAACTGCACAAAATCATGAAATTATGGTTCTGCATGCTGCATTAAGAGCCAAAAGAAATCTAGTTATACCACCTAGACTGACTGAAAAAAGGTTTCCATTCCTCTGCCAGCAAAATGTAATTTAGTAAGAGACTAACACATGACAACTCTTTTGAAAAGGACATGGGGCTCAAATAAAACCATCTGCTACAGCTCTAAAATGAAGAATTTGCCTTCCCATCCAACACAGAGGCAGCTAACCTGCACATAATCTCAAAGTCATGTTCGCAGTCCATTTTATCTTAAATAATGCCTTCTGCCATGCGTGCAATGAGGAAAATCACCTGCAACAAAAAAGCAAGATTGACAGCTAGCATTGGTACGATTATAAAAACTGCTTCAGCTAAATCTACCAGAGCTCATCTGTCAGCATCTTTTCTTCCCATCTCTCTTTCAGCAGTTAGCAGATGCAGTTCAAATTTGGCCAAAACTTTTCCACTCACATCCTTGCATGGATATATCCAGCTTAAAAAGACTAAAATTATCCTAAGAACTTCTCCGATGTCACAGATTCCTCTCAAGTTGGGTGAAAAACATGAAATAAAAATAAAATTCATACTTTCCTAAAACTAGAAGTATTAATATTGTTATCTCATTATCGATATCAGCTGTGACACTCTCCTGCCAAAAGGCTAGACAACATTCTTGCAGCAGTATCTTGATTTTTCTTGAAAGTTCATCTGTAAGTTAAACTATTTACCCAAGAGAGACAAGTCATGATACCACAGAGTATCAGTACTAAATTCCACAATAAAGTTTCATGAAATGTTGTTTCTCTTCTGTTCAGTTGCTAACACTGCAGAACCTTCTGATTCACCTTCAGAGCTACCAGTGAAATGAGTCCTATGCTTAGGTCTCATCTATTCCTAAAGAATTTCAGATTTCCTAGGAAATGAATACTAACTTCAAAAGAATTTTCTCCAAAAATATTTTTGTCCTTGGAAGGACTCACTGTGATGGATATCCTAGCCTGCTCAAGACTCTTTTCAACAGCTCCAAAGTCAGAGTTCAAGTATTCTGGCTCAAAGGAGATGCAGAGATATACACATATATCACATTACAAAGGATATTTACATATATATATACAAAGGATACAAAGGATAACACATCAGATATTTCTAGGACATTCCTACTAGACATGACAACAAATTTACAACAGTCTACAAAACCAGGGATTCAGAAGTGCCTGTGTGAATGCCTCTTAAATAATGAAGTACGTGGGAACGCAGCATGGGAAATCATACCGCAGAAATGAAAAGCTAAATATTAAGGAATGGTGACCCACAGCAACTACTAAGAATGATGGCCCAACACTTAGCTCACGGTTACCACAGCAGCGGCTGCTGCTGACCGCCCCACACAAGTCTAGTCAGAAGTCCCCTCTTCTGTTACACCTTCTACAAGCATGAAAAGGGATACCTCTGTTCTTGCTTGCTTTGGACAGTGATTCCTTGAGTACTACAAAAGTAGACTTTCAGATACAAGAGGAGGAACAGTCTTTGAAGAGCCTGGTGAAGGGGCTTTTTTGCCTTTTTGTTGTTTTTTAAATTGCGTATATAGTGATACTGTACTTATTTCTGAACGTATATTTGATTAGTCTTTCCTGATCCAATTATGTAGGTAGATGTTGCATCTGAGGTGATGAATTCATCTGGTAAGCGATGAATCCCCTTGTGTTCTAGCTGGTCCTCAAAGATTAGAGGGGCTAGGGGCAGCTGGACTTACCTCTTGATAGGTAGACCAATTATTGCCATAGAGGGCCATGCTGCACAACCCATCCCGATATTTGAGATACCCTTGGGCTAAATTAAGGTGTCATAATACTAAACAATCGATTGAAAAATTTATTAAGGGCAGAAGCTATATTTTAACAGAAACCAATTAAACCTTTTAAAGTTAATTAAACCCTATTAAAGCTCTGTAAACAGTTTTCAACAGTGGTTAGTAAATCGTGTTATTTTGAAAAGGGCTGAACAGCCACCAACATATAAGAATGGGATAGAGAGAAAGAGAAAAATAGAGCTAGAAGATAGATCCAGATCACCACCCTGGGTTCCAGTGACATCTCGGGTCCAGTTCCAGTGATACTGGTGGGTGCACACTGAGATAGAGCTCGCTGTGCTCCCCCCCCCCCGCCCAAACCTGTGGCTCACCACGCTATGCAGCCACAATGTTTGAGGCATTACCTCTTTCGATCTCTCACAATAGATGGACAAAGCAGTGCATGTTTATTTGCAGAATTTGTCTGTATGAATTTGCGAGGAAAAATATTGAAGAATGGGGATTCAGAGGCCACTCCAAAGAAACATTTCAATCTTCATTCTCAAGAAGGCTTTTCCCTTGTAATTGGAGCCAAAAATCTCTCAAGAAAAAGATTAACAAGGGATTTGGGGTCCCTAGAAGTTTTATTTCACAGGATAGATGTATTGGCTCAAAAGACATTTCCCAATTGCCAGTGACTGACGGACTTGTTTCTGACCCAATCTGCAAACTGGCTGAATGACTGCATTAACCGTGCAGAACAACAAAGAACATACTGTTTGCCATGTACTGTTCACAAAACAAAACAAAAAATAGGATACCAGCTTAAAAAACACAACACCCTAATATGCAAATGAACAGAAAAAATATGAAGTTATTGCAGTCTTCCTTCTATAATTTCAAATTAAACAGCTTAATCACTTTAATAGCTTAAAACAAAGCAAAATACCAGGTTTTTTTCAAGCATTTAAAATGCAGTGGAGTGTTTTGCTACCAAAAGGATATTTCTA
Source organism: Strix aluco (assembly GCF_031877795.1). NCBI lineage: Eukaryota > Metazoa > Chordata > Aves > Strigiformes > Strigidae > Strix > Strix aluco. Next base: position 132,312,076 of record NC_133931.1, on the reverse strand, counting down.
AGAGGTTATAATAAGAGATGGTCATTTTAAGTTACCTTCTGACACATCTCTAAAAATACTGCACATTCAGCTCTGTAAAACGCCTGTCTTCATTATGTGTACCACACTGGTTTTGATTTAGTTGTATCAACTTCAGAAATTATTCCTGAGTTTCTGTTTTAAGAAACAAAGACAGAAAATGACTAAAAATGAAGGGGGATGACATTCTGAAGTAACTACTCTAAACAGACTGACACAATCTACTCTAATTTCTTGTCATTATCAATTACATGGAACCGACCAAAAAAAAAGGCACAGAACAGCACCATAATCTAATGAAGATTCCAACAACCAAACTGAACTAGCAGAAAGCAGTTCATTTCATGAGGTCTGAGATCTTTTGAAAGATCCAGGTCAATGAATTATGTGTCTCCTACATCCAAGATTCTTCAGGGGAGGAAGGGGGGTGGGGGGCATGGAGGGGGGAAGAGGGGAACCAGTCTCTTCCACATAGGTCACTTTACAGTTTGGCAGTCAGCAAATTCGGTTTTGTAACTGACAAGGCTTACGAGAATTCAAACTGAACTGCATCAAACACCAAGTCTATCAATACAAGAGCTAGCCTACACTGCAAAACGAAAACAAAATCAGCTTGCTCTTTCAAAGGAAAATTGTAGACAAAGACCCAAACTAAGGGTTTTAGGAATCAACCATATTGAGTTATCTTTTATAGCCATGACTAAGCCACTTAGAAAGGGAAGAGGTCTTCCGATTAGTCACTGAATCCAACAGGTAGATCAAGGCATTTCCTTCACCAGGGAGATTTTATGCATGACTCTTGAAGGACGTACAGCTCTCCTCACCTAACTGCACAGGAAGGCACAGTGCTCAGAGCTAGGCTACAGGTACATGGAGAAAGAGGGACAAATGGATGAATCTGCGGGCATACAAATTTCATTGGACCTACAGTTGACTCTCAAAATCTTGGTTGCCTATGCGTGTATATTGGAACATGGTCTGCCTCATGTCCCTATTCCACCCAACCACAGGTCAAGTAAAATGTGACTACGCATATCTTTCAGAAGTCAGATTTTGTTCACAGCAAAACTCGCCTGTTTAAAATCAACATTATCCTTGGAGATCAAGCACAGAAAGAACACTCTAATCTCAGTAAGAAAAGTAAACAAGCTATAAGGAAGAAAGTTCCAGCCCTCTAAAGCTAAGTTATTCTTCTAACAAAGATTACTGCTGGCATGTATAGGACCTGTACACAAAAGACGACGCATTTAGTATCACAAAAGCCTGCTTTGTTCAACAGATGTAACATACTTGCACTTTAACAGGACACCAGGTAGGTAAAACACTAATTCCAAACCTTTCAGATTTTTATGTATTTCACATCTTTAGAATATCTTTTTCTTTGTAAGGTTATTACTTCAAACTCAAACGCTATATAAATACCTAAACTTAGTATCATTTAATAAAGTATGTAAAAAATGTTCCTACTTTAAAAAGTTAAAACAAAATTGATTTGAGCTCAGCGGCTAAGTACTTGGGAAAAAGAGCACACTGAAACACACAACCAACCCTTAACTGTTGTGCATTTCCACAGGTACACAGAATTTTCTTCATTTTAGTTCATTAATTTAGATCTGTTGAATGATAAATTGATCCAATACTGAGAAATGAACTGGGAACCAAAAAGAGCACTAAAGCTGGTTGATTTTTTTCTTCCCGTGTATTAATAATTAAAATCTTGAAGGAAATTATAAACATACGAAGTTAATTCAGTAACTAAAGATAATACCACCTTTATTAAATAAACGATGACTCTGAAGGGATTTTTTTTTTGTTATGATAATACCTACAATTTAACAAAATGTAGAAAAGTGAAGGGTTTGTACTCCACTTTCCATCAAAATGCAGCTGGACATAATTGTGAATAAAAAAACCTTAAAAAATACGAACACATGATTCACTATTTTCACAATAAAAATACACAAAGAACTGCAATCAATGCACGGTAGGCTATACAATGCCATCATAATGATCATCAATGATTAGAAATAGAAAGCATTCTTCTAACTACAGCTAATTAGAATACAATTCTAGAAAACAACAATATTTTTTTCTGAAAAAAAAAATACTGAAACATAGAAATATAAACCCAGATTAAAACTGATTGCCTAAATCAGGCTGCCCAACTTTGCTGATTAAATAAATTATCTTTTCATTATCGGTTAAGTCATTGAAACAACTTCCTAAATCAGGACCCCAGTTCTCAACTGTCATTGACAAAACACACATAATCACTTAAAAACAGATTACAAACTCAGTCCTCAGTCTTACTTCGCCCCCATGATTCCTACTGGAAAAATGATCCAGGAAGATTTTTTTTTTTCCTGATGGTTTCAGGCCTTCTATAGTTTTCCACATAAACATTTACATTGTCAAACCAATCCACCCATTCATGTGCACTAACTTATAGCTCTTCCCTCCCACTTCTCCATTCCCTTCCCCACCCACTTGGATTCAGAGAAAGCAACAGTGTTTTTATTCAGAGTAGATATTTTTTTTTTTAATCACCGCATGGTTAAACTAACCTAGCAGTCCTTCTCTGAGTCTGCTGCAGTTTGATTTTACCTTTCTTAAACTGTGGAGTACCGAAACTGTGCGTAGCATCCCACACGATGTCTCAGCAGGCCCCTGCGTGGCAGGTTGCTCATTTGTGCAAGACCTGACCTGTGCCCAGTACTGTTTCAGTCACTTCATGTTGGCAGTTTAGAGATCCCACCATCACCCAACTCCACCCTCCAGCATTTTCAAATCATATGTTCCCCCTTAGAGGAAAAGATACTCTGCTCAAGTACAAGCTCACATACACAAACCTCCATTTTTTACTTTTAAATCTCACTTTTAAAAATTATTATTTCAATTCCCAAGGTCCTTCAACTCTTCTTGCATAATCTTCCTGTGTACTAATTAAACCTCTCAGAATTCATCAACAGTTTCATCACCCTAATTTTAAAATTTGCCTAAGCAGATAAGATCTACTTCCCGTCTAGAAAATCAGTTCTCTTATCAAAACCACCAGGTTAGCATGACACAATTTGGAAAGCTCATTTTGCACTTTAACATTTCTCCCTCCTTTCCACCATCCCTTAGAATTTCTTCTGAAGCTTCATCTATAGTTGAAAGTTAGACCAACAGATCTCTATTTTAGAACTGGACTCAACATTTTTCACATTTTAAAAACATCGTATCTGCTATACTCGAGTATCCTCAAATGGTGTCAGCTCCTATTCAGAATATTGCCTTAGAAATTTGAAGGTAAGCGTGAACTTCTGAGTAGGCTTTTCTAGAATCCTGCAATGGAGATCACTGAATTGTTTTTATTAAAATATGCAATCTGTATTTATCATAGTTTTGGTAATTCCTAATTCTAAATTACGCTCTCCCTTAAAATTTCTTTTTTTTTTTTTTGCATCTTCCTGGGTTAAAAATCACTGTCCCTATTGGAAGTTGATTTCTTATACCTCATCCTGGTGAGCAGAAGGCATTGAATAAACACCTGTGCTGTTTCCTCTGAAATTTTTGCTTCTATTCCCTGGAGTTGATTTTGAAACCATACATTCCAGCAAATCAGTCTCAGCTCATCCTTAATCTCATTTTTCTTGGTACCAAACGCCTGTAACTACATTTTCCTTATTTTTCTACTTGCATGTACTATTGTGTGTCTTAAAGCATGCAAAGTCCAAGTCTGTTCAGGTTTTAACAATTCTCAGCTAAGACTCACTTTTTGACTGATAATGTGACATTCTTTCTTCAGCTCTCCCTGCTGTTTCTTGCAGGCTCTCTGCTTATTCCTAGCAGCCTTTCAGAGATAAGTGTCCATGCAATCAGATGACGTCCTTGAGTTTTTCTGATGTTTGAAAGATTCCAATAGTGTTAACATTTTTCATTAAAACAGATTCTCTCTGTATTCAAGGCAGAGCAACCCTGTTTAGCCAAACTGTCAAACTATTTCATTCTGAAATCTGAAACTTTACTCCAGATTTATGAATTTTAGAACATCTACGCAGGATTTTTTTGTTTTGTTGTATATGCACGTAAAATTCAATGATTAAAAAAGGCCCACCTAGGAAACATCTAACATTTATTGTATGTCGTTCCAGCACACCCATTTCTTCTGCTTCTCCCAGATTTTGAGTTGTCAGATTTGGTAATTCCTACTTTCAATGCGGCCAAACTGAGTTTCTACTAGAATTCTTGCAATCAAAAGATCTCCCTGCATACTCCAACTTCATATTAAAGGTTACACACACCACTAAATAAAATCATGAGATCATCATAAAATCATCTTAATAGCCTAGTTCCTTCCTTAGAAGAAATTAAGGTAGATGTATACAAGTTTCACAAAATTAGTATTTTAAACTATATATGGACTGCAGACGTCAATACACAACTTGGTTTGAAAGCATGAGTCTCTGTTTCTACAGTAATGCCCAAAGGTTATTTGGATCCTCAGTACTGACAACCTCCTAAATTGAATATGTGCCTCTGGTCATTTCCTTGTATGGATGTTTCTCAAATACGCATTACTTTTAAACATGCATGAGTTAAGTACATTTTTGCCCATGAGAAATTTTTCTCTTCCAGATTAAAATTTTTTCTTGTTCCCCTTGAATAGAACACCAAGTATTAAATGTATTTTATGGTTTCTTTGTGGGGGAAGAAAGCATTGCAAAGATGATTATTCAGGGCAGGATATCAGGTACAACAAATGAGTCACTGAAGGTGAAATAACAGAGAAATCGGAGTACGAGAGAAAAGATGTGTACGGGTATTCCACTATCAATTGCCACAATTAAGCAAACACAGCTATCTGTTAAGAATGAAAATTTTAAGACCTTGAACAGAAATTTACTTCTGTGAAGACAGCTTCTTCTTTAACCTGGAAGCTTCCCAACTACTGTGTAAACCTAAGTCTTACTCTGCATTCTTCAGCAGTTAGCTGGTATTTTTAGAGTCACACTGTTCAAAGTCTGTTCCAGGACACTCGGCATAAATCTGGGTTTAATTTTTAGCGAGCGAGTCAACTCTCCGTTACTTTGAAAAATAGAAAGTTAAGATCTCACGTATAACAGAAAGATTTTGAACAATATATGACATACTGGATATGGAGATGTAACACCTAACTGCACAGAGTCAATATTGCAAAGCCACTTGGGTTTTGCAATGTGTTTTCCAGGGCTCCAGGCTCCAGAAAGACTGATTAGCTGACATGTGGAGCTGAATTTAAGCTGACTCCCGTATGTGAGCACTGCACTCACCAAATCCTTTCAGAGCACAGACCACACCACACTGATACCTGGTACAATCATCAGCATCTTCTAGACCTATTGGGCTAACGAGCTCTGCTGTGATGTGCAGGAGTGGTAATGAGACCGTATTAAATACCTACAAAGACCTGTAGGTCTTGTAGAGCCACTCACTGGCTCCTCCACGCTGCGTGTCTCAGTGGCCTGAGTTCTGGGAACAACAGTGCAAAGTTTTCAAGGTTTATTCAGCAACATTTCTGATCCAGCATGGGTACAGTGCTTCATCTAATGAAAGCAATTCTACTGGTATCCCTGGACACCATATGTTCACAAACCTGGGCATTTATACCTACGCTTAGGTAATCTGCTCTCAAGTAGCCAAAGGCGGACTTCATGTCATACTTTGAAGAAATGGGGTTTGTATTTACAGGCTAATATCTGCAGACTAGGATTAACAGAATTAGCTAGCGATCAAGTATTTGAATAACCAGAATTTGTTTTCTGGTAAGAACACATTATTTCCAAATCACAGTTTGGTTTTCAATTGATGAGAGATGTCAACAAATTATTAGAGTTTTGATTTTTTTTTTTTAGTACTGCAGCCTAAGCACCTGTATTAAAATGTTTAGTTTTTTCTAACCATGAAGCCTTTTAAAAAAATGTTGATATACAAGTAATCCAGCTAGCCAACCAAGTATTTCTATCAGAAGTCTAGAATAGGCACTGTACATCAAAACACCAGAGATTAAAAGGCACACGATGTAACAATACCCATTTTGCCATACATTTAATCAGTTCACAAGCAAGCGGTTACTGTTACAGAAAATGTTTCCAAAAGACACCTATTTACTAAAACAGTATTAAAATTCATATAGCTACAGAAATGAGTTTCAAGTTTGTAGTATGAATGCCAGTGATCTTGCAATAATCAGTCAAGCTAGTTAGATATGAGTGTTAATTCCTGAAATTCAGAAGTGTGACTACTACTAATCTCTTCCCTTAATGCCTGGTGGTGAGAGTGTAGGAAAGGAGGATGAAGCTAACCTTCTTCAAACAGGTGACTCGCACTGCTCAAGGAATAGGACACTTAAATTTTTATTCCAGTTTAGACTATCTCAAGGCAGGGTGAGAAGAAAATACTCTACAGTGGATTTTAGATTATTCAAAAACCATGACGGAACTGCTACCGTACTGTTCTTAGTCACCATTCTTATGAGCAAAATATGAGACACATTCCTTCTAAAGAGGAAACAAAATGTGCAGTTTGGGTAAAACTAGTTTTAAAAGTTTTTTAAAAAACGTTGTGCAAAACAAGTGGCATGTAAGAACCAATGTTCTTAATCACTCATTTGTATTCGGTTCCGAGAATAATATCCATTGCAAACAACTACTCTTCAATTTAACACTAGCAGCAGTGAAAGTTAAATCCTTATAAACACCAACACCTGTGTCATCATTTATTGTTAGGGCACACACAACAGTAAATAAGAAGGTCTAACCAATACACTATCTTGCATTAAAGTTTCAAAACCCAAGCTTGTAACATTTTCTGACCTACTGGGAATTATATATTATCTCCAAAGCATCAATATCTAATACAGAAAGCTAATTAAGAGATCTACTACTATGAAAAATGAAAATTTTCCATCGAAACCATTTTCTATTGACCCAACACCAACTGGTTAGATTAACTCCTATTTAAAAATTGTTTATGCAGAAAAGTTATTGCTTGAGTGTAGAGACCCACACCTTCTGGTTCCTCCCCGTCAAGAGAAAGCTGATCTGTTTTTAACAGGGTGATAGTCAATAGTTTGGTAGGATACAGCAGTTAATAAGATGTGGTGCAGATACCAAAGGAGCAGGGAAGGTGCAGAAAAGAAATGAACAGGACCAGAGCAGAGGCAGCATTAGAAGGCCAGAGACAGCAGGCTGAGGGCACTCCCCAGCATGGCCCCACTTGGCCTGGCTGGGTTTCCTTCCCCAAGATACAACTTCCAGTAGCTACATGCCCTCTTACTAACAACAGAAGACATAGTCTGAGCAGAGTCATCATCAAAGGGACCATGTAAGGGTCTGGTCCTAAATCCATATTCACACAACTGGGAGAGCAGGAAAGGGTTCCCTAGAGAACATGTATTTCAGTTTCAACCATGGGTGTTTCCATGGATGAGATCTGAGCTTTGGAAAAATAAGAGTTGGAGAGACTGACTTGCCATTCAAAAGGACTGATATTACACACTGTATCATGATACTCTGTGTGGCATCCATACTGCAGGAGTCTCAAATTGTGATCCCTTTCAGTACCCATCAGCTATTTTCAAGCTTTAGGATTTAATTTCCAATTCAAAAATAGTCATAAAACAAATTAGTGGTGGTGAACTTCAGAGTCAAATCAGGAAGGGAAAAATTAAAACATAATTGAAGAACAGTCTAGTTTTTGGGAAGAAGCAAATTCATACTCAAAATGTAAGAATTGGATTATTAAGTAGAAAAGCCCATTTTCCTTCACTCTAATCTCTCATTCTCTTAATTTTGCAATTGCCCACACCTTAAAAATGGTGACATGAAGGAAAAGGGGATAATCTCAGACTGACTTCCTGTTTAACATCTTTGTTGGTGACATGGACAGTGGGATCAAGTGCACCCTCAACAAGCTTGCCAATGACACCAACCTGTGTGGTGTGGTCGACACGCTGGAGGGAAGGGATGTGCCATCCAGAGGGACCTGGACAGCCTTGAGAGGTGGGCTCGTGTGAACCTCATGAAGCTCAACAAGGGCAAGTACAAGGTCCTGCACGTGGGTCAGGGCAATCCCAAGCACAAACACAGGCTGGGTGATGAGTGGATTGAGAGCAGCACTGAGGAGGACTTGGGTGCATTGGTGGATGGAAAACTGACTATGAGCCAGCAATGTGCGCTCACAGCCCAGAAAGCCAACTGTATCCTGGGATGCATCAAGAGAAGTGTGACCAGCAGGTCGAGGGAGGGGATTCTCCTCCTCTACTCCACTCTTGTGAGACCCCACCTGCAGTACTGTGTCCAGTTCTGGGGCCCCCAGCATAAGAAGAACATGAACCTGCTTGAGCAGGTCCAGAGGAGGCCACGAAGATGATCACGGGGCTGGAGCACCTCTCCTGTAAGGACAGGCTGAGAGAATTGGTGCTGTTCAGCCTGGAGAAGAGAAGGCTCCAAAGAGACCTGATAGTGGCCTTCCAGTATTCAAATAAGGCCTACAAGAAAGATGGGGATGGACTCTATCGGGTAGGGTAGTGATAGGACAAGGGGGTAACAGTTTTAAACTGAAAAAGGGCAGGTTTATATTAGATACAAGGAAGAAATTCTTTTCTGTGAGGGTGGCGAGACACTGGCACAGATTGCCCAGAGAAGCTGTGGCTGCCCCCTCCCTGGAAGTGTTCAAGGCCAGGTTGGACGGGGCTTTGAGCAACCTGGTCTAGTGGGAGGTGTCCCTGCCCAAGGCAAGGGGGTTGGAACTGGATCATTTTTAAAGGTCCCTTCCAACCCAAATCATTCTAGGATTCTGTGACAAGTTACTGTGGATTCTACCCTTCTAACGAAGAGATGTAAATACTATTCTACTTGCCTGAAAATGCCTTAAGTCGTTGTTTAGGCACTACAGGTTTACATGGGAAAGAGTGTTGAAAGAGAGAACTCAACGCATTTAAATATTAACATTAAAGCAAGATGATGATCATCAACACAATTAACCATCTCAAGTCTTGAGCAAAATTTTCCAGTTATGAATCTTTACTACAGGGTCCTTTTTTAATCAATACAAGATGTTTAAACCCTACTATATTAACAACTTTTCCTGAACATATGCTAAATCCACGGAGAACTACTGTGTCAAGCATTGGCAATGGTTTGCTCTACTGAAGATACTGCCAACCAATTTACACAGGAGCGTTCATTTTCCACTGTGGGGAAAAAAAAGACCACTCTTACCTTCTTCAGATGAAGATAATTACTCAACTGATGAAGTCCCATAAAAAGAAGTATTTCAAATATTCACTTAAACTGAAACATTGAGGAGCATATACTTTATTTCCAATAGGTTTTGCATTATTACAGCTATTGCTTTCAAGTCCAGGTTGAGCTGACATTTCAGAATTACTTCATGTTAATTTTTTTTCATGATGATATCTAGAATAGTAGCATAAACCTCATTTTAAAAATAACTAGCTTTCCACTGTGAATTTTATCAATATAGCAAAGCTCAACAACTCAAGTGTCAGTCTATACTTGGCAAACACTGACTTTTTTGGAAGATTCTAAGATACACTCCCTTAATCTACCCTCCCTGCATTTTAAGATACATTTAAGAACCTCATTTGGACAAAACACAGGAACCATGAATTTCAGAAACCAAATTTCAGTATTAGCCACTGGTTTACTATGCATTAATGTTTGCAAGTAACTTCAGTTTGGCCATATGTAACACACTAATACTTGCTTATGTCCAAAGAACAAGAATTAAAGGTCAAGTAATGATTTAAAATAGATATATACATATACTTGATATGGGGTTTTTTTCCATGGGGCAGGGGGGTGCTTTCTTAATAGCTAATACCTTGCTATAATACCATTCAAGTTCAGTGGAGAAAATACCTTTCTGTTTTCTTTTCTGCAGTTGTTTTAACACCTGAAAGTAGCTCAATTTGTCTTATGAAATGTATTTATTAAGGACATCTAGTATACCATTCTCATTTAAAGTGATGTTAAAACATGTAACTAAAAAGCCTTTGAGTTCAAGACAACTGGTTCAAATTTAGCCAGTGTCTTTTATTTCACCATATTATATTCCAATGAAAGCTATTTTGGGAAGAGAGAGGGATAAAGCTGGAGCAAAACTGTTTTGGCCATACAATTATGGGAATACTGCTGTTATTCAGGCATCAGGAAATAGGAAACGTCACAAAAATTACTTCCTTACCTACATTTGTTAGAAATAAAGGAAAGATCTTCTTGATCTCTAGTATAAATGCTTATGATGCCAAAATACTGGATGGCTTGAATCCAGGATATTAAAATAGTTCTGCCTTTTGAAGTCTGAATTTTTTTAAATACTGATATCCCTTACAAGTCTAGAGATCAGCAATATTGTCCGTCTTACTCTACTACTCACTCCACTAGCCTTCTATCTAGTATCATAACAGCAGATATACATACTTATTACTTAGAACTAGGTTACGCGGTTGTTTTCCATCTTTTGTAATTCATTTCTCTTCCTAATGTTGGCAATGCTTCAGGAGTTATTTTGGAAAGTAAAAGATATTGGGAACCCTTAAGAGCCCAATTGATTACAATATTTTTCAGATGTCCTTAAAACTAACCTTTGCCTCTAAAATTTGATATGGAAAAAAGTTTTTACTATACACTATGTAAGTGAAAGTTAGAAAAATATGAAGCATAATATTACAGTACCACCAGAGTTAACACTAAACAAATCAAAGCATTTGATGAAAGCAATATTGAGCCTGAATCATACAGAAGTCATTTCCACCCTCCTTGTATACAAAACATCACATACCTTGTGAAAAAACAAACTAAACAGGAAACCCACTCTCATATTTATACAAGCTACTTTACATAGTAACAGAAACTACTGATTTTATCCAAGTAAGGAAAGAAAGAAAACAACTTTTTTTTCTGTAAAACATTAGTGTTCACAAGCAAGAAACATCATTTGTTTGACCTGTCCAAGGGGCTTTTTTATTATTATTGGAATGTCCTTTGTCATAAACCACACAGTTTCACATTCTGTTGACATTACATTTATGCGATCAGAGACGTATCAGACATTTTTCCTCTAAGAAAACCATGTGTTGCTATATTCAAGCAGACACTTTTTACATTGCCAACTCTCCAAAGCATGAATACAGGCTATAAAAATGTATCTACTAGTAAGGAATAAACATGTTTAAAAAAGGAGGAAAGGAGTAGACTCACACACTGCAGGTTTATCCTATGATATCATTAAGTTTTTTCCCCCCTCTTTTTTAGCACCCTGTAATTAGTATATAGCATTTATGACTTCTCATCCATTCAGTATCAATACTAACCAAATACAAATACTGGCATCAATGGTTTCCTAACAACTACAAATCCCCAAATTTGCTTGAAGAAATTATTATCAAATTCTTAAAGTTTCAGTTCTAAACACATGGGGTTTTGCTGCAGAACAAAAACTTTCATGGCATCCTAGAAAGAAGGGAGAGAAAAGATGATGGTGGGAGAAGGAACAGAGCACGCTGCTTTCATTCATGTAGTAGTGATGTCAACGCCTGCAACGGTAGTTGCTCTGACCTGTAGAGGCTCAAAGCTGGAGTGTTTTCCCAGAAATTTCCTTTATAAAAAGAACCTCTGCCAAATCACTAAAATATCCACAACGAAATGGCTTAGTAGGATTGCCAATTCAAGGAATCTATCCTGGAAAAGGCTGAAAGGAGGTGGGGAAGGGGTAGATGTCTTAAGAGAAAAACATCTATCCGTCAGAATCATAAACAGTCTCCAGCACGAGCATATTCGTGAAACAATCCAAGTCAGACTGCAGAGCCAAAGACAAACAGATCTCCTGCACTGGTGAGAAAAACAACAGGATTATACCTAGAGCCTAAGCTCACATTTTACAGCAGTGGGAAATGGTTTTGAAAAACTGACAAAAAAAACTTAATCAAGTCGCTTCCCCAAGACTTGCATACTGATAACAACTATAAATACCTGGAGTAGCAATTGTTTAACAAGCTGCAGCAAGATGGTCCATGTTTGAAAACAGAACATTTCCCCCCCCCCCCCCAAGTCCTCCATTATTACTGCAGCAGTCCTCCAGTTCAGCAATCAATTTTCTCTACACTACTATCACCATATAGACTACAAACATCATTTTTAGTATCCATACATCATGTACTAAAATGCTGAGAACAAGCAGGGAAACAAAAGACAAAATCCTGCCCCATGGCATGCAACTATATTCTAAATTGTGTAAAAACAGCTCTAGGTTTTGGGGAGGGGGGGTTGTTGGATAACCTTTTTTCATTTGCAAGACTGAAGAAATAGGGTATCTTATTACCCTTGCCTGCTAGAAAATGGTGCCTGTATTTCGGTAAAATAAAGCTGTTGACGTGTGCAATTGTGGTCATTATTAGGGCGATCACGTTGTTTTCATTCATTCATTCAGGATTTGCTAGAGGATGTCAGCTTCTGCAGCAGCAGCTGGCTTGACCTGGAGGAGGGGGAACAAATTCCTTGCAGCGCATACAGATTACAGGGTGCATTTCTTGATGGACCATTTATGATTTTATACATTGCACTCATTAAACCAAATCAAGCCATGTATGCTGCTAACATGGTTCACCGTGAGGCAAGCTCAAACAAGTTTAATGACGGAAAAGTCATTCAGTACTAATTTATAGTCTGATTTCTTAAGGCTAAAATAGCCCACAGATGAAGACGACTGAAACCACTTTCTAAAATTAAAATTTCCCCTCCAACAAAAAATTCATACGTAATAATGAAATACTTCACAGCTTTGCAGTATTTTTCCTTGCTTGCAGGTAACTGCCCACGTTCCGCCCTCTTCAATACACCTTAAGCACAGACCTTTATACACTGCACCACTACAATGTTTTGCTCCAGGTTCCCATAATTAAATAATTTACAGTATTCATCATCAGCATCATCCCTATTCGCATGCACTGATTTTTTTGTTTTGCCTAGTTTCCCATTAGCATTTTCCAAAGGTTAAAGGAGGAAAAAAGGAAATGTGCATTTAGTATTTCATACAGTAGGAAAAATAGGATCTTTAAAATTTTAAATAGAGCTTGAATGAAGCAAAACCACTGAAGCTCAGTTCCATTTTCAAGCACGCAAAAACTTCTGCATAAATAGATGATATTTTTGAGAAACAAGTTATGAAGTATCCCCGTTCAGATTATAATACAACTGATTTGGTCATCTGCATAAGCACAAATATTGTATAGGGTAAATTAACTCCATGCGTAACTGGCAGCGACGTTTTGCTCATTTGCAAAATGCTGCCCATGTCCTAGGACCATTCTAATGACAGATTTGCTGAAGTTACAAATACTACAGATTGTAAGGTTTTACTACACATTAAAACTGAAAGGGGGGGTGGGGAGAAGGTAACAGATTCCACTGCTACAAAAGACGTTGGCAACCAACACAGACCAATTTGCCACAGAAATGAAACACAGTAAGACTTAAGGAAGGGACAGAACAAGCAAGGGGTATTGAACCACATAAAACGTTCCCAGAAAGAGATGATGTGTGATACCTGATAGCTACAGCAGGATAACATAAAAAGTGCATTTAGTCTGATTCATTCAACTGCTAAAGCGATGGGGGAAAGGGGGGGGGGGGGTAGGTAAGATGGCCACGGACACTTTTAACACATTCAGTAATTTAACAGACAACCTGACGCAGGTTAAGTTGGACTTGCTGGGAATCAATTTTACATCTTAAACTTTACAGGCCCATTTTGGCCACATCGGGGTTTTGGGGGGGTTTTGGGGTTTTTTACAGTCTCAAGGATTCAGTATGAAATATCACAAGGAGACAGACTGTCATTTGTTTTTAAGCATCTCAGTATGAGCATTTGCTTTTTGTTTTGGAGTCTGTGCTTGAAAACATTACATATTTTAACCTAGGATGTTACCAAAACGCAGTCTTTAAGAAACCGAGCTCTGCAAAAGGAAGAGCGTTTGAGGCTTGGTTTTAACACACACTTAAGAACTGGGTTGTGACACCCCAGATACACATCTAACCCATTAACAACCCTTACGAAATAATTACACCTGTAGACAAGGAAGCGAGTTAATTTTAGCCTCGTCCGTCTGTTACACACATCCACTGCCAGAGCCCGTGCAAGAAGGCGCAGGAGCAGCAGCACTGCGGCCGGAGCCCCTGCCCGCTCCCCTCCGCGGAGGGGCCGGGTTAGGGCGGGGGGACGCCGGCAGCCCCCCAAGGGGGGCGGCGGGGCTCGTCCCCGCTCCGCTATGCCGGGGAGGCACTTCCTCCCGGGGCCGGCGCTGGCCGGCGGCGCGGGGGGAGGACGGGGCTGTTTTTCCCAAGCTGGATCTCCACGTCGCCCGAGGAGGAGGAGGATGACATTTAAGCGCTCGCCCCCCTCCCCGGGGGAAGGCAGTGGGACGAGGTGCTTTCCGCCGCTCCGCTGCCCTCCTGGCAGGGCAAACCCGGGCACGGCACCTGCCCGCTCCCGGGGCTGGGGAGGGTGTTTTAGGGCTCACCATCGCCCCCCCCCCCCGCCCTCTAAGACCCCCGTGGGGCTGCTCCCGCCGGGCCGGCAGCCCCCCGGGCTCCCAGCCCCGCTGGCCCGGGGGGGAGGGGGGGGGGGCGGGCAGTGCGCACCCCCTTATCCCCGGGAGCTGAGGCCGGGGGTGCCCGGAGGCAGGGCGGCCCCCGCCCGGCCAGCACCCCCGGGGGGCAGGGAAGCGGGACGCCGGCTTTGTGCCGGTGCTTTACCTCTGTACACCGGGGAGCTGGGGCTCCGTCTCTCAGGTGAGCTGCTCCTCCTGCTGCCGCCGCTCTCCGGCGAGCGCCGCTGCCTGCCCTTCACCCGGCCCGGCTCCGCCGCGCCGCCTCCCGCCGCCAGCGGCGGCGTCGCGCTGGGCGGCGGCGGGCTGCCTCCGCCGCGACCCCCGCCGCCGCCCCCCGGCCCGGTGTTGCTGCCCACCGAGGCGGAGGGGGACCGGGTCGGGCTGTGCTGGTTGCCCCGCAGGAGCTGGTACGGGACGGTCGCCCGGATGGGCTGGAGCAGCCGGCTGGTCCCCGCTGCGCCTCCCCCGGCGCCGTTACCGGGGCCCCCGGCCGTGCCGCCGGCGGCAGTGGGGGACCCGGCGGCGCCGCGCCTCATCCTCTGCGGGGGGGGCTGGTGGTGAGACGGGGGGGTCTGCGAGGAGCTGGACGAGGAGGACATGGCGGGGATGCGCAGGACCCGGCGGGTCACTCGTTCTGGAGGCTGCGGGGCGCCCGAGCTCGGCCCCCGGCACCCCGCATGCACCGGCCGGGGGGGGGGGGGGGGGGGGGGGAGGGAGGGAATGAGGAGGAGGAGGAGGGGGGAGGAGGAAGGAGGGAGGGGGCGGGGCGGGACAAGCGCTTCACGGCCCGAGGGAGTCTCCCCGCCGCCTGCCCAGCTGCCCCCGGCGCTTCCTATCGGCGACGGCGGCTGCTCCCACGCCAGGCTCTGGCCATCGCTGCCCGCCCCAGCGTCGTGGGCACCGGGGGCGCTGCCGAGCCCCGCGGCCGCTCACATCGTACAGCGCCGCCGGCTCAGGGCGGTCAACGGCGGGGCGCGACGAGGGCGCACGCAGCCGGAGGGGGTAGGATAGGGAGGGGGGGAGGCGCTCGCAGCCAGCTCCTGCTCCTGCCCGCGCCAGCGCCCGGGAGCCGCGGCCAGCACCATCCGCTCCCCGCGCCGCCCTGCCTCCGAATGGCACCGCGCAGCCCCGGCGCCCGGCCGCGACAGGCAGGGGCGACAGCCGAGCACTACCATTGGGCGCCGCCGCCGCGCCAGCTCAGGCTCTATTGCCCAGAGGCGCCGTCGCTCTCGATTCTCAACCAATGAGAGGGCGGTGCCGCGCGGCGGAGGCGGGGCGGCGCAGCGGGGCGGGCCCGCCGTCGGGGGCGGGGGGGCGGGCGGAGGGAAGTGGGATGTGGCAGTGGCGGGAGGGGCGGGGAGGCGGCCCGGGGGGGCGGGGCCGGCCGCGGCCCGCCGGGGGCGGTGCTGCCCGCCGGGGGCGGTGCTGCCCGCCGGGGGCGGTGCTGCCCGCCGGGGGCGGTGCTGCCCGCCGGGGGCGGTGCGGGCCCTTCGGGGCGGTGGAGGCGGGCGCGGCTGCCCCCGCCGGCACGTGGCCCGGGCGCTGTCGGGGGTGGCGGCTCAGCGTGGCGGGGGTTGGGGGGGCGAGAGAGTAGCCGTTCCGAGGGCTCGGAGCCCCTGTGCTCGTCCCGCTTTTCCCTCAGGGCAGCGGCCGATTTCTGCCCGCCAGGCTGCCTCCGCCCGGGCCGCCCAGCGCGGGGTGCGCAGGCGGCCGGTAAAAATGGCCTCCCCCGGCGGTTCCCCACCGCCTCCGGGATTCGGTGCGGTGGGATGGCCGAGCCCGCGGGGCTGAGTAAATTGGGAGCACTGGGTTGTACTGGCAGTGGGAAGGGACGACAGCAGCCCCCGGGGGACCTGTTCAGTAAGGTGCTGAGGCGCGCTCTTGAGTTTAAAGTTGACTTCATGAGGATGCTGACTTGATAGTAACGAAAGAGAGCAAGGACTCTCAACCAAGACTTGCACTAGCCCGAATCCCAGAAGACTCTACCTCTCACCCACTTTCTCCACTCCCATGCGGGGAAGGCTCAGAAACAGAGCCAAAATCACCTGCAATGAAGTTTATGCACATCCATCGTGTGTGACTGTCAAAACTTTACAATAATTTTTCTTTCGCTAAAAGATCAAAGCGTCAAGTCTAATTAAGTGTAGTTTCATCATTTCGTATAAGTGTATATGGAATATATATGAATATTTTCCTAATGTACATCCAAAACCACTTTTCAGAGAATGTCAAGAGGAAAATGAAAAGTTTTACAGCGGTATTAAGAAAAGTGTTTTTGTTCTAGGACAAGGAGCTCCCACTAGATGAATTGATAACAATAGACAATGGGACAGAAAGAAAAGATTAAGATGAGTAGCTTAATAGCTAAGAAAATAAATGGCTATAAGATCAGAAAGATAAGTTGAGCTGAGTCCATTGAGAGAGCAGTGCTTATGTTGGCTCTGACGCAAATGGTATGCTAATGGAGGTGAAGGAAAAATGCGGTGAGTCTTGTTGCTTCGTGGAGGAAGCTAGCTCAGTGTGATGGCCTCTCAGATTCAAAGTGCAGGCTTTAAGAGAACCAAAAAGACACAGAATATAGGTAGAAGTAGAATGGTTGGTGTTTTAACAAGCTATATTCTACTATATAAGATACTGCCTTCCAATCCATCAGTAATCAAGTAAAAGTGTCACAGAATTAACTATATCCCTTGTACTCTTTTTGATTATATGATAAACACTCCTAATTGTCTTGTAGCACACTTCAGGCTACTGCTGTCCCTACCTACCCTTATCCCTTGGTAGCCCAGGAACCAACCCATAGTCCCAACGAGAAACTATTCTAGGAAAATGCATCTATTCATGGGCTGTTAACGAGACTTTGTTTGCACTAGCACCATGTGATGCAGTCACCGTGGTTATGTTACAGAAAGGGTTGGAATAATACACCCCACATCCACATGAACATGTGCTCAGTCAACAAAGCCACCCGTATAAATTAATTTTAAGAAAAATCAGCAACCATATATTTTTCCATTAGTCCAGTCTTTTTTTTTTTTTTTTTTTTCTGCTAGCATGAGCCAGATTTGTTTGTAAAACTGTGGTGTAGAGACTTCTTCCCCCAAGGATTTTGCACTGTGCTTAATCACAGCTTATGAAGTCTATCTAGTTTATTTTTTCTGCTTCACTGCACTGGGATCAAAATGGCTGTAAAGCAGTCACCTGTAGAAGTAGTCTGCCCACACTAATACCAGTCATGTTTTAAACAGCATGCACGTTTTCCTAAATCTGTAACTTTGTCAGATAACATTGCTGATACAGTAATGTCTTATAGACCAAAAATCATTCGGTGTCAGCTGAGAGAGAAGGTGCATCTTTGACTAGGACAATAGCTGATACATTACAGCTATTGCCCGTGCTCAGATTTACATCAGATTAAAATAAAGATGAACTAGTATAACTCTTGAATTTAGCTGTTTAGACACTATTCTACAGTCCCTGCAAATACTGCCATCACGTTCTTCCCTGTCAAAACAAGTGAAGTATTTGAATAGGAAGAATAGATGCATAAAGACAAGGTAAACGTGTGACACAAAGAAAATCCCACAAGCCCCAGAACAAAACCAAGCCCCCCCGCCTCTACCCCCCACAACCAAACCACAAGACACAGCAGTATAAAATATCAGTAGCAAAAAAAGTTACCAAACAAGCTGATGACCATGCCACAACCTTACAGTCCAAATTGAACTGACACATTGCCTTCACAGCCTTCAAAGCAAGCAAAGAAGAGAAGGTCCACTGGGGCCGCTTCCAGTCAAACTGTTACCAGGCACGTCAACAGCCGTACAGGGGAGACTTTGCTCCCCAGAAGTTATTTCCATCTTCATCCCTTTCTTAACTAGAATTAGCACACATAGTATAACATCATCATGCCATGTGCCCAGGAAAGAGTGATTTCAGAAGAGATAAAGAAAGTATTCTTCCTTATTTTAAAGTGGTACGCCAACTGCTGAATTTTTCATTATGTTTTCAGTCTAGGTTTCAGAGTACTTCCTTCAGGGAATACCATTGCTCTGTAATATTCAGAAGATATAACTGGGAAAGCGAAGCAAAAACTGAACTCCTGTCAGAATCTTCCTATCTTTCAAAAACCCATGTTTGCCTTAAATACCTTGAGACAACTTTTCAAAAGCCACATAAGATGCATTTCTTGCTTCTCTTTTCCATTTTAAGAAACTACTTTGTCAGATGGCATGTGCTTAAAGGAGTTTACACTGGAGGTAACGGGTATTTCTAAAACTTAAATCCTTTTGGGTGTCCTTAGCATAGCTTCTGGGAGAGGCATCCTGAAAGCAGTGGAAATTATGCATCACAGGGAGAGCATGGGAGCAAGGGAGTGAACTCAAGGAGTGGGGCAATGACAGGCAAGTGTGGAGCAAAGCTACAGACATCTCTCCTACTATTATCAGTTACTAATGGGTTCATCTCTCAAGGGCAGAAACATGTTTACTTGAATGCCATGAGCCATGGAAGCCCAGAAGGTTTAAGCAGTCACTAGACACTGTGCAATCCTAATCCTTATTTTGTTCCTACTTGAAGGTTTTAGAGAGGACAAACTCTTCAAATCTTGACATATCTTTTGTTTCTAAGCACTTACCTGGGCATAAGGCCATCAATACTCTGATCTCAGTGTATCTAGCTGCTTGTTTCATTATTTTTATGTCTCTCTTATCTCCCTCTGTCTATGTTTTCTTTGCTGCCCTTAGTCCACTCTACTTAGAATTGAGACCTTTGTGATGGTCTCCAAGGTTTTCACACAGCACCTAACACAAAATAGTAATGAGAAAGGGTGCATTTATCTTCACGTATCTTCAAATCCATTCCCCTGTATTTCATTTATTTGTAATGAATATACAGTTGGAAATATTATGTTTGGGAAGAGAGAAATTACGAGATGAAGTACTTACATCCCAGTAATATCCTGAGACAACCAGAAGGCGTTAGCTGTGGCCAATGACTAGAACAACCCCAGACAACACAAGGCATAGCTCTCAAATGATAAAACTGGGTCTAAAATAAGCTTGCCACTTTGCACTTGCAGCATCCCTGGGCAGGAATGGGAGCGCCGCCTGTAATTAGGTCCCCTGTGTGAAATGCTGCTATCTGACACTGAGTAGCTCTGCTGAAAAAGGAGTGGCAAATTTTCCTAGAAAATGTCTATCTCAAGCTGCGGAGGTGTTGGTTTTGGTTTTGGCCTGTTTTGCCTTTAAAAAAGAGCTCTAGCTGGAACAAGACAGTCATGGGAAAAGCAAAATAGATGGGATTATTTTTACTACAAGGCTTTTTGACAGCTGGACACTGCCTTTATCAACCACACTCCATCTTCTCACAGCTCCCAAATGTTCAATGGCACAGATATGATCTCAGATCAGCTGAGGGCTCTCTGTCCACAAGCTTCTTGGGACTTACCTTGCAGTTATGGCCTTGAATTCTCCAGGGCTGCTGATACAAAGTCATTATCCCCACTGCTGGTTTTGTTGACACTCACCAGGGAAGAGGTTGGAGTTGAGAAGTCTGAGTGAAATGCAGAGGAGTGAGAAATGGGGCAAGACATTAAAAAAAAAAAAAAAAAAAGAGGGAAAGTATTTTGGAATGGGTAGGAAGGCCAGGATTCAGGGACAGAGAATAAAGGAGAGCAGGAGCCAAAATGGGGCAGGTAGAGGCAGGTAAAATTCCTGCCTCCCCATTTAGTGCCACCTACAGCACTTCCAACTCATGAAGACTTTTAAGTCTCTACAAGCTCTAGTTATCTTCCAACAACAAAAGGAAACCCATTGCTCATCATCCAGTTTAGGGCCAAACTTGTGGTCAAGTGTTAGATTTCCTTTCCTCGAGTCTTTTTTTTCCTGGAGATGGGGAAAAGGCACTAAGTAAAAGAATGTTAGACCTGTGGAGTCCAACAGTATTTATACTAGGTCAAATTAGTATCTATGAATACTCACAAACTGGAAAATTTCAGAATTAATTTTAGCATCAAATTTCAGCAAAAAGGTATAGTGCTGGCTTCTTAGTCAAATGCCAAATGTTACTGTATTTCATTTGGGTGCACAGGATTGTCACTATGAGTAAGGACTGCATAATGAACAAGCCAGGAAACTACAGAAAAAGAACCTTAAGATTTTCCCTTAAGAAAATTGAATAGCATTTTGGATAATTGCCTTTTTTTCCTGTCTGCCAGAAGCTTTTTTGTGATACTGAATAACTCACTTAAACCAGAACCTGCCCATTAACCATTACTTTTGTTATAAGAAAATCTTATCTCATCTGGAATCAGACCTGCTGCTGCATCCTCTTCTCTTCTTCAGGAAAATAGGCCAACCACTCGGGACTTTTGAATTATGTATTCCTTAGGCATCTGGTTTAACATAAAGGTGAACATTCAACTCACAGCTAAAATCACCAATCCTTCTTCTTTCCAGGCTCCTCATTCAGTCTGAAGTTTTTCTTTCTATCCATTGGTACAGGTAATTCCATTCAACACTTTTCTTCAGCTAACAAGTCAGCCATGTCAGACTGTACCCCACGAGAAGCTGAGTTTTCTCCAGCCAGCAGCGCTGCTCTATGTTGCTGTTCCGAGTTTGGTCACTTGACTCAATCACCATCTCCATCCCCTTTCCCCAGTTCATCACCTAGGAAAAAAAATCCAATTGTCACAGCTGGGACTAAGCCCAAGTCCCTTCACAGGAGTAGCTGATGGCTTTTGCACATTTGTTTTCTTCTTATTCCATTTCTAGGCAATCAGTATGAGGACACTTGTGGCCAAATTTGTGTGGTTGCTGTACACCAAAGTGAAGCTGATTGAAACAGTGTAAAATGGTAAGTATTCTGATAACCTGTTGTGTCAAATGTAATAGATGCTTCTAGCATTTTTTACCTTAATTTCTCTTGCCAGTGTCTTATCTGTAGAATATCAATAATAACAATAATAGCTAAATAATGCAACACTTAATGCTGCATGGACATAATGAAGATAATTCTTCCTATTTATAAAACACCCTCATGCTACATCATAGAATCGTCGTGAGGAAGCAAATTACATTTTCAGAGTAGCTTAGGTACTCTATGTTAAGTATGATGGACAGCAAAAGTACCTTGAATTGAAAAGGTAGAAAGAGTAAGCAAATATGAGTAGCAATTTGAATATATTCATAATGCTATATTTATTACTAATCATACCAAATATAATAAATGAAAGGCATCATTCATGTGAGCAGTTACCTTGCTAAGGATATTAGAAAAGCACAAATGTGCTGTATAGTACTTTGATTTATATGGCATTTTACTTCTTAAATGAGCAGTGTCTGCTTAACAAGGTAGATTTGAAGCCATTATGATCCATTAGAACAGTTGTAAGCGTCTGATGGTAGAGTCCCTGACATCTTTCCATTAAGATTTCTTGATTTGGTCTATATCTGGTTTTGTGTTATTCTTCTGGAACTGCGTTAAACATGAGTTCCCCTACCACACCAGTGCCCTAGCTGTTGGGTTTGTGCTGCTGTTAAAAAGGGTACATTTTGACAATACTGATTTAAAAGGCAAATCTGAGGGTTTGGGAACTCCAGCCTCCGTTTCAGAGTCCTGCTCTGGATTTCCTCTACTTCTTTATTTATCCTACTTTACTTTTTCTTACAGATAAAGCCTTGTTCTCTCTTCCTTGTTCTTTCTTCTGCACAACAAACAGCACTGAACTTTATTTGGAGCTTGTCACCACTGTTCCTTTACCAGCCAAATGGGATGCTGTTGAGTGACACAGTGGACTCCACAACCACTACTGGGAAGTAAACATGCTGTCTCTATATCCTCAAAGTAAAAGAATATTATCTTGTCAAATAGATTTTGCAGCCTGGTAAGAAGAATAAGAACAAAACGTATTAGAGAGCCACATTGTGTAAAGAATTTTAGGGTTTGCTACTCCGTAAGTGATGTACTCTTAGTAAGGATGTTCCATTTTGAGAGTTTCTATGCATACAACAGGTTATGGGGCCAGAGCAGAGTCACAGCACTGAGACGAAATGCTGGAAATAATTATTATTTCCAGGCAGGTAATATATTTGCCTGTAGAATAAATATTTACTTGTAAATGTGGTTTGTTGGTGTGACAGCTATAAAACAGGCTTTAGCAGTTGCCTAATGCTCATTTACATACAATAAAAGTGCATTTACATAACACTAAGGAACAAACCTGTAAAAACAAGGAAGCGTTCGGTTAGTTTAAAAGTATACTGTTGAGGTGGCATGGTATTTAAGTGAAATATATGATGTATTTCTGTTTAACTGCATGTTTCCTTGGGTTTGTGGGTTCATGTCACAGCCTTAATTGCATTTAAAAGCATGTTTGGGGATGTGAATTTCCTTTGTAGGTTTTACATCCCAAACTAAAATAGAATGCAAAACTTAGGCATCATTAAAAGAGAGACAAAGGAAAGGGAACTGCTAGTAGGTCTCAGCAGCTGGGATAATCTCCCACGGGGAGAGGTGGAAACCTTATTCCATGAGTCATTTAATACCGAATAAACAAAGCACTGGAGAATAAATTGTAAGGCATGATTTTTTTGTTGTTCATTGACAGAGGGAGGGCTACTTGACTTAATGGAGCTTTTCCTTTTTTAAGTTTTGTAGTAGTAGAAAGCATGGACAATATTATGGGTATAGATTTTTTTTTTATTTCTCATTGTCAGTTTGGTTCTTGATGTAATTGTAATATAGTAAAGGCATGAGTAACTTTAGCCCTTGCACTGTGAAGTAAAACTCTATTTGCAAGATCGAGCCCTCAAGAGCTGCTGAAATTCAGGATCCTCTTAGAAGTGGCCATCACTGATGTAGCTACATGGCGTTTTAATTACAGTTCCATGAAAGGTTTTGCACGCCCAACTATCACAGGTCCTGCTATTAAATGCTACGCTTTAGTGACAAAGCTCTGAGGAAGACAGCTGAGTAAGCTGTGTATGCTGGCACGGCATGCTCTTGGTCTCCAGTAGAATCCAGGAGACTGATAGGAGGCAACAAATAACCCCTTTGCATTGGTACAGTAGGAGCATGTCTGTAATCAAACATAATTACAGAATCACTACCAGTCAGAGCTCTTATAGTCTTGCCTGCATTCAAGGACAGCATTATTGCAACATTTATTACTCTCAAGAGTAGCGTGAGATTTATGGGACCTTGGAAAGAAAAGTGTTATTTGGCACATCGATGTGTTATTTGCCCATAAAGAGAGTTCTTTCTTTGAGAGATCAGAGCAGTTCCGATGAAGCACATCTTTTGGATAATTTCTTCAGATTCTTTGTAGTCTTAAATGACAAAAGGCCCACACATTACTTGAAGAAATTATTTCCAAGCTTGTCATGTGCAAACCTGGACTGACCAGCCAGGTAGATGTAGGCACATGTAATTTCCCTGATGCTTGAGATATAATGTAACCACTACTGTTGGAGACAGAACTACTACATTCAAATAAACAGCTGAAATCAGTGTCATCATGCAGAAACTGGTCTCTTTGATGCAATTGTTCAGTTATTATAAGCCCAGGATGAAATGTCTCAAGGGGAAGACCTTCTCCTATAGTACTGAGTTATGGCTTTGGCTCTTCCAGCAGACAGTGTATCTATCTCTGTTATGTGAGAGGCAATGTTAAACCAAAAATGTATTTGGAAAAAGGACGATATGTGAGATCATAAGAAGTATAGAGAAGGGGAGTAAGAAGTGCAGTTGATCATGCAACGGTAGAAGCTGTATCTCTTAAATTTGGGAAGAAGAGGAAAAAAAAGAAATTTTGGGGGACTTCTAGGCTTACAAGAGGACAGAAGACAGCTCTGAATTCAGAAGTGGATGTGGGTGGGCAAGCAATGGAAGAAGAAAAATCTTGTTACCTTAAAAATGTTACTTCAAAAGGTTTGGAAACCAATTAATAAAACCACCTCAAAGCTCCCCAAGGAAATTGTATGCTTTGTTCTACAAGTTACATAGGTGATCTGCAGAGTTGATCTGGAGGGCACAGAAGTTCATACAGACTACTCCCCATACCAAGCCTCTGAGGTTAGGAGAGTCAGCTCCTCTGTTTGTGCATATGGCGACAGTTCTGCCAAATACTTCTCAGATACAGCAGCGTTATCAGTGAGAAGGATCTAGGCTGCCATGCAAAGATAATCCTCCCAGTGGTGTGTCAGGCTTGAGGAAGGGTGTGATTATCATTCCAGAGGAGTGTAATGTGAACCTCTGCCTCCCATTCAGCTGAGTGGTGGCTAGATCAAGGAGGCTTCTGCTCTTTGCTCACTCTTTCTTTCTTTTCTTCTCTTTCTTTCTTTCTTCTTCCTTCCTTTCAGCAAGCAACTTATCTTCATATTAACTTATTTTACCACGTACATTTAAGATGCCCAAAGAGTCATCAAAAGCCCCAAGGCACAGTGGCCCTTGGAAATGGATCTCTAACTAGACCATCAGCACAGTAATAGGTAGATGGGAGTTTCCCATCTTGGGGCGCTTGGGTGGCTACTGGCTCTGATTAGCATCTTACAATGACAGGTTTTCTCTGAAGACAGTCTGGTGGAGTCTTTCGCTGGACTGAATCAGCTCTGCTAAGCCTCGTGTTTCAAGACTTCTCTACCAGCCACAGCCTGGGACGTACAAAGTTCTAGTCCCCACATAAGGGTGACATGGCACTTCCACACCTTTGATTGAACAGGTCTTAAAGATGGATGTTGCCTGTTCTGTCACTTCAAGGAAGCAGGCCCTCATCTAATGAAATCAGGTGTCTGCTTCCCCAGGTCTCCTGAACTCCTGTGTGTCCTTTGTTTTTTCATGGGAAGGACATCAAACACCAGATGGAAGAATGGTGATCCTCTAACCACATTGGGCTGTGCTTATTTATGGGTCATAATCCAGAAACAAAATATTTGTGTTTGTTTGGGGTTTTGTTCTGGTCTTGCAGACCAGTAGCAATGATGGAGTTGAGCCTGGAATGTAATACACAAAAAAATACAGAAAAGTAAAGCCAACAAAACTCAAGATTAAACAAATAACTACTGCATGACAACAGCAAGTGAGCTTGATCTTTTAAAACCAGACAAATTTCTGTACCAAAGCCCCTTTCCTCACTGCGGGTTGCATAAAGGAAGGAGCAGAGGCAGCTGCAACCACCTCAGCTTCGGAGATGAGGCTCCCAGTAGTCAGTCCTGCAAGAAAACACCTGGCTGGCCGTAATGAACATTCTTTTCTAGAACGTTCCCTGAGCCCTGCTGGCAAGGAAATATACCTGCCTTATAAGAGAGAACATAAAAATGCAGTTTTCAAACAGCACATAATTTGACTTACAAAAGCTTTCCTTAAGGGCAGAATTAATTATATATCATACAGATCTATTATATATTCTGTTTATACAATTATAAAGCATTATGGTTAATTAGTTGTGGTACAGACTCCTGAAGCAGAATCTGGTTAGAGAATAAACAAAATGCTCAGTCATCTGCAACAGTGGTTAACAACTTGCACTTTCATATCACCTTTCACACTGAACTCTCTTGAAGTGATGTAGAAGTTATGCAATCCAGTGGGCCTGAGTTTTATATTTTTGGGGTTTTTTTGTTTCATATAAAATCAGAATATCCTGATTATATCTGAAATGACCTGGGATTCTCACACCTTTAAGAAATTAAATTCAGAATATTCCCTAGCCAACTTTAATTCAGCTGTTTTTCCCATTTACTGTCATAGCACCTGAGTGACCTAGTGGTTAATCATGATCCTATTATGTCTGGCATTGTATATACACGGAACATAAGTACTTCTCCATCCCATTTTCCTCTCCTGATATATAAAGCTCTGACTGGCAGCAGTGGGAATCTCTATCTGCCTCACTATCCTAAAAATAGGGGTGAAATCATGATTGTGAAAAGATTTTGATTGGACTGATGTGTGCAATACTGCATAGGTTTGGTTTTCCAACTGTATTTTTACATTATTTTAATGCGATGAAATGAGCTGACATGCCACAATATTAATGCCTCAAACCATCTGACATCTTTGAACTTAATTACTTTTTTGCCATCACATTATTTAGTGCTGAGTCTTATTATTGTCTATATGCTGCTACAGGTGTCTGGGGAGAATAAGTGTTTTTGGAAATCTCATCAGTGTCATGTGAGTAGAGCTAAAAAAAAAATAAATTAGTATTATTTGTCTGTCAGGGGATATTGTACTAGTTACTGTGCACTCCCAGAAAAGCTGTTCTTAAAGCAAAAGAGCTTGTAATATTTATAAGAGAAATTGAAGTAAGAAACAAGAAGGGAGCAAGAGTGGTGTTAGAGTATGTATTTAGTATAAACTAAATAAATAAACTATCTATACTGCAAAATGTAGCACACAACATATTTACAAATCTACAAATAAATTAAAAAGAGCACTCCCCAGTGAAAATGCCACAGACTGATACCAATTCTCAGTTTCCTGAATGCATCATGACAGCAGTGGGATTTGAGATAACTTTGAAGGAAGGCTGCATAGGTTTTTTTTACAGTCTATTTTAGGGATAGTTCTCTAGAAGAAAGCCTGAAAGATGTGTATGAAAGAACTTCTGAGAGAAAGAGTTGTATGGGCAACTGAAAATGGCATTGTCCACTTGGAACAACGAACTGCACAGTAAGATACAAGATAAGATTATAGATGAGCGCCCAATGGATGCCCCTAACTTGTATTCAGAACAGCAATAAAGGGGAATGCCAGGAAAGGTTACAAAAAGAGGCTGATAAAATCAGAGAAAGAATTCAAGAAGGTCATCTTGACTTCAGTGTTTTAGGCTCAAGGGGAAACCAGGTATGTGTAATGAAAAGTGGAGAACTTGCATTGTAGAAATGATAGTTGCATTGATGCAATCACAAGAAATCACCTAAGAAAACACACAAGTAGAATAATAAGAGGTAAAAACAGAGCCTGGTGAGATATCTGTTGAAAGAGAAAACTGGGATGGAGATTTCCCATGGCTGAAAGAAAGGTTAAGGAATTGGCAATGATTTGGAAAAGAAAACAAGAAAAGACAGAGAGTCAAGAAAGGACAAGATTTCAGAGTCACAGTATGATCACTAATGTCACAGTCTGTGGAGATGGAAGGAGTCCTGAGACTTGGACACATCATTAACAGTGACCTCAGAAGAGCCAAGGGGAGTGTACACAGCTAAATTAAACACAACTTGGGAAAAGGTGAAGTTGGCAAAAAGCCATCCAAAGTAATTGTTTCAGGCAGTGCCTTATTTTATTTTAGAAGTTATGGACTGGAGGAAAACTCAGCAGAAATGCGAGAGCAACATGAGGTCAAATACAGGATTTTTAAAAATATGGATGAGACAGACATCCTTCTATGTATGTTGGGATGGCCACGAAGAGTTAAGAAAAACAAAGAACAAGGAAAAAAATCCAAGCAAATAGAAAATTACAGGATTACCAGTAAAGGAGGAGGGGTAAAATGAAAATAAGAATTAAGAAGATAAGAATTGCCAGGATAAGGGATCAGGAGAGAGAGGAAAAAGTGGGAGAGTGGATGAAAGGAGAAAGAATGTGGATTTGTTGATTAGATCTTCTCTTGAAAAATAAAGAACTGATAACATGGAAAAGAAGATAGCAGAGGTGTGCGAAGTTGATTTCAGGAGAGCATTATTTAAATGAAATGCTTGTATTTTACAAAGCAAATATATTTTTAGATTATAAACATGGAGAAGTCATTACTTAATTTGAATCAATGTGACAAATATGTAAAAAGTAAAAAACTTTCTCCAATCTCCAATGTCAGAAGTATAAATAACACTAAGATCCTTGGATGGTGACAAAACGTTTAAATATTATAATGTCTTTGTGTGGGAACTGATTATTTTTCAAGCAACTATCAGAAAGCTGATGTTTGTCTTCTTCTGCCACTCAGGAAATATGTGTCTGTGTAGATGAAAACAAGATAACATTTTCAAAAATGTTACTCCTTAGTATAAATTAACATTTGAGTTGACACAAAGAGATCTAAAAAAAAAATTAGAAGTTTTATTCCTGTGTTTTATGCAAGTGGAAGTCCACTTTTGCTATTAGTGTTTTGCCAGCTCCCAGGCATTTCCCTGCTTCCTTAATAGCCCTGTGATAAATAGCCCGTAACTGCTGTGTAAACGTCATTTCGTGTATCTGCTTATTATTCTCACATACCTATAAATAAAGACTCTTGCTGCTTAATTTTAGCAGTGACAGTGATCAGACACATTGGGGTAGAAAAGATTTAGAAGCTCAGCTTGTCCATCCAATCGTCTGAAAAGCTGGAATTTTCCATCCAGTGGAGGTTTAAATTCCCAAGTAAAACAGCTTATCTTCTTTCAAGTGGCAAACTTTACAAAGAAGTGTTCTCATTTACAAATTCCCATCGAACAGTTTATTAAATATAAATTTCAGTATTTTATTGCTATTTTCCATATATACAAGTCAGCTATGCTAGATAACACTAAAAATATCCCACTTTATTATACGCAAGTGAAGAATTTTAATTGGCATTAGTTTCGTAGAAATACTCAAGATCTTGTATACCTATACAAGAGTCTTACGTCCAAGCCACTATGTAAAGAATAACT
This sequence comes from Strix aluco, assembly GCF_031877795.1. Lineage (NCBI taxonomy): Eukaryota > Metazoa > Chordata > Aves > Strigiformes > Strigidae > Strix > Strix aluco. The sequence goes on along the minus strand of NC_133931.1, from coordinate 132,282,772 downwards.
ATAAAGTTCATGAGAACAAAGATCCCATTGGTTTAGCTTTTGCAATAGCATTTTAAGGAATGTATTTAGAAACTCTAATACATACACTAGCATGATCACTTTGATCCAGGCATAGGGATGCATCGAATGGACATCACTGTGACATCTGAGCACCATGTTAATACACACCTCTGACTTTTAAAAATATGAAATAGGCAGGTAGGCCTTTTGTATTTGCGTATCAGCTTTGTGAAGTGTGTCCATAGTCCAACACCATCTTTCTGAGGATGTCTTAGTGTTTGGGAAATCCCTGCTTTGCTCAGAGCTAGCTCAGCCCTCGGTAGCCCAGCTGTATCCCTCAGCTAGCACGGGCCCTTGGAGTCACCGGCAGCGATAACATCTCCACAGCCATGGAAATAAAAAATAACGTTGCTTCCCTCCCACCGCCTTTCCACCCCAGTGCAGAGGGAAGGAAAGGATATTTAGTGCTGAAACTTAAGAGAGTTTGGGTAATAATAGCATTTTAGGAATAATTTATGAAGATACACATATTTCAGGCAGTTCCCACCTGCCCCTAAATTATAGCTTGTAGTGCATCACTCCCTGCAGCAGCCATACACACTTGGTAGAAATGTACTGGGCTGAACCTATGTATAAACTAAAATTTAACATGTTCAAAAAGTAGCATAAATTAAAAGTACAGAACAAGCTGTTATAAGACATTTAGGTTTGTCTTGAAACCACCATTTTCTTTCAAGATGTGCAGCATACTCACAAGCGCACAGCAGCAGCTCCAAAAAACGTCGTCCTCCAACACTGCAGCTTTTATGGGCGTGTTTTAATTCAAAGAATTCTGCAGAACAAGGAAACCTGAATCTTTAGGAGAAAAACATTCATTATAAAAGTACACTATTACAAATTCATATAGATTCAGAGAGAAAAGGAAGTGCTTGTAATTACATGACAGAATTTTAAGAAAACCAAGGAAGTTAGTTGCTTTGCCAAATTCTGTTACATATCAGCAGTTTGGAAAGAGAAAGCTCAATTTCAATCTACTGATATCCTATCTCTAAATAATAATGGTTCATCAATAGAATAACAACATAATAAGGGTGATCTGATACAATTCATGGCTTATTTAAGGAAGAAACTTCTACAAGAAATTAATTGGATGAGTCAGAATTACCAGTTAAGTTTTATATCCACATATCTTCTTTTCCTCCTGAGATACTGAGTGTATGATAGAGAAAATGTGTAGCTGTTTGCACCAATAAAACATGTCAATGCATTTCCTATGAGATGCTTTTTCATGCTTTACCAAATCAATCCTAAATGGTTCTAATTATATATGATTTCTTAGAACATGTCTTTGGTAGTGGTTACAGTACATTTACTCTGGAAAGGCAAAGAACTTCTACCTAGGGTAATTCTGCCCTTTTGAAGTGTTTATATGTGAGTATCCTTATTGCTGGTATTCCAGACTATGCAGTTGTCCTGTTGTAATTTTTTTTTTTTTTTCTGAATGGGTATTTCCTGTCTCTGAGCCTATATTGAGATCATCTTTCTTATCTTGTGTAAGACTAATACTGCTCTACACAGAGTGGACTTGCATGGATTATCAATGGAAACACAGTGTCTGCTGCACCTCGGCATAAGTCATCTCCCTCTTCATTTGTCTTTTTACAACCACATCCAGAAAATCAGAGAGAGCTTTATCACAGTCTCTTTTCTGCCTAGGAAAAAAGTCCTTCAGAGGTCCACCCTCTTGGCCTCACTCCTGTACTATCTGTCCTGGACCTGTGTTACAGTCTTGAAACAAAACACTTTACAACTACTTTTATTTACGTTCATGTTTAATATTTTGAAGGCATACATGATACACAAAAGATTACAAAAGGATAGCATGCATTTAGGCAGCCTCTTCTATTTTTATGTCAAGTATTGACTATTTTTATAGTAGATTCCATGCTGCAAATTGTTTTATCAGCCCAGTAAATACATAATACCACAGAATTTTAATTTTTTAACTATTCAGATTGACATGAAAGGCAAATGATATTATGCATGAAATTATTTGCTTAAAACATACATGGCTTATGTGGGCTGACACACTTGGATCCACAGCTGCAAGCTGAGATCAGCCTTCACTCCACTGAAACTATGAAGGTTGACCTCAAAGGACTGTTGTAAGAGGCAAAAAGCTTGCTTTTCTAATGTAGGAAAGTCAGAACAAAATTCATCTCTGCAATGGGGCCTTTTCCTAATCACTGTCTTGATGAAGCTGTAGCTCCTTTTCACCACTAAAAATCTCTCAGGTTGGATAGATCATAAGTACAGAATATATACATTGTAGGTGAAAAAATAATCTATGACACTACCTGAATAACACAGTGGAACTGAAAGGCTAACCTGATCCATGGTTTCTGAGAAATATGTCACTGGCACGAAATTCAAGCACAGCATGAGCTCTTTGCACAACACGTAAGCACACGCACAGCCATGGTTGAGCTCACTACTTGATTCTGGTGATGGATACCTAGAGGACAAACAAGGGGAGCAAGTGCTTGGGCCCCTCTCTCTTCCCACTGGAGATCATGGTCCCCACTCACCAACCAAGCAGCGGTCTGGGCCGACACGCAAGGATGCACTGCATCAGAAAGGACCACTTCTGGAAAGAATAAGGAGCCAGAAAGGATTCCTCCCAGCGGCATGGCTCACCCAGCCAACACAGCGCCAACCTGACACCTTTTGCAATGGGAATGAAACCAAAAATCCTTTCCTACCTCTCTGGCAGTAGCTTTTACCCTGATAAGAGCAGCTGCATGTCACCTGTTATCAAGAGAGTGATAGCTGGCCAGGAGACCTGTGTTACTCCTTTCTGGTTTTAAGTTTTAATTTTCACCTGCTGTGGAGAGATAAAATGAATTCCAGTTTAGCTTGACAATCCTGCCTGCACAGGTGTGCTGTAAGAATACCAGTGTGGTGTTCAGCTAAGTGAATGTTTTAGATGACTACAGTAATTATCAAAAGTACTGGTTTTAGTTTCCCCCCCACTTTAATCTGGATCAGATTTGCCAAATAGTTTCAGCTGGCTTTTTTCCCCTAGATAAATAAAGCCGGAGGGGAAAAGCAAAGGCTTGTGCCTCCTTTGATGCAATAGCTGATACTTGAATGATGAAGAATATGGGAGCTGTATAACCAAGACCTTTCTCTTCATGAGAGTATTTGAATTCAAGAGTTTTAATTTCCTACATAAATTAGTCCTATAATTATCATGTGATTAGGTTTTTCTGGGTGGGGTCCCCAGTCACTGCTCCTGATACTGGTGTATTTTGTGTATGTAATTAAACATCCAGGGTGGAGCAGCACCTCTATAAGCAGGGTAGGGGAAAGGTTAGGAGGAGCTCAAGGTCATCGCCCTGAAGGTGTCCAGCTGCAGGCTCTTCTGTCCCCCTTGGCCTGGGAAGGCCATTCTTCCTTCCATCCCTTTGCTCCTTTGGCAGAGGAAGAAATGTGAGGGCCAGAAGTAAGCAGTTTGTGTCTTACAGGGATAGGCTCCAACTGACCTAATATTTATTATGCATTTTATATACAAGTAACATGGAAGAATTGCAGCAGGAGAGACTGAGGGAGATTCCCCTCCAAACATCCCGTCTCTTGTGGTTGGAGGGTCCCTACAAATTTAACCCAGGTTCTTGCATTTCAGTGAGTGAAGCAGCATGACCATGCTGTTCAGCAGGGGAAACTCCTGGCTCCAAATTTCCATTAACTGAGTGCTTTGATTCCTCTTGTTCTAGCTACTTCTAAATAAAACAGCTAATTTCCTGTCAAAAGGAACAACTTATTCAAATTGGAACTTCTTCAGTTTTTCTTTTCGTCATGAAAAATGGAAAAAATGTATTTTGGGTTGGTCTAAACAAATTTTATTTAATTTTTCAGTTTGGCAACTGATCAAAAAAAAATCATTTGCACAGCTCTGGTTCCACTGTTCACTCAACAGTTTCTATAAACATAGCAATTAATTTGCACTCTAAAAGGAGTTAGTACAGAAAAAAAAAACCTATGATACAACAGTACACCTAGATGATTTCTCTGTGTTAGTACTAGCTGTGTAAGTCAAATTAGGCCATCTGTAACATCCTTTGTAATCTACAATTTTTAAATTCCCATCCAGCTACACCTATGCCACTCCTTTGTTTTCAGTAGCATTAGATAGGATTAACTGAAGAAGGAATCGAGTCTTCAAAGTTAATTAAAACATTGTTGATGATGACCAGGAAGGCATACTTAGAAGCTATAGGTAAAGAGATTTAGATACTCAACATGGGGCAGTTGTGCCCAGGCTTTCAAGCTCCTAATCTATGGAAGAAAAATGCCTCTGGTTTCTCATGACGATGAACCTGCCAGCTAAATGTGAAGTATAGCTTCTTCAGCTTCCCCAGGAGGCTCTCGTCTTCTCCTTTCTCTGGAGGCCTCGTCTTCTCAGTCTGGTGCTGTTACATCTTTAATAAGATCAATAATCTTTCTCGGGTTTAGCAGCTTCATGAATTCTGATTAAGCTCCATGACAGTGGCTGTGTATTAAGAATAATAGGCAAGAAGAAGACTTTAGTGTCTCAGTCCATGAGGCATGATAGTTTCTTCTTTAGGCAAACTGTTATTGATTTGATCCTGGGTTTTCTCAGTGTGGCCTCTCTAAATAAAGTGCTAGCACACAGTACACTTGCTGTATGGCTTCTCTTCCCTGCAGACCAATTCTTTCTTATGAAGATTTACTTTAATTGTTCCATGACTACTAATGTGTTTAATTAAGGCTCACGTGGCTAAATCTTCGGTGAGAAAATTAGACGTGCTTACTAGAATTAATATAGTAAGAAATCACAAAGGTACAATCAGGAGTGAAAAATCAGAATGGTCTCTGGCACTGCCTTTCAACCAAACACCGGTGTGTGAGTTTCTGCGCGTCATTAAAATTCAATTAAGTCTTTTTGGGAAAAAAGCCTGGCACTGACAGGATACGTCATCTGACCACAGGAAGCTGTGCTGACAAAAATTCATAAAGTGGAAATTGGAAACCCATACTCTGAAGCTTTCCTGTATTAACAGTTTAATGTCCAACTATGTAATATATAATTTATGAGAATTCTCTAATGTGATCCAGCCTTGCATATTTTGCAAGTTATTATTCTTATTTAGACAGAAGTGAAGGCCAAACTACTCTCTCTGATTTCTGAAGCCATTTTTAATCATTTTTCATATATACATCTGATGGTAATTTTCCATAGCCTCCACTTTGCAAACCCCTATTTTCAGTCCTCACTAGTGGGCTCATTTGGGCTCACTTCTTGGCCACTCTTTTTCTTTTGAAGACAGGGAAAAGTTTCAGGGAATTAAACATTGGGAGGTGGGGAATGATGCAATTGTGCAGAGATGTAGAAAGAATTGTATTGTTGCTTCGCTGGTTTTTATGGAAGTGTCACCTAAATGCAGTTCTGGAATGACTCCTATTGTCAACTTTTGGGATCTGATCTAGCCAAAAACATCCACAAATCCTCTTTGCATATGCTGAATGTTTTGTTTTCTATAGTCTTGTATATACTTTTTTTCTTAGAAGTGGATTTCTTTGTTGCTTATGGTCCTTCTGTGACTACAGTAGTACCTAAGCATCTTGGTCTAACAACTTTATGGTTTTTGTGTATTTAAACCATTTCATTTCTGCTACTTTTTCTGAAATGGATTATGTGGAAGAATATTTTGTAAAACTTCTTTGTAAATCCCATTTTTGTTTTTTAATATCTGCTACTAGTCTACTAGTTGTGAGTGTCCAATCCACTGGGATCCTCAAGAGTTATGATAGATGCCAAAAGTACCACATTTGGGAGGGAACCTACAGTGGAACAAGAAAATAATAATCAATGTGCTTTATTTGGGAAGGAATCTGTGGCCTTTTAGAAAGAGAAAGGGAGGAGAGAGGCCACAGACTATTAAAATATTGACAAGGTTAACAGGCAGTACATTACTGTCTGAAAATATGCAGAAATGCAAGAAGGAGCAGTCATTGAGCCTCTGGTAGCTGCCATGGTAAAGGTGACCATGCCCTTCAAAGCAGTTACCTCTGCAGTTAGATTGGAAAGCAGATATCCACAACCTTGGGGAACAGCTTGCGGCAGGATAAATATGCCACAAAGATGAAGCCAGGGGAAATTGAATCCAGAAACAGAGAAACTAAAATTAAATGGAAAACAGTCTGATAAGGAAAAGTGAAAGAATAATCAGTTCATGGAGACTAAAAGAGAGATTTTTTTAAAGCTATTTCAAGATGCAAAAGCTTCCTCCACTATTTCCTATTTGCATTTTAAAGTAGTTAGCCTGGACTCAAGGTATCTAGAAGAGGACTAACCTGCTTCAGGTCAGTTCAAAGGTGACATAGAAGAGTATTCAAAACATGTTTGTTAAAAAAGTAAACGTCTCTGAAGTTTACTTTAAACTTTCCCATACTGTTGCTCCAAGTACTGTCCAAGATTACTGTAACTGAAAAATAGAGGGTAGGAGAAAGCTCAATTTTTATGGTACTTAATACTGTATGTGCAGGTATTTTCATGTTGCCTTTTTTTTTTTTTTTTTAAATAATAATAACACTGCCATTGATTGTCTGGGACTTTCATACAGCAAGAAGGAAGGAAAAAATGTTTAAAAAATTAACTGTACAAGCCTGAGTACTTACCACTGCTTTAAAGTCACATTAGAACAGAACAACTCTCAAGCTGAGGGTATTCTTACAGATCCCAGTATGAAAGAGGCAGGAAGTGTCAAAAAGGTCTATAACAATACCATGAACAAAGATCAGGACCTGAATCCGATCAGCACACTATTAACTTCAGTGCACTGTTACTCACAAGCACTCAGTTTGTGGTGTTTCAGCACAACGTTGCTTTTTTTTTTCACCAATTCCATCCATAGAGACAAGTTGCCAGTTATGCCATGGTGCAAAATAAAGGAGATTTCCTTCTTTGTCCTTTGTAATGATTCCTGTGTTCCCAGCCTAATCTAGTTTGCACTGCTGTACATGTGCAACAAGGTTTAATTACATAGAAGCCAAGATGAAACTGGAGGAGCCCAGTAACCATGGAGATTAGAGATCAATAATATAATACTATTTGTTTATAAATTATCCATAGCCCATATATTCTTCTGTAAGAGGCAAATAGGCAAGTGAGATCCAGGCAGTGTGCTCAATTTATTATTATTTTCTAAAATCAAATGTGATTATGCTTTCTGTGGGTGACTACCTTCCCATTAATAATGTTATTTTCAAATTGTTCGATACAGTATGGATTAGGGGAGATGACTGTGTTTGGAGGAGAAATATAAAGCTCCTCAATATAGGAATCATATAAAGGAGTCACATAAATATAGGAGTCATATAAAGCTACATATATCAATATAGGAGTTACATAAAGCTACATCTGAAGGCTGTATAGTGAAGAGTGCTTCCTTCCACCAAAACCCTTAGTAGGCACTGCCAGGCCATGTTACATCTCGTGGTGTGATTAGGAAGAAGTTCTGAAAGCATGTGCACCATACATAAAACACCATTCACATTCCTAATTCTTCTTCAAGTGAAAAAATCCTCATCACAAAGCTCACTAATGGTGGCAATCATAATTGGAAGCCTATCTCAGATTATGATGATGAAGAACCTGGAGGAGGTTTCAAAATCTTATAGTTGCTTTTCCTTCTGGATAGATAAGACATTTTCTGACTAAGCATTGTTAATCTTCCTTCCTACTTTTAAAGAAGCAACTAATCAGTTTTATTGAGAATATTTTCCACTGGAAAGTCAATAGTCATCAAAACTTAAACTCTTCACATGCTTTACTATTCTGGCAACTTTCTACTTGGAAGGAAAAGAAGAGTTTTTCATTAATATCTATTTTAACATTTTGTTCTGGTTTGTTTTCAAAATTACTTTGCCAAAAAATTAAAAGTGGAAAAGATTTTTTACATTATTTTACAGTTTTAAGTAATGTAAACCCAGAAGTGATCTGTTTTATGTTTCACTCCATGATAAGTTTGTTTTCTTTCAATTGGGAATAATAATCTTAAAAAATCTTCCAAAAAATACAAAACCTGTCTCCCCAACACTTATGTGTATAAAAGGCAAAGCATGGACAATTAAGAGCCATTCCAGAATAATTTATTGTAGTGTTTCAGTATATCCAGAGAGTGAATGGATGTATGAAACTGAATTATATTCTTGAATAAAAATATTATCTGATCTGCATCGAGAGGATAAGAGGATAACTGATTTTATGAGAAATCCTACTTTTGTAGCAGTTACATAATAATTACATAATTGCATGACAAATCCCTGATTTATGACTTCACAAGAACATTCAGCATCTCTTCAGCTTGAGTCCATGCTTGCCGAGCTCTTGCAGTGAAGTCCTATTTAAACACAAGGGGTACATATATGTTAGCGTTTCAGCTTGTGAGTCCATCTCCAGAAAATTCCAACTTAACCATATTTCTGTTTGAATCACGGAGCCATCTCAGAGCATGCAAGCTGGTTTCATTCTGAATGAAACTAAACCAGAAGATGTGCTTTGGAATCCGAGGGACATTTGGCCTGTAGGGCAAGAGCAACAGTAGTCTAAATTAGAAATGCTTGTAAAAGCATGTTAAGCTTCAGCCTTGTTTATTTTTTACTCTATGGATCCACTCCTCTTGGGCTTCACTACTTGCTATAGTATGGACATGGCTAATGAGAAGTGTTACTACTCTGAGTATTAATAAAGCATAGTACCCAGATTATCATCTTAAACTCATGTCTATTTAAGAGGATAGATAGGGCTCAGGATTTTCTGAAAACCTCTTGTCCTCCACCAATGCAACCATCCTGTATGAATTTAAAACCCAGCTGTTCCATTACTCGCTGCTCCCACTGCATCCTCCCTCAGCAGGTTAAGAAAGTGTGATTACACCGTGTCTGTCCTGAGACAGCTTACAAGTTCCCCCAGTAAGCAGCAGATTGATTTTAAGTAGGCTCTGCTGGCTTTCAAAGTCCTGAATGGAGTTGGTCCTAGCAGAATGTGAATGTTTGCCCAAGCACCTCCCGCCGAGGAGCGGCACTTCCACAGTGTGCAGAGATCGCGCTGGTCCGCCTGAGGCACGGAGGGAGCTGCGGTGTTGCTGTGGTGAGCCCAAGCATGCAGAACTTGTTTGCCCATGACATCAGGCTTAGTTCATCCTTCACTCCTAGCAACACCTGGAAACGTTTGTTTTCCAATGGTATATTATTTTGACTATGAACAGACCATACTGCAATGCTCTTTCTCAGATTGTTTTTCTTAAAACCTTCTGTTTGTTATGGCCAGCCTCTAAAGGTAGAACACATACCCCTCTGCTTGAAACAGGGGAGGAAGGCAAGGATTTAACCCTGAGGATCAAGAGCTCCTCATGAAAGCCATGAGACTGCTGCTGAATGTGAACTTTGGGAAGGGATGCTTTGGGATGCAGGATGCTGTGTCCTGCAGGCCTGGATCTCTGATAGTCCAGATGGTGATCTGCTGAAATGCACCACAGCTCCTCTTCTACCCACACACATTCTTTCCAAATGAAGGCAACGTGGGGAAAAAACAGCAGAGGCCACAGCCTTGTCTTGATGTCCACCCAGGATACAATCTGGGTGTGTATCTGAGGCAAGAAGTAAGTCTTTCTGACCCCTGAATTGTATGTGTAATTATTAGAAACTGTGAAGTAGGAGTCCGTGTCCATGAGAAGCAGGGGTCAGATGCAGCAGGAGCTTGGAACAATCAGTCACAGGAGCAAAATTTTGTCTTTGTAAGAAAAAAAATCTCCTGGCTCCCAACCGATCTCCTTGCTTCCACTGAGATCAATGATCAGTCTGTCTCCAGGAACAGCAGGTGAACCCAGCGAGGAGCTGCAGGCTCCAATCTAAGTCAGCAAGACAGGCAATTAGCTGAACGTGCTGGCCTACAAAGCACAGCTCCGATGTCGGCTGCCTTTTAGGAACCCTGCGGTAACAGCCACTTTGCTGAGCTTCTAGAAATACTCCAGATGCAGACTGTTCCCCCCAAAGCAGTAGAACTCTTATGCTTAGCTGTGCAATCCTAATGCTCTTTTAGATTAGAATTAAATGGCTGAAATTGTCTAGATTAAAAAAAATCCCAATAACCCTAGGACAACATGAACCCAGCTCTTGCTCTAAAATCCATCCCATTGCTCGAACTGCCACCCCACCTTGACTATCAACAGCACCGGGGTTCAGCTGCCTCACCAGCCTTATAGTTGAAACCATTATGAAAAAGGTAAGAAGACTGTACTGGCGAATTTCTCAGATATTTGCTAAGATCAGAGAAAAGGTGAGACATAGTTGCCCGAAAATGGAGATGAGATGCAATTGCTGGGTGTGCGCTGTTGACTGGAACACATAAGATGCAGACAGGCTCTTTGGCAGGCATTGCACACGCAGGCAGCAGGTTTTTAAAAAAGCATGGAAGACAGCCACATTTTAATAGACTTTCTCCCTGTCCTTTTTTTTAATCTTACTTCAAAGAAGAGGTCACCACAATTCCTTTTCCTCAAGCCTCATTCTTGGAAATATTTAAGTCACTTAGACTCAAAAAAAAGTAGGAAAATGTAGACTACAAAAAATGAGCTGGACGTGATCCCTTACCAAGAGGGATCACTGTTCTTGACCAGATTCTGCCACCGCTTTCATTATGAAGATTTTCTCCACATTTGACACTTAAAGTCAATCACTGGGAGAGGGATGGAGAAGGGGAGTGAAGGGAAGGCAGCAATCAAGATAACAAACAATATGGTCCCTGCTAGAGAATGTGTCCTTCTTTAAATGACAAGAAAAAGATAATAATGTGTTTTCTTTTGTGTTTATGAAATCAAGTATTTTCACACTAAGTTGGTATTAACTTTTTAAAAAAGCTTTAAAACATACAACCAGATTTTGTAGTTAAGATGAGAAAACATTTTAAATTGGAAATGTGAATTTAATCCCCTCAATTAAATGTAAAATATTTAAATACTTAACCTGATTGCTGCCAACTGCAATTTCCTATAATAAGGAATTATGAGGATAGAGTAGTTCTTAACAGCACATGGTTCACATGAAACCGGCAAACATTCAGGTCTAGAAACTGCAACTTCATCTATGTATATAGCCTGTTTGCCCCTTCACACAAGTTACAATTGGGAAAATTTCAAGTACTATTTTTTATGGGGCATTAAAAAAAATCATCTTTTTGTTTTCTTCATGTGGACTAGCTGGTAACAGAGTTATTAAAAGCAGGTACAGCAAAATCTGACATCTGAATTAAAGGACATAAGCAGATTCTTCTGGAGAAACTGGAGACTGATCTCACACAATGTGTCTCTTTTTGTGAATAATCATCTTTTATACTATCTATACCTACATATATACACACATACATAATATATATCTACATTCTCTGTATATGTACCTGAGTTTATGACACATTTCTGTTAGCCTTTTTACATTAATTTTGCGATAACCTTTAGGATAAATCCTGTTCTCAGTTATGATAATGTAAATTATAATAACTTTGCTGAAACCCAAGTTTGTGCAAAAATTTCTTTCCCTTCAGAACTGCTTTTTTGTGTGTGTGCATAAAGTATCTCTACGCTAAGGACAAGATGTAGGCTCCAACCAGCAACTGAGCTTCATGGAAGTTATATGAACTCACAAGGCCATTTTATCACACATTTGGAGAAAGCAGCAGATTGAAAAACCCTGTTTGCTGGCCTAAAACTAATGCCTTATATTCTGAATTCCACCTCAATCCATTTTAGGAAGTGGTCATTATAAATTAACTTCCCCTTCATCTCTCTCCTTTGAACTGCTGTTCACTTCATAACTAAAACGATATCTACAGAATGAAGTTTTATTTTTATCTGACTTTTTCCTTAAATGCTGCATATTCTAATTTCCTCCTCCTCCCTTCATGACTGGCAACAGACCAGCTCTTTCATTATATCTGGAGCAAAGAAACAGCCCACTGAACCTTTCCTGACCACACTGTCAGGACTTAAACACTTTGAACAAATCAAAATACTTATTTAAAAGTAAATGAATTCCCATTTGTAATACAGCCTTCCACTGCTAACGACAGGTCTGATCTCTGCAGAAATAATTCATTGGGAGAGAGTTAGGACAAAAATGCTGAGATAGATAAATCTGTCCCATTTCCAGGCACTTTGCTGGAGCCATCTCTGGCAGCAGCAGTCATGCCTGTCTCCCTGCATAGATGGCCAAAGGAAGAGAGGACAAGCCAGAGGGTGACTCTCATCTTAACATTGGCCAAACAGCTCGTCTTTCCCTCCTCTCCTGTGAGCAGATGGAAACTAGGATGACTGGGATTGTAATTAAGCACATCAGCATGGAGGAAGCAGAGAAGAGAGATTTGTATCTGAGAAATTCCCCACTTGGACCTTCTGGCCTGGCCTGAGCCAGCATACCATCAGGCGGTTATGAAATGCACCTACAAGTCCAGGTTGGATGTATCTGGGACAAAAGGTTCAAGGGAGGAAATTCTCAGGTAAGAATCGTCCCTCTTTTCTGTTTACCCCACATTTCATCATAATAATGTAATAGACACTGTAGAAGAGGCTTTGTCTAGGTCAGAGGAGTGGGAATAGGTAAACAGAGTAAGCCAAGTGTTGCCGAGTTACCATGGTCTCAAAAACATTTCTGTCAACTATTATAAAGTAGACCCTCAGTATTTTTAAAAATAAGAGCAAAGTGCCAAGGTGCCACATCTCTTTTTTTTTTTTTCCCCGATGAAAAGCATAGGATATTCTAATTTCTGATGTCACAAGTTTCTGTGTTAAATCCCATTATGGGGATGCCTTTCTCTTGTCTTCTAACGCTCTGGCAATGCCTACACTGATCCACTTTGCTGAGATGGTTTCGCACTGATTACCTGTTCTGATACCAGTTTTGGAATAAGTCCTAAAAGAGAGTGGACTGTTCTCTTAGAGACTGACAAATTACTGGGTCATGATTTCCAGACTAAAGTGATCTATCAGAAGCGAATGGTGTTCCAAAGGAGAGCTTTTTCAGCATCATCTTCATAGTTTGCTTTTTTGGGGAAGCAGAATATTAGTTTATGTACGAGCCAAAATAACTCTTTGAAGCAAGATGAGGCAGTAGGTGCCAGAAAGGCCTTGTTCAGTTAATTGCAATTTATCTAAACCCACAATAATCTATTTGCAAATTTCCAGTTAAGATTTTATCCTTCATTTGAATTACCTCATCTGTTTAAGAAGGGTGTACTAGTTGGCTTTTATTCTTCCTAACTAATGATTACTTTTATTCTGGAGAAAATCTTTGTACAGCTAGGTTGGTGTTGCAGTGGACCCACGAGGAACACCTTTCCTACTCTGTGCCATGAAGACAAAGATATACAAATCCATATAATACCAAAAAGTGATTCTTTTTAGTCACGGTGCACATATTCCTATAAATAGCCAGAAACTTCCATTGCTACAGGAGATCCTCACAGAGCAAGTTCTATCTGACTTTTTTTTGATGTCTGTGGTGAACACATCAGTCTTGGTATGACTTCCTCCTCTAGGAGATAGCCTTTAGCATCTTGGCCTAAATCTCCCCTTTTGGTCTAAGCAGGGTGAAATGGCTCAGGCAATCTGCTAAGACTGGCAGATCACCAGAAGATGATCTTGCTAAGTTCAAAGATTTTAAAGGTATGTTGTTTTCCAAGAAGGCAGAGTGGGACTTCAACACCACCTTGCATGCTTAGAGGAATTGTGTCAGGTGTCTGTCAGTTGCGTGGCTAGTCATGTAGGAGATAGGAATGGAAGTTGGTCAAGTCTGTGTCGCTTTTACCCACAGTGTATCAATGTGTGACATCCTTTTCTTGATGGACTACCACACTTGAGATGCCCATCTACCAGGATATGCCCCATCACAGAAACAAACCATCTGTCCAGACCCAGCTGGATGGAGTAGTGTATCCCCCAGGAGGCATCAGACTGGTGTTTCTAAAATAGGGTGCAACTTTCTTCTGAAGGAGAGACAGCCATTGCAGGTGGTCATGAAGAGGATTAGTTTGAGACGACTTAGAGGTCTTAACATGAAGGTGAACAGTTTTGGACAAAACCTATCATCCTGGAAAATGGCTTTATTCCTAGAGATTCTCTCAGATTTGTACAAATAAATAGCTAGAACAACAGTCTGCCATACAAAATTTTTTATGGAAATAACTGCAACATGAATAGAGATAATCTTGCTAGGTAGCCTCTAAGCAAACAAAAAATACATCAGTCATCTTTGTTCATTCACTCTATTTTTTACAGCTGTCCTAAGATTTAAAATTTGTCTTCAATTTAATTTATGATATTAAGATTCAAGATGAATCTTAATACTGATTTATACTGAAAAGCATTTGAGAGATCTACAGCAAAACACTGCATTTCCATTTCTTAATCAAGAGCCTCTTATCTGATGCCATTTAAAAACCTGATGGCAAGTTCTAGCTTTGAAGCAGTTATTTTAACTTTATCATTGAGTGGATGCATATACTGCACACTACATGCAGAAACACATAAAAAGGAAGTAATTTTAAATCCCCCTATTAATGCAGTATCAATTGCCAATATACCTTCCTAGTTTGCCTGCCCCCAAAACATGAGTTAAATTACAACATGAGTTGAACTACATCAAAAGATGTAGAGAATATGTTAACCCTGTGTCTCCAGTTTTAGCCATAATTATACTAAGATTGATATGTAATATCTGCAGGTACTTTAATACTACTTGAAATAAAATTTGGCAGTCCTTTCTGGGACAAATTTAATGCATGTGTTCTATTCCATGGTATCAAGTAGAGGGAGAAGTGTAAATGTTTTTTATTTGAGAGACAACTGAAGGAGAACTAGCCAAACTACAAAAGACATAAAAGTCAAATAACAACAAAAAGACCCTCTGAATCAATTGGTAAGATAAATATTAAGTCTTTGCCAAAAGCCCTATCTAAACATAAAATAGACAAAATCAGAGTTACCAGAATCTAAAAATGTCTTTAAGAGCAGAATAAGCCAAGCAGATGCACCAGTAGTTTCTAAAAACAGCTGAAAAAGGAAATTACAGTACAGTTTCCAAAACATAACACATTGCTTAATTTTCTTAAGGCAAACAGAGAAATAGCAGATCTCTTCATAAAAAGGGTGACACAGAGATCAGACTAAAGTCCCAGTCTTTTTCAGTTCTAACAAGAATCAGTTGCTTTAAATAAGTAATTCTCTTCTCACTGTGATGGTCCATTTCCCCTGAGTCTTTATTTTCTGAGCCCATCTGCTTCAGACTTCTTTTCCAGGGAGATTTAGGTGGATGCCCAAAGCTGACCTCCCAGAACAGTTACATGAACATTTGGATGTGAGTGGCTACTCTAACCATAATGCTGATATCCACAAACAGTTGGATAAGGGATGTTTATAATTGAGGCTCATCTTTTTTTTGTTTGCTTGTGAGCAGTTTCTTTTATGTTCTGTTATTGAAGTACATGTGTTGACTGACTTAAGAGGACAGCCTTGTAAATGAGATCTTTGATCTCAAGAGTTTATTTTATCTTTGCAGCAAGGAAAAGTGAATTGAATTGGCTGGCAGAACTAAGCCCTCTCTTGTCTCTCTGTTCTACAGCTGCTGCATCCTTCTGGGGTCATCATAACTTCCACTTCCACCGCTAGATACTCTCTTTTGCTACAGTATTAAAAAAAGACTTCTCCAACATCTCATGACCAGCAGTACAATGCTGAAAGCTTTACAACTCCTGGTTTATTACACAAACCATGCAGCACGCTCAGACTGTTCTGCTTCTGTAGAAGGGATATATTTGACAAACCACCAAGCTGTGATACAGCAAAACCCTTTGAGCTACCCTGATACCTCATCAGAAAGTAAACTTTAATAGAATATTCACTTTTTTTTGAGTAAAACACAGTCTAGAAAGACTACTGCATGGAAGGCTGCAGACTAAAAGGAAGTATCTGCTCTGAGATGTTGAAAGAAGTATGTGATCCATTATTACTCTCGCATTATTTATGTTAATGCACAGAGGCATTAGCATTAGGGACCGTTGTGCTATCTACTACATGTACACAAAAAAAGACTATGGGCCATAATCACTTCCTCATTCAGATCACCAATATGATAGTGTCATCATATTCTTACCACCTGCATGTCATTTAGCTTTCATAGTTTCATTACAGCCAATGTTAGTTACTACAGAAATAATATTCAATGAAAACTGCTTTACATGTCCTTTCCCCCTCTCATTCCTTAGTTTGATGTAATTTTACTATGTATTTGTCCTTCTATACTACTAAAAGAAGTAACAAACACATGAAAACCTTGCCATTTCATAGTAGGTAAATATCTGTAAAAAACTAATAATTTCTAATGCCTCAAAGTAATTGCATGTAGAATAGCCAGGCTTAGTCAAGATCTACTGCACTTGCCATAAAGGCTGTAAAGCTTTCCATTAATATGTTTCAGGAAATAAAGTTGAAAGCATTATTTTTCAGGAGTTCTACTGAATGCTTAAAACCATTTATACATGCAGGAAAAAAAAATTCTCCACACAGAGCTGTCTTACGAGGGACTTGCATCCACAGAGGTCAAAGTAGCACTTTGGATCTTACTGCTTTTTAGATCATTCAGCTGGCCCGGCAGCATGTACAGAATTAAAACAGTCTTACTCATTAGCATCATATAGTGCAAAGGAAAACTTCACATACCTGTACAAAGAACCTAAAATGTGTGCTCCAGAACTAAACAGACAGTGAGATGCCATGCCTAGAAGATCAAGTTTACTTCCTACACTCCTAGCATCTGAAAATTATGAAATTCTGACTTGACAAAAATCTCAGTTTCTTTCTATGGGCAGTAATGCTTCCAAGCTAACTGACTGTCAATACAATGGGAACAAAGTACCGACTTTTCTTCCCTTCTAGTAAGCATGAATACTTAACATTTCTTCTTTTGGATGGCTGTGATTCAGACAGAAGGAAGGCTAAGAAAGTGTCTATGGGAACAGATCCCTTTGGCAGAAGGAAGCCCAGATGTCTTTTCAGAAAACAGTCTCATCGCTGTGAAGGATGTTGAAAAGAAAGAGGTAGTTCTTTAGGAGACTCAAAGGATGTAAATATCTAACCGGTAAAGACAGAACACAGTCTCAATGGAGGACACAGGGAGATCAATAATTTGCCTTAGTTTATGGAATTTGACACATTGATGGGATGAAATCAGGCCTAACATACCGCCTTCTAACTTTGTGAGCTCATTACAGAATGCCAAGCTTAATGCTGATGAAGAGCTGCAGCACAGCAGGTGGGCTAAACAAACGCAGCTTGGCTTACTAAACCTTCTTCCTACAGCACCAAACAGGAGCCTACCTTTGGAATGCAAGGAGGATTTTCTGCCTCTCTGTTGCTGTAACAGACACTCTCCGGCTTCGAAAGGAAATCTGGTTAATCTGAAATTGCCCTGTCATCAGTAGAAGAGTTGCAGTTACCTAAGAAGGGAAGGACTTACCCCTAGGAGTTGCACTTCTGGTTCCTCTCCATGCTCACTAGGCTTAGGCTAAGCAGAGAAAACCCAAAGCAAGATGAATTATCAATCATAACAAAAGGGTGGTTGTGGGGAGGAGAGCGGTTTCTCAAGCACAAGTTTCATGCTATTGTTCAGAACAACCCACTTGTCTTGCCCAGGAGGCTGCTTTAGTGCTTCTGTGAACATAACAGGTTCTCCAGCTAAAAATGCAATAAACTGCGTTATTTTGAGATACTGTAATTACTGTGGTGAATATGCTCTCTGCTTTTTTCCTTTATTTGCTCTAAGGTCAAAACCTCTCATCTGTGACCACACAAGTGTACATTTGCCAGCTGCAGTACTGTAATATCAGGGTTTGGATCATACTTTACAGAAAACATCAGAAACTGAATCTGTAACCACCTCCCTGACTGACCTGCTGGACACGGCATTGTCTGGTTCCACTTCTGAGTTTGTCACCAGGGAGTTGTCTGTAGGGACCAGCTCCCAGTCAGCCTTCTGTCGAGCTGCTCTGGATGCAATTATTCTTTGATTTACCTTTGAACATGTGGGCTTTGCTCCCCGTTTTCTATGTTTAAAATTAGACTTTTCCAGAGCCTGTATTTACAACTTTTCCAGAGGAAATAAGAAGTGTCTTGTTATGTTTGATTTATTAGAAAGTTCCATAAGGAAGCTATCACACAACGCATAGTACATCTCTTGCAGGGAAAATGTAGAGAACTGCAAATGAAACTCAGAATCTCCCATGAACTAAAGTAACTCCAAATAAACCCATTTAATAAAGGAGTGCAGGCCTAGTAATATGTCCACTAATGGCAGTGACAAAGCTCCCATTTACAGCACGTCACTGGCCCAGGAACACACCTTGATCTTTCCTTATTAGTTCTGGAGTTGGCAATCTGTCTTAATTCTGACATTAATGACATCACCTATGAAATATCTTTCAGTTCTGTCTAAACAATTTACATATATATGCACAACACAAAGCACACAGTTCTATTCAAGTTCTCATTATTATATACAGAATATACAGAAAGGAGAGCCAGGGCAATTTACTATTTTATTATCAATATTGATTATATTTTAATAGTTTTTAAATTTTTAAAAATTAACTATATACCTTCATCGGTGGTCAAATGTTTGAATGACAATATATAGAACCATTTGTTGACAGTGACAGATACACATTCACATATATTATATGCAATAATCACTTAGTGTATGATGTTAAACATGTCTTACACAAGCAATTAACATTTTTTTAATGAACTAAGAGTCTTTGAAATATTTCATTTTCTGAAGATTTTGTGCCATCTTCATGTTATTAGTGGGCAAATAGTAATATCCATAAATCTTACTAATTTATAACAGTTTAGGTGTATTCTTTTCTTATGCCAGTGGGAAAAAATTCACCTTTTCTATCTGGATACCACTAGGCTTCAATCCACATTTCATGGACGATCTCAAGCAAGGGAGAGGCTTGAGCCCCAGCCCTTGCTAAAGAGAGGGCAGTCAAGGGACACATTCCCAATACACTTGTTCATTACTAGCACTCTTGCTAGGTGTAAATTCTACCCTTTATGGAACACGATTAAGGATGAAGGCCAAATGGACCGTCCACATTTTTCATCATGGGTGAATACAACTTCCTCCCTACTCTCCTTTGCCTCTCCTTTTCTTTTGAAAGGATGCTTTTGAGTGTAACAAAGCTGTAACGTTCTGACAAAATGTAATTATTTTAGATAAATGATCTAACTTTAAGCAAAAAATGAATGCAAAAAATTATATGCCAAGTCAGCTAGCAAAGAAAGAACAAATATTGTGAGTTTGTTCGGTTTTCAACAGTGTTTTGCAGTTCTGCTTCTAGACCAGCTGAGCTGCAGAAACATTTCAGATTCAAAATGGACAACTTGAATGGAAACATGCTATTTGCAGAATGATTAATTTGTTAACAATTAAATATAAAACAATCATGAAAATGAAATTTAGTACTTCAGGTATGTGTTAACTAGAAAACTCAGCACACAAACCAGTTCTAAACAACGTGGTAAAATTAATTCTTCCTTCTAAGAGGTCTGAGTACTTCCCAGCTCACAGCCACACTATCCTCAGAGCAGTGTCATGGATGCCACCTAAATCACTGCAAGTCACCAACATAGCACACACAATAATACATCAGATGAAAGTGTGACATACTTGATTAGAAGGACCCTGATTTTTAAATGACACTGAAAAGATTTCCAAATTGAATTACCAAGTTCAAGCTCCCATGAAGTCTGAATGGTCACACATATAGTAAACAATGCAGGTGAAGCTGAGTAATAACTCTCACGCATAAAAAATAACTCACTATTATTTAGCATTTTTTTTTATTGGAGTGCAGCACAGATACTTTCCCTGAAACAGTAACTTCAAAACATTTATGAACATAGCTGTCAAAAATATTACATACATTTTTAAAAATCTAAAACATGAATAACAACCTAAGACATATTCACAATGTAATTTCTCCATCTTTTACAGTATTTATCTCAAATACTGTAAGAGGATGCAAGTCTGAAAATATATGTCTTTTAAGCTATCACAGAGCATAGAAAATATATGAAAATATCCACTAACATTTGGCACAATATAAATATTCTACCCCAAGAGAGAAAACAAGTGTAGTCTTTTGTGTGACACAGATCATTATTCATCACAAATCGTGATGTTACATCAGAGAGCTGTTGTTCATGCAACAGCAGCTCTGGTTTTAGTCGGGAAAAACATGCCCAAAGCTTGTGAGTGGGGGACACAGTGGTCTGTGAGAATGCATGTTTAGGTACTTAGCCATTTAATTTAGCTGGATAAGAAACAATGTAATGTTTTCCTGTTGTTAAACATTGCCATCTGTATCTCTGGCACACAAATTAAAAAAAGAAGGGTGTGACCATTAAAAGTACATGTCCTGATATTTCCTTCTTCAGGGGGCAAAGAGGTTAAAATGGAAAAGCTGATCTGTGTATAAATCAGGAACACATGTGGTAATGAGAACAAACAGCAGCCAACAGGCAGGCGGGGAGGACTTCTCCGGGCACAAAAAGAGATGGTCAAAAATACCATCTACTGGAAAGGGAAAGGAGCAACTGATTGTCACTTTAAAATCGGTAAGTTTAATATTAAGTCTTCATAATTACTTACGTACTCGTAATTAACTCTGAGTTTTAGAACTTGGTTTAACTGAAAACTGTCTGTCCAGTAGTGCAAAGCTGCTTTGCTTTAACGCTAATACTGGTTTTTATCTGTAGAAAATCAGAGGCGATCTTAACATGTGTAACAGTATCTACGTGTTTAGTATCTGAGTGAAATAACAGTGCAGACGTGTGTAGACTTCATCTTAAAGTTATGAAATGTTTGTGTCTGCAGCCTACCTACTGGAAGTAGATTACCAACAGCCAGTCTCATACTCTAGCTGAAACAGTTTTGCTTGATTTCTTTGGAGATAAACACAATATTTAACACAGCAAGTTACAGTTCACTTAAAGCTAACAAATAGAACACAGTTGTGAATAATAATTCTTTTGATGCAATGCATCTGATATACCAGTGGCAGGCCCCGAAAATATTGTCAATTAAAATAAGTCTTTATCTTCACTTTAAGACTTGTTCCTTGACACAGACAGAAAACATAAAGAAAACATTATGGATCACAAAGCACTGAATTTTCAAGCGTAAAGTCATACCAAAATCTTGATAAATTATCATTGATGTCGTAGGTGAGCAATCGGTCAGGAACATCATTATGGGTGCCCTGCACTGCTAACACATGTGGTGCTAGGGCAAAGGGTATGTCACTCAGAAGATCTGACATGAAAGGGCTGCTTTCCAAATTTTGACTCCTTTCATTTCCCACCTCTCCACTTGATACAGTCAACTGCGATCGGTGCCCTGTATTTATCTAAAGAGAAGAACAGAAATTTAGACACTACAAATCAGGCATCTAAGGCTTTGTACTTATAACCATCATGACCTACTAATAAATGAAAACAAAAAATAAAACAACAAATAAAATCAGTTTCAGAGTTTGGTTCAGGTAGATCTAAAATAGCAATTCTTAATACATGTTGACATAATTCTTTAGATCAGGTTGACTTGAAATAAGGGTAAAACAACAATAGATTTTTTTGAATGATTAGTGGGATTTCTCCACCCACTGTTACTCTGCATTTATGAAACCCGTAAGGCTGGTGGGACTTTCTGTCATTATGTCCAGTCTTGTTGAGAGGAAATTACTTCATATAACTCCTTGCATACACTGATGAAGCTCCATC
Source organism: Strix aluco (assembly GCF_031877795.1). Classification (NCBI taxonomy): domain Eukaryota; kingdom Metazoa; phylum Chordata; class Aves; order Strigiformes; family Strigidae; genus Strix; species Strix aluco. The sequence continues at coordinate 132,260,858 of NC_133931.1, read as the reverse complement.
TTTTGTTCCCCCTGTGCCTCTTCAGAAGTTGTCCAACAAAGGCATGATTTTGATGATTAAAAACCACTCCTATCCCAGTTATTTCAAAGTATTAATGATGTTGCTTTCCAATTTGAAACGGAATTGCATGACTGGCTGGTGAGGTCTATTATATATGGCAACATATGCATTGCCAAATATGTGCTTTATAGAAAACCACTGTTAACTAAACTTAAAAAACCATGAAAAACACCAAACCAAAACCAGCAATAAAACAAAACCCCCCTGCCATACAGAAGAAGTCTACAGAATTTAAAGACAATGCCAGCAGATAAGATGCTAGACCCAATAGACTTGCGAGCTTTGATAATGGCCTACCAATATCACCTTATTGTCTATCCTAAAATTTCTGCTGTTTTGAAAACAAATACTATTTACTCTGCCTCTAGAAATCAAATCTAACTTGTTTTACTATTTATAGCAATAAAATGCTATGCAAACTGACAGCTCTCACATCATCTCTAGGAGTAAGATGTTTGTTATATGGATTTTTAATTTTTATAAGCACACATACAGAAATATTCAGTAATTTGTTCAAAAGTGCTTAACCAGTCATGTCAGAGCCAAGAACATTAGACATAAATTTCTGATTACAGTCCTGACTTCTTCATTTCAACCTTCCATACTCAGCACCCAGAAAAGTCCAAAGGTTACACTCTGATTAGGGAGGGGAGAGCACTGAAAGCTCTAAACCCTAATTTGGTGTTCAACTGATCATAAGAGTTAAATGGATCTAGTTGTATGGAGGTTGCTTTCATCCTAAATGATTCCATGATTTTTAGGGGAGCTCTGCTGCTCGAGATCTGACCTGTGCTGGAGTTGAATGTTACAGAGAATCTGAGGTTGTGGCTGTTTTACAGAAGGACAGTTTGGGCAGTGGGATGGTGGTGGGGTTGTTTGTTTTCCAGCCTGGGAGTATGTAGCACAGCTAAGCGTTTAGCCAGGTAAAAGGCACTCCATCTCCTTCTCAAGGGAAGGACTGGATTTGACTTGAACACAACCCGAACACTAGTCATTCCTGACACAACCCAACATTTCATCTAGTAGGACATATAAACACTAAAACCTTCTATTAAACTGTCAACAATGAAATAGATAATCTTGCCAATCTAAGTCAGTTCAGAGTCAGTACTTGTCTTAGGTGACGGAGGAAGCTCGCTCCTCCATCAGCTACTGGGACAGAAGGCGTTCGTGGTGCTGCACGCTCTGAAATGGACCTTTATTTGGAAGCTTTTGTTTATACTCACAATTACTAGAAACCTAAAGGTTACGATAAACTTCCCAAGATCTGTTACTATTATCTCATAGGATAATAATGTACTATTTCTTAAGGTCAGAAGTTTTTTTTAAAAGGAATGACTGCTAGATCTACCTACTAACCTTACTGGTTATGATCCAATACAAAAGAGGAGCCAATGAGCTCCAAAGGAGGCAAGTGAGGAAAGCACCTTCCTACTGAGCTGCTGGTATTCAGTTCCCAGTACAAATCCTATTTGATTTTTCCCCCCCTCTTTCAGATCACCTTCTGGCTAATTGTTATAAACCACTTTATTTTATAGGTATCAAAAAGGAAAGAGCAGTCTATTCTTCTAGGCCACTTCAGAGCCTTCTGGAGTTAGACAGGATATGTCACTGGGTTTCTCTTGCTTTAACAATATTCTCTAAGCTATTGTAATACTGACATGTCTGTACTACATAATTTCTACAGCTACAGTTTACAGATGCTTCTTCTTGTTCTTTATTTTCCCTAGCTTTCCTTTTCTCAGTTCTCGATTCTAATGAGTAGCTAATAGCTCTTCAGAAAGCCACACGCAACAGCAGAGGCAAGAGTTGATAAAGAAGATTTCTTTTCGGCTTCCTTACTGATTCTGGTACCTTTAGAGGGCAAGGAAAATAGGAAAGCCAGCAGAGAACTCAGGAAGATAGCTTGCATAGTTCTCCTACTGCAGCTTTCAAAGCTCTGAGCAGAAAAACACAGGCAAGTCTGCAAGTTCAGGAAAAACCCTAATGTCTCTTGTACTTGTCTGTTCTAATCAGCACAGTTATCTTCAAGTTGAAGACCAGCAGCTCTCACTTTAGAAGGCAGCTTAGCTTCTATAGCTGCTAACTGATAACACTTAGAGGGAAGTCTTCCTTCTTGTCATGGCCAAATAGGCTCAAGGCATGCATCATAACAAAATGTATAAACATCTTCTGTTACAGACATATCCTCTTGCTTAGAACACTGCCGAAAACACACAACATTTACTTATGTTAATGATATTTATCTGAAAAAAAACCCACAATACTTCAAATAAGTACTTAAATTTGTAGCTGCTGTAAACTTAAAAACTTCCCTTAATTTCTACTCTGCACAAATTTTTTACATACCCTCTTGAAAGAAATAACCTGTAGAGCATTTACTGAGGTGCTGGTATTTGCTTGTATTACATCAGTCCCATATTCTGAAGAGGAGAGCGGAGCCAGAAAGCCCCAAATGAAAAATGGGAAAAAGTTACATCTAGGAAGCAATTAAACAAGATCTCCAAAGGCCCTTCTGCCTCCCCCCACTCTCACATTCCAGGGAAAAATGATCCCTCACTCACTGTCCTATTCCCAAAGCTCAGATGATAATCAGAAATCCCTAGAATCTAATGTTTATTTTGTTTGGCAAATTATACTTTTATGAACACCTGTTTATATCTTAATTGTCCCACAAACTGGACGAACTCAATTTACAATGTAAATTAGACCATCACGTGGCAAAACTAACTTCAAAGAGGGGAAAAAAAAAAATCAGAGAGAGCACAAAGCATCTTGGATCTTCTTTTTTCCTCCAGAAATCTTACATTTGTTAGAAGGGTGCCAAATGGTCAGCCCCAGAAATTAAAACCCTTTCAGCACACAGCAGATACCATGTATTGACAATGATAGAGCAAGACCCGCTTTTCTGGCTCTCAAGTCCCACTCCGTGTTTCAATGCAAGACCGCAGTACAGAAGGATGAATTACATTAGAATTATTTTACTGTTAAACATAATTTTACCATACTCAATCTCTGCATACTGTCAGCAAGGTTCTTAATAGGCTATAGATTCTGATACTATTTGAATAGTCAAAACAGCATCATAAATAAAGCCCAAAATGGCTGGGCCAACATAACAGATACATCAGGAACAAAGGGAAGTGTCAGGTCAGTATAACAAATGCCATAATCTCATCCTGGATCCAATGGTCTTTGGGTCCCAGTCTACCCAACCCCTCAATGAGAAGGTCTTGGGTCCAATATGACAAGATCAGTTTACAGTATAAATGAGAAAAAGACTCAGGATTTCCTATCTCAGTTTCACACATAAACCGCTACTGTCTCTCCCATGAAAACAGCTATTTTTCACTATCTTAAAATGTCCACATTCACTTTTTCATTTATAGAAAGTCACATTTTGTGTTACAATTATTGGACTGACATCCCAACAAATTATGCAATGGGAAAAATGTAAAACCTGGGGAGGACAATTCTTTAATGCAGCATGCAAACCCAAGCATGGTAGACAAATGCTGGCCAAAGTTAACCTGGAAAGTTAACTGAAGATAGGCTGCTGGAAAACTCTGTCATGTTTGCAGTTTAACTCCTTGAATATTGTGGAGCCCATCCCTTTATCTAGTATACAGTGTGTCATATGCAGTATGGCATGTATTACATTATCTATTAGGTAACTACATACAAAGAAAAAAGTTCCTGTCCTGAACAATTCAGGTTGCAAGAAGTAATTTTTCAATTTCAGCGCAGTCATTACAGGCAATCATATTGCCCTTTGCTATGCAGAATTTTCTGAGCACTCTTGCAGAGATATTTAGATATTGGCCTCATGTGAAAGATCTGATCAAGCTAGACATATTTTTATGCTTCCAAACCATAAAGACATCCTTTAAATGGGCTAAGACATATTTCACTCATATGCTGGAGAATCCACATCAGTGAAAAGACCTTGATGAGGCCAGCCTGACCACCAGGCTTTTATAGCTACTGTGGTAATGTAATGAAGAACTGGACACTCTAGTAGAGAACATCAATCACCCATCAGTGCTGAGATCGCCCAAGCTGGTTACAATGCAAACACCAGCACACAGCTATGTGATGCAATTGAAGTCAAGGTTATGAAAAGGCTTATGTCTTCACGCATCCACTCTTCAAGCGTATATAGAACTGCAAGTCCTAGAGAATTTGATATCCCACATTAGTCACACTGGTTCCTACTTAAATGCCTAACTTATTTATCCAGAATACAATCAGAGCATGTTCTCTAGACATTAGCTAAACAAAGCACTGCCAAATGCTATGACACAATCCTGCTATGAGAAATATTAATTGAATGCACTTAAAAGACCACCAAACAATTTACATTTCACCAAACACCAGGGAGTCAAAAAATCAGTTAAGATCACAGAAGGCTTGGTAATCAGATTTAATTCAAATAAGCAAGGTGTTTTCTTCATTCTTGGTTTGCAATCCAAATGAACAGGGTTAAAAGAAACTGTGTAAACATATATGGTAGCTGGCCATCAGACACTAATTGCGCTCTGACGGCAAGGGTGTTACATGTTATTTCAAAACTGACAAAGTATAAAATTATCCTCTAAAGTAAATTCTTCCTTTTGCTATTTTTTTTTTTAAAAAATGTTTCTCAGCTGCCTTTAAAAACATCTAATTTGCTGCATCTCTGTGTGCTAACCATAAAGTCTGCCAAGAGTCTCGTAAGGAAGAAAAAATGCATAGTTTACAATGTACTTAGAAGCTGGATTTACAGCGCTCTGAGGAGAATCAAAGATCAGTGCTAGCATTATTACCATCCAAACTATTGAACAAGGTTTTCGAATAAAAAGTTGTTCATTCAAAGAAATTTGTACTTTCTGTTAAAAAAGGGTGGTTTTTTTCCAGAAGCAAACCCATTTTCCTTAAAGAGACAGCCTTGAGAAGCAAACAGTACATTCAGTCTTCCAGAATATTTAGTAAATATCCACCAATATCATAACTATGACAGAGATCTACAACACTACTGGTGATATAGAAATACTACATTTCAGACTGTATCATAATGTATCTCAGAATTTATTTAGCATTATGCAGTTATTTCTGACATATCCAGAAACAGAAATTGTCTTAGGGGATTGTTCTTCCAATTGTGTTTCAGTTGATGCTTTTTAGGGTATTCACTGGGTCTTTTTAGAAAATTTGTATGAATTCCATCACTCCACTGATGACGAGTCACTTTTCAAATAAGAATAGTAATGGCAAAGAGGAATGGAGGGGAAAAGGAAAATTATTCACAAAGCATTCTGAATGTTTAGCACTTTGTATTCAAAAATTTAAGCTAGGACAAAAGGATCAGTAAAACCTTGCTGGAGTGGGGAAAAGTGTACATGACACTATAGTTTTTAAATGTCACAAAAAACCCAACCCAAAACATCAACAACAAAACAGCCCCACACCCTACACACCAATATGTATGTGACCTATACCCTCACAGAACTGTAAGAAGGGAAGAAACCCACCAAGACGAGCACAATACAGATGCCCCTGAGATGGTTCAGAAAAACTCAGTGAATCATGAGAGTTGCTATTCTTTTGAGGGTCACTCAAAAGTTTAGTCAGAATCCCCTCCAAGGACTCAAGAAAAAAGTTATTTCTACCTGCGGGAACAAAAGTAGATGGAAGAAGAAGTGCTGGAGACCTTGCAGTAGCTTGTTGCTGTATCCAAATGGCTTCTGGTTGCTTTCTTTGTTTCTTAACAGAAATGCAGTGAATGGGATTGTAATACTAGCCTAAGACTGGTGTTGTCAGTGATTGCAATAGGGCAGATTTCCATGCTGAAAGCTTTGGGCTAAGACCGAGTCCTTGAAGAAGCTTTTAAAAGCAAGAATGGCTGTCAGTGAAAATCAGCCTTCCCATTTGCTTTGGGCTCTTGTTTCCCAGCTTCTTATGACTCTCATTCTGTAATACAGCAGTGATTTGTCTTTCTTAAAGAGCTCCTGCCACCTGTACAATTTTGTGTGTTTAGTAGGCAGCATGGTTTTTTTTCCATTTATCAATATTGCTGTTCAGAGTAAAACAGAACCAGATTTTAAAATAAGCATTTAAGAATACCTGTAGTGATTTGTGACATACATTTTACATATTTTTCTTTTTCATTTTCCTCTTTAAAGCATGCTTTTCAGCTGTTTCTTAGACTAGAATGGAATCAAGGTCAGGTTAATGTTGCTGAAATCTTAAAGAAAAAAATTCTAAAGAAACAGTGAAAAGGACCTCTGACGTTCTACAGTTTTTCATTATTATAGCAAGCTTCCCACAAAGTATCCTGGCCTGCAAAGAACAGTAGGGGAATCTTTGCTAAACCACACTTTCAGTATCAATAATGATGTACATTTGTACATCCTTACTGGCATTAAAGCAATTAGAAAAGTGTAAAGAACTAGCTTTTTCTCTAACATAGGAACAATTTGATATTTTAAATACAGAATGAACTTTCTGTAATTAGTACATGCTCCTTGCCCTCTCAAACAGCTAAAACTGTTAATCTCTGCAGAGGGGAAGAATTGTGAGATTGCTGTTTGAACTCTGGATACTCCAAATGTTCCACGGTTAATGTGTGTTGGTTTAATTATCCTAGTAAATACTAGAGATGCCTGTGAATTTTATTTATGAAACATGTATAGAATGTAATTCTACCCTGAAAAGCATTCTTAATTACCACAAAAGACTGCATATCTAGTGTGTAAACCAACTCATTTGTTCATCCTAGAAGAAAAAAATTGGTTTTCTTTGTTAACAATTTTGCAAACTCAAACCAGAACAAGATTAAGGTTCTGGTTTTACTCAACCCCCTATAATAACAACTGGGCCCAGGAAATATTTAGAGGGGGTCTGGTGATAAATTTTGCAAATATAATGAACTTAATATAACCAAAATTGTATAATGATATTTTTATAATCTCAAACATGGGCATCTCTAAAAAGAAACTACAAAATTGCGAACAAACAGGGATAAGATTCAACATGAAGAAAGACCACAGAACTATGAGAAAGCAGAAATAAGGAAGCAGAAAAGGATTCTAAATCTTTATGAAAAATGCTAAGTCTTAATTTCCCACCATAACTAAAATAATTATACTCTTCTCTTTCCTTCTATCACAACCAGTTTTAGCACTTTTGAATCTGATAACTGAAGAGCTGTATTAGCATTTACGCCCCCTCAGTAGCAGGGTTGCTGTTCTTGATGCCTCCCTGTGCCCCTCTGAAGGCCCCTGTGCTTACGGCATAGTCCTAACTGGCAAATTTTGGACAACATTCCCCTCTGCAACATGAATATTGTGATAAGAATTATCTTAGAAGAGAGAGAGAGGTGTGGGTTCAGTAAGGAACAGTTTATTTAGTTTCTCTGTTCCTTCGAAGTACTATGCAAGCTACTCATAGCAAAGATCTTACACATTATAATAAGCAACATGAACAATATTCAGCACGCTGTGCTTCTGCCAGTGCCAGGAAATGTTTCTAACTAGGCCAGATTTCTTCTTCTTTTCTCTGTAGCATCTATGCTGAAAGATTATAAAGTTCATGAAAATTACTGCAGCAAGTAAACTGCAAGCCAGAAGAACTGTAATTGAAAATGCAGGCAGCTCTAGACATCCAGCAGTGCATTCCACAGCCACAAATCAGAAATGAAGGACAAGTCAATATATTGCAAAATGAATAGAGAAGTCTGATAAATGCTGATAATGGATTTGTTCTGTTGCTTCAGTGTCATCCAAAAGCACAAAGTACTGACATTTATTTTGCTGCTATCTTCATTCCTAATGTAATACAAAACTCAGATAACTTTCCAATACAGCCAGAGAATATACTAAGAAATTCATTTGCTATAAAACTTTAATTGCATATTGAAATAAACAGTATGTAAACAATCCATTTTAATTTAGCAGCTACATTTGGTCAATGTAGTTAGTGACAACAAGATTTGAGCTTCTTTCTCTCTGCTGCTCCAAGCAAAAAAATATCCTGAAGACTTTTTGGGAAGCTGATGTCCTTTATAGGAGGAACTTAGACAAACTGGGTCTCTGCCTCCATGTCTCTACCTCTTGTTCCCAAACCCTGCTATTGTAGAAGTTCCAACATGATAACCTGCTATGGCAGGAAAAAGATGACAGTTTCTCTTAGATGGTAGATGTCCATGGAGCAGAACCTCTAAAAAAGAGGGATAATACTGCATTCTCTCACTATTCTAAGTGTATGAAAATCCAAGGTCTTGAATGGGAAAGGAAGCTGCCTACTTAAGAAAAGAACTTAGACAATTAAACATAAAAGACTAGTAAGAAAATATTTAGCAAACATGGTTTCACAAAAAATAGTCAATAAATTTATCAGCAAATTGGAACAATTGGGAAAAACTGAATGAATCAGAAGTCATTGTTTCAAGAAGAAAAGGAAATCTTTCCTTGAGTAATTGAGGTAGTCAGCAACATCCGTGAAATGTCTCCCTAGAACGTTAATATCAGTGAGAGGAAAAAGACAGAGGGATAACAATTTCCATCTACAATAAGAGGAAATGATCTTGGATTTGGTTTTCAGAAAAAAGCTAATTAAGTAGAGTGAACAAAAAATAATTACTAGTCTGAACCCACGTGAAGCTTCCTCCAGTGATAACTGCAAACAACATCCTCAGCCGCGTTTTCAGAAGGTTTGTTAGGTAACTAAACCCCTGGATCTTCCTAATGGTTTCTCTCTTCAGTCCTAAAGAACATAAACGGATTCTCAGGCAGATGTGTGAATAAAAAACAACTCCTTTGTCCTGAGGTTTTTATTGTGCTGCTGAAAATCCAAGCATGTGGCAAGACTAGCAATATGTCCTATTTACAAATTAAAAATATTCTAATGCCGAAAAAGTGAATTAGGCAAGTATCTCCTAACACAATTTTCCACCTGCTCTCTCCATAGAGATTCAAGTCAGTAAGAGAAAGGAAAAATGGATATTTGACTTTAAGTTCCTCCATACACAGTCTGGAGCACTTGTCAACAGCACCTTCAGCAAACAGGTTACCAGGAGCCAGAGCTTGTAAAACTTCAATCTACAAGCAGTAACAAGACTGAGTTGTCCTCAGCATCTACTGCTTAGGCTTTTGAGATGCAGGAATAAAAGCAGGATGACTCTTAAAGCAGTAAAGAACCAAACAATTAATAATTAAATAAATAAATAAATAAAAGGGAACAAACGTCGGTCATCTCTTTCAATTAAGGTGGCCTCTTTCAGCCTCTTGGCTCTCTATGGAGGAAGATAATTGGACCATAATGAAAAGGAAGAAGGGTACTTTTTTGGCTTTTAAAATAGATTTGGTTTTATAAAGCAGGACTACTAATTGCATTACAACACTAGAAAAGTAATCTTAATATTCATAATACTGTTGAAACAAAGAAAAGAAATTTGCAAACAAATAATTTCCATTTTATCTTGCATTTTTAAGAAATGCTTTAGAACAAAACTTGACAATGTTCTACCTAATGCATGGTCTTTCACAAGTCTGATATGACTGAAGAGTGGTTCCGTTTGGGGGATTATTTTAAGGCAGAAATTGCAGCAGTGGCGCATTGTGGTAACAGGATCAAACCACACTGATGGAAAGTACAGAAAAACATATTCCTGTCTTCTCAATACTAGCATTTTGGACTGAAATGAGGCAGTTTTCATGTCATATGTCGTCTTCATTAAAATGGACTGCCCACTGCAGTTTGTGGTGGGGCTTGTGGTTTTTTTTTTCCCCCCAGAAAGTGGCAGTGAAACTAACCTAAAAACATTGTTCTTTTCCTAACTTGGTGTTTAGAGTAGTTATTAATAAGTTGCCTTATACTACAGTCTTTCAGCCACCCTTTTTCGGTAATGCATCATGTTGTAAATATCACTGTACCATCAGGTTGTATTAGCACACAGCCTCATCAATTGATGTATGATCTACATTGCATTTTAGATCAATTTTAATATTTGGAAAGCCCGGAAGGGTTGCTCCCAGAGGCAGGATGACTGACCAATCAATTTGTTGACACCAGCATTACAGGCTTTTAGACCAACTGCATGTGTTTGGGCCAGGGATACAGGATAATCAGTAGTTTTATCTGGGGATTAAGCTAGTCAGAAGATCCCAAAATTAGAGAAAGGCTAAAAAATGTGATGGGAACATCTGGGCACCCAATTTGAGCAACTCTTGCTACAAATAACCATCCAATGTAACTGAATAAGCAAACAATTAAGTCAAGCATATAGGGAGGTATGCAAATTGTGCTTCTGGATACGTGTGCCTTGGCCACTATTTGGAGTATATGTTCCTCTACTAAAGCCTAGCTCTCAAAATGCAAACACTGCCAATCAGGTCAATTTTACTATTTTATGAACTTTTTACATTGCTATTTATAGGCACTAAATGATGAAAACACATCATGCTTGTGTGTTGTTCTTTTGCTACAGGAGGTGATTTTGTCTTCTGTTGCTCAAACCTCTCCAATCGCACAAACTGACCACAGCACTGACTCCGGACTCCACAGGCAGGGCTGTGGGAGGGACGGGTGCTCCAATCCATCTGTTGTGTGTACATATATTTTCTGGCCAGACAGAACATTCAAGTCCCATCTTAAAAGACTGTAAGGCTTCCTCAGTTCTTGTAATAATGAAATCTCAACCGAAGTTAAACAAAGGGTTTAATGGTATTTCACACTTGCAAAATGCTATAGAAAAGTGTCTTGTAAGAGAGCGCTGCATAACTTTTTTGAAAATGAACGGTTTTCTAGGTTCAGAGAGGAAGTCGGTGACAACCATGTTAATTCACAAGCCTCAATTCCCACTCCAGTTCCATAGATCTAAAAATATAATGCTTCCCTTTAAAAAAAAGACAATGGATGTAGCATTCTTGATGTTACTGTGACTACTAAGTATCTGAAATAACCCCAGCTGTGTATCATGTTACACAGATAACAAGTTTAACTATTCACTTTAGAATTGAGAAAAACCCTACAAGGTGATAGTCTTACAAGAAACCCCAGGTCTTACTGGTTCACCTGGGGTCAATAGATTGCACAAATCAGACCTTATAAAATGTTGTTTGTGAGGCCATTGCAACTAATCCTTTGTGACATGCAGAAGCAGAAATTCTTATGGATGATCATGTTGCTTAAAATTTACATATGTATATATGCATACCTAATATACTTATACATAATATGTACATACACCCTCTCCTCCCCCCTAAGTTGCCCCACTGTTGAGTGCAGACGGAAGTCCACTGGTCCATATATTCTGGAGATCTTCCCAGTATGAAAAGACCTCTTAAATATTTTCGTCAATTATCAAACAGATAATGATATGAACATTACAATATAATGAAGCTCTATAAAGTAAATATGCTACTGTATAGTAATAGTTGTAATATATAATAGTTGATTTTTTTATCTGACTGGGCTATTTACCTTCATTCTCAGTAAGATCACAACCATATACTGTGGCTTTCTCATCATATGGCAGCTCTACTTTGTACGCACTTTTGATCTGTGGCTGCACATGGATCCCCCAGAGAACTGCCAGCTATTTATTATACATGCAAAGGATGGAGAGAGCTAAGAAATATTATGTCCATTGCAGCTGCCAACACTGAAAACTAGTCATCCTTCTTTAAACGTAATGTTAAAACTTCACTTCCTATAGCTTTATGATCATATACAATAATTGAGCAAAACATAAGATCTTTCTTCTGAAAGTACCAGCATTCAGAGAAAAGCAAAAGCTTGATGACTTGCTGCAGTCTTATTCCGGTCCCTTCTAAGAGTGGATATTTTCATTAAGTGATTATTGCTTACATATCCAATTAAGAAGAGAGAAAATATGGAACAACATGCTTTAAGGGCTTTATATGTGAAAAAGATGATCTTGGAGTTAATATGACATATGACAAGCAATTAATCTAACCAGGCCATGACCAGGATGCTAGCTTATGAAAGCTTAAAAAAAAAGCAAAAAAAAAAAAAAAGAGCCAATCTAAGCCACAATATTTTCTATAAACACTATATTTTGTCAAAATGGAGCAAACTAATCACAAACATTAGCCAATAATTTTGAAATATAAACCACCTTCTCTAAAGCAAATTTAGGGAATTTAATATGATGCAGTAAATCTAGCCCAGAACACCCTTCTTGAGATTTTAAACATGGGACCCTCTGAACCATAAACTAAGAGCTGCGTGACTGAATAGAGACATGATCAGTAATAGCTCCTTTTCCAGTAACTTGTAAAAATAATCCATCCAGCCAAGCCTTAGTTAAAAACTGGGCAATAACAGGTCTGGAAGAACCAATTAATTTTAATTCTTTTTATTTTAAAAAAGGAAAACAAGATAACAAGGCAAAGGCAGGGACTGGGAGAATGAAGAACCGCCCACTTTAGATGAAGATCAGGTTCAAGACTGTCAAAGGAACCTGAAGGTGCACAAGTCCATGGGACCTGATGAGATGCATCCACAGGTCCTGAGGGAACTGATGGATGAAGTGGCTAAGCCACTGTCCATCATATTTGAGAAGTCATGGCAGGCCAGTGAAGTTCCTGCTGATTGGAAAAGGGGAAACAACCCCCATTCTTAAAAAGGGAAAAAAGAAAAAAAGGAAGACCCGGGGAACTACAGACCAGTCAGTCTCACCTCTGTGCCCAGCAAAATCACGGAGTGGATCTTCCTGGAAACTGTGCTAGGGCACATGGAAAATAAGGAGGTGATTGGTGACAGCCAACATGCTTCACTAAGGGCAAATTGTGCCTGACAAATCTGGTGGCCTTCTACAACAGGGTTACAGTGTTGGCAGATAAGGGAAGAGAAACTTACATCATCTACCAGGACTTGTGCAAAGCATTTGACACTGTCCCACACAACATCCTTGTCTCTAAATTGGAGAGACATGGATTTGATGGATGGAGCACTCAGTGGATGAGGAACTGGCAGGATGGTCGCACTTAAAGAGTTGTCAATGGCTCCATGTCCCAGTGGAGAGCAGTGACGAGTGGCGTTCCTCAGGGGTCGGTGTTGGGACCAGCGCTGTTTAACATCTTTGTCAGTGACATGGACAGTGGGATTGAGTGCACCCTCAGCAAGTTTGCCGACGAAACCAACCTGTGTGGTGTGGTCTACATGCTGGAGGGAAGGGATGTGCCATCCAGAGGGACCTGGACAGCCTTGAGAGGTGGGCCTGTGCAAAGCTCATGAAGTTCAACAAGGCCAAGTGCAAGGTCCTGGACGTGGGTCGGGGCAATCCCAAGCACAAATACACACGAGTGGATTGAGAGCAGCCCTGTGGAGAAGGACTTGGGGGTACTAGTGGATGGAAAACTGATTACGAGCCAGCAACATGCACTTGTAGCCCAGAAAGCCAACTGTATCCTGGAATGCATCAAGAGAAGCGTGACCAGCAGGTCAAGGGAGGGGATTCTCTCCCTCTACTCTGCTCTCATGAGACCCCACCTGCAGCACTGTGTCCAGCTCTGGGGCCCCCAGCATAAGAAGAACATGAACCTGCTTGAGCAGGTCCAGAGGAGGCCACGAAGATGATCAGGGGGCTGGAGCACCTCCCCTGTGAGGACAGGCTGAGAGAGTTGGGGTTGTTCAGCCTGGAGAAGACTCCAGGGAGACCTTATAGCAGCCTTCCAATACTTAAAGGGGGCCTAAGGAAAGATGGGGAGGGACTCTTTGCCAGGGAGTATAGTGATAGGAAAAGGGGTAATGGTTTTAAACTGGAAGAGGGCAGATTTAGTTTAGATAGTAGAAAGAAATACCTTCCTGTGAGGGTGGTGAGGCACTGGAATAAATTGCCCAGAGAAGCTGTGGCTGCCCCCTCCCTGGAAGTGTTCAAGGCCAGGTTGGACGGGGCTCTGAGCAACCTGGTCTAGTGGAAGGTGTCCCTGCCCATGGCAAGGGGGTTGGAACTAGATGATTTTTAAGGTCTTTTCCAACACAAACCATTCTAGGATTCTATGATTAGCAATATTCCTGCTCCAGAATTATATCAGGTGATCTGCTGAAAAGGATATCTTAAAAGTGTATCAACTTCAGCAATACTTGCTAATTTCTCTAGAAGAGTAAAAAGAAAATTAAATTAATTTTTTTCCCCTACTCTGTGCACTCACAACTGACATTATCTCTTTCTTGGTATTTTGTATCTCATAGTATTTCTGTCTTTCCAATTGACTAATATGACCCATAACCAGATGCCTAGGAAACTGTTATTTACATCTATTCAGAATCCTTACATAGCAGCTTTACAAAGGATCAGTTTAATGAGGATATTATCTGCCAATCCAGATATAAACATGTTTTTTCTAATTTATTTAGATACTTGCCCAAAACAATGCACACCAGTATCTATATGTGGAAAACCACAGATAATTTTAAATTTACTTCAGGAAACACGGGCTTTTTCTTTCTGCTACGTTCTCAGATTTTAGTAGCAAATTATGAAAAGAAAGGGCACAAGAACTGTAACAGAACTATTGCAATTCATAAAGAAAACTATGTCCTATGATGATAAGTATCACAGCAAGGTATATAATTAAGAGGGGCTATGACAACAACATATAAATTAGGTAATTATGGATTAAGCAATCCCTTGGGAGATTCTCTCTTGCCATAGAAAACTTATAACAAGCTCCTTAGATAGAAGGCAATAGCTATTAAGTATTTGAGGGAGAAATAGGACTATAAAGAAAACCAAATAAAACCCCACACAGCAAGAGAAAAATCTTAATTTACAATCTAAAGATGGCTCTCATTTTTGAAAGTTTATTTTAATACACTTAGTGATACAGTTTTCAGCCATTAAATCTGCTGACATCTGTTGGCTAAAGAGCACATGTTGGATTATTAAAAAGTGCAATATCAAATAAACACAAGCTGCTTCTTAAGGTGACAGTAGGGAGATACAAAACACTGCAGCTATTACTGGAAATGTAATTTGTTGTTGTTGTTTCTTGCATCAATTTAATAATCCCAGGTGTCCTGGACACCAGACATACAATAATCTTCATAAATCCTAATTCACAGCTATACCATCTGTCAAAAATATTTTTTATGTCTCCTAATAGATATGCTACATAATTGCTCTCACAGTAGGACAAAAATACATGGTTGCACTAATTTGCTTTACCAATGGAATAGCTCATTATCAAAAATAACCCCATCACATTACTATGGTTTCCAGCACTCTTCATGTATCAAAACTAACCTTTTCATTCTGTTCTTTTCTATAACCTTAAATTCCCAGTGAAAGCAGATAAAGATTGAATTATCTGGAAATTGTACTATAATAATGGAAAACTCATAAGCATGAAAAAATAAAACTGTAATATCTCTGTTATGATGATGTTGCAGTTAAAATTAGAAGCTTTGTATTTCACAGTCACAAAGAGATTAATTTAAGTTCTCGGCCACGCACAGCGCTAAGCATTTTGGCCTCAATCCAGAAAAGCACTTAAATGTGTGTATGACTTTTAGTTCATGAGCCTGAAGCAACTTCAGCAGGATCGTACATGCTTGATGAGGCCCAGAGCACTCATTACCCGGCCGGACAATGCATCTCCCTAGGACTGACTTGGCATCAGGAGATGACCCTCCCAAACCTTCATCTGTACTTGTGGAGACGAAGTGGATACTCCACATGGGATTGTTCAAAGCAGGAGCTTCTGTTTCCACTCCCTGCAGCAGAAGATGAAACGTCTGGACTAAAGTTGGCCTTTGAGAACAAGTTTCTAAGTATCTGCAGTTCCTCTAATATGCATGCAATATCAAAACCTCTTCAAATAATGCAGACTGTGGGTATGGAAGTTGTTATAAGAGGTTCTGTTACATGTTGCTAGTTGCAGCGAGATGATCTGGGTGTAAGCTTTTATTTATGCATTAGTTTATATAATTTATGCATGATTATACAAAAATATGTACTTGAGAATTCAGTCCAGCAAACAAATCCAACAGTATCTAAGTAAATGGGAAATTCCAAAGATGACAACAGTTACCAAAAAATACTCCAGAAGATATTTTCTTCAAAAAATCAGACTCAACCTCATTTTCCTTTTGAATAAGGAATTGATCCATGAACAAATATTACTTCATTCTTCTTTAAATCACATTTCTAAAAGCACTTTCCATGTTCTACAAAGTCTACATCTGATAAGTTGTGAAATAGTTTATATTTTAAAATAAAAGCAAGTTTCCAGCAATTGAAAGATGCAATTGAAGAACTAAACGCTCTTCTGTTCAACTCTGCATGACAAATATCTAATACTACTTTGCAGTCTAACAAGTATCTTTTAACATACTGTACTATGTTTATGAACTATTCTTGTTTTAATGCTAACAAGTTTATTATTTCAATTAATGTTCTATGTCTCAATGACATATTGAATATGTAAGGCAATGATTTCCAGTTTCGTTAAATTGGAAGAGTTCTCCCCCAAGTTTATAAAAATATACTCATGACTGCAAATAGGAATATTGCTTTCCTAATGGCCAGAATTATCCATGTAATTTCCATGATTCTCAGTTACTCTATTTAATTTGAGAAATTGATAATTTCTCCAAGTAAACATGAAGTCCAAATACTGAAATCCAGACTAGAATTAGTAACTTAGATACTACCAAATGCTGTATCTTAATTTAAGTGTTGTTGTCACAAGCCAGGTCATACAAGTATTTTTGTGACATATAAGCCTCTTAATAGAAAGGTTAAAATAAATCTGTTTTGTTTTCACTGTAATATCTGCTGTGTTATTTTGAAAACCTTCCTTCTTTCCTCTAACTCATAAACACTTAAAATCTACACAGGTTCCTATTTTACTGAAATTCCACAGAATTGAACAAACCACTGATGCTACAGTAACTGGCAGTTCACAATACCTAGCAAGAACATCACATTAAGGGAAATTATGTCTGTGCAGTAGGTAACCACAACATCAGTGCATTATACTGCCTCAAAACTGCAGGACCTCAGTTGCAAAACACGCCAGCTCAGATGTGCATGGATCCAGAAGTTAGACTAAGATTTTGTGATTAATTGTAACTAATCATACTTCCACATTATCAGAAAGCAAATCACTTATTACTTATGATGAATTAAAGATTTCTGTATCAGACATAGTTTTTAATTTGAAATTAAAAAAGAAGACTACAGATTACACACACATGTTGACCACTCTTAAAGATGCCACATTATCATACATACCTCTGATATACGAAGGGACTTAACAGTAATAAATATTAAAATGGCATTGAGGAGAGACAGACAGAGACACAGTTAGTTCCAAAGCTAGATATGAGAAAGTATAGGTTAAGAAAAAGCCCCAAAACACCACAAAAGCACAAACAGTCCAAGCAAAAGGTCTCAAAGTAAACATCTAAAACTTCCATTGCCATATGGCAACGGAAAACAGGCTCATACTCATTGCAGAAACATTTTCAGAGGAGGCAGAGAAGAAAATACGTGTACATCTTATGCAGAAATATTCTGAAAAGCCCTCGTTGGTATACATGGATTAAATACTAAATAAACCAGATGAAGAAAAAGAAGTCCAGATTTACAGTCACACAGTACTGAAACAGAAAGCAAACACACAATGAAGACAGTCTGTTATACTCACATATTTACAACATGTTACTTATAATGGTAGCTGTGGAAATAAATGACTTACAGAAATGTTTGACATCTTCCATCACTACTCACCACGCTAATGCTTCTATGCATTAACATTCTAGCTAGCTTCATGCCTGCACATCTCAAGTATAAAAATAAGATACTCAGCAATACCATACAGCCCAGCCTTCTCACTATTTCTTTTTCAAATCAATATCAGCGGCCTTGATAATATTGCCATCTAATTACTAGCAGTGCTTCTTTTATGGTAGATGACAAGGAAGGCTCAGTAGGCACTCAGTCTGTGGAGGACGTGAATGTGTTGAAACCTTCTCCTGCAGGTCATTCATGCTTCTTAAATGAGCTGCTATGGAAGTTTCATCATGTGTGTGTAAGGAAATAGTTTCCTACCTGTGGAGGTTGGTTGTACATTGGTCTGGTCTCCGGAAAAGAAGTTTTATCCTTTGACTCTCTACTTTGATCATCAATTGTGTCACCTAGCAAAGTTAAAAAAAAAAAAAAAAAAAAAAAATCAATCTATTAAATCACTGAAATCCTTCATATTTTATGCAGAATAAGAAGAAGTCTTGAGTCTTCCTAAAATCAAATTATACAATTCCCTGGGAAAGGGAGAACTCTGTTGCCACATTTATATTTTACAACTTTGAACACAAGGAAAAACGTTGAGAATGGTCTGCAAAACCCTGTGTCAATTAGCTTAAAGGAAAAATTCAGAGGAAAAAGAGAGAAAGAAAAAAAGCAGGGCCCCTATTTTTGCACACTTTAGGACCATTAAGTTCTAGTAGTGGCAAAGTGTCAAACAAAGGAGACAGCAGTATGAGTATCTGTTGCGAAGGCGATACCAGGCGCACGCATCCGTCACATCTCAGTCCCATGTCAGGCTAGGAGGACATGTGCACCGTTACTCTATCCTCATTTGTAACCTCGTTTCCTATACAGAGGATATCTTGCATGAGTGCTGAAAGAGAGACACAGCATACTGAGAGAAATTGCCTGGGTTTGACCGTACCAGGACAATGACTACTTAGCAGGCTGGGCATTAACCTCCTCCCATTACACAGTCGTGGCTACCTCTTTCTGGGATTTTACTGAGGAGACATGATTCAGTTTATCCCAAAAGCTGCAGCTGAAACCAATCTAAGATAGGCAGCAATAAACTAGAGACAAGAGTATTTATTTTTTTTTTAAAGACCGAAGGTACATTATTAATTTTATTAAAAAGGCAGAGGCAGTAAAACAAAAAAAACCCAACATTTGTTTCTCAGATATTGTAAAACAAATATCCACCTAGCCTATCTTTTACAATCTTCTTTTTCAGTGGGAGGGTGTACAAGAAGTTGTAAAGATTTTGTGGATTATCACCTTCTGCTGTTAGTGCTACTCAGTAAACAGTTTGTAAGAGGAGACAACTTAGGAAGGTGAAAGATTTAGCTACATAATCCTGGTTTTATTTTTATTTGAACTGGCACTGCTTTGTGTAATGCAGTATTTTGAAAGTCTGTATCCTTAAAGAGTCCTGCAGCAACAATTCTAAATGAAAGGGTTCAAGTTACTGTAGTTCAACTCCTTTGCTAAACCTGTGGTTTTGGCTGTTCTGTTCCATTTTCTCCAGCAGTTTAGTTAGAGCCGCCATACCTGGCAGAAGCCATCAGGAATGGCAGCCAGCTTCTGCCCATGCCCCGTTAGCCTGGAAACCAATGACACACAGGTCCACACATGCTTGCTCCATGTGGTCATCGGACCCCAAGGACTGACTGGTCACGTCCCCTGGGTACAATGCAATATTTGGTAAAGTAACTTATGAAAACAAGCAGTAATATTTAGTCATCAGGCACGCTTTTTAATCCCCAAGTATTATTCCTAACTGTATTTTGAGAATCATCAATAAATTATCTTTGTTATAGGTCATTAATGTCTATAATTCCATTAATGTCTACACTTTTCAAGATCTTTTCTGGAGTTGAAAAATGTTTCTCAGTAAACTAGTAATTCTCTACACAAAATACTCAAAAGCACTTGTATTTGCACCAGCTCTTAAAAAAAAAAAAAAAAAAAAAAAAAAAAAAAGAGGCGAGACCAAAGGAGATGGGGAGTCAGTTAATCTTCAATTCCACCCCACAATACTGTAAAAAACAAAATTTGTAAGCACCTATAAGACAATGAGGTAAGTAACAGCCATGAAAATAAATTTTGTCAAACCATTAGTTTACATTTGTAATGAAATAGAGGCCTTCAAAGAAAAATTATTAGAGGTCTTGTAAACGTGCTCTGCAATGAAACATCGCAAAACCTTGAAGAGGCATGAAAATGGTTAACAGATATATAAAGAGGACACTAAGACATATTTTTGGTATGTTTGCTGTGGATGAGAGTGCAAACAAGTTTAAAATGTACCAAATTTAGGCTAAATCAGTTTCTCCGAGAGTAACACTACTTAAGCACTTGAAACAACCTAAGGAAATGGTCTCTCAAAACAGTGGTTCATCTCCAAAAGATTTCAGAGGTAGGTTGAAGAAACATCTGTCACAAATGGTTTCAATCCTGCCAAGACAAGTAAGATGAATGACCTTTAGTATTCCCTTCTAGTCCTACACTCCATGAAGGATGCAGGAGGAAAGACTCTGCAGGATACTCTTCCCTAAAATCCAGATTTGTCAAGGGAACTTGTGCTGGCTGCATGGAGACTTGTGAACATGCAAGCAGACTGCAGCGAGCTGGACAAAGACTCATCAAGTGTGTAAGGGAAGAGCTGCATCGCCAGTCAGTAGCAAAGGGACAGCTAATTGAAGCCAGTGAGATGATGCATATTGGGTAAAGTTGGATGTATGCATGAACATACTGACAGAGAGTTACACTGGAGATTTAAGAAACACAGGAACCAATTTCTTACTCTTTGTCTTTACATACCATTCCTGAGAAAGCACTTGGAAGTTTTTATATGCAAAAAAAAAGACCAAATTCATGTGTGTTAATGCTATCCAGAATATACTTTTTACCTGTGATTAGTTTTTCTTAAGATGAAAACATACCTTTGTGTGAAATCAAGATCAAAAGGTCAAAAATGTAAAAATGTTCACAGGAAAGGAATAATCAGAACAGCTAATTTGGACAGAAATGAAATTTTTTGACTTAGAACTTTGACATTCAACTCCCAGAAGTCATAAGTTCTTAAGGAGGCCAAAATGTAGCAAAATCTATAGTGTTTCAAAACTCAAATTGCCTTTGTAATCTGAACTTTAATGCAGAGCTCTTCTTTGCTAAAAAAAAAAAAAAAAAAAAAAAAAGCAAATGGGAAAATCCCAACCTCTTACCAAATTTTCAGGCATATGGTCCTGCAAGGATACACCATGAATCTTTGTATCAACTGTTATTATTTGAGCTAATGGAGTTAAAACAGCTACAAGCAGCTGCACAGCAAGCTGCCCAAGATGTCCACTAGGATAGAATAGTTCTCCAGAGAAATCAGTATTTTATGTGTACTTCTTTCACCGGTTCCTATCTCAAATATCCAAACAGATTACTCATCCTTATTTCTACTAGCCAAAATAATGTATTAATTCTCACATACCTCCCTGGCTCCACCAGTTCCCAATCTTATCAAGCTTGCCATAGCTGACCCATCTTGTTTAGCCACCCCTGAATTTTTGTTGTTCAGCTTGCCATGTTTCCCATTGACCTAAATTCTAATCTCTTGCCTTAACTGGAAGTCATAGCTTTTCTTCTCTCTTCAGGCTCAGCCTTTCAAATGCTTCCCTCTGATCTGGCTTTTTCTCTTCACTGCAAGCCTGCAATCTCCTCTGCCCATCTACCTACATATTAGGAAGGTAGTTGAAGGTAAACACTGAATAGAGAGACATCCCATGAGAGCACAGACCTTTGGGAGCAGGAACTAATGTGAGTTCTTTTGAGCACGTTACACATTCTGGTTGATAGTTTTTGACTGGGGGAAAAAAATAAACAACTAAACCACTCCTCCCCACCAACACCCTGAAAAAAACCCCAAACCCAAACCATTTCCCTTACACAATCCTGACGTAAACAGGTATATAATTACAATTTTTCCAAATGAAGCAACTGAAATCTGGCTCTGAAAAAAATCACAAACACATAACCTTAGTAGGAAGAGCTACCAAATATCCACCACCACTCCCCAAAAAGGTCTTTCATCAGAACTGAACTGCAAATATATTCATAGATAAGGCCAGAGGGACCACTGCAATCATCTAGCCTAACCTCCTGTATAAATATAGGCCATAAGATTTCTTCAATTAATGTTTGAACTACAGCAAGTTTAAAGCTGTATTTTAACTAAGAGATAACAGACAAAATTCATTTTACAAAACAATTAGATTCCGGCTAATATATCCCTTGGTTTAAAAGCATTATGCAAAGTTTTAGTCAGAAAACTTCTATTATAAAATAATCTAAGTAATATATCTAAAAATGTCATGTACTATTTAGAGACTATAAGAATTAGAAATGAAAGGCGCTCCATGCAGCATAATATGGTTTACACGTTAGCAGCATAATCTGTAATATGCAGGACATTACTGGGAAAATTTATCAGGAAAAAAATAAGCATGCTTATTGCTATAAAATATTCTCTTACTTATCAATGGAAAAATATTTTCAAGTTTGAAAGGAGGGAAGTAGACATATTTACACTACTGTCCAGATAAGCCCATATTTCAAATCTTCGGTCTCGGGAGGCTGTTTTTAAGTTATATTAAGCCTCTTCCAGGCCCAAATAAATCGTGTTGCACTCAAAGGTCAGACATACGTTTCTCCTTTCACTGAGTTGGTGCTGGACTTAGACCCACATTCTCCGAGTTCTACCGGTACCTTCATTTTCCAAGAACTGCAGCCAGGTGTTGCACAGGAAACACCCAGTCCAGTCTTCAGTATGTATGTACGTCCTCCCTCAGACCTCAGAATTTTTGGTTTCTTCAGAAATCTGCATTCAGCTGCCTATCTGGACCTCAGCAAACTCTCATATAGAAAGGTTCAACCACAAGTTTGGCTTCTACTCAACAAGGAAGTGGTGTTTCTATTTATACTCTTTCCTCTTCCAGCATTTTGTTATCCTCAAGCTGTGTAGTCTCTTGATCAACAGACAGCATTTAAAAGTCTATCCCACCCTCAGTTTAAAAAATTAAAACCAATTGTAAATATATTTTTGAGTCTTCTGTAACTTAGATTGCCATTTGACCTGGTCTGTGCAAGAATCCTGTGAGACAGTGAAACATTCGCAACACAGCAAGCAGTAACTAGCTACCAAATACATGGATGTTCAAATGTCAACTTCATCTTCAAGAGGAACACAGCTATTTTCCATTATACTTTAGTTAGTTGCTTAACTCTTTGTTGCCTGTCATTATCTTCTTTACCCTGCACAGAAATGGCAAGAACAAAGAGTATTCTGGCTTCTATTTGAAAGCAAAAAGACAAAAAGTTTTAGGAGAGGATTAGTAGGCTGGAGAGGCTGACTCTGTGGAAGCATCAAGTTTTTACTGCAGTTTCTTGCCCCTCTTTCTTACTCATAAATCTTCCCCTCTCTCCCTGAGATAAGGAAGAAAGAGAGGCCAGACACACCAATTTTACGTCACTCTGCTCCAGAATAAGCTAACAGAACTTCAGGCTTCAGTCCATCAATAGTGCCAGCGCTTTCAATCTACGGAGATATTTAAGTACTGTAATTCCCTCTCCCCTCTGAATACCTGAGTCTCAGGAGTCCTTACAATTGTGCTTCTGTGAAAAAGGGTTTGACAGTATCACTTTTCTGAGTCCTGCTCTTCTCTCAGCCTTATTTAAACAGCCTCCAGCTCCTTCAGCAATGGTGAAGTGTGTTTCTGCTCAGTCTCTCCCCAGCGCTGATTGCTTCTCCAGCACTCACTGCCAGGGTCTGACAGCTTCCATTTACTTCCAGCACCCCTGCAAACTTATTAGCAAAAAGTTATTTTCCTTTCTTTGTGCGTACAGGAGACGGGCAATCAGCAATGGATATCAAGTGGCTGCTGTTCTCCTCACTGCCATTTCCATCCTCAAGCCTCATCTCAGTTGCCCTGGTTCCTTTCAAGAAGAATCCATAGCTACATTTAGTACCAAAGAAGAGTGCTGAGCTGCCAATACAGAATATCAGTAAAATATGTTTACCAGCCAATTCCCACCCAATGAGTGAGTTGGAGACTGCAGTGGGGTGGTACCAGGGAACACTAATAGCAGTACTCAGAACACAAAATTGTGCTAGTTTTATGGGATCGAGACAATTCACAGAAGACAGAGGGAAGAACTTTAGAAATTTTTGCTAATGAGCATAGAATCACAAAATGGTTTGGGTTGGAAAGGATCTTTAAAGACCATCTAGTTCACGCTCCCTGAATGGACTGTATACAATTATAGCAAAATATAATAAACGGTAAGCAATTTGATAGTTCCCAATGGTGATTAACAGACCACTCAATGATCCATCTGAATCAAATAAGACAATGGCCAGTTGCTGCCCTCTTCAATGGGAGAGATGGGACATTGATGGATAGGTGGTTCTTCTCTTTTCTTAAAAGTGGGACTACCATTCTGTCTAGCACTAGTGCTATAAAACCTACACATTAATCCTCATTAGCTTCCATGTGCACATGGCCAAGACATAATAACCTTATAAGAATATGTATAGTTGGCAAAACAATGAAGTCATCCTAGTTTCAAGTCACCTCATCCTGGTTTCATATTAAAGCTTTTCGTATCGACAGCAGTTTCATTTCAACAAGCTAATAATACCCCCTAAAAATCCAATATATCAGCAAAAAGATTCTTCACAGCTGCAACTTTCATCAAAACAAGAGTTTAAGAGTTTATGCTGCATAAGGGTGAATGAGAAGGAAGTCTGTGTAAGCTCATGCTAAGGCAGAGGTCTGTGTTAGCCTAAGGAGGCACATGGTAAGTCTTTGGCAGCCTTATACTGAGTTTCAAGAGTGTTTTTATAGCTGGGTATTAAGGGGTCCTACAAATAAATCTTTGACTGGGAGTAGAACTTACCAGTATCTTCTCTAAATATCCTGATGAACCATGAGAAAAATCTATATAAACCCTTCAGACTGAGAACCCTGAAAGACTGACTTCTTCAAACTTGTAAAAGGGAGGGGGGAAACTGTAACAAGGTAAACATTATCCTGAATGTTTTTGCATTTACAGACATGAAGCAACAAGGTTCAGTCCTTTCCCAATAAAGAGGAATAACAAATCCAACTACAGCACATGCCACTGAAGATTACAGGAGTGGCACTCCACATTGCCACTGAGTTTCATTTTGGTATCCCATCCTTCTGCAGGTGATCTTAATATAGGGTCTCCATTTTCCTAAACAATTCTGTTAGGGTCTTCTCAACCTGCATCCCACTATCAAGATCACAGCAAAACCACAGATTTAAACCTACAGAAACTTTTTTTCCCCAAATGAGAACTTTTAGGAATATGGAAAAACAGTATGAGAGGATTAGAGGCTCCTGTAGTATCCCAGATCTATCTACTTTTAAGATGGCAAAAAGCTTTTTATTTCTGTCCTTTTTCGTATTTCCAACTTCTTAAAAGTTTGACTTCTTTCAAAGCTTTTCTGGATCCTAAAAAAAAGGACCCTTAGAGTTTAAATACAACTCCATCTCCAACCACTTCACTGAGGCTAAATCATTTCAGCTCCCCCAACCCCCATTTATACGGCTTTCTTTTAAGAGGTGCCCAACTCCTTCAGAAAGCTGATGAGTCAAAAGCCAAAGTTTCATAGCAACATTTTGGTTGGAAGGAATCCCTAGAGGTCACAGTAGTCCAACCTCCAGTTCAGCACAGGGCTAACTTCAAAGTGAAACTATGTTCCTCAGGTGCTTGTCCCAGATTAATTTTAAGTCTCCAAAGATGGAGATTCCACAGCCTCTCTTGTCTCTCAGTTATATCTATTCCTCTACTATTTGTTACCTCCAGGTCCACTGTCATGTTCAAAGAAAGCTGTAGAATTGTTTCATCCATTAGCCAGGATCACCAATGATGAAGCGTTATTTTGGTTTTAATTTACGATACTTTCATGTCAAGCATAAAGAAATGCTGAAGATCAATCTCATTCTGATTTACTGGTGTGATGCATCCATGCAAGTACTTTCTCCTCCATTATATGTGCATACTAGCCTTTCTAGTGCATACTAGCCTCACTAGCCCACAAAAACACTGAACCCTCTCACCACAGCATATCTTTCAGTAAATCTCACTTTTCCTTTTTGCTATTTGGAAATCCCATTCTAGATTTCATTACCCTAGATGCTGCCACACCTTTCTTACCTAGTTTTGCTATCAGAATGAGCAGGCAACATGATTTATCAGCTACTCAATACAGCCTTAGTACTGAAGCAACCAACATAGTACAACCTGTACTAAGTAAGGGCTTATGACATGTTCAATCAGTTTATAAGAAAGAAGTTGAAAACAAAAGCTACTCAGGAGAAGTGCATGTCCTCTAAGTCTTCTGACCCAACAATCATGCTTATCTGAGCGTGTGTGCCAATGCCTCAGGGAGAACCTTAAAACTATTCACTACTCTTCCTTTGCTCAACTGATACTGTTCTGCGGATAAGCCCCCAGCATATCTATTATATGTTAGTATTTATCATGAACATTGTCCTTAAAAAAAAAAAAAATCTGCAAAACTGCCTGTAAGGCATAGATTAGATGCCATAGGCCAGTCTCCACATGCATTAAGTCACTGTTCTTGACATTCCTAGAGAACCTTTAAATCTTCCTGTCATTCACTTCATCTGCCAGTTAAGCCCCTCCTCTTCATATCAAAACAAATGCAACCTTCCAAGCCCAAATGAATCATACTTTTCTAGGTAAGTAAACCATTTAAACTACTTTTTTGAAAAAGAAAAGTTTTATCAATTGATTATCTCTTTTTTTTTTTATATTTATTGTTTACATAATCAGAGTGTTATCTTATTGTCATGGTTATCTAGGCCAACTCAATCACCCCACAGAATGAGTATGTTATTTTAAGGTTAAGAATAAAACAAGTCCCTTAAATCTGCAGATGTTTGGAGAAGTTTAGTGTTAATTTATAGAATCTCCTTCCTTTCCACTTCACTCTCAGATCTGCTTCCTGGGTAGTGAAAGGTGTCTACACTTAGCATAATCAATCCAACAGTGCTATATGGATGCTCTGGTATGCAACAAGTGCAAAAGAAGCAGCAGTTTGCAAGATAGATTTTTTTCCATGGTTACAGTCTCCCACTAGATCCTTTTTTGCTCTTCCAAGGGAGGGAGATAAAGACAATATTATTTGCCTTTATTTGTTCTGTTTCTCTTGCCTAACTTTGTCTTCTTTACCTTTGATGAGAATATGAAATTCGTGACCTTCACAATCCTTCCTGAGTTTTCTTATTTTGCTTGGAAGGATGATAAAAAGTTTAATCTCAAAACAATGAAACACTTTACCTCTTCAGTTCCTGATGAGCAGTAAAAGGCTTTGGGGAAACATTGGTAACAACAACAAACTCAGTTAAGACAATAGTACAGCTCACACAGAGTACTGCTGGCAAGCAACCTTCTCTTAAACACTTTTCAGCAGTATCATTTTCTTGTCACTAGTTAGACCAACCTATAAAACCTATCTCAGATCACAGGCTCAGGTGTTGTTCAAAAGGTAAATATTATAACATCCAACATTTCACTATGAAATTAAGATTATTTCACTATCCTCACTTAACTATGAGATTAGGACTCTCCTCCTCCTGTTTTATTTGTGATGTGGTTCTAAAGGCAATCCTGTCCAGAATGAAAACAGCTTTCACAAGGACAGAGATTTTCCTAGCACTTAAAAATCTGCAGTGTGGTCTGCCTGCTCAGTCTCTTGGTTACACTGTGTAACTTGAATGTCAGTAGGTCCAGCATGCATTAATATTATTTGCCTGCCAAAAATTGAGGAGCTGATAGTCTAATATTTGCATATGAAGCTTGCTACATAAATGCAAATTATGTTAGAAAACAAATAATGCATATTTAAGCTGGTTTCCTAAGGAATTAGATTTACATGTCCAATCTTCTGTCCCTGATAACGCAGGAAAACATTGTCAAATGTGGTTGAAACAGGCACAGAGATGGAAGACTTAAGAGATGTTTACAGAATATAATCTCTGCAGCTGGGTAGTAAAAAGAGACCAGGAGTAATGCCCCAGCTGAAGGAAAAACCCCTTGTTCTCTGTTCTTGGCCTGCTAGCAGGTCAACTGGCAAATATTGCTGCGGTTGGTCACTGGGAATGAAGGCAAGGGAGGCCACTATAATAATGCAGAGAAATAGCCAGAGCTATTGTAACGGGGTAGAAGGACTAGGAGATCTTCAAGGAGGTCCTTGAGAAATGGAACGTCATCATTTTTCCTATTCCAGGGAAGGCCATGTTTTATTCTATCTTGACAGCATTTCAGGTATGTTTAAACAAGAAATAATTTTTACATAATGAAGAAATAATTTTTACATAATGAATTCTGTGGTTTACATTACACAGAAAAATCTATAAATCAGTCACTCAGTCTACCCAATTAGGGCCACTTACACCTCTGTCCCACTAGCTGCTGTGGGATGCACTATGATGAGCAGATGATCATATACCACCTCATCCCAATAACTAGCCTTCCTGTGTGAGCAGCTGCCTACAACATTCATGTTAGTTATTAAGAACTCTTTTTGTCACATCTTCTAGAAACTCTGAAAGTAGCAGAAAGCTGAGTTAGTACTTTGTGGGAGAAGAATTAATGCATAAGACAGAACACTCATTTAAGTGAGTGTTTTATGTGACATAATTATAAGAAATCTTCTCCAAAGTAATGATCATTATCAATGATACTTAGAGTGCTACTATCCTCTCAGAGGCATGGAAGTCCCCACTCCATTCTGAAGCCATGTTAAGCAGAATTCGTTTAAAATATAAACACCACACACAAAGTTACATAGATACACTGATACACGGCTTTTATGTGCCTGTGTGACATACAGGCACCAATGTACCTGATGAAGGAAGTTAAATCACAAATTCTAAGTTTCCATCAGAAGACTTACAAATACGGCGGCTCAAAAAGCTTCTTTCCCTGTATTTTTCTGAAAGTTATTTCCTAGATAGCAGCCTGGCAATCTTATGTCACTGTGACTATATAATGTCAATTCTGAGCAGAAAACCTTATGGTACATCCTCTGTTGCTTTTGCATTTTTGACACATGCTTGCAGAGTATTTCTGAACACAGCATATTTTGTTTTCCTCTAAAAAGAAGTATAAACTCTCTGTTTGGATTTTGTGTAGTAACAAGTTTATAAACATACCTAAAATTGTTATGCAAAGGTTCTGAATATTAAAGAAAGGAAAACCTACATCCAAAAGCAGTCTCAACAAACAATTCAATAAAGCAAACAAAATATCTCTGCTTCCATAACTCCTTGAAATATTACTTTTGATTTACACTGTTAATTCCATTATATTACTACCATCTTCTGATCTACCTCAGACTTAGGAAAAGGATCTAAAACCAAAAATCAACCAAGCAAAACAGGTTAAGAAGTAGGCAGTCTCCTCAAAAAATAAAACATAAATCCATTTAACCTCTCCTCAGAAATGGCAGAAAAAAAGCACGGTAGCTTTTTTTCACAAAAGTTATTCATTCACAAAATGAATAACCAGCTCCACACAGACTATTAAAGGACTAAATAATTTTATTTATTTATTTATTTATTTGAGCACATAGGTCAATAATGTGGATTAACTAGGATTAAAGTGTTATTTTCTGATTATTTTGGTGATTTAAGCTGGTTTAATATTTCTAGGAACTTTAAAGCCAGCTTTGAAGAAGAAACTACATTATGGAACTTCTGGTTTACTTTTGACTTGTGTGTAAACAACATGGAAATGTTCACTTCAACATATTATCGCTTGAATTTAAAGGCAATAAGACAAATAGCATTAAATATTCACAGATTTTTAGTATTTCTGGCTACAGTATATTAAAACCTTTCTAACCATTGTTTGATCCTTCATTTGCATTTTCATGTTACACAAACATAGTAGTGGAGATCTGGTAGGAAAAAAATTGAAGTATCAGCACAAAAAAGCACTAGCAGTAGCAGACTTCTTTAAAAGTATCCAAAGAGCAGGGCAGAGGTTATTTTAGGGGGAAAAGAGGTGAATGAGAATTTCTGAACAGAGAAACTTAGTTTACAAAGTTTAAAAAAGCCCCACCATGTTAAAATATCCATTTACAAAGATACAAGGGCAACAGATATAAAAGTCCAGCTCATATGTTTTTGGCTGCATCTTTCACTGAAGTGTCCAAACACTTGCATGTACACCAAAAAGTATCATTAACACTGTCCACAAAGCAAAGCAAAGCAAAAAAAAAATAATAATTGTGCAGTACTTGAGCAATTCTTAAAAAACATATTAAATTCTGCCAGGACTTTGTACCATATTCTTCTCATACATGGAGAACATGAAGAAAGGTCATAGTCGGCTGTAACTTTTATCATCAGCTGTTAATGGTGTGGAACTGTCCTGAGGGCTACGATCACTTAAGCCAAGTTATGCCTACACTGTACATCAGTCCCTTCCCTAAACTCAACAGTAATGGCATTTTCTAGCTCAAATGAAAACATTTCAATTTGTCAAAAAACCAACAACAAAACACCCACATAGGATTCACGCCAGCTTCAAGAGCACAAAAGCAGACAGGCCGTTTTCAAAAAGTGCATTTCTTGTTTCTTGAGATGGCAACCACCCACTTCCCCAGAGGCCTTGGGGAGCCGTCAGGGTGAGCCGTCAGGGTGAGCTGCGGTGGGTTTCCAACTCTGCAGCCAGGGTTTCAAGAACTCCAGGCTTATGGGCACTCAAGATCCATGGTGATGTGTCAGCTACGTTAACAGGGGCCACCAGATCTAAGAAAAACTTCATGATATTCAAAGATGAAAGCTGTCTCGGGCTTTTGAGCTTGCAATGTTCACCAGATCAGAAACACAAAGGTTTCTGAATTCCCAAAAATCCAACAGGCAGATTGTCCCAGAGGCCGAAATACAAATTTTTCCAAGTTCTGTGGCTCCTTACCCACTTGCTCAATGTCAAGTTCCCAGACAGGTCTACCCCGCACATGTAATTTTTCTGAAGAATATTTTCATGCAGTAACACAATTAGAATAGAATGAGTATCTGTTTCAAAACACAACACACCGAAAACAGACAAGGCCACCCTACAAAAACAAACTGCGCCTATCTGGTAACTCCCTTCTGGCTACTATTTGAAGAACTGTCAGTCAACCTGTAGTGTGAACATTATTACCTAAGGGTGAGTTTTCACAAGGCTGAGTCAGCCTAACAGCTCAGTGCTGCCAAAAGGAGCAGTCCTGCCTCTCCCCTCAGCCCTGGTGCTCCCGCTGGTTCCTTTGTAGTGGCTCCCAGAGTCTCCTAAGATCTTGCAAGCCACCTGAGCTCACTGAACTGGTTAAAAAAAGATAAATGCATATTCCCTTTCTTGCTGGGTTAGTTTTCTGCCAGTTTAGTGAGCTAAATCAAAGACATCAAATGAGCTGGGAGAGCTGGCACACAGGTGATGGAAAGTAATCCTGCTTCCAGGAGCAAGAAGCAGGATGACCCATTCTTCAGACAGTTAGGTGGCTCAGCTGTCCTGTGGAAATATACCCTCTCATAGCACTAGTCTTGCTTTCCATTGTGAAAAAACAGAAGGCAGTATTTCGGATCTAAATGTAGTCTCCACTCTAGACATTATACAAATCAGCATGGAAAGTTTCAAAGGTGTGCTAGCACTCACATATCAAAAACATGATGAAATACTTAAACATACCAAAAGAAGCAAACGATTTATTATATTAGGAAATGCGCGTCTTTGTTATTATCAGTAGGCCATGGGAAGATAGAGATTAATATGTATTTTTAGTTTTCTTCCTTTTCTTCCTAAGGGGTCAACAGTGCAACTAGTTTTCTGTCTTTTGCTTTCTCCTCATGAGAAACTTGTATTCATTTTTACTTTGTCAGCCCCAGGAAATCAGATAAGTGAACACCCACGACACTAAGCTGAATTACTGTGTTCAAGAAGCCCCCTTGAGAAACAAACAGCGTTAGTCTGGATGACGGCTCTTTCAGGATTTCCATAAAATGGCTTTAAAAATTACCATGGGCAAATTAATTTTATGAAAAATCTGAAATCTTACTTGGTCAATGCAAAGAATCCATCCAAGTATTTAATTTCTTGTGGGTATAGTAGTAAAAAAGTAGGTAAGGTCATGCAATTTTTATAATTTCTGTTTAAGATGCATTTACCTGAACCCTGAACATGAGGAATTTTGCAAAGATGAGACCTGAAACAGTCATACTGATATTCTTTCCTATTTCTAGCCATACTCCTTACCACATCCATTTTGAACTCAGTACTCAGAAAAAAGCACAGACCAACCAACAACGTCACCCTGCTGTCTCCCTATAAAACAAGCTAACAAACCAATCCGTCCCATACACAAAGGGCTGTGTTACCAGATACCTATTCAACTAGTTGAAAATTGGCAGATGAAATTCTAGGTCACAAAGACCTGAACTCCTGTATCTGATAGGCAGCCGCTACGGTAAATTAATGATTTTCACAAAACAAGAGAGAATTCAGTTTCCATGATGCAGTTACTGCTTTAATGTGTGCTCTACTCAGGAATGTGTCCTATATTCAGAACCTAAAATCCTCACACTGTGATCTGCCCACAATCATTATGCAGCCTATGTGCAGAAAAACTAGAAGGAAAAAAAATCCAGCACCATGAACACAAAATGACACCCCTTTCTTCCTCAAAGACACGGCCTCTGTCTGGAAGACAACTGATTTCGTATCTCCTTTGACTTCTTTGAGAAGAGGTAAGGATGACAGGCTTAGTGCCTAGAGGTTACACACACAAGCACCATAGCAGGACAGATAGTGTACATGGTTGCTGTCAGAACAACTCCATGCTGTCAAATCTGTGGACCCATCTTTCCTCTCTGCTCTGAGCTGTTTGCTCCTGCCATTCCCTCCATCCATTCTGAGGCTAGTCTGGCTCCTCAGGGTGTCCACTCAGCTCTCTAATCCAGAAGAACTGTTTCTGCTGGCTGACTTTGCTCTCACCTCAGTAAGCAGACCTGGCTCCCTATCAGGTGTCTGAATAGTACTGAGTGATGAGACACTAAGAGGCAATTGAGCAGCTCATGAATGCCCTAGGATGTGTTTCCATTCATACCTCCCATTTCTGTCTTCACTCTTACCTTACCTGGCTCCATCACTCAACCCCTTTGAACCAATTCACCTTACTAGATCGGCACAACACTAAGCCAGAAGAAAGTACACAAAATTGCAGAAAAATAAAGTGGCAAGAGTGTAGAGTCTGAAGTGGGATGAAGGAACTGGCCCCTCTTCAGAAGGGCAAAAGATCAGCCCAGCTACATACAGAGCTAGCCTAAGACAGGGTGATTTTCTCAACAGAGCAACTATTTCTGCATGCAAGATGATCAGTCATCTTTAATTGTTGCCTGGATAAAGGTGATGTTGTGTGAGACCACGCAAGTTGATCAAGCTGATCTAATCACTCACCACCACTGAAGAGGGGAATTCCTGTTCCGCTCACTCGAAGGCCCTGCCCTTGCACTGACTCTGACAAACATCAGACTTTCCGCTTAT
Organism: Strix aluco; assembly: GCF_031877795.1. Classification (NCBI taxonomy): domain Eukaryota; kingdom Metazoa; phylum Chordata; class Aves; order Strigiformes; family Strigidae; genus Strix; species Strix aluco. Next base: position 132,227,410 of record NC_133931.1, on the reverse strand, counting down.
TAACCTATCTTTTTCTGGGAATTGAGCCAATTGACAAAGTCCAGCAAACACCAGAGCTGGAGCAAAGTAAGATGCACTGAAGTGGAGGAAAGTAGCACCTTTGCTTTTGGGTGGCAGCAAGCTGATAAAATCAGATAATCCTCACTTTGCAAAACTGCTACTGGCCAAACAACTCTTAAATGAGTAAGATCAGACATGGGAGAAGACAGCATACAGGATTTTGCCTTTGAGATAACCCACATTACTTAACTTTAAATCTTTTGTGGTTAGAAAAAATTCCTTTGCTTTATTGTCCTGCTCCAAAGGGATTAATTAGGAACGAAGGCCTCAAAAACAACCGGTCTCAAACTTTCTAAGCCATTTGGAGGTTAGAAGACTGTGCCTGTTGTGAGCTTGTCAAAATGTAGGTGTGGTGTACAAATGCACAGAATGTTTTGGGGCCAACATAGATCCCTAAATTAGGAGATCAGGCTCCCCCTGCAGCTATTGCTTACAGGCTTCCCCAAAAGGTGAACAGGAGGTACCTGTGTTAAACACCTGCTCCACATGAAGGGAAGCATTTTTCTCTCCAGTGACTAAATTGGAAGAATTGCTCCCAAATGAAGACATCTGAAGTCAAACACTCCTATAAGCAACCTAATCCATGATTTCTACACCATTCTCCAACACGAGGGGTAGATCAAACCTAGGCAGCTGTTCTGAAATGCAATCAGAACTAAAGCTTTGCTACAGCAAGAAGAGTTTCAGATATGGAATGTGAGCATGACTCTTAGAGCATCCCAGCAACTGAAGAGATTTGGAGAGGAAGAAAATGCTCTGGCACAACAGACACTTCAACCCCCCTCTACTTGCCTGAGGTCCATCCCATATTGCAGTCACCCTGCATGTGTTTCCTTGTAGGCATCACTGCAGGTAAAATGATGCCTGTAGTGAAGGAATGAGGTGGGAACAGGGGTCATTGCCTTAACCATGGGAAGATCAATGCCAGAAGCACCAGGCAACAGGAGTTGAAGCTGCACCTGGACTTCAGCGTAAATGCTGAATGAAGGTGTAAGAGAGGGATTCTGAGTTTGCCTTGCTTGAATTTATTTCTAAATTAATAAAAAACATTGTAAAAAGTAACTGGACTGCAAGTGTGTTCTGAAGCATGATTTCCTTCTCCCCATCTGTTTCTTTGATCAATTTACAGTTATAGTTGCAATCAAAAGTAATGAAAATACAACACATCCTGGAATTAGTGTCTCTTTATTAGTGTCCCTGAATCCCAAATTAAAAGCTCAGGACCGACCATAGAAACATTACCACTGCATTAATATCCAACCAGACTTTTTCAAAACTTTGTCACAAGAGGTCTCAGATTTAAGAAAGGGGCTCTAAGTTGCACGGACATGCAAACAGTTACTTTCTTTCACCATCTTCCTTCTAATACAGGGGTGGCAGGTGAGTATATCCAAAGCTCGAATCCCCAGCAGCGCATCAGAGAATGGAGTTCAGCAAGCAACCTGACCACCTTTTGATCTACCACATATGAGCTGAAAATATCCCAGCCCTTCCAACACTCTCAGTGTTCCCTGGGGTCCAGCGGGAAAACAGGATTATTTTCTTATCTCAACCCACATGGCATGGATTGATTTACCTGTATTAACCTGAGACCAGGCTGTTCTCATCTGAGGTCTGCATTACCTACCATCCTCCTAGCTTGCTTCCCACAAAACTAAGTGTCATTTGTGCTAATCAGTGCTAAGTGAACCAGAAACGAGAGAATGGCAGGGATCCAGCTGACTCATTAATACCAGTGTAACGGATTAACCCTTTTACATTGTCTTCCCACCCCCCCCAATTAGTCAGCATCAAAGAGGCTTGAGACTGCACACACTGCAAACATAAAATGGGACAAAGTGTTTGAAAACAAAGGACAACATCTAGGAGCAACATCATATTCTGCCACCTTAATCTTCATATAACTTGGGAAAAGTCTTTTTAAAAAGTTAAGCTAAACTTTATGTAAAAGATGGCAAGAGCATGAAATAGCCTGTCTGGAAAGAGTGAAACATTCTGATCTGTATAATTAATCCATAAGAAACTTGTCACATATATGAAGAATATGAATATAGTGAATATAGATGAATATAGTTCAGCATGAAACATACAACTAGCCACTCCAAGTTCAAAATACATATTAACTGTGACTATAAAATTACTACAAAATGTTAAAACTCAACCTTTTTTTTTTTCCTAAACATATGAGCAGCACTTTTTAATTTGATGTGAAACAAGATACTTTTGGTTTAGTCAAACTGCTATTTAGAAAAATACTTCTAAAACAAACTGTCAGTCTGAGGTTTTACATTATAAGAGATGGAGCACTTATTTCTCTAATACTTACCTGCTTTAAAAAATTTTTCTAAATGTGTAACAGCCATAACTGCTACCAAAGATTAATGGCTCCTCTCAGTGCCTCCAGTAGCCTTCTATTCCATTTGATAAAATACAAACATCTTTATTAAAATAAGCGTATGTATGATCAAGTGACATATACACCTACATTCACACAAACAACGCATCCCAGACATTTTAAGAAAGAGACTTCAACTGTATTTGTAACAGTGTTTCTGGAAAAGTGGGGCATTTCTCATTATGCAGTTATATACACACTTCACCAAAACCTGGATTATTGCACTGTATAACTTGAATGCTAATGCTGAGGACTTAAAGCCTGTTTTATGCAATACATGTAAGAACATCACTGTACATAAAATGTTTCATTGTGTAGTAAATTCTTGCCTGTGTCAATGCTTGTCATCCTTTTAAAAATTCAGTTAGTTTAGTGAATATTCTGCTTTTAAGACATCCATCCAGCATTTATATTTGCTTCACATAGTCTGTCTCAATTATACTACAGCTGTCTCACAGGGCATAGCTGGCCATCTCCATCATGAACAACCACCACAGAATCTGAAGTTCTTGATTAAAAAGCAAATGGTTTTGTGAGCCAAGCTAAAACTACCGCAGCTGCTCCATTTCACAAACCAAGCGCCATTCCGCTGGGAAGAATGGCACCGACTCTGAATTGTTCTTCCTGAGAGTTTTCACAATAAAAACAAACCACACTACTTCCAAATTTTCAAAGACTTTTAAAAAAAAAAGTCTTCACTATTCTGGAAACAAGTGTTTTCTTTCTACTCTGAGCTTTTGATTTCTACATCAATGTTCCTCTATGAATAAAAAACCAAAACCAAAACCCACCCCTCCCCCAAGCATACACACACCACACGGGTTCCTGTAGATACTTTTAATGACCATCTACAGAAAGTTTGCAGATGTATTAAACAGCAACTGCAATGCTTAACTTTAAAAAAACCTAACAAACCAAGATACTGCTAATCAGTTGATCACTACTGAAGCTGTTAAATACCGTATTTAGTGAAAGGATAAGAACTTTATTATTATTATTATTCTCAACATCATTATTATTATTTACATTAACACAATTATAAAAAAATGTAATTTCCTTCATCAAGACAAAATACCAATCAGCTGTTGATCACTGGCTCTCCAAGAACGTACATTTCTCTACAACACATGAAATAAAACAATCTCATTACAGTGAAGGTGCAGCAAATTAAGTCATAATACGTAATTTGGATAAAAGTCATGTTTAGTAAAACTTGCAATGCACAACTTTTGTATGTACTGCCTCATTTTTTTTAGGTAACCACAACAAAATATAAGTGTTTGTAATAAAAAAGGTAAGACACCCAAAACATATGCACAAAAATACTGAAAGAGAATTGTTTTCTACTTTGTTGAAACTGGTTTCATTAAAATATCAGAACCAAAACCATTACATAGGTTTCCTACAATATCCTAATAACACCTCCTTGGTGGACTGGCTAGCATGGGTCCAGGAAACACTTTACAGGTAAGTTAACTTTTGTACTTCAAAAATAGTGAACGGTTAGTCAGATTTCTGTTTTTTAGTTATTTGGCTACATGAAATTTATTTGATGTCTCAGCCACAAATAAATTGCCTAGCTGAAAACACTTCCCATTTTATTCAAACAAAAATATTCAGGAGTTTTCCCTAAGTTAATGTTGCAAAAATGAGAACCAACTCCTTCAAGGTGTTTAAATTCACTCCTTTTCCAGTAACAAAAAAAAGTTGAGCTGCATTAAGGACTTTTCTTTAAAATACTGTCTGTAGCTTCCCTGTCACCATTTCATTTATTTTGCCTTTATCCCTATTGTACTGGAGCTAGATCAGAAACACCAGGTTAAGTGTATAGACTAGACATTGCAGAAGATTTCAGAATATTACAATTTTTAGCATATAAAAAGAGAAAAACCCAAATATTTAGTCTACCTTACTTTTCATTCTACCTTTAGGAGTTGGAAAAGGTTTGAAAAATCAAACCTTTGTTGCAAATTAACGAGGACTAGTTTTAGGCTACATGTATCACTGCAGCATTTTCAAATGATTACAAGCAAATTTTACATATTTCTTGCTTTTTTAATGTAGTCTGAAAGTGATAACTCAGGATAGCAGTCTAACAACGCTGAATATCTTTTGAGTATTTCCTTTAAAAATATCTCGTGATTTTAACAACTAGTTGGTGGATATGGCTTCACAAGTCAACACACTCCATATGAAAAGGTCAACAGATTTGTAAATTGTTTTTAAAGGGTTTTTTTAGTCTGTTCTGTAAACAAAAAAAGACTGTGAAAAATGAAGAGAAAGCAAATGTTTATCTGCAAATCATAATTTCCAATTTCAATGGAAACACTACTTTCAGTTTGTATTCATAGTACAGAACTGATTTGTTTGGGGCTTTGGTGTGTTTTTCGGTTTTTCTATAGACAAGTTCTGACCTTAAGAAAAATAAGGATTTATAATGGTCTTCCCACAGCTCCTGTCACAAAGTTATTGTGCCACTTCCAGGCTGTTTTGTTTTGTTTTTTTAAAGTCTTTGAGGCAGTTAAATTCAGCACAACTTTTGAACTTCTTGATGTAAAACTACTAGTCTCATTTTAGAAATTACTTCTAGGTAATTGTCAAACTGTATGTTCGTTTTGGTAAGATTGCATATAAAATAGTGTAAGTATTGAAAATTCATACTTCTAGGAGCAAAAGTTAACAAAATTTTTAGTCTAGTATACACATGTATCCAAAGGAAGAATCCTGCCCTACTTTCGATTTTCAATCCTCTAACTTAAGAAGACAGGGAAGACACAGACTGTCTGGAGGCCATTCAAAGTGGCAAGAAAAAGACTTCAATTTCTTACGGCACTCGCCGAATCCAGGTCAATGGACCCGATGCGCTGGTGTTCTCCAGTCCTTCCTCTAATATGAAAATGTCTCTGAAATTTAGGTATTTGGAGAATTATATGCAGTTCTCTAAACATTGTAACCCAGTCAAGAGATAGTGTTTAAAATTTTCCCCAAAGTAGTTTCCAGCTATTTTCAGGCCATATTAAGAATGAGAAAAACAAACAGAACCTTGTTCAACACAACGCAGGCAACAGTCCCTCTTTCAGTCTGGTCTTCTAAGAGGAACAAGCAACTCATTTCAACCAAACAACACAAGGCTATAAGTCTCAAAAATTATTACATCTTCACAGATTTCATGGACAAGGCAGCTGTGCAGAGAGAAACTAAGCTTCCAACTGTAGAAAAACCTTCAGCCAGATTTTGCAATAAATAATGAGAAAAATCCCTAGGAGTCAGGACTACAATAATTCCAGCCCTCCCAGAAGCAGCAATGTAATTCTCAGTCTCTATAACTTTTTTTTTGGTGTGTTTTCAGCATAACTGACATACAAAGAGCGGGGCGGGGGCAGGGGGGGAGAAGGACATGAGTGTACCTACGTATTGAGCCTATATTAACTTTTTTTTAGCCTCTTCAGAAAGTCATTTCTCATTGTACTAGATCTCCTAATAATGCCTACTTGAAAAAGTTCTAGGATCCTTGTCTCCTCCAAGTCCTCTAGTGTTTTTATAAAGAGGCAAAGTTAGTTACTTGCTGGCTGCTCTCCCATTTTGAATCCTTATTTTCAATCACAGATGGGCCTAGGCCTTTTATCAGCAGAAAAATGTCTCACTTGAATTCATCAGGGGAGAGGGTGCAGGGTAAAAAACCATTACAAGTTTTTAATGAAAAACCCACTTGGTATCTGTTATGATGTATATATCACATCACATTTTCTTACAACAACTGAGTATTTCTAGATGGGGAGAATGAGAAGCTTAAAAGAAAGTCTAATCTTTAATTATCTAATAAATGTGTCATCAAGAACATTATCTAATCTGGAGGTTTTGAATTAAAAGAAATGCAGAATCAGCTTTAGGATGCAAATTAAAGAAAACTGTTTTAACCATAACAGATTGTTATGAAACTCCTTTTGTAGTTTTTACTTTTGATAACACTTTCCAATTCACTCAGACGGAAGACCTCCTACTACAGCAATGTCAGTAAGATAAATCAGGTGACATTCCTTAAGGGCTCAGAAGAAAGCTAGTAAGGAGCATGTAAACTAAGATCAAAAATCTACATAAGACCTGAAAACATTTTTGAAACCACATTTTCAAATATATATTCTTCATACACAGCTGCTTCAAAAGGAAGCTAAACGTAGTCATTTAGATATGTAAAATAAAAACTAACCACAATCAATACACTTTGATGAACACCAAAATGCACTATGCATATACAGCAGTCATTGTGTTAGTCATTTAGCAGGTCTGAAAGTTTATACTGGGTATCACAAGGCTATAAAGTACCTTTTCTGAAATCCCAAATATTTAAGATTGACAGGGATTTTGTGACAAAGTACAAGGCACAACCTGCAAAGTGTAGATCAAAAATAAGATCAGAATCAGAAATAAGCAGACCTAACAGTATTTCAAGGGGTGAGAAGCTGTGTTTGGATTCAATACCTACTTTGATAAAATATCATGGCAATAATGGAATCAACTGGATACTATCATAACCTTTGACAGGAAGTAAATCTTGATAAATGTTTTAAACAGGCTAGATACAGAATCACAGAATTGTCTAGGTTGGAAAAGACCTGGAAGATCATCCAGTCCAACAAACAACCCAACATTAACAGTTCCCAACTACACCATATCCCTCCCTAAGCGCTATGTCGACCCACCTCTTAAACACCTCCATGGATGGGGACTCCACCACCTCCCTGGGCAGCCCATTCCAATGCCTAACAACCCATTCTGGAAAGAAATACTTCCTAATATCCAGTCTAAACCTTCCCTGGCACAACTTGAGGCCATTCCCTCTTGTCCTATCACTTGCTACTTGGTTAAAGAGACTCATCCCCAGCTCTCTGCAACCTCCTTTCAGGTAGTTGTAGAGGGCGATGAGGTCTCCCCTCAGCCTCCTCCAGACTAAACAACCCCAGTTCCCTCAGCCGCTCCTCGTACGACATGTGCTCCAGACCCTTCACCAGCTTCGTTGCCCTCCTTTGGACACGCTCGAGTAATTCAATGTCCTTTTTGTAGTGAGGGGCCCAAAACTGAACACAGGAATTGAGGTGCGGCCTCACCAGTGCTGAGTACAGGGGTAAGATCACTTCCCTGTCCCTGCTGGCCACGCTATTTCTGATGCAAGCCAGGATACCATCATTTACTATGAAAAGCAGTAAAATCCCAAGCTTGTCCCTCCCACTTAGTATTACTATATTTTAAGGTTGAGTTCTGAATGAAATAATCCAGGATTAAAACCATTTAAATCACATGAACCCTTTGTTCTCAATCATCTGCACTTCAATTAACTTGAAAGTGGCAGTGCTGATACTGGTATCTGAAAGAGCATAATACCACCTGATTCAAAAGCTACAACATGTTTTCCATTACAGAAAACCCTTATAAAAGTCCTTTTCAGTGTGGACAACTGACAGAAAGAAAGAATTTCAAGAGGCAATAGATTAGCTTCAGTACTACCACACTAATATTATCAATAAATGGATATATATGGCAAAGCAACACCAGTTTCTTCTTATTGCAATGGAACATTTTCCATATTGCATAATGTTTATCCTTTCCTTCCCTTATTAATATCTCCTACCAGGGATCGCAACATTCAGGACACGGGGAAGCAACTCAGAGCAATGTGTGTGTAGAAAGTCAAGATGCATTTTATAGACCATTTTTTATTGATAATGGTAAGGTGATGATAGAGTTGTTTTTTTTTTTTTCCACACAGCATTTACTGACACAAGTTTGTTCTGAAAAGGTAAGTCTAGAAATAGGCACTGCAAGTGACAAGCTAAAGAGCTGGAAGAGAAGACTGAGAGGCTGAACTCACTGACATAGGGCAGTAGAGGAAAACAAAAGCATGGTGCCTTTGTAATACAGCTTGTGTGTGAAGACTTTGGTCTATGTTATGTGAGTCACCATCCTGGACAGGTTTCCACTTTCAAATTTCACAAATACACTCATCACCCAGCTTGCACAGTGACCTCCTTTCTCCAGCATTAGACTGGTGGCCAAGTGGCTTCTGCACACTTTTATTCATACTTCTCACTAAATTTGCAGCATTTCAGAGAACTGGCAAGTGCTGATTTTACCACACACACATTTTAGAGATTCAAGAAGTGAAGTAACTAGTACACAGAATCAGCAAAGTACTGCCTGCAAGCTCCCATTTAAAACATTTGTTCAGTGATCAATTTATGTTTTAAGCCTCTTCAGTCTAATGAAGCAATGCAAATATGAAGTTACTGGATTTGAAAAAGCTAAATTAAAAAAAAAAATATTTATGTATTATGGTACAGCAGAAAAATGTATGATATTGAGCCCAGGTAAAAGCTAAGACAAACAGGAATCAACATTTGGGAAGACCATGTTCCTTTGGACTACCAGACACAGCTTAAATCACCTTTTCTTGATGGCAATATTTGTCTTTGAGGGCTATTGTTAGTAGAACAAAAAAGCCACCCATTCGTTCAATACCTTCTGTCTTCTTTTGCTCTTAATTAAGCTTTTCTATGGATTTTTATCTCCCAGTTATGCCACTTCCTTTCTATGCTCTTGTTGCTACTTTCCATCTTTGCTCAAATATTTGTTCAACAGCAGCAGAATGTCTTTGCATTTTTACTGCAACTCAAAACACATGACCTCTCAAGCTGATTTTACAGAGTATTTACCTGAAGTAACATGATTCTGTTTCTTATAAATTATGTACCATGCAGTCGTTCTTAGCCTGTAGTTTTAAGACAGCCTAAACCAAGGTAAAACCTTACAAAGGGAGCTGGTCCTTCAAACTGTCTCTGCTGTTCATCTGACACTTCAGAGAGGCAGTTCAGTTTATTAAGCAGGCAGGAAACGCCAAAGCATGTGTGTGTGTGTGGGGGGGTGACTTGTTTTTCACCAGCTTAGTGAAATGAATCAAAACACCAAGAAATCAGACAAATGGCTAGACTGACTCAGGTGCAGGGGAGAAGCAGCCAGCCCCTTTCAGTGACAGTGATCTGTTAAATGAACTCATCAGTCCTATCTGCACCTTAAGTGGAAGCCTCTTGGGCAAAGCCCCATGAGATTATTCTCCATTATTCATAAATTATCTCTCCTTTTTTAAACAGAAGGATGTTATAAGAATGGCACTTGAAGCTAGTACTAGGCTGTGCCTCAGAAAGGGGGGTGTGTGTGAACACTGACAGACATTTATTGCAGATAAACTAAAAATCAGCAATTCACTGAGCTCTAAAATTTCATCACTTATCACACATAATGCAACACTGTTTATTGCCCAAAGTTTTAATATGCAAATATACCAATCAAAAAGCACCATGTCTTTGGCACTGGAAGTCAGCCATTTTATATTAAATATTTGTGATGGGTATCTCCAGGGACATATATGAAGAGTTGTTTCCAAATTCTGCCTCTCGCTTTGAAATTATCACTAAGTAGAATGTTTCTTTAAAATTCTTTGTAGCAGAAGCTGCTGGCATTTTAAAGTTGCAAGGGTGGAGTAGTATCCCCACAGAGAAAAAAAAAAAACACTATTAGAGCTTTGCTGAAAATGAAGTAGGAGAATTAAAAAAAAAAAACCACTTTATGCATGTTCAATAGAATCCAAATTACATTTTTAAATTGCAGCCTGGGATTTAGTACAAAATGTCACATTGTGCATATCCTAAATTTCATTTGCATTTGACTCCCTAATTCATCAGGATATCAGTACATTATCAACCGCTTATTACCAAGTGTTTTGGGGCATTCACAATTTCCAAGATGTTGCCACTGCTCCCCAGTATTACACTTAAAGTACTTCTACAGTGGACAAATGTCTTAAAACATTGCAGAAGAAAAAAAAGAGCTGTAAACATGCAGACCAAAGGCAACCCAGTAAAGTTAAACATTAACTGTTGGACAATGTTTGTATGTGCATATCTGACTGCAGCACCACTAGATCAAGCATATTACACTCTGTGTATGACTGTTGGTAGATTGCCGTGACTAACGGCAGTGACTAACGAATACTGTGTTGCTGCACTGGCCCAGAAACAGATATTTTTTTAAAAAACAGCAACTCAGACATATTTTACTTTTTTTGTGCTCTGAGAAAGATCACTTTACTTAATTTCCAGCAAGTCCAGATTCCTGTTGGCAACATTCCTCTGTGGGTAAAAGAGGCTATGTAGAGTCAAGTTCTTCTCCCCCCTCTCCTTGTTCCCTCCTTATCCACTGTTTCTGGAATTGATTTACATTAGCCTTCATCTCTCTATTTTAAATGAGGCCAAATATTTTCTTTTTTTTTTTTTTTTGGTTGGGTGGGGAAAGAGAAGAGGGAAGGATTTGGGGGGTTTTTTCCAAATAACCAGAGGAGAGATACAAAGTTGCATGTGCTTTGTAACAGGACTTTCAAAATATTAGGTAAACAAGAGTAAAAAGCAGCACCATCAAAACCCATGGTATCACTAGCAAACTTAGCACAGCTATTAAAAATCTACTGAATACCTATTTGGCATCAGCCTTTCTCAAAATAAACCAATTCAAAAAATTGCTAAGCAGATCCCCACAGGCTCTGGAGAACTAAATGGAAAGTTGTACCTTTCCCAACAGCCCTGACATGTGATGTTTGGAAAAGCTACTGAGAAGTAAACCAGAAATTCCAGATAACAGAACACTTCAAGATAATGTTATTTCTTCCCTTAATTATGTTACCCTTAAAATATCCTTGTATCCTCTCATGGGGTTTGATCCTGGTCCTATGAAAAGTACTTAACTTTAGTGATGCAAGATCAAGCCTACTACAGAAGGAGAATGATTCTACTGTCTATATACTGAAAATAAGCTTGTTGCAGATATCCACATGATACAATAAGGAATTCAATGAAGGTACCTAAATTGAAGCCTAGTGAGTTTACATGGTCACCGAAGCTCTCTGGGGGCAATTCAAGGTACTTAAGTAGAAAGTGTTAAAACGTTTTATCATAGGATTTGACTTCATTACAAGAACTCAAGCTCTTGATTTGTTTATAACTGCTTTTTCTTTGCCTCTCTGTTTATCCAACTTAGATCATTTCCATTATTCTGGTACTGAGGAAAAGGAAGGGAAGAAACATTAATCATATCCTTACTAGCTTAACTTTGAACTGATAATCTGAGGGTTTTTTTACAGTTAGTTTGAATAACGATGGCTATGCTTAGGTTATCAAGCCTACAGTTTCATTGTACATATTATTTACCACAACATACATACCTAGCTGTGCTTTGTGTACGTGCTTGTTTTATAAAAAATAGCATCATTTATATACTATTAAAAAAATTTAAATCTATCAATTATTAAAATGTAGAGACAGATTTCTTTGCAAAGAAGTATGAAGTCAGTCCCTTCTGTTTTTTTAATTCATGACTTATGATTGTCTCGGTTTTGTGGTTCTGTGTGTAGTCTTTATGCTGTAGAGACAGATGATGTTTCTTTGTTAAATGTTTTGCTGTTTCCCGTTGTGAGAAATTAATTGACTGTTACTATTCAAGTCCTAACAAACAGCATTTCTACTGTCCTTTGCTAATTATGCCATGCCTGAGCTTTACATAGCATTTCACACTACATTTGTTTTTCTACTTTATATTTTAGGGCAGCTTATTTGTAAGAAGGTGCATTTATGTTCATATTATCTTGACCTAACAGACCAGATCTGATTGCTTTTTAAACATATGCAAATAATTGGCTTGGAAACAACACACAAATAAAAGCATTGCATTTAATGTGAATGCAAGAAAAGTTAAATTGGGCTGGCACTTTAAATAAGCTCAACTTGCCAGTTTAACTGCATGTTTTGCTATGGGCCCAGTAACAATACAATGGACATATCTGTGGGATAATAACAATCATGTCTACATATCTCACTGAAAAACAAGCTTAGTCTGCTGGAGAACACAAATAGTAGATTGTGTGAAATGTAAAATGGTGGTCAAGAAAGAGTGAAGGGGGAAATATCCAGAACGACCTCCTAATATTCCCACACATGGTCTCAGACAACTATCAGAATAAAATAAATCTCTCTCAGACTATGGAAAAATAACAACCAACTTTAAAAAATAACTGTAGTAGTCGTTTGTTGTGGTTGTAAAGGTCTAAGAACTCAGGAAGGACAAAGTCTGTAAGCAAAGGTAATATATCTTAGATCGACTAGAGTAGACAGAAATATTGGGCTTTGGGTCACACAAGTCCTTTAAGCCTAAAACCAGAAGCAATTAAGTTTTGACAATGGAATATGAGTGCAAAATGACTGTCTGCAGTTGACGACAGGTTTGCACATAGTTTGTAAGTAGTATCTGTTATTTTCTCTGATGGACATTAAAAATTGTGCCCTCAAGAAAGATCTTTGTTTTACAGCAATTCTCAATCCCCATCCACTACTAACCTCTCTCTGCCACGAAAATCTGGGTGCCTATCACCTTTCCTCCCACCCCACTAGCTCTTCCTCTCCTTTCAAAAGCATCAACTCTCTTTTTTTCCCAGGATGGTTTAGATTACCTCCATTTTGAGCAATTGCCTCAGATGCTATCTGGCTGAGGAGCAGCAGCTTTCATTTTCACACCTGAAGAAGAGCTGGTATCTCCAAAAAGCTAGTCTAGTTTGTCTAACAATACTCAAGGTTAATAGGAGATATTACCTCTGTCTATAAAAGATGTCTTACCTAAAGGCATTTTACCAAATATACAAAGTATGTAAAATAAAACCTAAATGAATCAAAAAATAATTCTGAAAGACAAACTCTATACCAGTTACTGAGAGATCAGGTTACCTCAGAGTTACAACAAGAGAAGCAGAGGAGAAATACAGAAGCTTTCAATATAACATTTAAGTATGTTCTCATATACTGTGGTTTAGGGAGAGAAAATCTGAACTAAAAATTCAAAGACTAATCTGCTTTTGAAACATGAGGCAAATTCAATTAAATTTCTGCAATTGTAAGTTCAAAGACATTAAAGAATCCATAGCATAAGGCAAAGATAATTTTTAAGCACAGAAAGCAAAGTACAGTCATATCTTAAACATTTCTATTTTAAAATAGCCTGTTGTCATTAATTAGAGACGTTAATATGATGTGTATGGATAAACAGTTAACACAGTGTAATCAAGCCTTAACTTCTGCATTTCCTGAGTTCGGTTCTCGGTTCCATAACCGACACCATCTGGCCAAAACCTCAAATACAGTCTCGCACGTTATTGCAGTAAGGATATCTGACACCAGTTGGAGCAGCTCAAGCAGTTCCCATCCCCACAGCTGCTGGTCACCAACCCTGCAGAACAGTCAGCAGAAGAGACCATACCGATGATCTTCATCTCTTTTCAAAGCAAAATGTTAGGCCTATTTGCCCTAGAAAATACTGTGACTATAACTTGGAGAAAAATTAGTAACAATTAATATAATTAATTGAGTCTCCTGTACTTTAAAAGGTAGTAATGGCCTTAATTTAATGCCTGGTTAGATAAAACCCTCACAGGTAAGAATTCAGTCCAAAAAGCCAATATTTGAAACTCAAGCATATGCTAGTCTGGGGCATGACAATCCAAAACCCATGCAATGGACAGGTCTCGAACCTTCTGCTGAGATGACAATCAGGTTGACAAAATTGGTTTTAAATCCATAATGGCTAGCAGCAACTCACTTCATCAGTTAATAGAGTAACTCTGTAATTAAGAAGTCTCTATGTAATGCACAAAAATCTGTAGTCACCACTATTCTCTACAAGTTGTCCCTATGCATGGCGTGGGCATCATTTTAGCTGCAACCATGAAGGTTTGCTCCAGATAACTCAAATACCAAATTACTGCTGATGCCAAAATCCTTCTGCGCTCCTTTTCTGACTACGCCTTGCTGCCACCCTTTTCCATGTTAGCTCCTTACTTTGAATAAACCTCCACCATTTGTATTGCTGTGTTTTTCTTTTGCAATGTACCCATGAAGATAACATCAGCTAGTTTCTCTGATGAACTCCCAGATGCCAACAGTCATGCGTGGGAAAAATTACAAAACAAAATTCATAAGAATTTTCAAGACAATGCCCAAAATTCTGCTCCCTGGAACACGTACACCAGGTTGCCATTTAGCAACCACAACCCTAACTTCAGTTTTAAAAAAGAAAAAAATCTCCACAATCTTTCATATTTTTCTTGATTTGTGCAACTCTTTTCCATCTTTCAGATGACAAACTCTTGGGACAGGGACACTTTCCATAACACTGCATCATGAAGTTGGCTACTAAACAAAACAAAGTTATTACCAAACAGGAATTACTACTTTGCAACAATTTTGTTTAAATCAGAGCTGAAATATAGCTTTTATTACAAAGACTAAAGGCATGGGATGAAAAAGAGAATAAGTAACTGCAGCTGAAATTTTCTGAAAGCTATGTACAACTTCTTTTATTCCATCCCTAAAGTGAAAAATGTCTTGATTTGGGCTTTAACATATGCATGTCCAGAGGAGAAATTAAGCCAGTTTATTACCTTGTATTTCCCTCTAATGGACTGTTTCTTTTCAATCTATAGTCCCTGTACTAACACAATAAAATCCTTCCCCCTAAAAAAATAAAGTGTTTTGCTTCAGCAAGGACTTCAGAACTAGATACTCAGAAAATAATCCAATGTCCCTTCCTCTAATGACTAGCCAGCAGGAGTGTTCAGGCACAGTGTAATCACTCCTCCACTATACCCAGCACTATTGCATTAAACTATAATTTAGTTGATCTACTTCTGGGAGTCATTTATTACATTCCGAGTTTGGTGGATAGTGATAGGGCCATAAATGAAGCTATAAAAAACAAACTCTTATCAGCTGGACATCTATTTCTATTACATGAAAGTTTGGTAAATATGAAGATTTATTACTTGAGCAATGCTCTATGAGAACACTGTTTACACAGTAAAGTGGAGGTGATTTTTCTTCCATTCTGTAGTTTCCTTCATTTGCTACTTGCACACTGTTTAAAAGTTGATCTGGTTACAGATTTTTAATGTACATGTATTTCTCAAAGTGAGATTTAGTTCTTGACAAACTAATATAGTCTTTTAAAGCATGTCTGGTCAAGATTAAAATGATGAAGTCAGTATCTGCATGGTTTCTTTAGGTTAGCAAGCAGCGACAACAGATGAGAAATTCTATCTGCCATGCACCTAGTCCCATGCTCTGTAATCAGAGCTTTGTGAATGCTGGAATTTCATATATATTACTAGATTGAAGCCCAAAACTTTATAGTGGTCAATTAAAACTGTACATTCTATATATGACAAATAGATATTTTTAAAAAATCTGCTTTTTCAGTTTTAAGGAATAAATTATTTTTGCTCAGTGTTTAACAGAACTTTTTGGTAAAAACAGACTTTAAAACAATCTGTCATTTAACAGGAATTTGCAATCAACTAACCAGAAGAATCCGTCAATCTTTTTCTTTTTAAAAACTCCCCAAATATTGATTTTGTATTCTTCAAAACATCTCTACTATCACTGTAAAGAGAGGTACAATACCCTGAGTATGAAAAGCGTATGAATACATACATCTGCATGGACATTTAAGAATCTGCTCCATTTGTGTGATTTTAAGCAAAGCTGCAAAGTACAAATATATGATTGAAAACTGTTTTGAAGAAACGTGCGCAAAGCTGATTCCCTGCAGTAAGCTTTATGAGTAGAAAATTAAAATGGTAATGAAATAACTCCACTAGTACAATACTGCAGCAGCTCTTTTATAGTTGAGATGTGGAGGACCCTCCCACACACATACATACATAAATCTTACATCTGCGCTAACTTTGGTTACTTCGAAATATGTTGTACAGCACTGACGCATGGTGTAAGGAAGCAGTCAGTTTTCCTAGGGTTTTTCTACATATAGCTCCCTAATTTTGCAAGACTTTTTATGAACCAGTATGTCCTGGTTTTAAACTGTGAAGTGTAACTGCTTGAAATCTTTACAGTAAACCAACTTAGGAAAAGTTTTCTGAAGGTCAAGAATTAAGTATTAATCTTTACCCAGTTTGGTGATACTCTATAGTAACAATAAAACAAGAAGGAAAAAAAAAACCCCACGTACTGCATGAAAAACACCATTTCTTAGTCATACATAAGTTGACAAAGTGAACCATAAATTAATGAGACTCAGGACTTTTCAGTTGGTATGATTTTTTATGAAAGATAAATTTCTGGTTTCATACCAAGAATCTTGCAGCTGCTTAAAATATATTCCTTACTAAGAAAACAATGTTCATATTTGCCTTAAACCGTGCCAGGTCAGAATTTTGCACCTAAAGAAAATTCTGAGCAAGCCTCTGATGGACTCAAAAACCCCTCAGAGATGTACATGCAGATATGGTCTTTTCCTCCTCACTGATTTAACCTCATGGATAATCCGAGTAATATAAAAACAAGGAAATTCAGTAAGAGCAGCAAGGCAGACCATTAAGAGAGCTATCTACTGAGTAACTATGTTAGTGGAATCAATACAGTCATGATACACTAACTTAAACTGATTTTTCATTTATGTTAATTATAATGTCCACTTAATTCTAAGATATATTTCTGATTACTTTTTTCTGTGTTGAGTTTTGAATGCAACCAGTTTTCAGGAAAAGGACAACTCTTGAAAACAAGTCTCCCTTGCATTGCCTACACATTTTCTGATTCACGCTTGTGAAAAACAGCAACATCTACTATGAAAATTCAGAGAACTGTAATAATCATTTTATAAGAAGCACTAGGTTTTCCTCATTGCATGTTTATTTACAAAAACTTAGTAAGCACACATACACTCTATAGGTTTACCTTGAGGGCTGGTTTCACAATCAATTTAACCAACATTAAGTGCAAGCTGGAGCTGAAATCAGCTGTGCTGTCACCCCCTCTCTCTCCACCCGCTTCCCCATCCCAGCCAGACTGCATCATCGCCCTCAGGCCAGACTCTCAACATGTACCTGGTTAGTTGATCAGTTCTCTGATCCAACTTGTGTGCAGCCACACCAGCAATGCTGGCACATGGAATGTATGTCGCTGCCACTTTTCAGGGGATGCATATACAGGCTTGCAAACAGCAACCATGGACTAACAAAAACTATCTGCCAGCTTATGCCAAAATAGCATGCAAGACGGCAAATGTCATGGATAACAGTAAATGCTACACATAAATTTATATAAATTGCCATATATGCTATTTGGCAAATGATATATTGATTTTCTTTATACATGCTCTATACCAGCCCTATGATCCTTTTACAGAAAGTTTAACATTGCATGTACAAAAAATCTTACTTTAAAAAAACCCACAGATCTTATCAGGTCTCCCTCTTGTTTGCTGAAGTCTAGATTCTAGATGTCCTCTTTTCACAAAGCACCAAAAGTGTCCTTAATTGGTACAGTTCAATGAAAATTCCTGTTTAATCTATTACACAGTCTGTACTAGGTCACTGACACTATCCATGTTATTGCTGATATAAGTGTTGAGCCTTTACAGCAAAAAAAAAAAAAATGCACCGTAGCTGATATATTCAGACAACAGACAGATAGGAAGCTTAATATTATACAGAGATTTAGACTTCAATAAATTGGTAAGACAGAAATCAGAATTGCTTGTTTTCAAGAGTACACCACATGGATGTATGATTAAAAGCCAAAACAGATCTTAATCATATAGCAACACACTACAATGACTCACTGAACACAAATGTCAACAAGAGATCTCAGTAAAGTTAGTTTATTTTTAGTATGTTATTCAGGAACAGCTGAACACAAAAGTGAAAGAAAAGATCAAGGATGAGGTTCTTTGCTAGTTAAACATGCTTATTCCAGGATGTAGTGAAAAACTAATGTGGTTTACCATAAAAATTTACAATTAAAAAAACCCCAACAAACATAAAACTCACTGATCAGGATAAAAGTCTAACAGGGAAACAATTAGTGGTAAAAGCCTGGATTCCCCCATACCTTCCAAATTGATAATGGCAGTCCTTAATATCAAACAAACAGTAAAGAATCAGACAAGATCTTTAGCAAACACAGATTGAACTATTACAGCTAAACTGTACAACCATTCACTAGAACAGACTTGTGCTATTTGTCAAAGAACATATCTCCTGAGCAAACGAAGAAAAAAAAATTCAACGCCAAAAAAGTCTTTCGAAATATTCCACATGTGCAATTTTAGTGGTTCTCCTAAAATCAGCAGCTGGCCAGAAATATTATGGCAAAAATCAAATGTAAATATACCTGACAACTATTTATGACATATTGTATACAACTTCAACTATTTTACCTTTAAAGTTGACATCTACAGGGCTTTCCAGTTAATGGAAAACTTCTCATAAGACTTCTACATCAAGCTCTGCCAACCATTTTGCAGTGTTACGCAAAATACAACTGGGGGAAAACCACTGTCCTCCCTCCAACTTGAAATTTTTTTTTTGTAGGCTAATACAAAAAACTTTTAGACCAAGCTAGAATGGAAATGATGGTAGTCTTAATGTTAAAAATGTTAAAAATAAATCTTTAAAGAAAATGACATCACTTATGGCTAAATATTCCTAGGTATCCCCAATCAGTTTGTATTTTGAACACCATAACTCACATGATCACATAACTGAAGGAAAAAAGTTTATCACAACATATGCTCTTTAAGAATGAAAAAACTGTTAGAATTGTTTGAGTTAAATACTAAGATTTAAGGAAAGCTCCTAATTTCAATTATAATGCTTGACTGAAAATAATCACTTCTGGGAAAATTATACCAGTTGACAAGAGATTTAAGTGAACTTACTATTAAACTAACAGGTTTAGAACAAGACTGATGCCCAAAAAAGGCATTTCATAGGACTTCCTTTTCTTGAACATGCTCAAAAGATTGTAAAACATATGACCTTTAGTTCAAATATAGACTCCCTGGGTTACATTTTACTGGACTGACACGGTAAAGAAAATGTGCTGGTTTTGGCTGGGATAGAGTTAATTTTCTTCATAGTAGCTAGTATGGGGCTATGTTTTGGATTTATGCTGAAACACTGTTGGTAGTACAGGGATGTTTTAGCTGTTGCTGAGCAGCGCTCACACAGTGCCAAGGCCTTTTCTGCTCCTCACCCCACCCCACCAGCGAGCAGGCTGGGGGTGCACAAAAAGTTGGGAAGAGACACAGCCAGGACAGCTGACCCCAACTGACCAAAGGGACATCCCACATCATATGACATCATGCTCAGCATATAGAGCTGAGGGAAGAAGAAGGAAAGGGGGGATGTTTGGAGTGATGGTATTTATCTTCCCAAGTAACCGTTACGCATGATGGAGCCCTGCGTTCCTGGAGACAGCTGAGCATCTGCGTGCCGATGGGAAGTGGTGAATGAATTCCTTGTTTTGCTTTGCTTGCCTGTGTGGCTTTTGCTTTACCTATTAAACTGTCTTTATCTCAATCCACACGTTTTCTGACTTTAAGTCTTCCAATTCCCTCCCCCATCCCACTGCGGGGGAGTGTGAGAGTGGCTGTGTGGGGCTTAGTTGCCAGCTGGGGTTAAATCAGGAGAGAAGTTACAGTATAAATTCTATAGCAGCCACTAGCAATAAATTAATTTTTCTTAAGGTCTATTGGTCTCTTGAGCCTAAAGAACCACCTCATTTCAATAGCCTTTTAAACCAATCATTTTACAGTCAGGAATGAGTAACACACTTGCTCTTGAAACCAAGTATGGGCCTATATAGCTATATGTTGACAGACAAACTCCTTTGCCAACCCTGCTACACTGGCAGAAGTCAAGACAGCTCCAGCCCAGACAATGTAGCTCCATTACTGTGTCACTAGTGTCAAGGTAATCAAAACTTTCCTCTCATCCATGTCATCAGCTCATGCACAGTTCAGCACTTGCATTTTAAAAAGTACAGACAACCTGACGAGTCCAGACAAAATGAACTGGAATCTCTCTGGACTCATCCATACAGACAAACCCAGACACACCGAAGATATAACTTAAAGCGATCACAAAAGCCACGGGCCATCCAGGCAGAAAGGTTTAAGAAAATCCACAAGCAGTATCACTACCATTCTCTTTCCCACAAGGTTTTACTAGGGTAAAGGTATAGCACCAGAAAGTTAAAAATACAGTGATGGCCTTGCTCTTTATTCAAGAGTACAAGAAATAACCCACCATTCCACATCTCTACTCTGCTCTGGTAAGACCCCACCTGGAGTACTGCATGCATCTCTGGAATCCTCAGCACAGGAAAGAATTGGACCTGTTGAAGCAGGTCCAGAGGAAGGCCACGAAGATGATCAGAAGGATGGAACACCTCTCCTATGAAGAAACACTGAGAGAGTTGGGGTTGTTCAGCCTGGAGAAGAGAAGGCTCCAGGGAGACCTTACTGTGGCCTTCCAATACTTAGAAGGGGCTTATGAGAAAGATGGGGACAAACTTTTTAGTAGGACCTGTTGTGATAGGACAAGGGGTAATGGTTTTAAACTTAAAAAAGGTCGATTTAGACTAGATGTAAGGAAGAAATTTTTTACAATGAAGATGGTGAAACACTGGAACAGGTGGCCCAGAGACGTGGCAGATGCCCCTGAAAACATTCAAGGTCAGGTTGGATAGGCCTCTGAGCAACCTGGTCTAGTTGAAGATGTCCCTGCTCATTGCAGGGGAGTTGGACTAGCTGACATTTAAAGGTCCCTTCCAACCCAAATGATTCTATTATTCTGTGATCTTGACTCTGACACACAGGAGTGGCAACAAGGTATTGCACTCTCAGATGCAAAAAGGCTTGCCTGGCCAAACCCTCTGCTGGTACGCTCTTCTTCTTGCAAATTTTGATGTTTATCTCCCCCCTGGAGGACTATGTACAGAGAGGGGAAAACTTTGCTCTATCTAGAACAGCTCCACCTAGAAAGAACTTTGCTCCACCTAGAAAGTCCCCCTCTAGAATCAAAACAACTCCATTCGTCTTCCAGTGATTAGGAAATCCTCACCTCAGATGCACCAACAGGCAAAACCAGAAAGACTATCTAAAGTGGGTTCTGAGACACCAGTGTGGCCAGCATGTGGTCAAATGGGTAGGTGTAGCTCTCACTCTGAAACCCACTGTACTGAACATTCAGATTTCTCTGCACTCATACCTGCTGTGGCACCGGAAGACAGAACTAGAGTTCAGTTTGTACTTGGACACGATGTAATGGAACAAGGTATGCAAGAACATCTGTAATTAGTATAGACATATCTTATGAAATCTGGATCAGTAATGCATGAGAGTACGCAGACCCAGAATTCCTATCAGCCTTTCTCACATTCTTTGAAAGATGCCAAAATACCATATTACTACCATTGTCCAAATGCCACAGAACACTTCATTAGCTGAAGTGCGTAACAACAGTGAAAGACAAATCAATCAACCTTTCTTGGCTAATACTAGTATTGAGCTTTGGTCAGCAGAGCCAACAGAAGCTCTCCATGCCAGACCTACACTCAACTTCTAGACCTACTCAACACAATCCATCTCATGAATTGTTGCATCTTCCTCACTTGTATATTGAGCATTTCTTTCTATTACTTTACCTCCAAATTCTGTCCAAAGATTTCAGGAAATGGTCAATTGTTCGGCATTTGCTCTGCCCTTACTCAGCTATTTTCAAAAATCTACTTTCAAAGTGTGGTTGGCACACCTGAGAGTAAGTCTCAACTACATTTTAATTTAAAGAAGAAACAGCTACATGCTTCTATTCTGTATTTTCTAGGTTCTCAAAATTTAGAAATGTTTACACACTAGAAGGACATATAGCCGACAATGTAGATGGATGATCTCCTTCAATAGCAATCCAGAATTACCAACTACACTGTTTCATCCTCACAAATCACCATGGTGAACAGATAAACGAAAAGATAGGTCTCCTCCCCAGTTTGAGTTAGTACAAGCTAAAACTTGCCACTGTAAACTTTCAGGGTGACAATTGTTCAGCACTCGGGAATTCTTAAGAACTGACATTTTACTAAAAATAAACTTGAAGGTACTACCTATGGGTAATATTAAACACCTTATCTCAATGTGTCAAGTATACAAAACTGTTTAACTTTCTAAAAACTTCACTTAATCATATGAAGATTTTGCAATTCTTAAGTGAAAGCTAACTTGGTCAACATGGAAGAAGGAGAAAAAAGATGAGTCTCCATACAGAGCAGAAATACAGATGGTAACTACTTTTTTTGGAGACTTACAGATTTTTTTGCAGCCTTATAAAATGTTCTAACTTTACCTGAGTCTGCTGATAATCAGCCGTCTTTCATACTAGCACTGGAATAAGTTTTCCAACCTTCTTCAACCTGAATTCACTGTGGGGCACAGTGCATGTACTTAATTCATTGTGGAAAAAACTGCCTTTGCTCCACTTGTGAAAAAGTTCTGATTTAAAAAACAGTAGTAAGCCCCTTAAACATACCAGTAAAACTACCCGAACTACAGCTGGAAACACCCTGGAATCTATCAGCTTAAAGAACAAATTTGCAATGGCTATGCAGATGCATCTGTATACATACAGGCATTATGTCAGTATTTTCTCCAACAATGTCAGTTGATTTAGGGATCTACTTTCTTTGGATGATGCTTGGCTTTAATAGTTACAAGCTATCAACCAATACCTCTGTAGACATGACTTCTTTCTTCCACTATGTGTCACGCTTCATCCATCTATTCTCAGACACCTTCACTACAATTCCAGGTGGCAACTTGTGTATTCAGGAAAAAAGCAGTGGCATCCTGCTCCCAATTTATGGGACTTCTAAAAACCAATGCTTTTTTTTGCCTTTTTTATTTTTCAAATGTTTCTCTTGTGTACTTGCCTTTCCTCCTTTTTAAAGGACTCCATTTGAGATATCAAACCATCCAGGTATCTAGCTAGCACAGAAATTTGCAAAAGCACGCTACTGTCTTTTACGGAAAGATACATCTCTGAAACACCATTGGCTTATCATACTCTTAAGTCAACTTCTGGCATATGGCTTGCTTTCAGACAGGTTGCCTATAACTGTTTCTACTCAAACAAGTGAGCTCACCAGTGACAGGCTTTGAATTCACCTAATAAGATGCTTTTAGGGACAGCAAAATTCATAGCTTTATTTCTGCAGAGTCACCCTGATCCATCTACATTCCAGCAAATTTATTTCATCGCACACTCCCTTGTTCAATTGTTCTTGATGTCTAGCACACATCCTCATCTACTTTGAATTTGGGGATTGCAGCAAGTTTTGTATAGAAAGGCACAACCCTTAACATCCAGCTTTTATATGGCTAGATGGCTTTTCATCTTCCACTGGCATGGGGGAATTGCCATGTAGAACAGTGAGAATCAAATTCCCTGGGAACAATCAGTGCTAATATTTTTATGACCTTTTTGCAGCTCTCCTGAAAGTTACTTTCTTAGTAAGGAAGTCAAGTATAGACTTGAGTACGTTTTGGTTTTTTTAAAAAAAAACAAACCACCACACACAAAACCCAACAAACTCTGGGGTAAAACCCACCAGAGTTTAGAGAGTTACGTGAAATAATTCCAAACAAAGGATAAAAACAGTATTAATCAAAAAAACAAAACAAAAGAATTAGTATCAACCCAGTATCACAATACTTCAGTTGTGTTTGTGGAACAAACTAAGCTACAGCTACTTCAGTTTTTGTAAACGTAAAACTAATCTACAAAGTCTTATATTCATAAACGATACTGTTTTACCAATAAAGGAATACATTGAGAACCCCCAATTTTGAAAGCAAAAATAACAGTGACTCGGCATGAAAATCTAAGACTTTTCTCACTTTTAATAAAATTTTATGTAATGGATACAACAAAGGAAAACATTTCTAAAAGGTTGAAAAATGTATTTTAAAGAAAAAGTTAGTTTAGAATAACAACACCTACCCTTTCACAGGCAAGGGGTACAAAAAAATACTAGTGTTTTTAAAGCTTCAAGCACTACACAGCTACAATTTCTTTTTTTTAAAAAAAAAAAAAAAAAAAGGCTTTAACAGTTGGATGTGTGTGTGTGTGTTTTCCTTTGTTATTCATTAATAACTTTTGTGATCATTGGCCTGTGTCAATTAAGCTTCAACCAAGTCCCTAAAACAGAGCTGCTAAACCAGATCAGTGCAACCAAGGGTTATATGGCTGCACGCAGCCTCTCGAGTCAGTTGTTACCTACCAGCTGCCCAAAGCCAAGCGCTCCATTAGGCTTATCTGAGGGTGGCTACCGTCGTGACTTCAGACTAGCATGCCAGCTAGTCTCAGAAGTGCCGTTCCTTTGCCAAGCTATTAAAGGAGAGATTTGTGGGAGAAGGGATGAGATTGAAGAACCATAAGGGAGGAGGGCTAAGGCTAGTGAGCGGTAAAGCCATAGGACAGCAGCCTGTATGGGGTTTACTTGTAATGGAACAACAAGTTCTTCTGAAAGGTGCTTTTCCTTTCAGATGCGTTATTGCGCATTGCGTATTATTGCAGCCTGCACTTATCTGACTCACAAAATGCGTGATTTTCATACCTAGTTAGAAGCAGGCAAGTCACACTAGTTTAGCAGATGATGACACACTTAGAAAGCATAACTACCCTATTTAAAATTTCAACTTTTAAACCTACAAATGAATATTAAGTTAGAAATAATGTAAAACCATTGTTATCTAATTAGCTTCCACTAGAAGGAAGAAAAAAGAGGATCGAAATCTGTACTTTTTCTTGTTAATGCAGAAATGCACTATTTAGTTACCAAAATAACTTTTTATGGTTTTAACAAAAGAATATATTGCATTCTTGCTTTCATCACTATTATCTGCAATAAATGAATTCTTTACCTCCAATAAACAAAACATGCCCAAAATTTTTTTATAAGATTGGCTCTATTTTGTTGTTATTATTCTCAAGTATTGGCATGACTCTGTGTCGTAACTTTGAATTTTTAAAATAAAAATATAACACTCAACTTTGATTACATCATACAGATTTTTAGAGTTGGTAAGGCATATGACAAAAATAAATGTGGAGAGGAAATGAAGGTATTTTCTAGAACTATTTATAGTAATCCAGTCATGCTGAACTGATTGTATTTCCTCCTATATTGAAAATGCACACAGCTGCATGCAAAATAGATATCATCAACTTTCAGCTTACATCCAATGCAAAAAATAACAGGTAAACATAAGTAAACTAACATTGCTTTCAGTTTATACAGAGAAAGAAAACTTTACTGTGGCCAAATCTTAAAACCAACAATTTCTATACATAATCATATATATCTGTGAAATATATTCACATATAAGAACTCCTAAAGATTAGGCTCAATTTTTTATGAGCCAAATTTTCACATTGGTACAATATTTATTTTAATGAAAGCACTTAGATGCAAGTAAATTGTTTGCAACATGAAGTAGTTTGGGTTTTTTTTTTAATCAAAAGAAGCTGTAAAGAGTAATTATAACCCAAAGTTTCCCGAGTGTCTGGAAACTCGCCAAGAGCTATTGGTTTCTTTAAAATACAAGTCTTATCAACAATAGAAGCTGAATTCTGAAGGAGGATAGCT
Organism: Strix aluco; assembly: GCF_031877795.1. Lineage (NCBI taxonomy): Eukaryota > Metazoa > Chordata > Aves > Strigiformes > Strigidae > Strix > Strix aluco. Next base: position 132,201,367 of record NC_133931.1, on the reverse strand, counting down.
AATACTTTGTATCATGTCTTTGGTAAATTATGCTTTTCCTATCAGCCTACCTCTTCATTTTGAAATTTGTTAGCTTTGGGGTCAGAAGGGCACTCTAATTTACATGGACCAACAAACTTACTGGACAGGCCACCTGAAATCAGTTAGTTCAAAGGTAAATTAAAGACATATTTGGTCCCTCTCCCATTTCCTCTCATGTTCTAAGGCATTAACAGAGGATTTAGTTGCAGTGGTTCCATCATACACAATGTTTAATGTCCTGAAACTTTTTTTTGTCAAGAGGCCATGATCATGGAAGATACTATCACACTTGACTATATCCTGGTATTCCTCCATGAAGAAGAATACCAGGATACAAGAATTAAATGGTGCTATGAGACCAGATGAGTTACTCAAATCTTTTTCAAGCCTTTTGCTACTCTGTCTACCTATTACTTGACTGCTTGAGGATCTCCCCTGGAAGATCTCACAGGAAAAAGTCAAGAACTGTGGAGCTCTGCTTCACTTGATTAACTCCACATTTAGCTTTGAATCTTTTCAACTTTAATACTATACTGAATTTATCTCCAGTGCACACACTTATTTTAACTGAGGCTGTTCAGTTCGCTGTTCAGAAAATAATTCATTGCCAATAGAAAAGCATATACATATGGCTTGCTAGAAATATTTGTTCAGAAGCAGGTGGTGCACATGCAGTAAAGTTTTAGTAGTGTTCCATAAGGATCAATTCCATAGTCCAGTATTTCCACTACACTGTGTAAGAAGGGGAAAAAAGGCAACAACTGATCCTCCCACACTAAAATAGGGACAGAACTTAAGGGGGAAAAAAAGGTAACCAGACACTCGGTTTACAATCAACTAAATGTAACAAAGCCTCCCCCATCTGCAATGCTGTTTATTCAAACTGTATTTATTTGATCTATCTACAAAGTTTACATCAAGATCTAAAACATCCAAACACTTCCACTATGACTATAGCATGAATTATGCTCACTGGCAAGAGAACCTCAGTTTTACCAACAAAAAGAATTGTATATAAATCCACCTTGGGAAAGTAGGAAGGCCACAGACATGACCACAAACAAACACATCCCTAACATTTCAATGGAATCTACAAACCGTTCCTGAGCTTCTTCACCATGTCTTTTAGAAAGAGTCCATCATGCTTAGCTCCGGGGTGTATAGTAACATATACAAATAAGATGTTTGCATTTAAGAAGAAAAAATACTTAGCATTAGTTAGTACCCCACTAGAATGTGGGGAGTGTAAGAATATAGAAAGCTCTTCTTTGGGTATCTTTTTGTCCATGAAGTGTACAAGCTGAGACTCTTCTTATCTATCTTTTGTTAATAAATACATCAGAAGCTAGGAATATCTAAAAGTAGACAGGATTTTAACAACTGGCAGAAGTAAATGCACTTCAGGATATTTCTGCCTCTGCTTGACTACCATTTCAGGGTATTTCTAAAGCAGTGATGGTCACATTACTTATCCTGATTACCTGCACACTGTACTTCACAACTAGGTTTCATACATATCATTGAATTGATAATTCAGAATACGAGTTCCCAGTTAGAAGCTGTTGTTTTGGAGGGAAGAAAGAAGGGCAAGGACCATGTCACATTATGTTCTGATCTTCAGATGACTTCTGGAGGCAGTTTATATGCATTTATCTGTTTAGTTATCTTAAACAATACACTCAAAATCCTGACCTCTCAAAAACTGTCTGCTTTTTTCATTTCAACACCAGTTCTGTTATTCTTATTGGTTTAACAGTAATAAAAAGCATCTCGGACATACTTACAAAGTAAAACTAAAAGCAAAAGTCAAATAATATCCCCACAGTATACCAGCTATCATCTTCTGCTTGCAGCATGTCAGCATAGCACATGGTTCAATTCTCTCAAAAGGGGCAGAATACATTGGATTCCCGAAACACTACATCAATAGACTGGTCCTTAACACCAGGTATCACATCAGAGCACTTACATTAAGTCAGACAACAAAATTAATTGTTGGTTGCTCTCCAGTTGGCAAAGGTAATGTACGGTATACACAGTAAAGTCATCAGTAGTAGAATGAAAATAGAAGTTTTAAAGCAAGAGTCTCTGAGAGTGTGTTCGTTTGCACCCCGTATTAAGCCTGATCTCCAGAGTTAAGATCAAAAGTGCCTACACATGTTCTCACCAGAAATGTCTTGACTTCATAATTCATTCTCTGCACAAGAAGTTCATTGACTTTAGCTACAGAATGTAAGCAAACAGATGGCTTATGCTGCCAGGAATGTGCTGAAGACTGAAAGAAATATAAACCCAGAGGATTCAGAAGTTTCGCTAGACCCAAGGGAGAGGGTAGGAAAAAAGAGAAGGGAAGTAGTAGACAAGACCACTTACACATATCACACCTTCTGAAATAAGAACATAAAAGAGCAACACAGACATCCTTAGCTTAACATCTGATTCATCAAACAGAGGTTAGGAAAGAAAGCATTTCTTGCTCAAGAGTAGCTGTTACGAAGGTCAGTGTGTAAGACATGCAACTGGAAGATACCTGCTGACATTAAGCAGGTAGAAGCCTGTATTGCTTAACAAGTAAAAGATATCATGAGAAATTAGGGGGAAGAGAGGGTCTTTAAAAAAGAAAAAAAAATAATCTTTGCCTTTTTGTTTTAAGATAGAAGACTGCAAAAAACCCCAAACACTGCAAGATAAATTGGGAGTATAAGGATAAAGAGCAGACCAACACTATCGCTCTATGGCCCCGATCAACTTTAAACCACAGCAGTACTGTGTGCTTCAGGCTTAAAAAATGCAATATGCAGACAAATAAAATTTATAAAACATTTGCTAATCTGAAGTTCTCAATAAACTTCTTATACAATGTGCTGGATAGCTTTTACTATTATTTTACATAGAAGAAGATCCCATTTCTTTTACCAGCCAGCGTTGTCAGCCCTAGCCCCACGGGGGCCGGGGGCCTGTGCCAGCCGAATCACTAAGCCGGCAGGAGCAGCATGCACAAACAAAACGCACCCTCTTCCGCCGAACAGCTGCGCCTGCAACACACCTCCCAGCAACGAAGTAGGGCTTTTTTTAATCAACTTTTGACAGATAATGAATGCATTCGCGGCTGTGACAAGTATCAACCGAAAGTATGAGCCTCAATTATTTTTCCTAAAGTTCTCCCCCTTCTTTCAATAGTTTCTTCATACTCCTAAAAAGGTGATTTAGTCTAATAGCAAAGACTTGCAAGTATAGAATTTGACTGCTGTTTAATGCTATTTAAAATGAAAAGCATATTGTAACAAACCATGACTTATTATCTTCACACAGTATGCACATTTTTTCTATCAAAAATATTAGAATGGGTATGATGCCTGGAAAGGCATACCTGAAACAATAATCTAAAGAAGCAGCTTTCTCAGAAGCCACAAAATGCATTAGGGATCTAAATTAATTAGCTGTCACTTCTGTACATGAACACAAGCATCCTGGATCTGATCGCGAAGCAGCTTAACTCCCACCTCCTCTCACCTCCCCAAAAGCATGTTCCAGGCATAATGGGCACCTTTTCCCTGGAAATTAAAACAGGGGAAACGAGAGCAGATCCCACTTGTCCCCTCACCCTCCAACTGGCCCACTCAAGAAGCAATGGACTTGAGATCTGGTCCCTGTAGCCTGAAGGTATTCAAGCTCCTGCCTCCCACAGGCAGCCCTCCCAGTCAGCTACAATTTAATTTGCGTGGGGCACCTTTCTCCCCTTCCTTTTGAAGCTGGACCTGGTTCACCCAAAAAGAAAAGGTTGCCTGGGACAGAGCTAAAACAAATCAGAAAGAGTCTGAGCCCGATGCCTAAGAGTTGGCAACACTCCTTGTCTCTTCACAGTTTCTTGGGGGGTTGGGGTTTTTTTTAAACCTTTAGTCATTTCAGTTTGAGAGAAAAAAGCACAAACCCACAACACACACAGGCTAGGGAGTAGAGAGCAGTATTCCAGTCTCCTTACTCCCATGTCACTGCAGTTCAATGATTAATGCAGTATCACAGAAGCTCCTACATTCTGCATTATTGAAGTAGAACCACTGTGCCGCCAATATAAACAGTGGAGGTCCTCCCAACTGGACTGTTTTAGACTTAGATGCTAGAAGATGTGCATCTGACTGCACTAAACCTGTGCTGAACTAAATTTGAGGTCTCCCGCTTCTCAGATGAATGCTTGAATAAGCACAAGTACACACCAAACATATTTCAAGAAGAACACGCTGTATCTTTGGATTTTGGTTTTGAATCAAGTGGACAGACGTGCTTGATGTATGATACCTCGATTCAGACACTTAGCTCCAGAGCATACCAAGAATACAAGCTTATACATGCTGGTCTCTGCTTTTGCCAGTGGGTCATTTTAGGCAAATATGCTCAAAACACATTTTGTAAACCAAATTTCAGAGATGTTTAATTCTACATTTTGGTTCGCTCTTTCCTATTTTTTTAAAATGCAGCGCACAAGTTGGGAACTACTACTGCTTCTTTCCTGGGTCTCACCTCTGGTGTACTCAGGTAAGTAGGAGTAAATTTTTATAAGAGTTGGTATAGCCAACTGAAGTTTATATTCAACTGGAGTCAGTATATTACATTTTGTTTAAATCTAAGGAAATCTCTTTGTCCATCTCTTTATAACAGTGTTGACATAACTTGTAGGTTAGTAAAGGCAAGCAGTTCTAGCAAAAAAAAAAAAAATCTACCCCTAATTCTCTCTCCTAATGAAGGATGCATCGGTATGTATATTTTATACCCATGTTTTAAAGATATTATTGGCTGCTTTCCGCTATAATAGCTTTGCTAATGTTTTTGTAAATCAAATCTTCCTTAGTCATGGCCTTCCCCTTCCACAAGACCTAAGGATGAAGTAACTCAAGAAATAATGTAGGAAGTTTGCATTGAAAAAATAAAATGGCAGAGAAGTAGCCATAAAGTCCCATTCCCTCCCTCTCAAATAAACGAAGTTTCATACAAAGTGAAAGAAGGATAAAAAAAATTAATCTTGTGGGTTTTAAGTTGTTCCTCTCCATTATTCACCTTGGAATAGGAAAACTATGAGCTTAAACTCCTGAATAACAGCAGTATATTGCTGGCCTAGACAAATCTCAGCAGAAAGAGATTTAGAATGATGCAGTCTAACAGAAAAATCTTTTTTTTTTTTTTTTTTTTTTTTATTTGTTCCAGGAAAGGCCTGGGACTTTGGATCATTTTAATGAAGCTTGCTCATTTTAAACGAAACAAAATAAAGGTATATTGTACATGTTTAAAGGCAGTCATATGCTCAAAGACCTCATCATTAATCTGAGGGTAACTGAAAGAGAAGATAAAAAAAAAACCACCAAAAAACCCACCAAAACAAATGAACCTCAATTTAAAACTACCAATTGTGAGAACTCTCTCTACAGTTCGTACTTGTACTCTTATAGACAAAATACAAAATCCATATTCCCCTAATCCATATTCCCCTAACTTCACCTAGACACCCTGACAAAAACAAAAGAAAGGAAATGAAGAGACTGTGTACATCTGCTGAGTGTATCTGAAGTCCCGTATTTATTTCAGCTGCTGGGAGGGGGAAAGACAGAGAAACATTCACACTGTATTGATATTCCTGAGTTAAACTCACTTAAGTTTTTGAATTATTTTCTGTCCATTATCATTTTTGACCCATACAGTTTTTGTAGCAAATAACCATGCATAAATTGAGGAAACAATATCCAGAATTAAGACTGTGATTACATCCTGTGATGTACATGGTTAACCGTAATAACAGCAAACTGTACACTAACTGTTAAAGAAACAAACTGCACAAACGAAGCAACCTACTACTTCTAGGACGTCTTTGCATTCCTCTTTATTTTTTACTATCATGTAGAAGGACATACCCATGAAAATGGAAATAGCACTAGAATAATTTCCTAAAAGATATAAAAAGCACAAAGTGATCATGGTCACAAAAAATGATGACTATATAATTTCCCCAGCAAGCCGTGGTCAATGCTGTGAGCAAATGCTTATTTTTGACTGAAGGAAGAGAGAATAATTTCAGAACAGACTCCATGCAGCCCTCATTTGTGGGGAAAAAGCAACATGAAAAAGCTGAAGATCATTCAGCTGTGTGAGCAGAGATCAGAAAGCACATTACATTTTTTGGCAACCACCAAAGATGTGTTATGGCAGAAGCAGATGAAATAGCACTGAAGTGCAAAACAATTGGATAAATCACCTCTATCATTTCATTTATTTGGCCCCTACTGAAAGGTACTTAACTAGTATGTCAAGAAAGAGAAGCTAAAGAAAAAACCTTTATGCACAAGGTAACAAGCCATCTTTCATTTTATAAAGAAAACCCTTACACTTATGTTACTATTTCATATTGAGGCCTATGACACGACTGACTTGAAACACTTGTGAAACACAGAACATAACCTTCTTGAGTTTCTTTATACTACCTAATTAAAAATAATCAAGATAATGTATCTTTGGCAAAGTAATTTTTCTTCTTCCATTGACAAAATGTACAAAACCATTTATTTGCAGAGATAGGGCGGGGTGTGTGTAAAATCATCTCAATGTAACATTTCCTTCAGAGAAAATTAACACTGATCAACACCTGTAGAAGTCTGAATGACTCCAACCAGACAGGCAGTGATTGCACCGGCTAATGACTAGGGCTCTCTTTGCAAAGAACGATCTTCTAACTATGCTGTAAATTGCTGAAAGAGGGACTTCAACTTGAATTTATCACTTGCCAGAATAGCAACTTGCCCTCCTGCAACACATTTTCCACTTCTTGTTTTGCAGTTAGCCCTAGCTGTGAGTTCACCTTATATAGGAAAATCAGACTTGAGCTAAAAATTTATTATCATGTCTTGAACTATGTTCTTTGCATCATAAAGTGAGGAAGCTTTTAATTCTAAAAGAGATTTAATGACCAGCATATTCTGGGAAACAAAGTTTACAACCAGCACTTGAAAATCCTTACTTCTACACTACATTTTGCTATTTCTACTCCGTTTTACAATAAGCAATCAGTATTTTCCTTTCTTACATTCCAACCACAAATTGCTTTAAGAATGCTATATGGACCACTAGACTAAGGCAATACTAGTGGAGAGTAAACTAGTATGTATGGGAGTAAAATTGTCAGAATCTAGGTGTCAAAAACAATCACCCTACTATAAGCAAAGGTTAAAGAATGCTATGTCAGCTATGTAAATACATCATTGCAGAACAGTCATGCCCAAGAAATGCCTTCATCTTTTCTGAGAATAAATTTCTAGAAAAAAAAGAATTTTCTTATCTCAGCATATTCTACTTCCATCACTATTTGCAAGAGTTAAAATCCGTAGGACCAAACCTCTCAGGAACAATTTGGAGACCTGGACATGTAGAAAGTGGCTATTATACATCAAGTCAGAAGGCAGTTAATATGAAAAACAGAAACAGAACTCCAAACAATATTTTCTTAGAGGGCTGGCAGCAAACTGTCAGATGCATGTGTGACCTCAAAACAACCTTTTGCCAGATGCCTTTTTAACCTCTTACAATTACAGCAACTTCTAAAAGGACTGGTACATTTTACCGTTTTCCTCTTTTGGTTATGCAAATTAAGATGTGCTTAAAAGACAGATTGAAAATGTTTGGTTCTGTGCATTTTTGTCTGTCTTAAAGCCCCCAAATAATGCGCTCTAACACAGCAGCACATATTTCTTTTTTCTCCCCAGAATGAAAACTGCTGCAGAAATTAAAAAAGAAGTCTTCATCTTCTTTCTTTTCTGCTCCCATGAGCCAGTGTTCAAAACCAGGTAACTTTTTGAGATAGCTGTGAGTTAAGGAGCCAAGACAATATTCAGCCAAGGCAATCAATAAATCACTTTTAATACTATTTACTATTTTTAAGTAACTTTTTTTTCATAAAAAGTATGTTGCACATGTTGCAATCACCAGAAGCCAACACAATGATTCATATTATTCAGATTCAAAAATGGCCTGGATGCTAACATTTAAAGAAGGGCATTTCTGCAAATTAAAAAAAAAAAAAAAAAAAAGAAGAAATTCATAGCATGGAAGCATCATGAACGTGTTTCAGGGGCTCAAGTGTTAGAAAGCAAGAAGAAAAGAGAAATGTTACGGAATGAAAAGTAAGTAGGTCATGTATACTAAAGTGCTAAAAATACTAACATCTGATTTGTTGCTGAGAGAACGGTTTTTAAAATCTAGAGGTATACAAGTAAATGAAGAATTGCATGGTCCTTTGTCAAAAAAAACATGCTTTGACGAGGCATTAAAAAGAAAGATTCTGTGTGCTGTACATAATCCAAGAAAAAAAAATTTCCTTTAAGAAATATACCTACTTATACAGCAAAACAATGAATTTCAGTTGTTCTGTAACCCAGTTCCTTTAATCTGCATAAGAGATGCTGACTGAGTTCACTCAACCAGATCACTACTGGCTTTCAGAATACAATCAACACATGCTTTTCAACAGTATTAATATAGCATGAAGCTTGTGCTCCTAATTATTCATGTTTTTGCATTCTGTTTTTTCCCCCTGCTGTAAAATATGCAAATTTACTTCTTTGTGTTATTTAGGTCCCACATGGGCCTCAACAGATCTGTTTGGAAGGAATTACAAGCCAACATCTAGATACATGCTGTCAACACTTCAAGCTTCATTATTTTTATTAGGTTGGAATGCCATTATAGATTTGATATTAGGCTTTAAAAAGCTTTTTATAAATCTGCTGAAAACCTACAGTCTAATAAAATGGTGTACTGATAATTACTACTACTCCACTTTGTGTGTGTGTGTGTGTGTGCATGAAAGGGAAGGAGAAAAGCCCTACAACTCTGGAATACAAGAGAAATCTCCATCTAGTGGTACCATTGAAAAACGCAGTTTGTTTTTGTGCGAAATTAGTACCCAGGAGGATTAGTTTGACTTCATTACTGAATGAAGGGTAGCCATTACCTCCTTATGCAACTAAGAATCGGTAACAGGAGAGGACTGTTTCTTCCGAATTCCTCCTCCTCCTTTTTCAGTCAACTCTGACTATAAAATTCAATGCCCAAATGAGCTACTAACGATTTTTAAGTATAAAAACCCATAAAGCAGCACTTCAAGAAACAGGTCACTTAATACAGTAACTTCCTGGTGTGCATCAAAAGTGTTCACTTACAGTGGCACAGGCTGACACTTATAAAGTATTCTTTAGATTAAAATATTAAAAGATTTCCCCAAATCTCAGATTATTAGAAAGTTAGTATTAAATATTTTTAAACTTAAACAACATAATGGAATAGTAGTTTGGTTATTTGAAAACTACAGGGTTGGAAATAACTACACAAGCACTTATTGTTATATAAAAAATACGTAATATAAGCCCATTGATGCAGAAAGTGAAAGGACATTGAGACTGCTTTTTTCCAACTGGCACAAAGCCTTGTGCATTTCTTTAACGTAATAGTATATTTTAAAACACTGCAGCAGCCCAGCCTTCCTTACTAGCACCACTAAAAGCTCCTTAAATATTAATGAAAAACAATGTAAAGATTCACAGGAATCTACTACACATTAGTACTCACTCCTAGAAAACAAACAGCAGCAGTTACACTATGATTTTACAAATCTCTTGATGCATTTAATTTGTGATGTGTGTATGCAAAGAGGAGAAACCAAAAAACTATTTGAATTGCAGTAATAAACTAGTATGGGGGTAGTCCTTTGATTTGGGAGGATCAATATATTAAATTTCCCTTTCATAACAGACTCCTGAAGATTTTGAAATAGCACATTTCTCTCAGAAGCAAACATTTAGGAGTTCTTCAAAATATATGTAGGTATATCTGTATTACTAAGATCAATATGGAAACAATAAGGATCTTACTGTAAGACCTTTTTACATGTTGGGTGACAGTGGGGGTGTCCCTTAATTCAAATAGACAATTTATCCAATTGTTCCTTCCACAGTAAAAAGTACCCCAAAAACTATCTCCATGCAGAATAAATTAATGGAAAAACAGAAATGGGGAGTTGGAGGGGAACAAATATATGTAAAATTGGTCTTCAGAAAACCAGCCAAGATTTCCAGAACTAAAGACTGACTTGTGTTGATCATCTTACTTTTTTATATCTTCAGTACAGAAGACTTCCGGATTTGTTAAGGATGTTCTTTTGCAATATAACTGCAGTTAACAAAGGGAAACATTCAGTTGGCTGTTAATCATACTTTTCACAGTCTCACAGCTGAGTGAGGATGCTCCTGCACAAAGGAACTTGAATTAACTCAGTAATATATATACTGAATACATCAGAGGAAGGTTCAAGTACCTCATTTAAGATAAAGCCAAAGTTTGAATGCCTTGCAGAGATTAGCTTAAAATAATAAGTCATACCTGATCACCAAAATTGTGCGGTAAGAATATCTGCTATCATCCACTATAATTTATCAAAATCATTGTGCACTCTTTTTGCATCCTGTTATGTTCCTGACTTTGTCACAGCATGTAGTAGTGATGAATTCTACAACACCTTGCTTCTCGCAAAAAAATCCCTGAACTTTCCACCTTTCATCTAATACCAGTTCTCTTCTACTTTCTTAGAAATAAAGAAGTATTTGCTTTATACTGTATTTCATCTCACAGGATGAAAAACAGTAGTTCCCACCTCCTTTTCTGTGAAGTTTTAGATGTTGGTGCAAGCCTGACCACATTTGTTCCAAAGAGCTCCTTCTCTTCAGACATCAGCATTGAAACAGAAGGTACACGTTGGTTAATTTCACAGGTCCAAGACTCACTTAAATACCACAAGTCCTTCTCCTTATTGGGAAGAGATTTCCAAACATTTAATTTCTTATGTCTATGACTATTTATGTTCTCTTGAGAGGAAACATAACAGGCAAAAAAATCATATTTGCTCCAATAGTGAGAAGCATATTGAATAGGTGTTAATCCAGTATGTGCTTACTAGATGACCTCCAAGGATCTAGGAAAGTAGGGTATGGAAAAGGAAGATTTACAGAGCAGGATAGCATCTTCATTATAAAATTCCTGACAACTCCATGGCCACAGCCTCCCTGCACATGTGACAGTCACTCCACTCTGATGAGAAACCCGTGCCTGTCCATTTTTCCTTGGGTACCTATTCTTGAAACTTTGAAAAACTCTACAGCGAAATTGCTGAATTTCAGAAAACTACCTTCAGGTGACAGTTAAGTGCTCCCTATAAGTCAGTAACAATACTTCCTACCACCTGTTAAGAGATCTGCACCTGAGGCTGAGAGAAGAGCTCTGAAATAGTAGCCATTGGTCAGTATTGAAAATCCATTTTAATTTAAATCTAAAAAAATGAAACAGGAAGCTGTCCTAAGTTCCAGGAAGAAACAGAAGTTAAATATGTTTACAAATCAGGTTTATCAGCACCAGCAACTGAGCTGCTTCTCCAAGCCATCTACTCCACTCCAATTTATGGCATAAAAAGATCCCTGAGAGAAAACAAAAGAAAAATCAACAACTCTTAAATCCATAATCAGACGGTCTTTAAAACACAAGTTAAAAGTAAACAAAGCAGGCTTGAACTCAGGCATGGTCAAAGGCTCAGATCAAGAGCTCCTCAGAGAACCCCGCTGCCTCCAGGCGCTAGTGAAAGACAACACAGCCATCCCGGCTCTTCAGCTCTGAAGGCACCACTGGCCTCAGCTGCCCCTTCCCCAACCCCAGGGAGTTTGGCCGTCCGTGCCCACAGCACTGACACAGTGCAGCCTGAGCACATCCATCAGGGTCCAGGCAAAGAGCTGCAGGAGAAGCCTCATCTCAGGTTCTTGCCAAGAAGCCACCCTGCAGGGATGCCTGAGCCTGCCTGTGCACCTTGATGACCCCAACCCTCTGACCTGACTTCCCAGCCTGGCCTCAGATCTGCCTCATCCCTGCAGACTTGCCTGGCAATCGCTGCACTCTCGGCTGACCCTGGTCACGGTCACCAGATCCCCCCTGTTGTCCTTGCTCAGGTAGTGTGGGACCCCACCCCTCGCAGGTGAGGTCTCTGCCCAAGCCCCTGCCTTCTTGGCACCCTCGCTTGGCTGCAGGCTCATCTGCCTGGTGGAGCCATCAGCACTTGCTGCTCCCTCACACTGGCTTACTTCAAATTTTTCTAGAAAAGTAACCAAGACCCTGCACATCAGCATCTGAAACTAAACCTGAAAACAAAATTAACATTCAGCAGTATTTTTTAAAGAGCACATATAGAACAATATTCTGTGATAAGTGGTTTTGGTTTTTTAACGATGAGGGTGATGAGACACTGGAACAGGCTGCTCAGAGAAGTTGTGTTCAAAGTCAGGTTGGAGAAGACTTTGAACAACATGATCTAGTGAAAGATGTCCCTGCCCATAGCAGGGGGGATGGACTAGGTGATCTTTAAAGGTCTCTTCCAACGCAAACCATTCTATGATTCTATATTTCAGTTGTCTTCAAGCAAAAAACACTCACCGCCCACCCCAGTGGAACCACCAGCACCATGTGGATGTTTGCAGACTTTCTGACCTTCTTGCCAAACCCACGTGGAAACCAGCATTGCTGTCTGAGTTTTTCAATCCCTGATCTTAGGCTGAGATTAGCACTACCAGTCGCATGCATCTGTGAGATCTGATAGGAAATTTTTAGTTGTGTGCCAAACCAAAATGCTAGCACTAACCTGTGTGGCTAGCAACAGTAGGAATGGATGGTAGGCTGGAATTTATTTTATATTACAATAGCCACAGAACATAAGAAATTCCTTAAGAACTACTTCAACATCCCCAAGCTAACTGAATACTTGTTTCCTGAATTCTGGCATTCAGAATGTTAACTTTAGAAATAATTTGTGACAATCAGGCAAACTTCTGAAACATTTTTCATATTTCTCCAATTGATTCACCCATCAAAACCAATTGCATGTGTTGTGTGTATTTCATAAGCCTCTTTTCCCTTTTCAGAGTAATGGTTCTGCTTGTTACAGAACAAGCACCACTTTTACAGCTTCGTGAATAGATGAGATGACCAGTATCTGGAAAATAAGTGAACTGGTAGTTACACATAAAAAAGCTTTAGTTTCTGGTAGAAAATTATATTTTGTTTTTATTTTGTAGACAGTGAATTACAAATTCTTTTTTCTTGACTCCCACACATGCAGTATTTGCCTCAGAAGCTAAAATAGAGAATTTCTTTCAGCTTCTGTGCTGCAAAGTTGTTTTTGTTTCTTCCAGTGTTTTTATGAGTCATCTTTGTAGTCAAAGACTAGGTATTCAGATATTGAAATTCCAAAGGCATTGATACTCTACAAGCAAAGGCAGATTTAAAATACAGTAATATATAACAAGACTTGGAGGAGTTATGAAAAAAATAGAAAACAAAAAAAATGATCCTCAAGATCGATGAGGTGATAGCTCTGGTGGATCTTTCTCAATGAAGTGTTGAACCTTCTTCCCTCTTTTTCAAATATCAGATGATACAGAAAGAGATTAAAATAATTAAATATTGTTGGGAAAAATCACATTTAATTATCCACATTTAATTGTGATACTCAGTACTCCCACTACATTACTGAATAGATCTTTCATACTTTAATGGACATGGCATTTGACCCTTTCTTGTTAAGTCTCATTCAGACTTCCAGTAAGACTCCTGACTGCCCTTATCAGTGGTGCATGGTGTGAACAATCTTGCAAGGGATTTGTGACAGACAAGCTCTCCTGACTACAACAGTGGAAATCAGCAACAAGAGTCCCCTGAGGATGTATTCTTCCTCTTCTTTCTCCAGGAAACAAAAGCAAAGCACTTCCTCCTAAGTCCACAGAATATCAGCAAACCAGGCTTTTTGTTCGTATGTTTTGGATGAAAGACTGGGTTTAGGAACCAACTTAAAACATAAGAAATTAAATTCTTACTCCCTTCAGGAGTGTTCACTGCCTACAGAAGTATTCACACTAACGGTCCTACTGAGATTTGTTAAAGACATTTAGTGCTGGCATTCTAGAGTATTTTATGCCTAAGTTTAAAAAAGCTTCAGAACCTCCCATCTGAGTAATAAAACAAACCGCAGAACAGCTAGGTGTTGTAGTTTGGGGTTTTTTTTTTGGACTGCCACTATTCCTAGACAAACAAAACCTCTAGATAAGTATCTACTTAAGTGCTGACCTATAATTCTGCAACTATATCCATCTAGCAAGACAGTGATATGCTCCACTGACAAGGTTGATGGCAATTCTTTTGCCCAGTAAAAGTTAGTTAAAATGAAATTACAGTCCATTTTGCTGCAGTTTGCTAAATTAACTTCTGTCTGAGCAAAAAATAATAATAAATAGAAATAAAGGATTCAAGCAAAGTTGTTGGTTCTTGTTTATATTTAACACATTAATTTAATTTGAATTTATATGAATGAAGTTTAAATAGTCACTGACAGCATTTCAGGAAAAAGGAATTAAGTTAATTTGAATGCAGAATCAGGACCAACAATTGTGGAACATAAGTAATGTTTGGGTGCAGAAGTCTCTGCCTGCTACAGAATTTGAAAGTCTAAACGGTCTCCAGACTTTTTTGGGATGACGATGTGTCTCCTTTGACCCTTCCACAATGCAAGTGCTGGAGTGATTTGATGTAGCCGTCAAAACCAGTGCAGATGAACAAGATCTAGTGGAAGGCAACCATTAAACATGACAACACAGAGTCACAGATGTGAAACCAGATTTGTGTTAATGGAGAACTATTACAAAAATTGTAATTAAGTTCTCCTCAGAAAGAGTTCCAGTAGTCTCTCATATTGTTAGGTTTTGATAATCTAGAGGCTTTTGTGACTTGAAAATGCTCAAGAAGTAACAGTTAAATATAGAAACACTGTAAGATTCCTGATAAGAACAAGTCAGTAAATCAGAGCAGCGGAAGCCGAATATTGATGATGACAGATTTACAAGGAGGAAAAAACAAATTTTCAGAAGAGGAAAAAGAAAAGGATCAGTTACAGCATGACAGCAATAAATTCTTTATCTTCTGCATGCTTGAGCCATCCAACAAGACTGTGAAAGAGCTTGATTAAAGCTGCAAATGTAGCCAGTTCACAGGTGAGTACACTTCAGATTAGTTTTTGAATAAGACTTTGAAAACCCTAAACTGCTTAATTTTCACCAAACTAAGCAAGAGTCAGAGTCCGAGACAGAACATACACATTCACCATATGACTAGAAATACACTGGTGCTTCTTGGCTTCTAATATAAAAAGACTTCAGGGGTAACACTAAAAGGAACAAACCTGAAAAAAAGAGTCCTCTAACAACTGCAGTAAGATTCTCTCTTCCCACAACTGTAATCATAAAGCTAGAAGACTCAAATTCAAGCTTTCTTGTTTTGTAAGGACATAACTTCTACCTGCTCACAATAGGAGAGGAAAACAAGAAACTACATTTTCAATGCTCTTGAATAAGAGTTCACACCTATGTAAATAAAACTTCAGCTACTTAGTCCAAATGACGAGACTAGGAATATGAACTCCTTCAGGAAAAGTAAGAATTCTGAACAAATTTTATCATGGCTTCTCTTTGGTCTAAGCATCTCAAAGAAATTTTTACATTTCAAAGATGGTAAGAATCACTTTATACAGAAGCATCACTTACCCACAATAACAAATCCATCTGCTTCTCTTTCTGGCACTGTAACCTTCTTTGAATCTTGACTTTTTCGGAAGAAACTGAACATAGCCTCTTTTGTTTTTTCTTCTAAGTTGTTCTCTAAAATGAAGACAAAACATGTTAAATAAATAAAAGGTAACAGAATTTACCATAAGAAGTTCACACCATGCCAAAGGCCGCATACATGATATTACAGTTTAATCTTTATTACCTGATTTGAAATATCAGGCATTTGTATGTCGGACAGATTACCTTGTTGATGTAGCAACTGACTTCAACAGGCAAAAAGAGAGTGAAGTATAAAAGACTTTTCTATAAAGTTATGAATGGAGTGGAACCATTAAAAAAAAAAAAACTTCAACCTTTCTAAAAGAAAATGAAAGAAGGAAACTCCCTTCAACATTTATCCTGCACATTTTCATATTTTTCTGCTACTTTGAATTGTTGTTACACAAACTTTCTCATCAGAGTTAGTGCTAAAGCATCTAAACTTCAAAGCCCAAAACATGATCCTATAGAAAATGCAGCTTTATAATGCAGGAATACTTGAATAAAGCAAATTGCACAAGAGATTTTTAGTCTTAAATGTCTGTGCAGCAATTAAAAAGACCAACCCACCCACTCCTACAATATTAGCATAGTATCTATTTTCATTTTTCCAGTCTGCAATCTTAGAGACAGCTTAACACTTGGGTGTATTTGATTAACAGTTACCACTGATTCCCTTAAAAGAAACTGCAACAAAATCATATGTTGCAAATTTTTCATAACAATGATTCATTAAAAGAATCTTCCAAAGCAGGTAAGAGTTCACAACAGCTCAAACAAAACAAGGAAACCCGTGGGATAAAAACATTTAACTGCAAAAGATTATGCTCAGTATCTTTTCTCTCTCAAGATTGGAAGATTACATAGAGGCAATTCTGAATAGCTTTAAAAGGACAAATTCATATTAAAAACCCCATGAGCATCAGCCAAAAGTTGGTCCAGCTTTTACAAAATTAAGTCCTATACAAACACAGATACATCCTGAAACATTTTTCTAAGCAAACCTTTTTCTAAGGAAATTCTCTAATTGTTGTAAACTTTTAAGATGTAGACTCAAGGAAGTTTCTCTTCTTCCAAGAGAAGTTATAAGAAAAGCTTTGTAAGGAAGCATCACTCTTTCGAAGAACAACCAACAGAACTATGCAAAGCATGTATTCACAGGTTCAGCTTACTGAGAGGACTACCAACGTACCACCACCTGCCTTCTATTTTCTGCCTAACTGGCACCACTGAATGCAGCAACTGAGAGTCTCCCCAGACTCCTTCCAGAACAGCAGCTCTGCCCATAGCGCTGGGACAACGAGAAGAAGAAAGAGGCACTGCAGAAGCCCTTGAAGGTGTGCTCACCTCCAGCCCTCAAGGGCTGAACTCGGACCACTGGACAACAACCAACCTATGGAGCAGCCTGGCATCTGGCTGAAACACACTGTGTGCCAAACAGGAAGGTTTAAAGAAAGGTATTAAAAAAGAAAGATCTTCTCTGCTAAGATACCAATATAAAATTGGGAAAAGTGGAACACTGTAATTTCAAGTTTGAAGTAGAGTTTGAGGAACAGAATCCTGATTTACTTTGTGGACACCTGCATTTAAAGGAGAAGGGACTGACAAACCAATAGCAACATCTAGTATACACCCCCAGTAGAACAAAGGAGTCCAGTCTCAAGAAAGAGGTGTACAGTGTCAAGTTTCAATAACATTATTTCACACTAAGTTTAAAGAAAAGAATCTTTAGAAGGTGGGAAAGAGAGAATAGTGCTACCATGTAGTGTTTGGATTTTAAAAAAAATGAAAGAAAGATAAAAATCCTGGATTAATTATTTGCCGGAATTCCTCACTTCCCACCCAAATATTCATGGTACCATAAGCAAGACTTTTTTTGCCCTAGCCAGAGACCTGTAGCAATTAACTGCACAATCAGCACTGATTATTCACCAGATATAAACTGCCTCACACTCCGCTGTTAGAAGCAACAGCAAACACTTCCATACTCCAGATCACAGAAAGTCCTATATGAAGTGTAAGCACTGGCTTTCGGGAACAGTTTATAAATAGAACATGGCAAAAGCAGCAGCAATTCAAACTGTGGCCTGATACCTGAGACTTAAAGACTGAATACCCTGCAGGCTGGCCAGCTACTGCTTGCTTATGCTGACACAGTGCAATTTCCAGTGACCAAATAAACTACACTGATGTACACAAGAACAGAACAAACCATCCAATTCCAGGTATGCAGTAACTTTAAAAAATGTTACTTATCTGCATTTTATTCCTTTTTGCTTGTTTTTCTACCTTACCACGTGAAATACTGATATTTCCAGTTCCGTAGAGATTACGCAGTAGAAACTCCTAATTATCTCATTTATTCCTTACCTTCCCCCACACCCAGGCTCAACACATGGCGCCAGCAGCATATTCCTTTTTCAGCCCTCAGGGAGTAAGTCTTCTCCTGCTACCAATTAGGCTTGTCAGTCCCATAGCTCAAGTGGTAAAAACCTGTGCTGTAATGCTCAAGAGTCAGGTTTCTGCTCCAATGATGTATGAAGGAGAGGCAGTTGTGGAACAGTTTAAAATGCAATTTTACCTTCATCCTAAGTGTGCAACAACAAGAAGCAAAATCAACTTGATGTGCAAAATCTTACAGATAGGTTTGGTAAAGGCTCAGATTCCAGTCAACCCCTTCAGGTACCAGTCAGGCAGCTGCTCCAGCCACATTTTCTTGTCTTTGAGCTCTGCGTTATTGTACAGGTTTCAGCTCTATCACGTAGCGTTCCCCTTCCTTTCTCTCTTTCAGAAAGAAAAGCATCTTAATCGGTATGTATGTGGCACAAAAGAGTTGTATAGGAAACCATGCATTTGTCATCTTTTAAATCCTGCATATTTAACATACCTAAACTTCACTCCTTAAAGGACAACAGACATTTCAGTTCAGAGTAAATTAACAGTAAGTACAATCTGATCTAGTCAAATTAATGTTACAAGTGCTTTCACATACTAGATTTTTTCGTTTCATTGACAGAAGGCAGCCTGAGTATCCCAATTGTTTCTAAAACCCACAAAATTCATCTTATCAACATACATAAGGGTTGATTTCTACTTTGTAGTTTTCAGTTTCTAAAGTAGCTTTAACTTAATTCCACTGCCAGCAGTATTTCTCAAACAGAAAACAAAACAAAAAAATCCCACACATTCTTTTGCTTGAAGCAGAACAACAAAGCTAACAAAAGTACCCCCTAAGCTCAGTCCTCAACTTCTTACGCTGTTAGAATCACTGGTCCAACAGTAAGAAAATAGCATAGGTTGTATCTTGTGATTGTGAATGTTGGGGAGGTGGTAAGGAACCTACATATTAAAAAGACCAATGTGCTTAGTGAGGCAGTTTCCTTCTTTGAGTGTTCACCACTTAGAAACAAAACTTGTGCTTGTAGACCTCAGGTCTGTGTAACTGATGGGGAGGAAGGAGCTCGCCAACTACTACTTACAGGATTTCAGTACCGTTGCTGAACACAGTATTAAGTTTAAACTAAATAACAAAGAACAACTAACAATACAGAAGGGGGGCACAGAAACAAAAAGTAGAACTGTATACAGCATGGCATAGGTAAAGGAGAAGCTGTAGACAGGCAATGCTGGGACATTCGTGATACTTGCTTTCTTAAGAATTTTATCAACTGTGGTACTTCAAAAGTAGACATAAATCTCTCCAACAACGGGAAATGCAACCACTAAATTTCTTGAATTACATGTTAAAAACAGAACAAAGCCCCTGTCCAACAAAGAAACACAGAGTTGAATGGAAACACTCGTGCGCTTGAAGATAAGAACACAGTTTAAGCATTTGCAGAATCAGGCTGGAGTTTTACTACTTGTAGATAAGATGAGGTTTCAGTTAATGAAAGCTGAGAACAACCAGTTTCCACACAAGTTTCATTTCAGAGTAAGAATTAAATTTGAAGTTTGTGGACCTGGATGCATGGTCACACAGACTAGAGAAAAAAGCACTTCGTTGTGTGGGTTTTTTTAAAAGCTGTCAGCACAAAATCACAGAAAATACACCCACCATTCAGAGATAGTACCACGTTTCTGCCGTAATTTCTCCTATATAGCACAGCACTTTTCCTTTCCAGATGGGATTAATTTTATTTCTATAGGAGACCTGAAATTGAATTCACTGCCTAAAGATAAAAATCTCCCTTGGTAGGAATATGCAATTCCCTTCTCCTCATGTTTCCCCCTCACCAAAAAGTGAACACAATTTTTTCTTTCTCCAATCTCAATCGCTGATAGTTAAGAATAATGCTTTTGGCACTGCTTCAGCCATTAGCAAGTAATAAACTGTGAACTATAGCAATTCTGTGAGGATGCAAAAAATATTTTGTCTTTCTGTAAGGCTCCTAGAACATTCATGGTATTGGACAAAGATGAGTTACAGAGCTGCACAAAGAGGTTAATGTATACCTCCTGCATTTTGTCAGTCTCCTTTGACAATAAGTATGGGTGACCTTTGAGCCAAACCAATACTTTAAATCCAGTAAAATTTTTCTATACAGTGAAGATCCTGGCATATTTAGCATTACTTTTCAGCTTTTTCCTGCATGTTCACAAGTGACAGGAGGAGAAAGGTAATTCAATATTAAAAACACCAAAGACGCAGACTAAGATAAAGAGAGGATGCTCAGGAATACAGCAAAACAGAACTGCAGTGGCACTACCGGTAATTACATAAATGATGAAATAAGGTCAGAACAAGATACAAAACCGACCTTAAAGAAAAAAGCAGAATAATTAATTTCACATCTAGCAGTTTAACCTATATAATCTATGGAAGGAAAAAACAGAGCATCAGAGGAATTCTTTCTTCCATATTAGCATCTGCTGTGATTCACCAATAAAGTAGCAATCAGAAAAAGAGAAAGATGTTTACAGCCCTGTACAGCCCTGCTTATGACATGAAAACAACCAATTTAAGAGTCAGGAACATACATGTTGAAAAGACTTTTGTGTGACACCAAAACAACAGTTTAAAAGCTTTTGGCCTAGTGTAAGTTACTATGTGAAGAACGAAAAAAAAACATAAGGAAAAACAACATAACATTTCTTTTATCTGGCATTAACATTAGTCATATTCCCTTAGTTTATGCTTCTTGAAAACAGAAGTGTCACGAGAAACACAAATACAAAAAAGGCATATACATGTAACAAAACACTATCAAAGACTTTTTTACTTACATAAAATGTGAATATTTATTTTTAAAGTTTTCATAAAGTTTAAGGGAAGCAGATGTACCAAGAACTATGCAACCCAAATCACCATAGTATAAAAAACACTCAAAGATGCTGAATCATAAAAAATCCACCACAATCAAGTAGGACAATAAAAGCATAGATGACAAAGGCAAAGCCAGGAGTGAAATAACAGTACTCAAACCAATGACAACATTTAAAACCCTGAAGAAGATAGAAAATGCTAAAATAGAAAGCTAGATGTTTATTAGAACCAATACTGAGTAGGCTGGAAGCTACTTCTTTCCCTGCAAACAGTTCTCTTGACTGCAGACCTTCAACAGCTGCTAAGCATGATACAAACACATATTTGTAAGCATGTCTACAGTTGTGTTTTTCTAACAGCTGACCCTTCAGATGTGGCAGACAAACAGCTCTAGAAGACCCACTTTGGAGCAGCCAGCACTGCACCTTGCTCCAACTGTTACATTATGAGATGTCTCCTTTAAAATCTCTGAAGATATATATACTAAAAAAATGAGAATATTCTCTTGCAAATAAACTACTGAAAAGGTGAATGGCATAGTGACACTGAGGAGATGACAACCAGCTACACACCAGCAAAAATAACCCCACAGCACTCCTCTCCCCAGCAACATGCTGGTTTTGCACAGCTTCTGGCAGCAGCTTCCTTGACAAGCTGGCTCAGCTTGCTGAGCCATCACAACACTAACCCAGCCAACTAACAAAAACCACTTTGTGCTGGTTAGCAAGCTGAACTAACCCACAGCTGGTTAGAAGAGACAGCCAGCATCTAGGCAATGTTGGGATTGCCCTTTTAAGCTGGAGCAGTTAGATTTTCTCAAGTTTTTCCTGAAAAACTGGTCCTGGAAACAGAAATCACAGAACCACAGGATGGTTGAGGTTGGAAGGGATCTCCGGAGGTCATCTTGTCCAACCCCCTGCTTAAGCAGGGCCACCTAGAGCTGGCTGCCCAGGACCATGTCCAGACAGCTTTTGAGTATCTCCAAGGATGGAGACTCCACAACCTCCCTGGCCAGCCTGTGCTAATGCTCAGTCACTCTCACAGCAAAAAAAAATGTTCCCTGATGTTCAGAGGGAACCTCCTGTGTTTCAGTTTGTGCCCACTGTCTCAGGTCCCGTCACTGGGCACCACTGAAAAGAGCCTGGCTTCATCCTCTTTGCGCCCTCCTTTCAGGTATTTATATGCGTTAATAAGATCCCCCGAGCCTTCTCTTCTCTAGGCTCAGCAGTTGCAGCTCTCTCAAGGCTTTCCTCATACGTAAAGTGGTTCAGGGCCTTAATCTTCATTGTGGCCCTTCACTGGACTCTCTCCAGTATGTCCACATCTCTTTTGTACCTAGAACTTGGACCCAGTACTCCAGGTGCGACCTCACCAGTGCTGAGTAGAGGGGAAGGATCACCTCCATCAACCTGCTGGCAACATAGGTCAAATGCAGCCCAGGATACCAGTAGCTGGCTTTGCCACAAGAGCAATGGGGAGAAACCTCTCCACGCAAGGGACAGTTGGGGAAAACACAAGGAAAAAGGCAAGACATGTGGTGAGAGTGCCACATTCAGAAGCTGGCTCTGTCTTAACATCCATCAGTTGCTCTAATTCTGGGGATCAAGCGTAAGCTATTTAATGGTCAAACAAAATGAAATGAAATTAATAGAACATAATAGTTCAGTTGGAAGGGACCTACAAGGATCATCTAGTCCAACTGTCTGACCACTTCAAGGCTGACCAAAAGTTAAAGCATATTGTGGGCATTGTCCAAATGCCTCTTATACACTGACAGGCTTGGTGCCTCGACCACCTCTCCAGGAAGCCTGTTCCAGTGTTTGACCACCCTCTCGGTAAAGAAATGCTTCCTAATGCCCACTCTAAACCTCCTCCTGCTGCAGCTTTGAACTGTTCCCAGGCATTCTGTCACTGGATATGAGGGAGAAGAGCTCAGCACCCTCCTCTCCGCTTCCCCTCCTCAGGAAGCTGTAGAGAGCAATGAGGTCGCCCCTCAGCTTCCTTTTCTCCAAACTAGACAAGCCCAAAGTTCTCAGCCACTCCTCACAGGACATGCCTTCCTGTCCTTTCACCAGCTTTGATACCCTCCTCTGGATGTAACTGCAGTGCACAGAACTGCACACAGTACAGCTGAGGATGCACCAAATCAAGGTGGGGAAGCACCAAGTCTGCATACAGCAGGATAATCACCAGTTTTGATCGACTGGTTACATACTGTATTTGATGCACCCCAGGATGCGGTTTGCCCTCCTGGCTGCCAGGACATGCTGCTCCCTTCCATTGAGCTTGCTGTCACCCAGCACCCCCAGGTCCCTTTCTGCAGGGCTGCTCTCCAGCCACTTTTCTCCCAATCTATACTTGTGTCTGTGGAAATGCGTTGGGTATCACAGCCATAACATGCAACGTTTAGAGTATCTACTACGGCCTGTAAAACACTGGGTTAACAGACCGGTGACAGGAATGCTTGGCTTGGGCAACGGTGACCTGAGGGGAGTCAGGATCTAAAGGAAGAGGCAAAACGGCCGTTAGGGAGGGAAAATATGGGGTGCTTTAAGGAAAAGGATTAAATGACAGGGAAGGGGCCGGTCGGGCAGGCCGGCAGGGGGCCGAGCCCCGGGGAAGCCGAGCCCCGGCTTCCCCGGGGCTCGGCCCCCCGCCGGCCTCCCCGCTGCGGCAGCAAGCGACAACCCACCCCACCGTCACCCACCGGCCCGGCCGCCCGTTGCCGCCGCCGCCGCCGCTCACCAACCTCCGCCTCCGCTTCCGGGTCGCGTCAGGAGAAGAGGAAGTCCCGCCCTCCCCGGGTTCCCCTGTTGCCAGGGGCAACGTCGCTCCACCCCTCGGCAAAGGGCGGGAAATCGCGCCGCGATGGCGGACGTCCATGAGGTGCCGCGGCCGCGCATCGCCACTGGCCACCTGGCGCAGCGTATCGGGCAGCCCGTCTGCTTCGTGGGCCGCGTCGAGAAGGTCCGTGAGCTGCTCGGCGGTCGGCTCCCGCCTCTTTGGGCCGCGCAGCGGGGACTCGGGGCGGGGGGGGAGGAGATGTGTAGCTGCCCTGTCGCCCTGGATAGGGCCTTGCCCTGGGCCGGGGCCCTGAGGGCGTGTCTGTCGCCTGACCCGGTGCACCTCGTTGCGGCCTGGCCTGAGGGAGGCGGGCGGCTCCGGACGGGCCCGGGGTAGGGCGGGAGGCGGCCGTAACGGTCGGATCTTTCGGAGAAAGACCCGCTGCGCGGATTTGGTTGAGGCGGCTCAGCCTGTGACGCTGGCAGCCGCCTTGGGAGCGCACGAGCCTGATGTCTTTTGTAGATTCATCCTACTGGGAAGCTTTTAGTGCTTTCGGATGGAGAAGGAAAACATGCGACTGTGGAGCTGAGCGAACCTGTAAGTTAAGGAATACTTTGGAAATACTTGATGTTGCCTCTTGTGGATACCGAAGGTTTTGTCCCTTCTGAAACCTGTGCATGCCTTGCATGTATAGAGTTTTTAGGCAGGAAAAAAAATAATCCCCGGTTTCTCCCTTTTCCACCTATGTTTCATTGCTTCTGCTTCTTACATTTTCCAGCTGACTTGCAGTCTTCATATTCATGAACTGCCTTGGTCTTCATCAATTTTCAGCTGGTGTTAAGAGAGAGAACTCATTCCTTAACAGCCTGTTTGGCTACTTTGTCTTTTCTGTTGTTTACAGTGTAATATAGTCCACTGCATGTATTAGCTCTATTTCCTTTCACTTTTTCCTCCCTTATTTATTGCCTTTATAAGCCTAACAGAATATTTTGTGAAGATAATCCAAAAAATCGAAGAATATGATATTCTCAAGAGTCTTTTGAGTTGACATTTCTCTATACTCTTAGAACACTTGTCGTAGCATTCCAGTAAACTTCATAGTTAGCTTGAAGCATTCTTTCTTAAAAAAAAAAATAGATCTAGTGATTACTGCAATGGTTATGAGATATGCTAATAACTACTGCACAGAAATGTTGCTTCCTTTTTTATTGCATATCACCAAGGGAATAATACCCTGGCATTCTCTTCTGTCTTTATGTATTTATTTTTTTTTCTTTAAGAAATGTTGTAATTAAAGGATTATTTTCATTGTGATGGTGAATGCTCTAGCTTAACTGAGCATATGTATAGTCTTTCCTCCATCTTTTTCTTGGAATGAGTTGTTAAACTGAGAAATCTGGCCATTTTCTTGTAAAATAATTGCACGTGATATTCTCTGACTTCACAGACAGGAGTCTCACCTTGTTGACTGAAAATACGGTTTGATCTTGCAGAGTTTTGTTTTATGAGCGTGAAGCTTGCTGACTTCATCTTCGAACTGCAAGAAAATGTCTCCTACAAGTTCTGCTTGTACCTTAACTCTTTCTTGAGCTCATGAAAAGGTTCCTGCCTTGGGTTGTCAAATCTTAAGATGTCAGCATCTGACCAACAATTCCACAACTTTCCATAATAGAGTAAATGGTTAAATTTCATAAATGCATAACTGCAATGTTGGTCACTTTGCAGTCTGTATTGATATGTAAGGGAGGAGAAACTGGTGTGTACAGGAAAAATGTGCCAGCTTCATCTCTGTGGTTTGCCTGATGTAAATGGACGAACTTCTAGATCTGCTAATCAAAATGCTTTTCTAACTTTTCCCCTGCTTTGTTTGCTTGTGTGTAGTTCTCTCAACAGAGAAATGCAAAATTATGTGGTGAGGAAATCTATTGCTGTGTTCCAGGAAACTTGCTAGAACGTTAAGAGTTAGATATTGGAAGAACATTATTGAAGTAGCACTGCACTCTTAAAATTAGTATCTTAAAAAAGAAAGAAAGCATGTTCAAGCTATATAATTTTTGGGGTAAGATAAAATTGTTTGCCTTTTTTTTCCTTTGTTCAACCAAAGGCTTGTTGTTGTTAGTGTCTTTGTATTCTGAACACATACAGACAGATTACCTAAGAAATAATTTCTGATTATACCTCCTGAATCTGGAATATTGGAACTGCTCTCTGGCACGCGTGATACCTCCTTAGCTCTTACAGAGTTCTATAATTTACTCAGGTTTGAATGCAGTGCATTAAAATCTGGATTCTTCTGCGCACTGTGTCCTAGATTAGTCTGTTCAGTGATTAAATGACACAGTTTTATATACTTATAAACTGGCATCTTCCCTCTGATGCTTCTTCAATTTTTTTTTTTTTTTTTTTGTGTCGGTAGTGAATTTTTTGTTACAAAACCTGTAAATCCAAGTGGCTCAGGTCTTTTGTGGGGTTTTTTTGAGGAGGCGGACAGGGGTGTTCAGTAGTACTGTATTGTTTGACATGGAACAGAATCTGTTGTCATGAACAAACACTCAGTTGTGCAGAGTTCCTAGCTTAAGTGCTGTGCAGTAGAGACGGCAGCTAATTTAGTGATACTAACTTTGTATTTGGTATGCTTTGTAGCTAGATGAAGAGATCTCAGGAGTTCTTGAAGTAGTGGGAAGAGTAACAAATCAGGCAACCATCATGTGCATGTCATACGTCCAGTTCAGAGAAGATAAAAGTCCATTTGGTAAGTAAGAAATATACATTATGACAAATTCATTTTGTGTTCTGAACTCTTCAGTAACTAAGAACAGAGAGCCTGATTGGTAATCTTTTCTTAAGGACAAGGTCTTTCCTCAAGCTGCCAGACAGACATGGAGAGGAATGTAGAAAAGGAGAGTGTCATGGGAAAAATTCTGTACAAAATATACTGGTTTACTGTCAAACTGTAGGGACTGACTGGAAGTTGGAGCCAGTCTAGGTCATGGTCTGATGATTGTTCCACTCCTAGCCTCGTGGTTCTTGCCTTGCACTGGACCTATGTGATTGTGCAGCTAGTAGGCCTAAAATAACTGTCCAGATCGGAAGCAATGAGGGTGTGGCTGCCTTGGGAAAACTGAGGAGGATGAGGGGTACTTGGGAACACTCAGCTATACTGCTTTAAAATAAGTAGTGCTTTAATGCTGTCATTTGCTTGTGGGGAGTTTAGCTTCTGCGTCATAACCATTTTCTTTGCCCTGTTTCAGATCTGGAACTCTACAATGAAGCACTAAAAATTATTCATGAATTCCCTGAATACTTCCCATTCGGTACTGGGAGGAACAATTGATTTTTCTTAGCATATATTTAGACGTTCAGAGGGGACAACAGTATCGTAACTTTCTTGCCTTGACAGCATGATAGCAGTTTATTTCCAACAAATATACTGAAAAGACATTGTTATGTGTGCCATGTATTGCCAGTGAAGAATGTTTTCTTTGAAAATGTATTTATTCAGCGAGAAGGATAATGCTTCTGTGGATATCTCACTGTCTGTATATATTTAACCCTTTTGGATCCATAAGGAGTGTTCTCTTCCATGATTGGACTTGCTAGAAACTGAAGTTTTGTAGGAAACTTTGTTGTTGGTAGAGGTTCTAGGATACTTTACAGGAAACTTGTGTTGAAGACATCTGGTGGGGTTTTAATGTAAAGATTTTTTTTTAATTTGCTTTGATAAAAATTTATTGAACACAGGGACATATTTTGCATCTTGAAAACAGTCTCTTCTCCAATAAAAAAGATCTGACTACATTTAACTGTTCGCGTCAGTACTACATGTTAGAGTGCTGTTTTCAGTGATACATGGTGACCCCTATTTTATATATGTAAAATTTCACAGGTAATTTTAACAAAGTGGAGTACAAGGTACTTGCATTTTGCACTGATGTTAAACAGTTGGAAGATGTCTAGTTAGTCTTGGAGATTTCAAGCACAGTTGAGTTCCCATCACAACTTTTATTCTTGGCGGGAGTCTAAGCAGAAGTACCAGATTCAGCCAGCTTGTGATGATGACTTTAACCATGTAAACTTCCACACAGTTCCCAATTTTCTTACTATCCAGGCTACTTAGAGCACATAGCAGAATTCTTGCATCTCTTAAGTAACATAGTCCAAGTAAAATCTAACTTTGGAAATATTCTCTGAGAATTAATAAATAAGATACTTCAAAGTACTTTAAATAAACCTTAGTTGTGTTCATTAGCCTTTCACGCAAACAGCTTTCAGGTTTAATAGCTAGATTTAGTGCCTTACTAAGATTACTCGCTTTGTGCTTATTTATAGACATCTCCGTTTTCAGTCAAGGAATTAATGTTTTAAAAACTTCTTACTTACCAAAGTTACTACAAACTGGGTGGATGATCAAGTTAAGAGGTGATCTATGTTTTTTCCCCTCTCTACTTAGAAGATAGACAGTGACAAAGTTACTGTCACTGGGAAGGAGGAGGATTTCTGAAGTAGGAGTCAGCCTCATAGAGCAAAGTGTGGTCCATGTGGCATGATACCATGCTCTGTCCTGTAGTGCTATCACAGCTATATTTTAGTGCTCAGTAGAATGTCATTCTTAACAACTACATGCATATATTCCTAGCATTTAGAAGTCTTTCATACTATTCTATTTTAGAAAATTGATATTTTGAGCATGTATATATAGTCTGTAAAATGTTATGTACAGTTAGTTACCAAGACTATCCAAGCCTAGCAGAATAGCCTACCACCAGATGGCTATAGCACTTTATCCCCAGCCAGAGACCATCCCTGGATATGTGATCCTGTGTGTAATGTTTGAACACATCTGAGTGGTAAATGTTCCAGTTTCCCTTTGTCAGTCAGGACTCTTCTTGTTCAGGCAGTCCCACAGTGATGATGCGTGGCTGGGCAAGCAGTATACAAACAGAAGTTTCCACTATGTGGATTTCATTTATCTGCTTTTCTATAGACTATTAACATTGGTGAATAATGGCCTACCCTGGCTCTATGGCTGTACTAACAGGACAGCAACGCAAGGAACTGTAAAATATTCCGGATATTAACGTCATGGTCAGGTCACATATGCCCTTACCAGGATAGCAATGTGGGAACCAATACCTAAGGGAAAGGAATAACCAGGGGGCTGCTAACCCTGAGTTAGGGCTGCACTGACACAATGCAGGTGTGAGAAACTGCCAAGCCTTGGGGAGAAAAGAATGGGAAAGAGCAGCTCTGTGGGTCACTGACCAAGGGGGAGTCACCAGGGCAACGGTCATAAACACTGAAGGGGGATGGCACCAAAACCAGGGCCAGAAACAGAGGGGTGAATGGGAGCTGGTTGCTGCTTGGGGAAGATGTGAAAGTGGGAAAGGGTGGGAGCCTTGGAGCAGAAAGGAGAGTATGATGTGAATGATGTCATCGGGGCTGACTGGGAGAGGTTCCTGTCATTTGGAGCAGGACAGCAAGCCAACTGCTCCCACCACACTTGTGAGCAGCTTCTAGTACCTGGCCCTTTTTGACCCAGCCCTTTTTCCCCTGCCCTTACACAGGGAATGTTTGGAGCACCCTTCCTAACATCGGCATGGGGGACACGGTCACATTGCCTTCTCCTCCTGTAACATCTGTCACAGCTGGCAGGATCCTGATCTAAGCAAGCATAACTGAAAAAAAACAGATCTGGTATAGAAAGGGTGTCTGCCAGAGGCCCAGGGAAGCACAGATTGGGCAAGACAGCTGTTGGAAAGGTGGAGATGAGAACAAGCAGGTCCCAGACTGGGCTCCCTTGGCTGCAGTGGAGGTTAGGCTTTAGCAGAAGCTGGTTATTCAGCACTTCAAAAATTAGAGGCAGCTTAAGGCTGCCTGCCTTAGTGCAGGGTCTGCTAGGTGGGCCAGTCTTCATGAAATAGTTTTGAGTTAGAGAGCTATGTTTTGAGAAACAATTCTTAAACCAGCACTCTGCTTTAGCTGTCCAGCAGGCTAAACTGCAAATGAAAGTTATGAAACAGAGGTGAGGAAGAGTTTTATTTAGGGAACCTACACACAGGATGAGAGAATCTCTCCCTTTTTGGAGATACTCAAGAATCAGCTGCATCCCAACTGGCCCTTGTGTGGAGTCACAAGAGATTGCCACTGTAACAAGGGCCATGCTGCTCACTTTCTCCAGCCAAACCTCTCCTTGGCAAGCCTGGTGGACATGGAAATCATCGCGTGGTGGTTAAGAGTCACTCCTGCTCAAAGGCCTGGAGCAGTGGGGCAGAAGGACACCTGGGTAAGGAAGCTGGGAGTAGTGCCTGTTGTGGGCCAGCAAGCTACTGTGACTTCCCTCTGCTCTGACAGCCCAGAGAGGAAAGGGCTTTGCGTCCCAGTTGGTTAAGGTACAGAAACCAGTCTATGAGTCTGAAATGGAAGAACAGACTAAAATCTGACAAATTCTCTTGGGGAAATTCAGTTCTAGTAGGGATCATGAGGGAGGCCATCGGAATGCAGCTGTGCCCTGAGGTACTGTGCAGAAACCTAGGGCTGCTCAGGGAGAAGCCTCAGGGGGGTCACTGCAGGCTGGACTCTAGGCCGACCCTGGTCACCACCACCAGACCTGCTCTGCTGTCCTTGCTCCGGCACAGACACACACGCAACTTACGTTGTGCTCATGTGCAAGCAGCCTGTGTGTATGATGAGAAAGTGCTTGGGCTTAATCAGGGGAGGGAGGCAAGGCTGGAGCATATAATGAAATGGAAATAACAAAATGTCATCAGCATGAACCATTGGGTCAAAACATCTCAGCATGCAAGGCCACCTTCATCTAGTTAACTCTGCAGAGTTGAGCAGACATCAGAAAACAGTAAATGTAAAAGTAACTGTGGCTAATGTCTATAGCTATTCTTTTTGTTAGAAGATGACAAATCCCTCCCAAAATCACAGCTTTATCAATTTGAAAGTAAAACAAGGAAAAAATCTGATCATTAAAACACATACACCTCTTACTTTGTAAATTTTGCAAATACTGTAATTGCTGGCCTGAAAGCCTGATTACCAATTACAGCAGCCAAGACTGATAGTTACACTGTGCCAGAATATGCACACATTCATAATCCAAAACATTTCAAAGACATGTTGAGTATCAAAGTAAGCATCTAATTTAAGGAAGTGATAGAATTGGACACCAACAGGTATAGTCAAGTCAAAAACATTATAAATTAGTTTCTTTACATAAAAAATGAGACAGTCGTAAGTTTGTAGTTGCATTCACCTGGGCATGGAATTTATCAGGAAAATTCACTAAACTTTGTTACTACAGTGGAATAAAAACATATCCTTGACACTTACAAATCCTCATTTCCAAAAAGCAAAATTTTTATTGCCTGTATTTATATAAATAGGGTAGGGTATCATACATTAAACCCCAGTTTACATTTATAAATGGAGGACATTTTGAAGAGCTCTTCAACAGCAACATGAAGTGTGCAAAAATACTGGAAAGAGAAATAAATACTCTAACAAGAAAAAAAAAGTAACTGCACTCCCATGCCCACAAATACCAAGTACCTCTTAGATTTTTAACTTTAAAGAGATCTTTGTCAATTAAGCAAGAATTTTAGACCAGAATAAATGTAGCAGATATGTTACAACATTAATGCTAAATTAGAAAATAGAATCCAAAGTCCTGAATGTAATCATGAACATCTACAGAAAACATTTCCACATTCTATCTTGTTGCAACTACACTAGAGCACTTAAAACTAGTGATATATCACAATATATTCTCTTTTAAGACACCAGGTTTCACAGTCCTGGCAATACGGTACCAGTTTATTGCTAGCATTCCATTTAGTATTTCATAGCACGCAAGTGTTAAGTAACTCATATACTGTTTCTACTGGTAAATAAACACACACCAAGTAAACTGATGTTATTATCCCATACCTTAAAACAGGTTTTTTTTCCTTTAATTTGTGTCAATTTTGTTGCCTACAAAATCAAGGATAACAATACTGATGAGCTCCTAGCACAGTATTAGCAAAATATTATTGACTCTCTCTCAAGTTAAAAATAATCTTAATTCCAGCTGGTAACACATCTAAAACTACTTCTGGTCAATGACCTAATATTGTGCAGTGTTTTGGGAGCAGACTGGTGCCAGCTAGTGACCAGAAGCAGGATTTATACAGGTTGATTTCACACTTCCCAGCATATTTCAGAAGTACAAGGAAATGTTGATTATCCAAAAGTCTCAAATATTTTTGTAGTCAAAACTCAGCATGTAGTTTAAAACTTAAATATTTACAAGTCTCCAGTCCTTAAAATTTCAGATCTTCATAGTAACTACGTTAAAAATTAATCAATCAAACCTCCTACAGTTTACCTGCACACAGTCTGCATACAAGAAGGTGTGATCAAACAATGAACAGAGGAATCCACAGCATGACTGATCTTCTGAAGAACACTCTTCAGGTGTTTTTTTTTTCAAGGCCCACTTTTCACAGTATATAAACACTGCTTTGTTTGGAAAACAAATAACAGGGCTGATCAGCATTACCCTGAAAACTTTTAATAAAAAGTTCTTTGGATTTTAGCAAATCCAAAAAGTCTACAGTTCCAGGAGTGCTTTTGAACTGAACTGCTTCAATCCTCTGAACAAAGACCACAGATGATACCCAGAGGCTCATTTCAGGAATACCTGTTTCTACCAAGCACAGTCATACACAGAGCATTTTACTAATCTGATAGCAATTTATTTTTTCACAGTCAATAAGTCACAAATGACCTTTGTCCAAAATCTATGCTTGGACTATGATGGATATCCATTAGAGCCCCACGTTTTCAGACAATATTTACACCTGGACAGTCTCTGCTGGAATGAGATTCCCTGTTGTATCCAGCTGCATACACTTACAAGAGCAGGCAGAAACTGGGCACTCAGTATGGTCCCTAGATAGCAATAGCAGAAAAAAGAAAAAATGGGTAAAATAAAACTAAGAAGAATTTTGTAATCTATACATTTAAGTATGTGCAGGGACGTAGTATCTCAGAAAAACTCAGCATCATTGTTAAGTTTTGCATATGTTCTAAACCAACAAAATACTGTAATGAGATACAGCAAAGGATGTCCTACTTGGTGCAGCATACACATAAGAAATAAGGAGTTTAAGAGCAACTTACCTGAACCAGCTAAGCATATGCCCAGCATGTCCACCATGCCTACAGTTGTGACACCAAGTAAACCAGTTGTTGAACTGGGCTAACTTCTTGTCTTTGCTAAGATCCACTTTTTCATCTGACTTGGATCCTCCTGTGCAGAGGCAAACCCACCCCCACAAATACGCTTGTAAATCATTATGCTTCATTTATATGTCAGTCCCAGTAATGCTATTAGAATAAATATGAGATTAGGAATATTATGTGAAGAGGTGGCCTGATTTTAAAATAGAAGTCAGTAAAATTATTAAGAACTGGTGGAATGCCAAAACAAGAATTATATTGCTGAGCTGTTCTTTTACATCTTACGGACATACTAGACTAGCCTATTAAATAAATTTTACAGAATCTCTTTCAACAGTGATTCATGTTTCAGTGATTGATTTGTGTTCCACTGATTATGGGCCTGTTTTACTGCACATGAAATGTTCTGCTTTAGAAAAATCAACAAAATCTAAGTTATGAATTGGAACAACTACAATATAGAAGTTGTAACACAGATCAGTGAAAGGATGAGAAGAGATATATAAATAGATGACCACTACACAGCTGCTCATGGCTCTGTAACAAGAATGACCTAAAAATATGGACAAAAGTAGTTTCATTTAGTCCTTATATAATGCTGAGCCTGAGACATTTAGAACCAAAAGATTCTAGCTGTAATATTTATTAGCTGTGACAGCATGACCTATACGTTCTTTCATGCTTAGTGACAAAAAGTATACCCCATTAAATTTATTCTCTCTTCCAGCTAAAAAACAAATAATTTACATTCCAAAATTTCTGTAGCATCCCTACAATTCATCTCAAGAAAACACACTTTCTATTTCTTACAGTTTTAAAGCTCACAATACTGGTCACCACAATACTTGAATCTTTTAATCTGTCTAACCATGGAATTTCACCGACAGTCTCACTGGGAAAACTGTCAGAACCAAGTAACTGTGCGTACTGTCTTACACTAAAGAACCGAGACATTGGTTTCATCTAAATCAGATGGGATGTAAATGAGTTTTCTATTAGGGTCTTCCTCCCTCAAAATGATGAGAATGAATATTTACAGTATGAGTACAAATAGAAAGAAGAAGGTGCAACAGAAGATCTTCCAACAGGAACTGCTAATTAGGCCTCTAACTAGTACTCTAGCTGAATAACTAAAACCCACTGTGTCATACCTGGACAGCTGGAAACTGGTGTTCCCATATTTATCAAGCAAAGTGCACAGCGAGGAAGGGGTTTACGGCAACCAGGACAGCTTGTAACTTTTGACTTAGTTGGTGAACCGCTAACTCCATATTGGCTAAAACCTCGCCCCTGATGAGGAATAGCTGAACAGCTGTAAGAGATTGATTTTCCACAGAAATTGCAACTCACAAACACCTAAAGAGAACAAAAGCCCATTAATTTTTTTTGTTTGGTCCCCCTTTTGCTACACCTATGAGTAAATTTGTTCAAGCTAGCAAACACTTATTTACTAGCTATTCTAGAGTGCCCTGGAAAGCCAAGGTTACCTGTGAAGGAGTTCCTAACCTCTTGGCTTACAGATGTGGCACACAGTCCTGAGACGTAGGCCTTAATGATGTGCACTTACCACAAAAGTACATAAAAACATGCACAACTGCTAAAACTTGGAGAAGTATTATTTAAGGTAATAAAAATCTGTATCTGCAGTAATGAAAGAAGTTTAGTCTTACTGTGTAATTAAATCTGGTCTTTCCCTCCTTATAGTCAGGTGACCCACTCTAGAGTCCCCAACATGAAGATTTTCCTAATAATCTTTATCTGCATACCTTATGCCACAAGTTGTAACTTGGTACCAAGGAGCACACATTTTGAACTCTTTAGGGGCTATTTATGTTGGTCACATAAGGAAGGAGCAGTAAACTCAACTCCCTCCCACTTGGAGCAGTACAGATAGAGCTCTCCTTAAACAGCTGTGACGGATAGATGAAATCAAAACGAGCCTTCCTTCGGAACCCTTGGGCCCTAAGGCTTGTAATGCACAGACTTAGCAGACATGAGGGAGTGGAAGTGCTGTGGTAAGACCATGTTGGCTAAAAATGCCACCAGATGTTAAGTAGATAGCATTTGGGCAGGGCATTAGTTTTTGGTTTAGCTTATGTTCAGAACTGATAATGAAAGTTGCTGCTGTTCACTTTTTAGTTTAAGGTTCAAGGGCTTCACAATAGCTTGAAGTTTGCATCAGTTAAGACAGAGCCAATTTGAACTAGTTCTTGGTTCATATTCCCTGGTTTTAGCATCATTCTCACCCCCATGAGCTGCATGATACATCTTTGATTTTGTTTTTCAACAAGGGAGGAAAAAACCCCCAGCTTTTCCAGAAAAAGTGTTGAAAAGTTTGTTTCTGAAAGACAACCTGTTATCTGAAAGAAAAATGTTTAAGAAACAAAAAGAAAGTACACAAATAAAATGGTAGTGAACTGATTTCCTGGATTAGATATGAAGAAACGTAGATTTGTTCACCGTATTTCTGTACTCTCTATCAAAACAGTTATCAAGTCCTTTCTAAAAAAGTATTTTGAAAAAAACACGGCTACTTTTTTTAGGGCAGCCTTAGTTGAAATCTTTCTTTTGCACATGAATCCTCATGAAAGCCAAGGTGCAGCCAGCAACTTTTCTCCACAGAAGTATGTACTGTGCCACCTTCCTTTCTGGACTAGTCATACTTCATATACAACAATTACATTTACCTGGGCTAAAGGTTTTGAACTGGGATCCAGCTTACTCCTATGTATATCAAATTCTGCACGTTTATGCCAAAATCTCCAAGCATCTAAAAGATTCCTGTAGTTCTCGATCCAGTACTGAACCCTCTCATCCTTAAGTACATCTGATGGAGAACCCTAAGGCAGGCAGGAAAAAAATGTCAGACACACTGAAGATTCACAATACATAATAATCACTTTTTCAAAAGGCTTTACAAAGCGTACAAGATCTGAGAAATAATACAGTGTAATTTCTCTAGAAAAAGAATCATTTTCTGTTAAACTAATGTGAGTTTGATAAAAATTTTCTTCAGTCTGCCCCTCTGGCTGAAAATACTTGTGCTGCCATGTCCTCCTAAAAACTCATGGCTATCAGATGAAGGATTATAAAATCTGTCACATATCACAGTCTGTATCATTGTTATGATTACATACACAATTAAACACAGTGCTGGCAATAGCTGCAACTGTGTAAGGGCCAAGACAAGTCCATCATGAAAAAACCCAAACCCGATGCCCACAGATAAAGAACCTCACCTCAGTTCTCTGTCAAAATCCTGGGAGCAAAAAAAAATAATCAACCTGTCAGGATAACACACCAGCAATAAGCAGGGGAATGGGTATTCCCCGTTCAGCTAGTCAAAAGAACTATGTTTTCTTTTTGCCTCTTTCCCCTACTATCTCCTCAAGCTATCTCAACCAGAGAGAGTGAAGATAGATGTTTATAGTTAACATCGAGTGTTTCAGATGATTCTGCAAAACAGGCATGATATATATTGCCCCAATTTATTATAGAAAATACTTTTTAGTTCACAAATTTCAGTACTATACTGCTAAAGAAACTATGTTTAGTTCTCCTCTATAAAGATTTATTTTTGAGTGAAACACTAACCTGTAGCATGCAATAGCTTGCTGTCTGGACATCTCCAGTTCTGTCAACATAACTTTCCATCAAGTCAACTCCATCTTTTGTCAGCCCTGTTAATAGTATTCCCTCCAAATTCCCAACATCTTTCATTTCATTCGTCAACTTTTCAATAAACCTGTTCAGCTATTAAAAAAAAAATTTACTTAACTTTTGCCGTCTGTTCATCCCTTCCTAACTCATTTCTGTTGGCATATGACAAAACTTTTCACAATTTGAAT
This sequence comes from Strix aluco, assembly GCF_031877795.1. NCBI lineage: Eukaryota > Metazoa > Chordata > Aves > Strigiformes > Strigidae > Strix > Strix aluco. Next base: position 132,164,495 of record NC_133931.1, on the reverse strand, counting down.
AGCTTTCTTTAAGAGTGTCTGCTGCTTGCTGGGTATTACACAGAAAAAGTTATATGGCTATATCCACTATACTCCAAGAAATCAAGCATTTATTAACAAACTGTAAGCCTCCTGATAGGAAATGCAGAGAGGGAGGTTACGTATCCTTTAAATACTTCAGTGAATTTAAAAGAAAACATTCCTGCTGCAAAACCAGGCCTTAATCTGAGAGAACGTAACTATCTGGAAGTAAGTACAAATACTCTCCAGTAAAACATACATACAGGTAATGCAATTTAACAAACTAGCATGTCATAAAAAAAACCCCAAACAAACAAGAAAAAAAAAATCAAACTGAAGGTCCAAACTGAACACCAGACTGTAGCATACCTTATATCCTACTGTGAAAAGAAAAACCAAATCACTCATGACTCATTGCTTCCACTGTTCACCACTCCACCCCAGCGTTTCTTCCGCCTCTAAATAAAGCCCAGCTTAACAGTTTGCTTAAATGTGCAACCACAAACTTACCTGAGCATCATTGAGGAACTTGCAAGCAAATGCCACTCTGTCTCTTACAGCTACGTTATTTTCATACTTTGGAGAGAAAAACGGGAATACTACCATCACGTGCAAGTTTCCACTTTTTCAATACATTGTTTGTAAAAGTCAGAACATTTGCACTACTGTATAACTAATACTATGACATTGATTATGTACAAAGAAAACACTGGAAGAAAGTTCACACTAAGTATCAGATTAACTGTTTATACTCAGATACAGGTATCAGAGCAAGACTGCAGCTACTGGAACAATCTACTCAAATGGCAGGAAAAGTCTGGTACAATACATCCGACGTGGTTTATGAAACTCTAGAAAAAGCAACTTTGCAAGTCATGTAGAGCTGCGCTTAGTGCTTCTAGCACATATAAACAAGAGTCTCACCAAATCACAGACGGAAGAAAAACAAGCCAACCTTCATTTACCATATTTACAAAATAACTAGCCTAACCACTCAATTCCTTCGTAAAATCACAACTATAAGTTAGTAACTAAAACAAAAAAAACCCCAACCAAAAACTAACTCCAAACACCCAGAAGATGGATTTCTCACAGGTACACTCAAGGTGCAGCGATGCAGTAATATTTACTTTCTGCTTTTTAATCCTTTACACTGAAGAAAAGAAATCCTTCACTAGACTAATTCTGTGCCCGTACTTTTCCCTTCTGAGGTTCTCAGAATAGAAACTGTGATTGACACTGCCAAAACAAGGAGATGTGTTTGGCAAAATCTTTTTCATGCAAACTTCAACAGGTCTCACTGAAGGAAAAATTAAAATAACACACCTTATGATCTGACAGTTTCCAATTCATCAATAAAAAACAACTATAAAATTATTACCTAGCATCCAGAGAACAAGAACATTCTCTCTTGAAGAAAGAAAAAAAATAAGACTCAGGTTTCTCTTCTCTGGGATTCTTACCTTTTTTTTTAATAGCCTAAAAGCATTATATTATGACAACTTTGTTTTCAGTGGGTTTAGGCCAATTACCCTGTTGCATTATAGGAGACCTTCCTTGGGCTAAATAACTCCTACTGAATCAAGTATTTCTGTCATTCTCTAACCAAGGATCAAGTATGTTACTCCTCCAAAGGCTCAAAGTAGCTCATAAGATTTAGTTTGCTCTTCACATGGCAGTTTTATACCAATTTCAGAAGATGTGAAACTGTTGTTTACTGTTGCAACACAGTAAAATTATTTTAACAAGTAAACAAAGAAAAAAAATACAATTCAGTGCAAATATAGCTTGATGAAAGTTCTGCAAACTACCCTGCACTTACTCTGTTTTGTGCATTTCCATTATTAACCTTTCTCCCCTTTTTTCCACCTGCTTAAATTATTTTCATAATGTATTTCTAGTGGTTTAATAACTCCATGCTAAAAAAAATTTCCTCTAAAAAATGTGTGAACTATATTGGGTATTTTGGCTGCTTATGCATGTTTTGTTCACTAACGTAACATTCACTAATATGAGATGTCTGTTTAGCAGAAAAAAATGTTACCTGCCAGTATCAGGAGAAAATAATACATTCTAATCTCATTACCTCATGGGTATATAGCACTTCCCCTGCACGTGTGTGTGTATAAATATATGCAGCTATTACTTAAAGGAATTTTAACATAACAGAAATTTACTCACCAAAACACCATCATATGAACCTGACTCACTTGTCAGGAAAGCAAACATAGCACACAAGTAGGGATTGTTCAATTGCAGTCTTAGAGTACTGCACATTTCTCTCCAAAGTGAGTTCTTCTCATCTGTGTAGCCTGATAAAGCCATTGCTACTACATTAAGGTTCAGATCACCTGATTTATTAAAAACAATCAGTGAAACAATATTCAAGTTAAGGACTTAAAAAAAAAATCCAATTAAAGCTGTAATTGAAAGCATCCGTTTGAAACAACATTTTGTCAGGAGGCAAGACAAAATGCAGTAGAATTAACACTAGCTAAGATAAATGTGCATACGCTAGCATTTATTTATTAGTTTCTGCTTTAAATGCCTCTGTTCAAGTACGTTAACAGCTCTAAAAGTCACAAGCCCACATGCATGACAGCCTGAGTTATACTTTAAGCAACATCACTCTGGTTCTGGTATTTTGAAACAGTTTCGAATGGCTGAATGTGTTCCTGTTGCTATCATAAGACTGTCATCATAATTCATATCCACAAGAAGTGAAAAGATAGGATTGTATATATAGCCATCACTTAACAGACCTAGCTGGATGATGACAACTGCATATAGCAGCTTCAAGTTAACAAGTTTCCCAAGAACATTAAATCTATTTAATCTAAATATTCATTCTGTCAGAGAGTTCAATTTTATTTTTGAATTGGAAGACAGCATGTTTCCACTTCAAAACTTCCCTATAGAAAGCACACACACACCTACCCCCACAAAAAAGGACAATATTAAAACCAAAAGAACCTTACCCGCTCCCTTCGTGTCTTACCTACCTACTTCAGTGGCAAGACAGTCTTTTAAATTTAATAAGAGAACACAGATGCAAATCAGAGTTGTAGGAGGAATACAGGCAAGAAAACAGAACAAAAATACTTCCCATCTCCTGTCTCCAGTATCTTAATTTTTCCCTCATACACTGCAACTCTTACCAAATATTACTCCAAAACAAATGTTTTCCGCAGACCCTGAATATTACATTTCAGTTATTCCACAGCCATCGCACTGGTGGAAAGCTGCATACAGCCCAACAGAAGCAGATATACACATCTAGCCAAAATGAGATTCCATTAAAATAACAGAATCCCACTAATTCTGAGTGTAACACTTTCTGGGGTATGTATCAATAGGAAATTCTGAAACGTACAATCTATTTTAACTAGACGGTAAGGCATATGGCAGTCTGAGGAGCCAAAGATCAGGATTTGTCAGATTCTCAGGCTCCGATACAACCACTTTGAGTAACTACTTTTAAGAAAACAGGTATCTTTTCCATACTATCTTCTATAACTCTGTTTACAGAAAAAAATCTAAGGTGATATAATGCCAAAATAAAAGATATTAAACAGAATACGCACCTTTTCCCGAGGAAGCCCCTTTATTTAGAATTTGTATGGCTCGCCGTATGTCCAAGTTGAAAAGTGCTACAGCAGCAGCTCGCTCCCAGTCTCCTTCCTGTTCCAACGAATTCAAAAAAGGTTCCACATCTAAGTCTGTTCCCTTCTTTATCCACCCACAGAGCTGCAAAGCCAAGGATCTCTCCTCACTTAGATACTGAATAATATCTGCCTGTCTATCAGATCCACTCCTGCTGTGCCTGAGGTTCTCTGTTGTTCCTAGAAATGGAAAATAAGTCAGATTACACTCAAATCACAATTTAAATTGCAATCACAATGCAATGATTTGATTTCAATCATAAAGCAGAGTACAAAAGCTGAGTATATTTTAGTACTTTAACATCACTAAAAACTCCATGATAAGGAGCAGCATATACAAAATTATTTTGATCTGCTAAAAATCATGCATCTAAACCTGATACATAATCCGCACTAAGTCTTTTTTCTTTCCTCTACCTCGTAAGATTTTGGAGGTTTTTGTTACAGTTGACAGGAGTTATCAGTATGTTCACTTTGAAAATATGTAATACACAGTCAAGCACCTGCTGTACCAGTTCTCTTCTTAGCAAGCATCAATGTGCTAGAAGCTCTTCCCACCACTGAAGAGTTATCTTTTCTCCAAGGAGCATAAATATTAATAAGACACATAATGAATAGAGAAGATTCAAATAATAGATTATACTAAAACTTCACTAAGCATGAGAGGCATAATGTGATGCACCAGGGCTGATTACCACTTCAGAAGACAGCTTATTTAAACACAATTATACAGATATACATTATCAGTGAGTACAGTAAAGTCAGCTTCCTAGAACTACACCCCTATCTGGAACTTTGAAAAACATAAGTTATGTGAGGAGCAAGAATTTTCAGTGCTGCAGTCAAAACCCAAACATTTGTAATAGTTCAGTTGAAGAGTCACCTCTGAGGATACTTTGTTCTTATGATTACTGACTTCCCAAGAACACTGAAAGTTCTGGAAATTACTCTAATACAAACTGTTAACTTACATATATTAAAACACAAAGAGAAATACTTTGTTTCTGTATTTTTAAATAGCCTCTTTCACCAGTTTTTAAAGACTAACCCATGAGTACATCATTCTGTAAACATACTACGATAGAACTTATCAAAGTTGGAACATTCTTACCCAAAGATGACTTCACAATAGATTTAATGCCAGCATAAACTAAGGGACCTTTGTTTCCTGTAAGTTTTTGATCCATATCTTCAGTATACTGCTTCATAAGTATTTTCATGTATAGGAAGCTTAATTTTTCCCAAGTGTTTGAAATTTTTTAATTTAAATTCACATCCTATTAGCATATGAAAATTATTTACAGGATGTTGCATTCTATTTAAATATTTTCATGCATTTCATAAAACTGGTTTACATATAAAGGTATATTACTTCTTTAGGATATAAACTACAGTAAAATAAAGGATATAATGCAGAGTGTACCAAAGCGATTTCAGCTGAGGATCTTCATTTCCAGCTAGGACGTGATTTCTCCAAACCTGTTCAGTATCAAGACCATACCTTGACAGAGCTCTGAGCCGCATTTTGGTTGCTATGTCTTTTTCCAAGGAACTAGCCTTTCCTTCTTCTGTACACTCATATAAATGTCGCCCACAAGCCCACATTAAGGATGTCACTGGACTCCATGCAAGAGAAATTCTTTCAAAAACTGTGAAGTCGGACATAGTTCTGTTGGGAGTCACTACTACCATTCGATTTTGACTTGTGGGATGCCAGGCAAACGAAGCAATGTAGTTTTCACATGGTTGGACACTTCTTTCAATTATTGTTGGCTCAGTTTCATCTCCAATGGGGGTGGGAGTATGCTGCATGTCATACAGTCTAATGATATTACTATCCCTTGTTAAAGTAGCTAACAGTCCAGTTCTTGTTGGACACCATGCGACTTTTGTTAAAGGTTTTGGTTGCTCTGTCAAGGTCAAAACAGGCTTTTCAAACTTTCTTAAATCCCATATGGCAACCTGGCCTTCATAGAAGGAAGCTACACGATCGTGGAAATAAGGATCGACAGTCACTCCTTGGACAGCCTTGGTGTTTACAAATATTTTTTGGCTTGTGTTCCGCAGATCAAAGATAGCCAGATTTCGATGCATTCCAGCTAAAAGCAGCTTCTGATCCCGTGGAAGCCAACAGAGAGAGAGACAAGCATCGTTCTGTCCCAATTCGTACAGTGGCTTTGTTACTACCAGTCCTGCTTCTGGATCTCCTGCTGAAAGTCTTACTTTCTCTGTAGCAACTGCAGTCTCTGGAGCGTATTTGCTACTGATATCCCAGATCAATACTGAAAAGTCAGCCCGATGTTTATCTAACCCAGCAGCAAGCCAATTACTATCTAGTGGGTTCCATGCAAGGGTATTGCACTGCCGTGCATGTTTGGGAACAAACTCTTTGCCTATCAAATCTTTAGATTTTGAGTTGTGATCTTGACCAAGGCTAGTAAGTACCACTCGACCATTGGCCTGTCCAACGGCAAGGAGACATTCAGGATCATACTTTGGATACCAAGCCACACATTTCATATACGGTGTATCTGAATTTATTGACAATAGCGTAGCTGTAGTTTCTTCTGATAACCGCAAGGACCCTGCCTTGAGGTCTGAACTTACAGCAGAGTCAATGTGATAAAGGCTCAACTCTGAATCGCATACAACAAATCTGTCAACGTGGTGCGGGGCCCACAGAATATCAGGTTTGGAGCCACTCATCTTTAGGGTAAGCTGACACACAATTTAAGCTCTCGTAAGAAAATTCAGGTGATATCCATGCATATGGAAACTGTGGAGAAAATAATTTGTAGGAATGTTATCAAAACTCAAATTCCTTTGTAATCTGAGATCATCTTTAAACAAACAAAAACATGGTTCTGAATGACTTTTACCCCAAGGATTTGAGTATATACGTTTCAGGCCAACATCTTAAGCATTCTCCACAGAGCACACTCTGTTTTTGCTGGTATATACCTACTGAGACAGAACCAACACAGCCACCTACAAGCTGACAAGAGGACTTACTGTGTTTACAAACTTACAAACTCCACACCAGTATTAAAGAAGAAGGGAAGGGATTAACTGAGATGTGATGTGGCATGACATGTGGGTGTGCTGCTGGTAAAGAGCCACTCCCTAAAACATAGAAGAAAGTGTCTCTGCCAAATTGAAGTGCACTAATTGACAAAAAGCAGTCTGTCTGTTTTATCTGAAGTCTGCTCCGTAGCCTAGAAAGGCTTGCCCTCTTTTGAAGATTTCTATAGAAATACAACTTTCAACTCCCCATCTTATTCTATTGCTCTTAACCCCACCTTCTGCCCCAACGTTACCTTGTCTTCGCTCATATCTGGCCTAGCAGCATTCAGAGGTACATTACTCTTAAATTCCATTTACACTTTCAGCAGCTGCACGCCCAGAATCGCTACACGTGCCTATATACAAAAAGGCCCCACAAATCCTATAAACCTGCAATCGGAGAAACGGACATACCAGACGTGGAAATCATTTACTTCTCCCAGGCCTCCGCTGTGTGTCTGCTGGGTAGCCCAGCCCGGTTCCTACGTGCTCCGGGGGGAGCGCAGGGCCCCCCGGCCGCAGCCCGACTCGCCTCGCCGCCCCCCACCCAGGAGCAGCACGACGCAGGAGCCACGGAACGAGAAGGCGGCCGAGGCCCACCGGGACACCGCGGCGGCGGGGCCGGGCCGGAGCGCGGACGCCCGCTCCCCTCCCACCTTTCCCGGGCACGACAGCTGCTCACCCACCCCGCAGGGCCCGCCGCCGCCGCCAGCCGGCCCCGCCGCCCCAGGAGGAAGAGCGGGAGGCGACCGCAGGCTTCCGGGGGCAGCGCAAACAGCGGCGCTTCCGGTGCGCGGGGCAGGGACGCCGCGGCGCTTCCGGCGCGCGCAGAGGGCCCGCACCGGACAGAGCCGAGCGCTCACTTCCGGCCCCGGGCCGCGCTTCCTCCATTGGCCCGCGGGAGCCCCGCCCCGCCCCTCCCGCCCCGCCCCGCCGCCGCGGCTGCCGGGCAGCGGTGCCGGCCGTGCAGTGGGCCGCTCCCCTCAGGCGGGGCTGCCCTCGGGGCCGCTGGGCAGCGGTACGCGGGCGGCAGCGTACACCCGCGGGCTGGGCTGGGGTGGCTTAATTACGGGTGAAAAACTGGGGTTTTGATCCAAGGTGCGAGGGTCCGCACGGCTGAATGGGCAGGGGCCACCCCGCGCTGGTACCAGGGACGGAGCGGGGGAGGGATCGCCCGGCACTCGCTCTGGTTTTGTTTGATGAAGTGCTCTTACTGCTTTATGGAACAGTGTTCAGTGTCATCACTAAATGGGTAGCGTCGGAAAGCGTGCCGGTGGCAGGTGGGGAAAGCGCTAACAGTGGCAACGATACCAGTTTTTACCCGTTAGTGGAAGTAGCTTGTAAGCAGGAAGAGCTGATCAGTATTACTGACACTGGAAATGCGACGGGTGTCAGCTGAGATGGCAAAACCTCAGAAAATCTCGTTCGGTTTGGAGCCTGCTGTTGCCTGTTTGCGTTCCAAAGGGCTTTCCGGAGTCCTTCCCCCGCGTGTGACACACAAGCTTTCTGGTAGCAGTTGCTCTCTTAGTTTCGTGTTCAGTCCTTTTCGCATTTAGTCCCTCTTATCTTGTCTCTTTCCAAATTCTTTCCCCTGTTCCAAGTGTTTCATGACTGGGTGCAGATTACCTTTTTCAAAGGCTTACAGTTTGGCCAAAATTCAGCAGATCTGCATAAAAACTACAGCAAGTACATCCCTCTCAACTTCCTTCTCCCCTGAATTGTGTACTTTCCCAAGTATATCTTACTGCTTTAAAACATTAAGGATGCAGATTTTATTTAACCAAAGAAAAACACCTGGCTTTTGTTAGCATTCTTGGAAATGACTGGATTGCTTTGGCTAAAATTTAGATGGAAAGACATCTGGCATGAATAGATTCAGTTTATGTCTTCAAAGTTGCATAAAGCTATAAACAGCAAAACCCGGAGTCTTAAATAGGAAATACTGGGCAACCTTAGTAAAAGGGCATGATACCCAGCCTGTCAGTAATTATACAGATGTGTTCTATACACGGTCTGTAGATGTGTCCTTTGTTTCATCTCTGGTTTTGAATGTGCTCTGTGATGGGAATTGCAAGTCGATATGGAGTCTGTTCCACACCCTACAGATGCCAAACAGGAGTCTTTGACTTCATAGACTCAGAAGCATGCCCAGGGCAAGAGCAATTGAAGCCTTATTACCTAGACATGTAGGATAAACTCAAAATTATCTCACTTATGTGAATAAAAAATACTGAAAAATAGGTATTATTGTCACTGCTCAGATTTATGATGTGGATCATAACTAAATCCTGTCAATGATATTTCTGAATATTTTTCTCTACATTCCATAATATCAAAGACAAAATCGAAACATTTGTAAATTCCTAGAGAGCGGTCATTAAGCAAACTATTTCAGTAAAGAGCTCAAAGGAAAGCAAGAAATTTTGTTAAAAGAAAGAAAAATTAGTCTGCAGCATTGTAATGTTCTGAAGGCACAGGAAATTTTGTGTCTTTCCTGGGGTTTGTAGCATCTCTTCAGAAATGAGGGAATTATAGAAAAGGAAAAAGTTAAAACATCAATTACAGAAGAAGTATTTAGTATCTCATATGAGAAAGGCAAAAAATGTCTTAAACAACCTTTTAAGAAGCTGTTGGGAGACCAGGGAAACTATTTTATCAGATAACAGGAAATTATTCAGGGCATGTTTTGAAGGCCACCTGAACATGAAAAAAAGGAGCCAGGAAAACTGTACATAGAATCTCTTGGGGGGGATTATAAACCTTTCTTAGGTAACCTGTAAAAGATAATGATGAAACAAACGTTTATCGTCTATAAAGTATCAGAAACTATAATGAACTAGTGAACTAAGAAGGGCAGCAAAAGACTTGGTTTGTCTCTGAAGGAGGATGGTTCAGGGTATTTCAATGCAGAATATTGGCATATTGTTTAAAAGGAAATTTTTTATTAAGTTAATGTTTAAAAATTAATACTGCATATGTTTTATTTTAAATGTATTTTTAAATTTTTGATAATCCAACCAAATTATTGGTATTTATTCAGAAATGTTAATAAATAAAAATATTTTTTTCTTTCCTTTTTTTATACGTAGGGACTGGAAGGTCCGTTTGGCCCTGAAGGACCTTGGGGACCTCAGGTAAATGAAACATAAGGTATAGAAATGCTCTTACATAGTTTTCTGAGAGTTCTGAGATTGTGTATTTCGTGCACAATCTAATTTTGTTGCTAAATGGTACACATTTGGGGGCAAAAAATAATACGTTCTGGTAATGCCAAGAATTTGCTGCACATCTGGCATGGGGCACAGAGCTGTGTTGGTGCAGTCAGCTGTTCAGCCGGGCCCTCCATATAGGCTGTGACACTATTTTCCTTTCACTGAGGACCTGCCAGTTCTTTTTCCCAGCTGCTGGAATTTCTGGCGAGGTACTCTGGCGAGCCAAAGTGGAAGCTTCCACAGAATGACTTGCAAAGTAACTCCTCCAACAGCCGAAGAGACTGAAACCAATCAAGCAGTCTCAAAAATGCTGTGATTGTTAAATAACTCTGTGCTGAATCAGAGAAAAATCAAAGCAGAGTCCCCTTGGTAGCCCAACACACTTTTTTTTTTCATTACAGGTTGTCAGTAGCAGGTGTCCCTGATGCTTTTGGTCTTGGTGGTTGCTGGAAGGGGTTAAAGCAGCTGTTGGGTATTTTAACTTCTACAGTCTTTTTGGAGAGGACACAGGAATCTGTAGAGAATTGCTTACTGTGACAGGGATCTCATAAACATTGTCGTATGTTGCCAGCTCTGTATGTCCACAAAGAGAGGACAGAATTTTCCTACTCCGCTTCAGTGCGACTGCCTGGACATGAGCATCTCTGGAGTAGATGAAACAGTACAGCACATACAGAGTATCACAGATTCACAGAATGGTTGAGGTTGGGAAACAGAGTAGGGACTTAATGAGAATTTACTCGGGTCAAAACATGAACCTTTAGTCCTAAATTCCATTCCGCACAGTTTAAAGCAATATTACTCAATTTCCCTATAGTGGACAGTGTAGTTTCTACAATACTAATCAAAATTAGTATTTTTAGCAAAACCAAATGTTTGCTGTCTAAGAAAAACCAACATTTGTTATTCTTGATAATTATTAAAGAAGAACATTAAGGATTTGAGAGATTTAAGATCTGCCATGAAACAGATTAAAAAGAGGAACAAAGGAGTCAGCATTTCCTTGCAGAAATTAAGCTGTTACTGCAGTGTTCAATTTGTATACTTTAAAATGTTAGCTGGTCTTCCAGCTGAAGTCACAACTGACTTCTATTAAACTAATTTTTTAAGGTGGAAGCAGGCCAGATTGAATTACCTCTTAAGTATGTACTAGTTATTTTGATTATTACTTCTATAATCATTTCAAGCCTTGCATTAATGCTGCATAAAGTAACAGCCTACATTCTGTTTCTATTTGACAGACTTCTCCTACCAAACAAAACAACTACTGAAAAGTAGATGAATATTCTACTAAAACAGAGGATTGATCCAGTAATTTACTGTAACAACAAATAGTGGGAATTAATTACTTACTAATGGGCATATAACTCATAGAATAGTTTGGGTTGGAAGGGACCTTTAAAGGTCATCTAGTCCAACCCCCAATTAACATATATAAATGTATAAATGAATATGCCATGCAATAAATAACATAACAATCTATATTAATGTATTTATAGGTGATTACATATTAGTAAGTTCCATTATTTCCTAAAGAAAAGTAAATGACTCATAAAAGAATGATGATTTGGAATACTTTTTGAGTTGTAAGACTTTTACATAAGATGTTGGTGATTTTTACATGTCCCTTAGGTATTAACTTAATAGGGTAGAATTTATTATTTAAATGAAAGAGAAAAGCTGTTAAAATAGCTGGTAACATTTTCAGTTAGTAGTCAGCTCAAAACTACAATGCAGGAAAACCGGTTATTAAACAGGTAGGCATGCCTACCTTAACCCATGTCTTTCCTCTCAAGTAAATTAGCTGATCTTACAGCTTTAAAACAGGGAGGCATCTGAATTGGAGCATGCTGGGTTTGGCATGCCTGGGTTCTTGGTCAGTTCTTTCCAAACTTGTATGGTTAGGTCATCAGTTTTGCTTTGACAAAGCAAGAATTTGCTTTGCTTATCTTTTTTATTAGTGGATTTGTGACTTCTAATGCTTCTGTGTAGTGGTGTATTTTTGTATAGTTTTTCCCATTGTCAGATCTGTTGTATGTTTAACAGAGGAAGGGATGATAAGCGTTTTCATGTCATTCACAGAAGATCAGAAATTAGTTTTTTAACGCTATGAACAGTCAGGTGAAATAGGTACGCATTAATAAGTCTGGGACCCAACCCACACAGTTGCTGACAACTTGCAATGGGAGTAAGGTACACTTATGAGAACATTTTCATACTTTGAGTGAAATTTCTGAAATACGGGCTAGTTTCTCAGTGAAATATCGTCTGGTATCACAGGATGTCTGAGATTGGAAGGCACTTCTGGAGATTATGTAGTCCAACTGCTCTGCACAAGGCAGGGTCAGTTAGAGAGGTTGCTCAGGATCTTGCCCAGTTGGTTTTTGAGTATCTCCAAAAGTGGAGACTCCTCATCCTCTCTGGGTAACCTGTTCCAGTGTTTGATCACACTCACAGTAATAAAGTTTTCTTCTTACCTATGAATTACCTGAAAAAAAGAGATTTCCTTGGTCCTGTGTGATTAGGGTTTCAGAACCTGCTTTTCTGCAAGCCATGGAGATGTGCACTTTTACCTTTTCTCCCTTATTTCATAGAATAATAGAATGGTTTGGGTTGGAAGGGACCTTAAAGATGATCCAGTTCCAACCCCCCTGCCATGGGCAGGGACACCTCCCACTAGACCAGGTTGCTCAAAGCCCCGTCCAACCTGGCCTTGAACACTTCCACGGAGAGGGCATCCATTTGTTATTTGTTATTAACTCTCTTTAAAATTGTCTGAATTAGAAACTATAAACTGAAGTATTGTTTGGACAATTTCAGGTTCCCTTTGAATAACTTCCTTCTTCAGATATAAAGGCTGATAGTTGGCCTGGAAATATTTAAATGTCACATTTTTAATGGTTTCTTTGGCACTGTTAGAGTCAGGGACTTAGTTCCTTATTTTAGCTGCCTCTCATACTTATTTCTTTTCTCAGAAAGCAAAGCAAACACATAGTCTTTGGCTTCCTTATTAAATCTTTTCCTACTTTTTCTTTTGAATTACAGTAAATAATTTTTAATGATCTTTCCAATGATTTTATAGCTTTGCAAAACTTTTTAAAGAAAACATATGATAAACCATTGTTCTTCCATCCTTCCAATAATCCCCCTGTATTCAGTGCCTTTAGTTTAAAAACATGTGGAGGGACTGGTTTTTTCCATCATTTGTGTTAATGTTTGTTGGCTGTTTTTTCTTTTCTATACTGGAGAATTTGTGTTATCCAAGAAACTACATTTTATGTGTTATATATTCACAGGGTTTATTAATTTAAACCACAAATGTGGTCGAATGGTGCAACAGTTAGTCGGCTTAGATTTCATTCTAATATTCCTTCTATTTGAGAAGCATTTTTCCTCATAAAATCAGCATTTTTTCCTTAATTATAGTAATCTTTAGGAACTCAGCAATTGTTTTGATAAATAAAGTAGGCCAAAATGTGTGGAAAAATTAAGACTAATTCAAATAGAGTAGTCTATCATATATCAAAGACAAAATTGGCAGCCTGTATTTTGATGCTTATCTGTTTCATTTTTCATCATTCCACTTCCTCTGCTACTGTTCAAGTGGGACATAGTGACTTTTTCACATCTGTTTCTAATAATCACCTACTGGTTCTTTTTATAACAAAGATGAACTTCAGTTTGTGTGTTCCTAACATTTTTCCATAGGAAGGTATGGGACATGAGTTTAGTTAATACTTGCAATAACCGTATCATGTAACTTTGATTTTAAGAGGAAGTTCTTTAGGTCCTAGGGAATCAGCAGCTAAATAGCTGACATCTTACTCATTTCTTGAGTCCTGGTGATGGTCCAAATACACTACTAACATATACACTAACTACAGAAGAGGCGTTTCCTGTGTCTCTGGCACAAGAGAGATTCAGAGAAATTTAAAAATGAAAAATTGTATTTTTAACCAGTAAATGCTGTTACTGTAATGACAAGTACCAAGCAAGTTTAATGGAAACACAAGAGTTATTCAGTGTTCAAGAATGCAAAAGAATTTCAGCTTCTCAGAGACCACTGTGTCACAGTTACTAGATCACATGAACTGTTGGGACATACACGTTTTATAATTGATCTCAGAAATTATATTTCATATGTTGATCTCAGAGTAAATGCTGGACCAGTGATTGGTTAGTGACACTGTGAATTTCTCAAAAGTTTCAGAGCCTTTTAAACTCTTGGATCTTTGCTTATGTTTTTCACACAGTGATTTTCCACTTTTAGTTTTCCTGTAGCTATCTCTACATTTGCACCTTCGTCCAATAGCAGCATCTTTATTTATAAATAATGCAGAATATTTATTTAGTTTTGAGGTTGTGCCTAAATTATTATTAATCTCTTCATCACCATTGCATAATAGCTTCTTTTTATATTTCCTGGTTCCTTGTAATTGATATGGCTAAATAAACTTACACATTAAAAAAATCATTAAGGGTCTAATTCTGCTCGATTTTAGCAAGTCTCATTTTAATCATACATTTTCTGGCCTCTCAGACATGGCTCACACTTCTGATCAGTCCCTTTTATATTCTTTGTAAGATCTGCTTAATTCTAATACCCTATGTGGGAATTGCTTTCATGCAGTTGTATCTCAAACTATTTTCAGCAATTTTTCTGCATGGATGAGGTATAAATTTACATTTTTTATAAGTCTACAGAATATTCCAAGTTTGCTCTATGTACAAGTCTATGAGTTCTTTAAGAGTATTTAATCATGTAGGGACTTTGTACAGAGGAAGCTCCATTTTGAGCTTCTTTTCTTCTTTAAAGATCTCTTTAAAATTCATAAGAGGTCAGAGTATACCAAGGTTAGTTAATGGGTTTCAATATACTAGTTAGAAACAGGTTTTTTCCCTACGACTGTTATGCTTTTTCATATTTGATTCCTGGAAGGCTGCTTTTTCTTTTAGTTTATGTCCCTCTCTGAGATTTATTGTATTCGTGTCATGTCTGACCAAGGGGACTAGCCAAACTAGCCAAATCCTTTCAGGACTACAGAGTTTTGCATGTTGCAACACAATGTAAACACTGACTTTTTAAATACATGGCGATTTCTAATTAAGTTATATAAGACTAATTAAGTTATATAAGCTGCTCTTCCCTTTACAGAAAAAGAAAAAAAATCTAGTCTGACGTTGTTGTCATTCACATTACTTCTGTTTTGGATTATGATTACTTAAACTTGCAAAAATTATTGCTTAGTGGAGCCAAGCAGACTGTTTCAGATGTGCTGTTGTAGTCCTCCATGC
Source organism: Strix aluco (assembly GCF_031877795.1). Taxonomy (NCBI): domain Eukaryota; kingdom Metazoa; phylum Chordata; class Aves; order Strigiformes; family Strigidae; genus Strix; species Strix aluco. The sequence continues at coordinate 132,149,263 of NC_133931.1, read as the reverse complement.
CATGATGCATACCTAATAGTACTGGTTTATCTGATTTTAGGTAAGAGAAAGTATAAATAACATCTGGAGTTTGAAGCTGGGGTTCAAACTTCTATCAGTCTATGTAAAATGTATGTCCTTTTAAAAATATGCCAAATTATACAGAGTCTGCATTGTGATTGTAAAAGTTGTGGGTACAGATTGCAAGACTATTTCCCCTAGGTTTTAATATTTCTACTGAAATTTTTTTTTGCCTATAGAGATCATACTTTCATTCTTTGTATATGTGGTGGTTATCACTTAATTTTGTCCAATTTCGTAATAAAATCCGAATGCAAATTACTGTGTTCAAATACCATATATTTTCAGGGTGAAAAAGGTTCTGAGGGTCCAGTAGGTCCAGTTGGCCTACCAGGTCTTTCACCTTGGGCATTCAAAATAACAAGCCTTTTGAGTAAGGAAGGTGACTGATTTTAGATGTCAGAACATCCTATGCCACTACATAGGGTTGGATAAGAGTGAAAGAACTTCTCAACTTCACTTCTTCCATTAGTATCAGTTGTTGTTGACTTCCTTTTTATGCACTGAGATGCACAGAAATGTAGGCAAGGGAATTGAAATAAAGACAGCAAGACTTCCACAGGCACATTTACTTCCTTAAGAAGGTAATTACTTCATTTTATTAATTGGAAAACTAATCTATGAAAATTTTGAAATTAATCTCCTACCTTTTTAGGATATCCAGGGTCCTAAAGGAATACCTGGACCAAAGGGATCCCAAGGTTTGGGTGTTCAAGGTCCAAAGATAACCTGTGAAAAAAAAGCATGATCTTAAAAGGATAGGACAAGGGATATACGTGACTGAGGACAAGCCTTTTTATCCATTTAGAGCTCTTGCTTCTCGGGAAACTCATGAGATAAAAAGTAACTCTTCAGTTTGGATCACTACCAGTAGCTAACTGTTATAGGGAGAACTCCTCTCGAACTATGTCTTGGTCACCAGGTGCTTACAAACATAAATGGAAGTGTAGAGGCTTTACAAAGGGTTATTTAAAGGATTTGAAGATGAAATATGCTATATTCCAACGAGGTTCCTTATTGCTGAGCCTGACCAAAGCACTTTTTCAAACTGGTAATTTTTTGTAGCCACAAAGTGGCCACACAACAAATGATGTGATCGCCGCACATAAAAACTGTGGTCATCTTTGCTTTAAGCTGTCAGCGAAGTCAAACATTACAAAAATGATTCCAAATTCAGATTTTTAGGGTTTGGTTTTGGGTTTTTTTGTTTTGTTTTTTTGGGACAACAAGGTGAGCCTGGTCCAAAAGGGGATTGTGGAATTTCAGGAACCAGACTGCCAGAAAGTAAAGTAAGTCTGTTTCAGAACGGTTACTGTTTTAGTCCTTGCTCTGTTTTCTTACAATTGTAAGTAATCATTTACTAGGAACATTTCTAAAGCCAGTATTACATGTCTTCCTAAGTGACACAACAAGACTGTCATTTGAATTCTCTGACACCCAGAACTGTACATACTTCAGCAGATCATATTACCTTGCTGATACATTTACTGACCAATTTTAGCTTTCATTGACTTTGTAGTGCTCAGAAGATCCATGTGTCCAGGTACTGGTGTTCCCAATCTGGGTATCTAAAAGAAATGTGTGAAATGAGTAGTTAGTTTCTCAGGATCAGATAGGAATTAAGGAGTAAAACCAGTTCTTCCAGGAGATATCCTCCCTCCTTGAAGCATTGTATCTCAGTCTTTTAATATCTTAGTCTTTATCTTCCACCTTCTATTACAAGGGAACAAATGTTTTGTCCAGACAGTAGCTTCATTTATTAGCTGTGTCCTGATTAAATGCTGAAGAAGTCACCCAGTATGAAATACTATCATTATGCATTATCATGTAGATACACCAGAGGGCAGGATTTAGATAGCATAAATATCTTTATAGTTTACATAAATTGAATTCAGCAACTAAATGATCCTTTTGTTATACTGATTGCAATCTGATTTTAAAAAGGCATATTATCATGGCTTTACTTACATAGTGTATGAATAACAGTGGCACTGAATTAAGACATATCTAATATTAAGAACAATGTTTTTTAAAAACTGTTTGAAATACTTACTTCAAATTGCATCCATTAGCTATGTCTCCTAGCCAGAAGAAAATCTACCATTCTTTATAGTATCTAGTGTCATTCTTATTGAGTGAAGAGCATACTGGGGACAAAAAAAAGTAGATTTAGGGCAGACAATTTTGGTTAATATCATCGACCAAACTGATCCACAGTGTAAGTCCTTTGACATACTACATTCATGTACTATAGAATAATCACCTTCTTCTGTACTTTTCTAGTTGTGTATCACATTTGCATTCAGTGTGGCTTTCCAAGCTACAGAATCATAATTTACTTTGTCTGTCTTCATACAGAAACCCTCTCTTATGTTTGTCAGTTCTCTCTGTTTCTTCTTTTCCATTTTTGAGTTGCAGTAAGGAGAACAGCAGGAAGTGTTCAAGGAGGATAGATATTGTACCAGGAAAGAAAGCTGTTACATGATTTTTTCCGATGGAAGAGGTGACTTAGCATGAATGCACGAACCAAAGGCTTTTTAACTTGAAATTCAGTAGCAACATAAGATAAATTTTACAGATAAAACTTTGTATTGCAGACCAGAGTTTTAGCATAGTCATGTAATGAGTGCCTTTAGACGGATTTGGTAGTCCTGGGAGCTAGATGTACTGAGCATGTGGTTCAGAGCATGTGGTTCAGAGCAGCCATTGAAACACTGCTGTGCTAAACAGCTTAGCAAGAATAGTCTTAATAGCAATGCTGTAATCTGGAGGCATTACTTACATCAGATTTGATTTCTACGTGAATATAAAGCTATGAAACTATATACTGGCAAGACTACTGAAAAAATAAAGCTCTGAATTGTAAATCTACAATCCTGTAGCAGAACTGTCAAGATCCTTATTGTTCTTCCAAAGCACAGTAAGTAGTGAAGAGCTTAGGCTGTTTCCAGAGACTAATTGCACACAACATGTAACAGATCTACAGATTTTCTAGCCAGAGAAATGCAACCAAACTTGACCCCATTGCTATTTGAATGCTGGATGTTTGTGAGCTTTACCAGGTTATATGTGTATTTGACCAGTCAAATTGTTATGTCTAAAAATCATAAATGTTAACATTTCCTGATTTCTGCCAGATGAGAGTTGTGTTTGCAAGTCCAAAAAAAGTGAGAAATCTTTGAACACAGCAGGAAATCCATTCACTCAATTCTGTTTTGGCACATAGTGCAGACAAATCTTGATGACTGCTGGAAAAAAGCATTCTTCTATAGCTGACAATCTGTTTCTGGATGGATAGGTGGTTTACAAGTCTTGATCTAAGCTTGCATAAGGGCAAGAATAAGTATGTAAACAGTATGAGTGATTCGTGTGACTGATTTGTTACTAATGAAATGCTTAATTGTCACCATCGTATCTGATCCAACAGATGCTGGATGCTGCCAGTAATTATCATTGTTATATAGCATTGGTAGATATTTAGTGTAAAAGACAGTAATCCACTGGAAGTTTTTAGTCTTATTTTGTATAATGAAAGCAACATTTATTTAATGAAGACAATTAACTTCAATTGAAGAGACATATGCTCATCCGTCATCTGACAGGAGATAATGTAGAGATTTCTAAGAAGGAGGCCTTTCAGGAGCAGGCTGCAACTGCTGGGATAGCTAATCCTTCCTTGGTTGCATGAAGAAGGAGTGTGACCAGTAGTGCATGTATGATTTTTTTCTGGTAGCAGCATGTTCCTCCAGCACATTTCATCTTAACAGAACATGGACAGACTGGCGATTCTGTGTAGGCATGGTAGTATGTACAATCATATGGCAGATGTACAACTCTCCCATGCAACCAGACTAGGGTCATCTCCATCTTTGGGAAAAGCTAAGACCCCACTGAGTTACTTAGTATGTGTTGATTCCCCTTTAAATGAGTTAAAGTTAGATATGCTGTCATATTTGTGGCTCACAGCACACATGAATAAATTATGGGCATTTGCCAAGATGTAATTTCTAGCTGAATGCCTTTTAAAAAGGGGATCTACCATTGGAGAAGCAGAAAGTGAGTACCTCAGAAAGTGTATGCTCTAGCAATAGAGGAGACCTTGCTCCCAGGCTAGATGAAGGGTGCTTCTACTAGCCTGAATGAAGGCAGAGATTTTTTTAGTGATGCCCTATTCTTTCCCGCCTATTCTTTCCTCTTCACCAAAATTTTAATGATATCAGCAGGAAAGGTACTCTGCTTACCTAAGAGCTCCTAGATAGTATATTCCATTGCTGTTATTTACATTTACTAAACAAAAATTGGTGTTTAAATTGTGACAATGCTTTGTCAAACTCCACTTGCTTCAGTGTCTGTGGCCAGGAAGATGAAATATTGCAATAACTGTTGAAAGTTTAGGAGAAAACCTTGCCTATAAGACATTCAAATACATTGCTATTAGGGTCCGTAGCTGTACCAAAAATAAAAAAAACCCGAGGATTTGATTAGTGAAGTTTAAGTAATCCATTGTTTTTTCCTTGTATTTTTTCATACTGCAAAATTTGAAGGTAATCTGAATTTTAGAATGTCATTCTCCTGAGTGGATTGCTTCTTTTCCTCCCTGCTCATAACAGTTTTAACTTCCTTCAGGAAGGATGTTTGTATCCAGATTTGTGAAATGTGCCTTGTAGTACAGCAAGTTGTTAAACAATGAAGCTAACACTGGATTTCTTTGAGTCCTACATCCCCTACATCCAGTCACACAACAGTAACCTCAGATTTCCTAATAGTTCTGTTTATTGCAGTGCACCCAGGTATTCCTCCAGTGCTCGGAGTGCTCTTTTGCAGTACTTTTGCTCCCTTCCCGTATTACTTAAGTTCCTTGTCTTCATTCCCCTTTCCTGTCCTTGCTGCTCCCGCCACCCCTACCAGCTACCCATGTCTTTTCCCTCTGTTCTGATAGGAGTTGGCAAATTAAGTGTCTAGTTTGCAGCCTTGGACTCTGATTGCCAAGTTCATGAGTTCATCTGGACTGAGCAGACAGTGGAGGAAACTCAAGTAAGGGCTGACCTCTCTTTGCCATGTGTGTGTGTGTCAGGGGTTGGTGGTGGTAGATGCCACCAATTAACTACATGGCTCCTGTTTCTTATTAAAGGTGCACAAATTTAGTATCTCAGTTTTAAATCGGGTAGGAAGTAGCCAAAGAACTCAAAGGCTGACTTCATGCAATTCACTTACATTAGGAAGGAGGCTCTCAGGATGATGCAGGAAGGAAAAAAGTTTTCCCCAACCTGTCTAGTCTGCCATAGGGAAGATATCCCCCATTAATTTTAACAGATTTGGGTTTATATGGGTGTAGTAGATAGACTGCTGTAGATGTAGTTCAGTGAATTTATAATGACAGAAGGCTGGTCTTTGCTACTTGTGTGTTTATGGAAGCCCTTCTTGTTGCCTTAAGCTTTGGGAATCACTAAATGGCTTTAGTATTTTCCATTTTGCATTTTTAATTTATCATATGAAGCAACATTAAGCTTTTGAATTGTAGTTAGCTCTCTTTTTCTTTCTGTTTCTCCATTTTATGCATAAAAAATCTGACAAGGGAAAAGTACAACCAGCACTTGGGTCAGAAGATTAACGACATCTAGAAGGAAGAAATAGTTACAGGAAGGCCAGAAGAAAAGAATGTGCTTGTTAAGGAAGAAACTAATAAAGAAGGGACCTTTTGGAACTGCAAAAGCAGAAACTTATCTACTGGCTGCGTGCAGCAATGTTTGTGGAAAGTAGTGAGGGGAGCTCTATTTAGAATGCACAGCAATATATAAAGGCTTGCTGCTATTTTTAGAAGGCACAGGAATATATAAGGGCTTGCTTGCTAATAAAACGTTTGAGCTTGGCTTCCAATCATATTGATTGTCTGTGGTCTTGTCTCCTGTGACCTGCATGGGAATTTGTCCCCACAAATCATAGCAAATCATCAGCCTTGTTAATGACATTTCTTGATAAGGAGACCAGGAATTCTCCGAGAGTAAGTATTTGCACTCTACCATGTTATGCTCTAATAGCTTTCTAAGGGCCACGCTGTGAAAGAACTATGCTTGAAGCAGAATAAACAGATGTGCTTTAACACTTTTTGAAAGTTGAATGCCTTCAGGGAAGACGTACCAATGGCAATTGATAAACATAGTATTCACTCTGTTTCTATGAAATAACCTGATTAAATCTGCAATATCAAAATCAAAGTTTGGAACTTCTATATTCTCTGCCTTTTCATCTTTCAGATGTGCTTTTCCTACAAAACTGGAAAAGCATAAATTACTTACAGAGAATGCAAAGCCTCAACGTTCATATTTTTTTGGTAAAACAACTATTCCTAAGCTTTGCCCACTACTTGCTATGCTGAAAGTGTCTTCTGGGTAATGAGAGGTATTATTTTTACCATGAAACTTCCATCAGGTTGCAACAAAAAGAGCAAACACAGTCTTTGGGTTTGTAAACACAAAAAAGCAAAGAATAGACAACATTACTGTCCTATAGAATTAGATACTGAGTCTGTTTTTTCTGTATATGTTTAAAAATAATACCTGAGACATAAGCTACCAAGGTCACCTCAAGTCTAGAAAATATGTCTTGAGAAAAGTTAAAGAGTGCAACTTATAGAGTATTTAGGCAGATTTTTTTTTAAGCTATTCAGTATATTTGGATGGTTAATGAACAACTGTTTATAAATTTTTAATACTAAATTTTTGATGAAAGATTGGACCTCTGCCAAAAAATCTGCTTCACTCAAAAGCAACTTTTTATCATGTTTTTGAAATGCCCAAATTATTTATATATCACTTGAATTTTTCAATCTACAACTGACACATTTCTCTGCTTGATCACATTGCAGTTAGGGACTTGATGTATCCCAGTGATGAAGCCTGAGGCCTTCCTTCTGCAGCACCACACAAAAGACCTCTCCGCTCTGTCCTGCCACCAAGGTGCCAAGGGATGTCTTGCCTCTTAGGCAGCGCCTGTCCGGAGGCTGGGCATTGACCTTTTGTTGGGCATCTGCACAAAACTCCCTCAATGCTTGTTATGGTTCCTTGATACTTACCATTGACATATTTTTCTCTCACCCTGATTTTTTACTTAACACTGTAGCATTACAATTTTACTCTGCAGCCTGCCATTAGATAGAGCAAATGTAATTTGCATGCAGCATGCTGAGAGCTACTTAAATGACAGCTCCTTTTTAGATATTCTGTCTGTGTCTGACCGTTCAGAGGATTTAAAGAGCAGAATTTCTGAGAAAAACAGCTCAGGATTATTATTTTTTTTAAAGCTGCCTTTTATTCTTGTAATTACTAATGCAATTACCACCTTTGAGACATGCTCATGGTCCTGGCGGACTCACAAATCCTTGGGTCAGAATTCAGTTCTAGCCCACAAAAGATAATGTACTCATCTCACATCTCTGATCTCGTCAGTGCTGCAACTTTAACATGGACAAGCTGAAGAGGTGTGGCTGGCAAAGTGATGGATAAAGATGCAGATTGTCTAGAGGTGAGTTTTTTAATGTAAAAGTTCAGTTATTTAAAATGGGAAGACACTCATGATCCCAGGCTGACGCTGTCCCTTTAATAAAATGGCTTGGTCTCCCACTCAGCCCTGGCGAAGTGCCTGACTATCTTCATTTAAACTTTGGCCGGCTAAACAGCAGTAATGGACCATAAAGGAGCTAGATGCAAGGTAGAGCCATCTACAAGTGGATAGGCTATTTATTTATAGATTGCTTCATTTTTGTAAACAAAACGTATTTTCCAGTATGATCTACTGGACATATCTTCTACACTGACAGCTTATTCAATCCACAATTTGCTTTCTGAATGCCTTCGAAGGGAAGAGAATTTCCTTTCTATTGTTAGAGGACTGCACTGATGGTTTCTATATAGGTAACTGCTTGATGAACTTGAAAGAGGATTTGGGAAGGATATTTAAATTTAGTATATTATCTTTGTTATTAATAATACTTAAAATGAATTATTGTAAATTACAGGCATTTTTTGTAAATCGGTTTTAATGGAGTTTAGTTTTCTCTGGAAACATGTTGAATTGCTGACATAAATGTAATATATATTTTATTAGTGTATATTGTCATTAGAATATTGTCTTTATAGAAATATTGCACACATTCTGTTACAGCCGTGTAACATTAATAATACATTCATGTATTGAATTTCATTACTAAGCTGTTGTTTTTTAGAAGAATAAGTTGTTCATACTGATGTTGCAGACCTAGGTAATATATCTGCATCCCAAAACACCCAGACCTTTGTTTATTCTTAAAAATTAGGGATTTCTAGAAACAAAGTATATTCTATGTTTCTAATATTTCTGCTAATTTGATATAATTAGCTTAATAGCGAAGTATGTTAATAGCAATATGCATTAGTAACAATTTGTTTTACCCTTCTTTGTTAGATGTTCAGATGAAAGCTAAAGATAACACTGGCTTTTTTTAAGAATGAAAAGGGATTGCTGTGTTTGCTCTATCCATATTTCTTCTCTAATAAAACAGGTTCCAATATACATATGAGCTAAGCTGGGATTGTACTGGCCGCAATGCTGAAATCACCTACCCAGTGACTTTTTATAACTGTTTTTTATATGTTGTCTCTAGAATTGGGCTTCCCACAAATGTTTATTCTGTATGTAAAGTATCTGTATTTGTTTATTTGCATCTACTAATTAAATATTCACAGGTGGTTTTCTACTTTTAACAGCAAGGAAGAGTTGTCTAATTTGGGATCAAAGTCACTATGTGGAAAAAACACTTTTTCTTTTGCTTTTTACTTCTGTCTGTGACAACAAACCAGATAGTATATGGGCAAAACAGAAAGAAAGGAAAGAATTCTTATTCTCTTGTGCAAAAAGATGAAGGTAAACCCATTTTCTTAAAATTTCTGATTGACCATATTGTATGTCTCTGCATATTTCAGGATAATTAGCTAATAATTGACAACTTATACATGCATTTTAAAAATGTGATTTATTTTGATTATCAGGCCTGGAGAATACTGTGGTGACATTTACTTTATCATGGACTCCAGTTTGATTGATTTTCATTGACACGCATATCTCTTTTAAGATAAATGACAAGAAGCCTAATTTTTAATTTGAAATTGCACATATTACAAAATCAACTAAAATGCTAAAACAATCCCATCAAGACTGTAATTTGAAAGTTTATGTCTGGAGACTGTATTTAATAATACTGGTATGAACTAAAATAACTTATAAATAATAATAATATGTAATAAATAATAAATAATAAATGTATTAAATAATTTAATAAATAAAATAATAATAAATAAATAATGATTTAGTTACTTGACTTTAGTAGAATTTCTTGGCATTTACAGTGAAATTTATCCTTAGAATTTTTACTGGGAAGGCAGAATAATCCTTGGGGAAATTATTTGAGGACTGGCATTGTTGCAGAGAATTATCTGAAATATGTTGTGCAGGTGTGCCCATCATTCACAGATTTAACTTTCTTGTCCCATTACAGGTGGTATGTGTCTTGTTGATATAGTCTTTATCTTGGACAGTTCAGAAAGTGCCAAAAATCAGTTGTTTGAAATACAGAAGAATTTTGTTCAAAACTTAACTGACAGCATTTTCCAGATGAAGCCAGTTAAGTCCCAGAAGTATAATGTCAAACTAGCAAGTATGCAGTTCAGCAGCACAGTCAGCATTGATCATCCCTTTACAGCCTGGAAAAATGTACAGAATTTTAAAGACAAAACCAAGTCTCTGGGCTTTATTGGCCACGGCACCTACTCCTATTATGCAATTTCCAATGCCACTCAGCTGTTTAAAACTGAAGGTCGTAAGAGAAGTTCAAAAGTGGCTTTTTTGATGACTGATGGTGTGGATCACCCAAACAGCCCTAATGTCCAGGGTATAGCCACAGCAGCTAGGAGTCTTGGAATACATTTTTTTACCATTGGCCTTTCTAAGAAAAATGTCCAAGAAGAAAAATTGCGCATGATATCTGGTGATTCATCCTCTAAACATGTCTTATGCCTGGATGATCAGAACCTGATAGCTGATGTAGCATTGGAACTGGTAAGTAATGCTGATGTTAATTTTGTCATCCACCTATCCGTGGCAGATTTCATTTAACTTTGATAGGTAAGTCCTGAAGGCAGTGCAGAGGTTTGCAGGTGAACCAGGGCTGGAGCTGGCCTCAGGCTTGAAAGTTCAGGAAGGTTGTAATGATCATGTGGGACATCTGCAAGACCTGGGCTCCAGCATTGATAGCAGAGAAGGCCAGTAACTATGGTCTTAAGAATTAACTTCAAGAAAGTCTGCTGATGCCGATACAATTCTTTTAATTGACTCGAGTGAGATCAGGTTTCCAAAGTACTGTAAATCTACCACTGTAGTTATTAATTAAGGGCACTTAGCTCTCTGCCCTTCTAGCACAGCATAAGGCACACATAAGGAAAGGTAGGGAATACTAAACTAATTTCTTAGTTTAAAGTAGACAAAAGTGTTGCTGTGAGGGGTATGTCAGCTGGACTTGACATTTCTCGCTTCTGAGCAATAATGTGCAAAGTGTTGGGGCAGTCTAGGAAGCATTTGGGGTTTAAAATCCTAGAAAATATTTTTAAGTAAGAGAAGACATTGCAAATAATAAATTAAGACAATTTGGAGGAAAATAATTATTAGAAAATACAATAGCTTTAATTAGGGAGTAGTCCATGCAGAATTTATGTAATATTTTTGTAGTCTTTTAGAGGTTGTAAAAAACTAATTTTGAAAATTTAAAATCAGAAATGGAAACTTGCTAGTTGATATGTCTAAAAATAAATGATTATGTTGTGCAACTAAGCACGTGTCTAGAAATCTCACAGATATGGTAAGTGAAAGGCATTTCTGAAATAGTTTATGTTGTTACAAGTCTATATTTTGTACCTGTGAAGGTATGTATTTACAAAAGAAATTTCTTCCCTGAGATCTCACAGAATGGTGCTGTCATGAGGAATGTTTTTGTGGTACATGTCTGCTACATGAGAAGTCAGGACAGAGGGAACTTCTTCCTGCCAGCTGCTGTCTGGGGATTTGTGTGCCTGGACAGTAGTAGCTTAGCTGCACTGATCACTGATGGAGGGACAGGGTATTTTCCAGTATATGGGGTGTGTCTCTGAGCATATGATAATACTTTAGAAGGTAACTTGTTCTCATGTATAAGGCTGATAAAATCACTGAGTCCTTCCCCTATATATTATGTTATTAAGACCTTCCATAGTAAGGCCTTTCATTAGGAAGTCTTTTCATATTCCCCTTGTTAGCATTGTTCCTTGATATTGTCATTTGTTTTCTGATCATTATGGGTCACATGAAGCGACCCCCTATTCCTACCAGAGAACCCTTTTTTATACGAGTAGTTCCACAGATTGATTCTTACTACTGTGAGGAAGGGATGAAGGATGAAGGTATTCACATTCTTTACCATTCACCTTGGAAATTCTGTGAACTAGAGAAGAAAAATGGTTAAATTAGTACTCTGTTAAATTAAATCTATATGAAAGTAATATTTTCCTTTTCTTTTCAGGAAGCCTTGCTTCAGAAGCAGGTAGGTTTTTTGAGTTTTGTGTGTTTTCATTACTCTTATTGATACTAGGTCTCCTGATGTCTGCTTCTTCTGTAATGCAACAATACTCCAGGACTAATCAATCTTCCTTCCCTGAGTAAAGCTTCCGATCATGGTTGCTTTTATTTTAACTTTTATGTATTTCTTCCATCCCTTCTCCTGAGAAATCTACAACTTCTGTTTGTTAGTGAGTAGTATGAACAGTAAGACATAAAGAACTCTTCCTACCAGAGTGACATAGGACTAGTACAACACGTGCAAGTTCATTAGTGGTCTCATTAGAAAACAACAGCAATGTCAAAATTGTCCAAAAATTATGTAAGATTTCACAGTACTATATACTATGTAAATTCTACCTTAAATGTTTGTAGTTACAGTAGTAACAGATTTATTTGTTTTTGTTATAAATAAATCAAGAAACTGATTTTGAGTGGGCTATACAGAAGTGTAATGTTGATTGAATAAGAAATGTATATATTAGAAAATAATTTATTTCCTGTTATTCCACTTTTATGTTCTCTGGTCTGTGGCTAGGCAAAACCAGAGTTTTTGCTTTAAAAATTGTATACATTTGAAATTTGAAATTGAAATTGAAATAGTACATTTGAGAATTGTTCTCCTTAATGTTTCTATTAAACTTTCAGTGTATGCAGAAGAACCGTGGGTGTGAAAAGGGAGTAAAAGGAGACAAAGGTGATTCTGTAAGTATGCATTCATTTGAAAAGCCTCAAGAATTTTAATTTTAATCATTGAGATCAATGTTGCACAGTATTTTAATTGGTTATTATGTCTGTAAAAAGCAAGACATTAGCTGTGCATGTACTGCAGAAAGAAGTGATGTATCACAGCATATCACTGTTATAAGAAAAAATCTATTCATAATCACATACTATCTTAGAAATATATTATTGGGTAATAAAACACTGTGGATAAATAGGTACATGATTTTGAAGCCCAAACCAAAAAGTTGTTCTTGAATCTTGCAACAGGGAAAGAAAGGTTCATTAGACAAAGATTTACTTCCACTAGCAGCTTCTGTTTGTGTAAGAGAGAAAGGTTCAAAAGATTGAGGGTGATGGCATATATGAAGAAAGGTCTAAAACTGCCTCCAACATTCTCTTTTCTCTTGTGACACTTCAACACATAAATGATTCTTGGCTCTGGTAAAGAGAGAGAAGTGGGAGTTCAGACAGAGTGTGTTCTCTCTGATCTCTTTTGTATCTTTACTAGCTCTCCCAGAGACAACCAAGGTACATATGAGGTTTTTGCCTTTCTCCCTAGACACTAAGCAACTGGTCAACCAGTGTGTAGCAGGTTATGACAGCAGGGCCTATCATCCAGTCCCTGGGCTCTGGATAATATGTATCTGGAACTAAAACCCTTATTTCCAGTTTAAAATTTAAGATCCAAGAATTTTAAGTTATTTTATCCAAAATTGTTATATGTAACCTATTATATATGTATTTTTTATATATACACCAAGCTTTCTAGTCCCCACCTTCATGATCCTCCTAACAGGAATAATGGTGTAGTAATTTTTTTATTTTGAGGCTGCTGCATATTGACACTAAGCTGTTCTGTGCATAGGGCTTTTTAAGCAACGATCAGATAGTGGTGGGTATCTCTGAAAAATGGGGAGGAGGAACTATGTATGTTTTTTGTGACACCTTCCTGGTTAGATTTTCAAATGATCTGTAGAAAATGTATTTATCATTGAATATCGACAAAAGCATCACAGACACCTTATAATACCAGATTTTTTTTAGCTAAGTGAAAGTAGTGTCACGCATGCCATACCTGAATCAGTGTGGATTTCTACCTAAGCTTATTCCAAAAAGATTTTGGCCTGCCCCCAACACACAGTCTTAGAGAAACTGGAGAATTTTATCCTCACAATGGTAATGATATTTTCCCTGCTTTGTTTCAGGGCAGTGCTGGTAACAGAGGGGAAAAAGGTGAGCCAGGACCTAAAGGAAACAAGGTAAAGTGAATTTAAAAAAATAAAGCAAATTTCTATCTAGTTTTATTCAAATCATAGAAGTGAAGATAGCAAAGGAAAAGTATGTTAAAATATGATTTAAAGGATGGATTTTTGCTATGAGAGGTTTATAGTTAACTGCTTCAGAAGTGAGAGAGAAAAATTGGAAACTAAACTGCTACCAAGTTAACACTGCCTATCATTCCAGGTTTTCTCTGACAGCAGAGGTCTCTGAATCTAGCTGAAGGCTAAGTTCCACAGAGCTTTCTAGAAGTACACAAATCTCTTGAGCAGAGTGACTTGCTCTGATGACTAAGATTTCAGTCATCTAATAACATTGGTTGAATTTTTTATGTTAATGTTCAGGAATTGTGTGTCCTTGATCGTGGGAGGAAGAAGTGTGGATGTTTGTAAATAGGAAAAGCAACTTCTGTTCCTTAAACAGTGCTCTTGGTTTTAGTGTAATAGTGATAAATAAAAGAGCAATACATACTTTAGTTGTATTCCTTTGCTTCCAATAGGGTGATGCTCAAAAAGGAGATCATGGAGAAAAAGGTGAAGAGGTATGTGACTACTGCAGTGCTAACACGTATTTAGCCTTTTCAGATTATCTTCCAGATCCTCATTCATGTTTTAGTTCCACTGAACTGAAAATGTGTTTTCCATTTTTTCACACATCTACCTTATTCAATTATTTAGAGCACCTAAAGTAAGTTCTGGTTTAGAGAAGCATCTATACTGAGAGAAGCAGTCTAACCATGTGCTTAAGTATAGATATGTGATGCTACTGACAAAAGGAACTTTTGAAGCTATGTGATTTGTATTGACTTGCATTAGACTTATCCCAAAGATAGAATTGAAGATGTCATCACTGAAAACATCTAGATAGTCCTCCGGTGGCTTCTGACATCTGATATTTCTCAGCTTGTATTCTTGTTGATTTATAGTAGAAAGATCAACACTACTCCATGCATAAGATCGATTAAGTTTAAAAGTCCCATTTAAATGGTAGTGTATATCTGCTAAGAGGCTGGCAAACTGAGTAGCATATTTACAGCTAATGTTATAAGGAAAAAATACACATCTAAATTTGCGGAGAATTATATGTTAAATTATTCCAGAGAGATACTTTATTGTTGTGAATAGTTAAACTTCTGAAACATAACTCTACCGGGTTTTTTTTCCCTACTTATATTAGCAGTAGGTTATGCCTTTTCTTTCTCTTTCATGATTTTTTCCTTTTTTTTTTTTTTTTTTTTTTTTTACATTTTTGAATAGGGAGCTCCTGGCTACAAGGGAGACAAGGTAAGATTTTTATAGAATAGAAATAGCCTGAAAATAGATTGGGACTTGCTGACACTGTATGTGAAAGAATGGAAAGAGCCTGTCTTGTCTTTTTGTCATGAGAGTTCCTAATGCAATCCCTAGAAGTAAATTCATCATTTATGTAAATGCTTGCAGACTGGCTTGTTGAATTAAAAAAAAATACAATCAGAAAATGTAATCTAAATATGAAAAGAAAAATGTCAAAGACCAGAAATAAAGCCGCTGGAAGGAAAAAGAAAGCTGAGGGTTGAATAAGAGGTTAAATAGAAAGAATGTGAAATTGTTTACTACAAACACAAATAGATATGACAATTATTAGTCTTTAAAAAACTTACTACAAGGAAGTTTACCTTTAAGCTAATTATAACTTGCAAGGGCTAATGCTTGATCAAAAAAAATCTCAAGATAGGCTCTCCAAGAAGCTAAAAAAATTATACACTCAATGATTTACAAGATTCTAGAGCTGGAATTTAAATTGCAAA
Organism: Strix aluco; assembly: GCF_031877795.1. NCBI lineage: Eukaryota > Metazoa > Chordata > Aves > Strigiformes > Strigidae > Strix > Strix aluco. The sequence continues at coordinate 132,133,797 of NC_133931.1, read as the reverse complement.
GTGGACCATCATAGCCAGAACAGAAACAGAGATAATCCCATTTTGGTTTTGCTTGGTTTGGACACTTATTCCCTGCAAGGATTGTTAATAAAAGCAGTGCCTCTCTGAATCTTTGTATTCATTAGAAAAATGTTTCAGTCAATTTTATGGAAACATTTCATGGAAATGGGGAAAGTAGATTTATATGTCTGCTTTTCATATGTCTATTGATATGTTAAATTATCAGTGGAACACATTAGTAATTCTCATTCCATTTGTACAATTTCACAATTGTTATTCAGGAAAATCTCACACATCACAGTAATGAAATCAGAATATGGAGAGGATCTCTGGAGGCAGCACAGTGTGGTGGAAAAATACAACAAAACTTATTAGATATTAAATGTATTATCCTCTTACGATGTAGGTTGGAAATTTTATAGACGTTCTCAGAGAGGAAAAGTATCTAACCTGAGTAGAGCAGACCATATCTTCTACAGACCATATCTAATGATGCCACTCTTTGTTCCTCAGAATCTACTCAACCTCTTGCACTAACTGCTTGAACAGTCTGTAATGCATGTAGTGTAATCAGAACATCTTGATTAGCTGTCAACCTTTTGATTTCTTATAAAGGGCGAAAGAGGAGAATGTGGATCCCCAGGAATAAAAGGGGAAAGAGTAAGTATACTTTTTATTTGAATGGTTTCACATTGATGAAGGTGCTAGAAAACCATGTAACATATTAATAAGCATAACTTGTAAAGATTATTGTAAATTTGGAACATATTATAATTCCTTGGTAGCAGAGATACATTCATAGTAGAAATATGATTCACAGAAACTGAACGCACAGTTCACCATATTCTTTTTTTCCATTTTGCAGAAAAAATGTAGTCACTTACATAAAACAAATGCTGTCCTGACCAATATCAAGCCCTGCTTACAAAGGATGTGTTACGGGGTTAACCAGATTTTTTTCCTTAAAACGTTAAATTTAATTGAAGTGTATAAAGTTATATTACAATAGAATCAGGTTCTTATACAACATGAACAACTTTCAGGTCTAGCAGCCCACCTGTGCTGATACGCATTCACACTTCTGTCTAGTCCTCCTCTTCTTGTAACCTGAAGTGCAGAAGTGATAGAAGTCAGTATAGATTTTTACCTGGTTTTTACTCTCTGAAAGATGAAAGGATAATGTACTCCTGAGTGAGATAATCATGTATCTTGAGTTCATGTAAGCAGGTTTGTATAAGTACTACAAACCACTGGTTTATAGTTAGAGTTGTTAAGTACTACCAATTAGATTGCAATCGTTCATTCTATTAAAGCACATTTCTTCAGTTTTAACATCCATATTATGCTTACCTTTATCAAAGACCAACTTGAAAAGTTTATGTTTCCTGGAACCTGTTATTTAATGATGAATTTCAGGTAGGAATTAGGAAATATTCAAAGCAGCAGTATTTGTTGCAAAGAAAAAAGGGCATTATACTGTAATAAAAATCCAAAGGCTGAGTATGTCCTATGAGATGCTGGGGTTCAAAATGGCAGCAAGTGAGTCATAAAGGGCTGAAATATCAGTAAAAGAGGAGGAAGAGTTGCATCTCTCAGAGGACTAAAGAAAGTTCATAACTTCTTTGTCCAGGCAATATGTGAGAAAGAGCACGATGTTATGTGAAATGTCCACTAAGATAAAAGGAAGCTGTTTGGAAGCTGGCAAAGAACATAATCAAAGCAGCCAAGAAATCTGGATGTAGAAAAAAATATGCCAGGGCTGTGAGAAATTTGCTTGTTTCATTTCTGTTGAGGACAGTGATGAAAAAAAAGTTTGACATCTGCAGAGGATCAGAGATTATAATGGATTATGTACTTCAAGAATTTAGTGAACAAATGAATATTAGTCACTTCCAGAATTCCCAGCTTCACATTTACAAATGCAGAAGATAGGACAAAATTATTGTTGTGTTTTGGTTGTTGTTTTTTAAGTAGTCCATGGTGGACAAAATAATCAGAAACAGAACATACATGGCTAAATGTAAATTCAGTGTTCTGAGGTGGATCTTTAACTGCAGTGATGGGTGTTGAAGCATAATTGGCAGTAGTGTTGTCTGATATGAAAAAGTTCCATTTTTCCCCTGCCACTTTCTATATAATATTAGAACAAATATATCATTAATTCTAATATATTAGAAATATTATATATATTGTGACTAACCTACAGTGGCGGTAACTGGTAAGAACTCATTAAATGGACAAATGACAGCTAATGGATTAAAAAAATACATAATTTTACTTTTTCTGGATGCATTTTTTAATAGTTTTTGTGAACTATTAGTGTGATTCTGCCATGCTAGTGATCAGCAGTTTGAGCTAGTGAGACAAAGTTACCTGAAATTATTCTGGTATAGGCACTGCAGCATTTTTTTAAGAATTCTGTATCAAATATACTTCTAGAAATTTAATTTAAAGACCTGTAGCAAATAAAAACTATTTAATCAAATAGCTAAGATGTTAAGTAGCCATCCACCCAAATATTGAGGATGGAATGTAACTGGCAATTACTGAATACAGAATGAGAACAGCAGTACTCTGGAGAGAGAATAAACTCCCTAGAAAATGCTTGAACAGAGATAGGAGTCATTCCATGTACTCTGCAGTTTTCAATACTTTAAAGCAGATAATTGCAATTTCCTATTAATCTGATAATTGCATCTTATTTTTTCTCAGGGTTTGGAAGGTCCTTTTGGCCCTAGGGGACCTCGGGGATCTCAGGTAAGGGAACTAAAAGCCACCTAATAAAAAGAAAACACATTATATTCTGTAAGCTTCTTCTACATACAACCTGTCAACTCTGTGGAGAGCAACATGTTTGGTGCATGAGGCACCAAGACAGTGGAGTCTGGCAAATCTTTCTCTTTTCAAATAAAAAAATCTTGGCTGCTGCTGCTGTTTCTTAAAGCTACTCACAGGTGTATGGCCCACTTGTGGTCTCCAACTGCAGAGTTCTTCTCTAAGAGAAATTACCATGGGAACTACAACCCGCTTAATGACTAAAAGGAAGATAGCATGCAATGAGCTTGAGAATGATTTATCTTATGTATTTATATTAGCAGATTATATTATGTATTTCTATTAGCACACCCTGCCTTGAGCACATTGCCAGTTTAGTGCTGGGACATTTGTCCATCTCACATCATGATCATCATTTTTTCCTCAGGAAAAATAGCTTATAAAAATATGACTTTTCAAAGTCTCTTTTGGAAATGCTTTTCAAGTACTAAGAGATTTTAAAGAAATATTTTGTTTCTTTGTATTTTGTAGAGAATAAAGTAGAGTTTGTTTCTTTTGAAACAAAAAAACCTGCAAGATTCCTTTTAGTAAATAGTACTCAATTAAAATGCATAAACCAAGGAGTAAGGCCATTTAACTGTGAGTTTGGGCACAATACAGCACTTGGGACACCACCGTACTCTTATGAGACAGTTATTTCCTAGTTTGTAAAGTTATGATTTGAGCATAATTTGGAACACTAACTATATTAATTTCATTCACTGTTTTTGCCCCAATATTTGATTTGTGGTTGTATAACTGTTAGTTGTGTAATTGCATTTTTGCATGCTTTGTGCAAAAGCTGCAAAAAGAAAGGAGAGCATAATGAATATTTTTTTTCTGATTGGAAATCCATGGAAGATACAAAATCACAGATATTCCAAAATTTTCATATCTGTTTTATGAGCCAAAATACAATATTTTGGAGGATTTACTATAGCTATTAATGATGGTAGCTGAAAGGGGTTTTGTTTCTTTTTGGATAGTCATGTGTTTCCTGTAGTTTATCATATTTAATAAAGGGAATGAACACAGTCTGAGCACATTTTTGTGTCAGCGATTAAACAGATACATTTAGATTTGGTTCATTTTGCATCTTTTTATACACATGAAGTTATCCAAAAGTGACCCAGCATTTTTTCTACAATAAACTGTAATTTTGTGGTGTTATTCTTTTGATAGGTCATGATTTTTTTTCTCCAGTCAAAAAAACCTCATTTTGATTATCAGCTCTGTTAGTGGTAGTTGCAAGAATGTTGACCAGTCTGACCCAACTGGGCAGCCCAGGAGATGGCAGTGGGATGTTCACTAACTCAAAAGTCAGTGAACTGTAGGGTTCTTCATAATTATCAGACCTACTTTTTTCTAGCTATTGTACCAGCCACTGAAGGGACCTCCTCAATGTCATTACTCCAGACAGAGTACCTTACCTGCTCTGTCTCTTCCAAAGAGCCATTAATTATTTCCTTGTGTGAGGGGACACATTGGTTGTATTAACATCAGGAAATTAAAATTCATCTCAGCTCATCATCAGAGAGAGATTTAGGGGAAGTGATTTCTTACAGAGCTAAATAGACTGTGACAGCTTAGTTTATTTGCTTGAGCAGAAGAGAGAATATGAAAATATTCCAAAGTCAGGAGCAGGAGGAGAAAGGAATGGAAAATTTCAGATAAAACATATGCAATCTCAGTAGTGAGATATCCTTTCTGCCAGCATCAGTTATTGAATATTAACAATATTCAATGTAGTGGTCACTTTGCAGGATATGACGCAGAAAAATTTCCTTTAGAGTTTAGCATTGTGCTACATTTTACTGTACCTTGTTCAGGTCAAATTAAAAAAAACTTTACATGCATCTTCAAAGGCAACTCATTCTATACTTTGCCTTTTGTGTAGGGTATCAGTGGGCCTCCAGGTGAGCCAGGCCCAAAAGGCATTCAAGGAAACAAGGTAAGATGTAGTTGTATATGTGTAGATGTTATTTGTATAGGGAGAGAGGATTCAGAAACCCTGTGTAAAATCTTTATACTCTACTATCCTTTTTCCTCAGTGTTTTTTTGTTAGTGGTGTCCTTTGCACAGCAATAATGTACACCACTTGCGTGGTGCACCACAGTGGTGTCACGTTATGAAGGCTTTGTATCATCGGCACATACAGCCAGTTCTCCATCTGGGCCTCCGAGAGCATTTTGTAGGGCCACAATAGGGTGCTACCAAGGACCTGCCTAGAGCCACAGCACTTAGGTTGGAATTTAAATCACCTGAATATGTGTCTTGGCTTCTGCCATCACTTGAGAAGTTTGTTCTGAAATATTTTCTACTAAAATGCCTTGCGTTTAAAGATTTTAAGTAATTCTAGATGGTGGTTATAAAATCTTTAGATCGAGTATTTAAAGTAATTTTTAATTGCTTGTATACTGTCAAAACTCAAGATAACTTTGAAATTGGTGGAGGTGTAAGATTTGATGACAATTAATGCCTTAGTTGTATTTAAAATAGAACATTTAGAGTTAATGACTACAGCTTGTCAAGCAAAATCAGTTGGATAAACTATTGGATAAAGTTGAATAAAGTATCTGATTAATTTAGGCAGTCTTCTGATTTGCAAACATTTGGGAAATTGCTTTACATGAATACAGTTGTCTCACCCATGGGACAGCTATTAACATCATTGTTCGGTACAGGAAGATCTTTCATGTATCAGTTTGAAAATGTAGGGTCTAATGACAAAGACTTTCTACCACAGGATTATTGATAGCCTCATTAATAAAATGCTATATCTGAGTTATACAAGGCAACTAAATTCACATAAAGCAATTTGCCAAAGATGCAGTATTTAAACACTAATGTTTTGTTTCTTAGGCAACAATTTCATTTGAAGATTCACAGAAATAAATTTAGATATGAGAAATGTTTATGGTAAAAAGTGTGGAATACTGGCATCCATCATGATTTTCCTCTTCCTCACAAATGCTTTTTCATACTTCTTATTTCTTCATCTTCTCAACAAAATACATTAGGAAAGCTGCTACAAAATATTTCAGAAGTGGGGAAAGAAAGAGGATGGTGGGTCTGAAAGAAACTATTCATACATGTGGTGGAAAAGTCATGCATCTCTAACCTCAGTGCAGCAAATGACAGCAATTTTTTTATCTGTCATTTCACACTGATGACTCCAAGATAGTACTACCAGATACTTTTATTATACACTAAACCATATTTGTTGAATGTTGTTTGTCCTCCTGTCAGTCTCTTCACACACTTTCATGTCTGTAAAATACATGCAGGTCTCTCTAGAATTCATCTACCTGGATATAATATTTATGGTCTCTTGTTATACTTTAGCTGCAGATTTTCAGTATGAATAAGAAAGTTCCCTCTCTCCTCAGCTTCCAACTCTGCAAACTGCTGTTTAAAGTCTATAGTCGAGATTTTTCCAGGCTCAGACATCTATCATCATAAAAATATTGCCAGACAAGTTTAATTAATACACTTAGGTAATTAGACTTAAAGAGTATAGCAGAAACATATGTATGTATAGAGGTTATCTCTTGTCCATACCTAGAGCCAAAGCTAACCTTTGGCATTTTGGAGCTTATTTGAGATGAGTGAAAAATTTTCTAATGATCAGTACAGATAATCAGTGGTTGTTTACAGCTTCATAAACACCCATTCAGATAGTAAAGGTCAAGGCCTTTTTTGGTTCAGACTTTCCAATATCTTTTGTCCTTACAGAAGGATTATTCAATTGCTCTTTTAAAATTAGTTTTCATGACACATAATACAATATCTCTGAAAAGTGGCAGTTATAAATAACTGCCTTGGATAAAATAAATAAGTCTATTCTTAGTGCAGTTCCTTATACCCGTGGCCTTTCCATGCTAATACTTTCTGCTTTTTGAGCCGAACCAGTGACTTCACCCCAGTTTAGCAGAGCTAAAGGCAGTTGCGTGGCATTAGTATCAATGTGACATTACACAGAACATGGCTGCTGAACACTTTTATTCATTGTTAGTGTGCCATGTTGAGATTTGAAAGAGGAGATTCAATTCCTCAAAATATAAACCCCAGATCAAGCTCAGACTACAGATGTTTTGGGTCTCACTGTGAAGTCTACAGTTCACTCGTATATCTGGCCAGCTCAGTGCATCCCACACGTTTGTAAGGCAGTGCTGTACCCGCTCTCTCGCTTTGCAGTGCCAGGCGGCAGACACAGCCAGGGACAGTGTCATCTGTGTGCTCTCTGGATGCTGCTGGCTCTGGCAGCCACCAGCAGGAGAAGGTTGGTGGAATTGCAACTTCAGCTCATTCAGTTTGACTTGTCTGAAGCACAGTAGCATGGAGTCCAGAAACATTGTCCAAGAAATTACTTAAAAGAACTTTTCATACCTTACTTCTTCTGTTGTTCATATGCATTTTCTTATTCTCTCTTAATCTGCTGGCTAATCTATCAGCATGAAGTCTTACTGGCTGCACAATACTCTGCTTCAATCCCTTTTTGTGATATTGCCTTATCATATTGCCAGTAATGAGTGGAATCTCTCTCAAAGTCCCACTGCCTGCATTGACCAGCTTTCCAGTGACTACAACAGGAACTCAGCCAACCTCTTTCCTTGTAGACACCTAAGTTTAGGAGTGATCACATGGCACTGAATCACATCCTTAACTGCTTAAAGTCTTTCTGATGCACTTTGCAATCAGTCCTTATCTTTAGTAATCTCTTTAATACACAAGCAAACTTTAAAAAAAGTTTTCTCTATTTGCATTTCTGCAAAGTTCTGCAAATAGTTTTATTACCGTATATACAAACCCTCTCCATAAAGAGGCTGAGGCATTTAAAATGACAAATTTGAACTCCACTTCTATAAAAATACAAATACATGTTAACTCATCTTATATTATTATTCATTACCTGACTGAATATATTTCCATTTAACCAAATGCTGAACGTTCATGTTAACAGTAAACCTACAACACAGTATAAAACGTAATAACTTTAAGAAGAAAACATTAGAGTAACAGGACATTTCACTCAAACACGGAAGTTGGGAACTGGCTATTTTCACTGTGTATCTCCTGTCTTCTGAAGCAGTCATCTTGGTCCTGTTCCCTAAGCATGTCCTGAGCAAAGGACCAAGATTATTCTGTTTTCTGTTTTACTGACTTTCTATTGCCTATTGGAATTGTTTCAATAGAAAGATATTAAATACTGTTCACAGCTGTGCTTTATATTTTCTTAGACATTTGCTTTACTTTAAGGCATTCTTCAGCTTCACTAGCCACCACATATTATCTGCATTGTAACATAAACCAAAAACTTGAATCAAAGTGTACCATATACCTCATTCATAAAACTTGTAAAGAAAATTTCAAAAACTCCATAGGAAAAAAATTTGTAGTTACTTTAAGTTATCACACACAATTAATTAACTGAATTTGCAGAACATCAATTTATAACCCTGGGTCTAAGGTAAAGACACTCAACTCTTGACGAACTGCAGCTTATAGAAGCAAGGAGCTCAGATTTTGTGTTCCTTGTCTCACTAAGAATGCAGATATGACCCACAATTCAGTTTTGCTGGTGATGCAACCATTTCCAAAAACCCAGAAGACACTATCTCACTTAGAGAAAGACTATAAGTACCAGAAGCAGAAAGCTGGCAGAGAAAAGCCATGCCACTCTTGTTTCTGCTCCAGTAGTATCTCATATTCCTGCCTAGATAGCCAGGAATTGTCTAGATGGATGGTTAATAGGTGGTTTGGGGATTAAATCAGTTGTGGTTGCTTTTGCTTGGTTTGCTTCTGAAAGTTTACACTGAAATTATTGCAGGAAGCCATAGGCTTTCAAAAGGGGACACAGGATATAAAGTCAGTATTCTCTATTAATAGAAACAAAAAGTTTTACTTGCTCTGTAAATATAATATATTCTATCATAAGCAGTAGTGTCCAGAAACATTATCCAGTGAGAATCACGTCTCTCTTCCAACATTCCTAGTAACCTGTTTTCTGTCATTTTCATACTTAGGTTCTACATATCTCTTAACTGCATTGGTTAATGCAGTAAAATAGCATCCTAAGTGGCTACTGCATTTACTGTTGTTGGATTTATTTGTTACAACATACATTATGTGGTTATGTTCTCATTAGAAGATGGCTTTGCCCTTCAATAGCAATAAAAAACAGGAAAAATACAAGTATTCTTACACAGAAGGACTCCATGCATCTTGGTTTCCTCTCTAGAAAGGAAAAGGAATCACCATGATTTTTCTAGAAAACAGAGTTCTAAGAATTAATATAATGCCCTTTATTTCTGTCTAGCAAACTTCTCAGCCCTAAGGTTCTTTTGCTTACATTTTTGCAAAGCTAAAGTACCTCATTGGGGTCAACAATGCAAAATGTGCAGATCGACTTTTTCCTAGTATTCTTGGTGTTAGATAAAAAGTGAATTTTCAACATGCATATCTCTATTAATTTATTCAAAATAGTAGGCATTATTCTGTCTGTTTTCATTAATTTATTAAAAAATGCTTAACTAATACTTATTTTTTAAAAACCCGCAACAAATTCTAAACAATAGCACCAGTAAGGTTCCATAAGTGTTTGTATTCAAGGTAATTTTGTAAATGTGTTTATTAGTGAGGGACATAATATGACTATTCACAAATTTCAGTTGATAATTTACAAACAGAATGATATGGTTACAGATTATAAAATTAGGGCATAAAATCAGAAAGTGGGCATGACCTGTGTTCCACTCATAAAGAAGTGATGAACAAGGGGTAGGTATGGTAATCATTTCACAAGTGACACTGGGTTTGCTTGTTTAAACTCCTAGACCAGCTACTAGAAATCAAGTACACATTTCTGGAAACTGTGATATATCCATGGAAAGACTAAAAGCAACACATTCTTTAAAGCCACTGCTATAGTAAGAGCCTCTCTGGAAAATTTTATATGCATAGTAAGTTTCTGAACTAGAGTCTAAAGTTGTGTGAACAGACATGTATTCAAAATTTTAAGGAAACAGTTAAGTTTGAATGTGGGTATTCAAAGCAGTTGTTCCCATAAAAACATCTTCCAATAATCCTGAAAATCCATCATTGCATATTTCCCTGAAAATGTGTCCCAGAATGAACTGCTAAGGGATGCTGCTTATTCTCTGATGACTTACTTACAAATTCTTTCCTTACTTATGTGGCAAGTTACATCTTTCCCAGGAGACTGAAAAATCCAATTTCCCGATAAAGAAATGTAGTTACTAGGTACCTCAACTAACTTAGAAATACAAAATATCAATAATATCTGTTAAAATATCTAGATGTACTTGCATTGTTGTTGCCAATGTTTATTTTAAAGATAAAATAATTATATTTGAAAGGTTACTTTTTACTATAGTTTATCATTATTACATTATAGACTGAAATACAGAGTATGTTCATTATAGTATGTATGTGCTTTCTTAAAAGTAAATAAACTATATTGGCACTAACTGGTACTCCTCATAACATAACAAACTATTTTGGGGGAGGGGTAGACTGTTAAAAATGTTACAAGCTTAAAATGGTACAGTTTGTAAAAATATTAAGATCAGATCAAGTGTAATTTTCCTTCCCATTGCTCTGCCTGATACTAGATGCCTCCTGAAGGAAAATCCCAATAGGGAGAGAAAAAAGAATTTGAGCAGAGTGTTAGACAAAGAAAATAATTACAAAGAAGCTACTTTGAAAAGAAGTCTTTTCCTTCTACTTGTAGAGATAATGCTATTATTGCCAGCACTTCATGGTTTTCATAAATTCCATATTACCTGTAGCACCAAGACCATAGAAGATAAAGGCCAGGCTTACTAACAGCCATATGAAGTTTGAAATATACAGTCTTTAAAATAGATTGAATAGTTTAAATTTCCAAGTTTTGCATGTTGTCTAGTAGAAGGTGGTGTTTCTTTCTCCATTAATATTCAGGCATCTTCAGCTATCAGTGAGAAAGCATTCAACATAATGATGTTTTCATACAACCCTACATACTTTTTATCATAAAGGCTGTTTATGCTGCCTACACCAGTACCTACTAGTACAGCTGCTGCAAGGCAGATTACATGATACCAGTCATTGGAAAGAAAACCGTGATGTTTTTATCATGGTTAAAAAAGAGCTTTTGGAAAAACAGTCACTTCAGTAGGACTCCCATGTGCATTCAAGGCAGCACATATATTAGCATAGCTCTATCATGTGGGTGAACTTGCGAAGGAGCAAATGATTCGTGGTGGGAAGCATCCCTGAGAGTTACTGTCCTTGGGAAGTTCTGTCAGGGGCTGTCAGAAATAGATATGAAACACAATGTCCGTTTGGACGACAGGACAAAAAATTTGGAAGACACTTTCCAAACACAACAAAGGGGTTTGGTTTATTGTTTCAGCTGAGAGATGAGCCTGTATTTATCAAATGTCATTTTTCAGAATGGAACAAGTTCCTACACCATTTCAGAGGTTTAGTTTTGACAAATGGAGCCAACATGCTTAGTGGCGTTTGCTGTGCCCAGAGTAGCCTACTTACACATAGTGGTGCTGCATGCAGCTGAATTATTATTATTATTTTAATCTGATAGATTTTTTTTTAATATATTTTCAACTTTGCATATCTTTTGCATTCATTCTGTGGGGCATGCTAATATATTATGGCACATCAGAGATCCCAGGCTGCCTTCCCCATGAAAGAAATGTGGACTGTGGATTTGAACAGCTAATATTTAGCATACTGCCTGGACTTACAGCAGCCTGTCTATTTCTGTCTCACTGAGGCATCACTTCCTTGAAGAGGAGATGTCCATCCCTAACTAGACTGTCTCGAGGCCCTGAAGCTGCATGGAGCTGTATCTGTTAATGTTGCTTGTCATGTGGGGACCTACTGAAATAAGAGTTGGTGATGAGATAAGGGAGCCTGTAGACTGAAAGGCAAAGCTTCTTGGGCACCAGGCTGGTGTTTGCTTAACGTTCTTCCAAAAGCCATGCTTTGTGCATCTTGACGAGCTTTGCAAGAAGCACAACTGCGGGTAAAAGTGTCAGAAGTATCATTGTCCTTGAGGGAATGTCTATGCATGGAAATTTTCTTGCAAAACTTTCTACTGAAACCTTAATACAAGTTTTACTTGTATAGCTCCCATAGGGATGATTTTGCCCTGGAAGCAGAGCATACCATGGGGCTGGGTGTGTGTAACTACAACACTGTGGTTTTGCTGATACTATTCTGACAGTGCACTTCTACATACTGATGCACAATTAGAAGCTCAACTTCCATTGATACTTAGATGCTTGTGACCTGTTGGCATGAATAAAATTCAGTAGCCTAAATTACTACTATTGGAAATGAAATGGAGGCTTCTAGGACATTAAAACCTTTCTGAATACATTGATTTTAGTATATAATATTTTCTAAAGAAATAGTATGAAACATTTCCTTACATGTTTCCCCTACTTGTCTAAACAGAATCAGCCCACAAAGCCCTGAAATTCAGCTAACTGTTGGCTTAAAGGACAACAGTACTTAAACCAGAGAGTTTTTAAAGAGAACTAAAGAGGAGACAAGTATGGACTTTGGTTGTATTGTTCTTGGCCTTCCCTAAATTTCCTGCTGATGGGAAACACTTAATAAAAATTATTTTTGATCAGCTGACCTTAAAAGGACAGTTTGTTCAATGTCAAATTAATTCCATGGAGGAACTGGAAGTCTAGAAGATGGGCCATTTAAGGGATTTTTGTTGTTGTTTGATCAGTTTCAAAACAAACACAGGAGGAAAAACAGCTATATGCAAAAAGGGTCAATTTCTAATTGGTTTTATATCAATAAAAGTTGCATCATTTACAATAATCTGGATACACATCAACTGAGTTGTGACTCTGGTCCAAAGGCTTCATGAAAATATTATTAGGAAACCCAAAAAATAAGGTCTGCCTAGGAATACAGTAAACTTCTTTGCTATATTCTGTATTTTGGCAACAGCTACATACACAGAATCCACATTAAAGCAATGTCAATGTTGCTAATACCCTATCAGTGTGCTATGTGGAGATCCGTGTGCTGTTCTGCTGAGTTATACCAGCTTTCCCTGATTTTTCTCTGCCTTTTAAGACTTATCTCCTATTGATGCTGTATTAATCTATTAGATTATGAAGGTGTGCTATAAAATCTTGTATTTTGAGTAAGCATTAAATTTCATAGTTGCTCTTCAAATTTTCATATTGTCCTGCAGTGGAATGAATTTAAGACTGGGCATCAAGTTCTACTTTATTCTAGGTTTAAAGCTGCAGTAGTAGCACTCCAAGTGCATAGTTATTAGAAATTAAGCTTCAAGGATAATCTTCTTATTTACTTTCACTGTATATTCCCATTCCTGCATTTTAGCTTCATTCTTTGGCAGATTACAAACTGGCAGATTTCTGGAGAAATAATTGGCTTTGAAGTAATTTTTTACACTTCTGTTGACCTCTCAAGTGCAAAAATCTCATTGAAAGGTTTCAGAACTCAGCATATAAAATTTCTTCATATATACAAAATTCCAACCCCTTCAAATACGAATACCCCCCCCCCCCCCGAAAATAAGCATATTTTGATAAAAAGCCTTGTTAATAATTGTGTGACTACATTGGCTTTGTTAGAAACATACTAAACACAAAAGGTTAGGAGCTGCAGTCAAAGACAGCAGTAAGAACAGTCATGACACACAGTTGTTGCTATGGGAAGAAACTCGAGTGCAATGTTTAAAGCATAAACACTGCTTAATTTCCAAATGCCCATCTTTCTAGCAAGAAAGAAGCTAAGGAAGCACCAAATTAGTGGATAAAGTCAAGACCAACGATATGACAAGGAATAAATATGTATTTTATCTTTCGTGATGTGTATGAAAGAAAGGCTTTATAACATTATTATCTATACCTGCAACTTGTATGGCCAGGATATTGACCCTGCTCCTAATCTTTAAGACATTTTTCTGTAAGACAGGTTGTGTTTTGTTTTCCTTAGCTTTTACTTTAAAAACTTATTTCTATAGCCCTAAATGATGCTGTGGAAAGACACTGGCAGAATTTGGTTAAGGTTCCATTTGCATAAATAGTTTCTTTCCATTTTTTTTTCCTTTAGGGAGAGCAAGGCCCTTTAGGTCCCTATGGTCCTCCAGGACTCCCTGGTGTTGGACAGCCAGGACCCAAGGTAATTCTCAGTAATATGTCTGTTAAAGTGCTAACTGTGGGCATTCATTTTTTTGATAAAAGTTCTCACCTGCTGTTTTATCAAACTTGAACTCTTATCATCTAAATGTAAAACTGATACAATATTGACAGGGTTTTTTTAATTGCAAAAGATGGAGATAACAGACCTGCCTTTCCAGCAGCTCAAGTTTTTATTATGATCCCATCAATATAATAGAAGTCAGAAATAATGCCATTTAAATGGGGGTTAAATATGTGAGATCATTTTCAGGCACCAGCAGATGCTTGCACTAATGAGTAAACCATACTTCAAGGCATAGAAATACATCTCAGTCACTGTGATACGCAGTCAAGTGACAGATTTGCCCTGTTATTTCTTCACTAGGGAACAGATATTCTTATAGGTTATAAAATTCTCTCTCTTATGCAACATTTAATGCCTCCATCTTATTTTATTGCAAAAGTCTAGAAAGTGGAATCCAGTCTTCTTAATTTGGAAAAGTCATGTCTGCCTGTGCTGGCCAGCCACATCTCCTTTTGGGAAACTGCAAAAGCATCTACATAGGAAACATTGCTACTTAGTTTATGAGAGTTTTGTCAGAGAGCTACAGCTCAGACTCAAACAAGAAATATAAATTGGGCAGAACTATATCTCGTCCTAGTTATGCTGGCTGCTAAGTCTTTGGTGTTGCTTTATGCCATTATTTTCCCTATTTTCTGGAGCCAAGTGCCATTGTCTAAAATACCTGCACTTTTTTTTTGCTTTTACTGCTCTAATTTGTACATTCATTGAACTCCTGCATATTTTCTGTGCAGTGGGGCAGACCCTGGCACACAAAGGGGGTTTATATAGCTCAGAAACTAGTAATTTCACATGTAAAAAGAACAACACTGGGTCATTCCTGAAGGGAAAACAGTTTCTGGAGAAGGAATGTCACTCCCAGTCTCTGTACTACTCTGGGGAGAGATAAAAATCCTCTGTGGTCTTATTCTTGAAGCACATATTCCTCAGTAAACAGGAGGAATTGTGAAGATTATGACACCGTATAAATAGAGGATACAGAAACTATGCAGTTCCTGGAGTTCCCATGCAGTCCCATATTCCGCTGAAGCAGGCTTCAATTCAATTCGAGGGCCTAGATAGAGGCTGTGGTGAAGATCCCTCACACCTGAGCATTCCTGCTTCATTGGGTTGTACTGCAACCAAATTTAACCTGACTTTGCTCCTTCATCCCTGTCATCTCTCAGGTTCTACACTTTTAAGCAGTTATCCCTATGCAAAGTGATAACACCCCTTTGCTGTTGGCATGAGGGCTGGAATGTGATCTAGTGCTCCATGTGTTAATCAAAAGGTACTTTGAAATGTTTCTAAATTGTTATTTATGCTTTTTTACATCAGAATATGTTACACATTTGATTTCAGACCTTTCTGGTGACATCATTAAGTCGTCTATATGTAAATGTTATGCCTTTCAAAAGCATAGGGTTGAATTAGGACTGAACTTTCTAATATTCTTTTTCACAAGGGTGCTCAAGGTCAAGAAGGTAAAATTGGACCCCCAGGACCTCCTGGAATTGGTGAGCCAGGATTACCTGTAAGTCAGTGACGTATGCACTGGAAGTGGAAATATAATAAAACAAGTCTTAGTGAGTGTAATTAATTGACATCAGCTATATTGGCTACTGATTCCATAAACCACCTTGTACCTAGTCTGGAGCAGCAGAAGTGTGTTTGGCTACACCAGCCCAGTATTGCAACAGTTATTGCATGTGGCTCGCCCAAGTAGGAGAAAAAGCCATGGCCAACAAGTTTCAGGGAAATAAAAAATTGTTTGGTCCATGTGAGAAGGATTTCAGTGTCCAGTTTTCAGAAAGACATGGAGTTGTATATAGATAGCTGTACCCCTACTTCTTTGAGTTGAGTTGAGGATAATCTTTAAAAATTGTCTAAAACCAAATTTTAAGAAGATGAAAATCCAAGAGCTGAGACATTCCTCACTCCTGTGTGTAATTTGGATTGCATCAAAGACCCTAATTATATGCTTGTATCTTTATCTTCTGAATGACAGAACTTTAGCAAGCTTTTTGTAACGTTGAGTTTTGTAACGTTGAGTGCTCAGTGGCTGACTTTTTCTTCCTGAAATGTATGAAATGTAAGGTTTTCTTGTGTATTTCATTAAAAATGTCAAAGAGATTGTTAATTAAGAAAGCACAAATGTAGATGAGTGTTAGATTCATCCTAACAGTATTTTTGAAAGTCACTTTGTGGTTGTCAAAATTATTTTTCTCACAAAAAATGCAGAAACCTTTTGCTTAATCAAGATCATCCTTAAAACCTCTTTATTAGCTTTAAATAATGAAAGATAGCTGAATTTTGTGGAAGAACAGAAAGTATTACAAAAATAATTAGTTCTGTACTTGTTTAAAACAAGATCAACATTCTCTAAATTTGTATGTTTAACCTGCCATTTTGTATGAAAAAACCCTATGTTCAAATTAATGATTTTCATTATGAAAATCATGAAATTATAGGGAATAAATTTCACAGTGGTAAATGTATTTATTATAAATTAATCTACAGGTTTGTTTGAGTTTTAAGGGTACAATCTTTAGACATTAATTATGTAATTCACATCATTTCAGCATTAGCTTATTTTAATCTAAATCCTACAGTTAAGAGTTGTTACACTTCATTTTAATTGCCTGGGCTCAGCCAGCTGTTACGGAAGCATTTTTACTTACCAATGTCATAAGAGTTGCAAGAACCTGTACTAGCAAGTTAGACAAAATGTCAATAAAAAATTGAATTGCTGATATGGTCTGAATATATTTTTCTTTTCTTATAGGGACCACCTGGTCCTGATGGTCTGCAAGGTGAGCGAGGTCTACCAGGAGAGGGCATTCAGGGCCAAAAGGTACTTTTATGGAAATTATTTTTTTTAACAATTTGGGCCAAATTTGCAGTAATGTCTAAGTTACTTAAGATCACTGATCATTCCACTGGTATAAAATGTCAGCTGATGGACTTTGGTCTTCTGAATCACTGTGATCTTGGAATATCCCTCCGAGTTCAGAAACTCTATCAAGATAATTACAAAAATGTTGGACAGTTCCTCTAACAGTAGTAACTTCATTCCCTTACTTATGTGTTTAATAAGATACCTTATTTTGGTAGCATTAATGAGATAAATTGTCTTTTGTAAGGCTACTTAGCTATTTATGTTCTGTATTGGAAGAAAACATTTGGGAACTGTTTTCATTCTGTCTTCCCACTTTGGGAAACTACAGGATGGGTTGTATGAGTCTCTGTGGACAGTTAGCTCATTAAGGGCACTTGCTAGGTTAATATATGTGAACATTCCTTTTTTTAAAAATAAGTACAAACAAGCAAATATTTATGATTTAATCACAACTGGGATTCCCATCAAAATGTATCCCTCTTCTTTAGTGGCTTCAGGATTCTCTAGAGTCGAACTACTAAGCAAAGAAGATTTTTCTTCCTTTCATGGAAAAGATGTTAGTTGTGTCCTTGCACCCAGTTCTGAACTGCTCTCTGACTCATGAACATACTATCACATTTTCAAAATGTATCTTCCTTCTTCCTAGTATTTCATGTTCTCCTTTTGAAGTCTCATGTTCAACACCACAATAAGTGCAGATGAAGCATGTGAATCGTAACTGAATCGCTTTTCTCTAACACTGATAATTCCATTAACTATTTTTCTTGTTTGTTTGTGAAGGAATATTTTTTAACTCATTATCCACATTGTGGTGATCAGTTTGTCTAGGATGGTGTTCTTTATATATTCCCAAATACAGTTACAAAACTGTCACATATTTCTAGGGTGAAAAAGGCTCTGAAGGCGTAGCTGGTCCTCCTGGACTGCCAGGTCAACAAATCAAAGGTGACAAGGTGAGGCACAGAGTATTTTTGTAATCATATCTATAGTTAATTATATTTATAGTTAAATTAATGATGAATTAGTCACACAATATCACAACAATACAAAGATATTTTTACCTGGAATCTGAGGAACTCTGCTACACCACTCCATGTGACTTCATAGTCACTTCCTGGCTTGCATCAGAAATAGTGTGGCCAGCAGGGACAGGGAAGGGATCTTACCCCTGTACTCGGCACTGGTGAGGCCGCACCTCGATTAGTTTTGGGCCCCTCACTACAAAAAGGACATTGAATTACTCGAGCGTGTCCAGAGAAGGGCAACGAAGCTGGTGAAGGGTCTGGAGCACATGTCGTACGAGGAGCGGCTGAGGGAACTGGGGTTGTTTAGTCTGGAGAAGAGGAGGCTGAGGGGAGACCTCATTGCCCTCTACAACTACCTGAAAGGAGGTTGCAGAGAGCTGGGGATGAGTCTCTTTAACCAAGTAATAAGCGATAGGACAAGAGGGAATGGCCTCAAGTTGCACCAGGGAAGGTTTAGACAAGATATTAGGAAGAATTTCTTTACAGGATGGGTTGTTGGGCGTTGGAATGGGCTGCCCAGGGAGGTGGTGGAGTCCCCATCCCTGGAGGTGTTTAAGAGTAGAGTCAACGTAGTGCTTAGGGATATGGTGTAGTTGGGAACTGTCAATGTTAGGTTAATGGTTGGACTGGATGATCTTCAAGGTCTTTTCCAACCTAGACAATTCTGTGATTCAGTGATAGGCTGCAATCATCTATACAAGTAGCTGAGCCTGTTAATGTTGACTGAGAGCACTAAGAACTGTATGCTATGCAGCTGGGAGTATCAGGGAAGAAATGGACTTTTTTCCTCCTAAATTTATTTCAGAAATATTATATTTAGAATATTTTAAATTTTATTTAAATATTTTTAAAAATGTAGAAACCCATTTGAGTCATCTAATCTAATGGACCTGGAACAGACAAAGGAACACTCTGGCTTTTGAAATTTGTTAGCTTTTTGGTGCTCAGTCCCCTAAAGAGGGGTCCAGAACAATTTTAATTCCCTTGGCCTGATGAGATTCTAGCCTGTACCTTGTGCATCTCCATAGAATGGCTGATGCAACATGCTCAGATGTCCTATAGAGCAGAGGCAGTGACTCCAGATCTTCCTTCTCATGATTTAGCGCCATAGCCCTCCTCCTAATGCCCGTTGTTTTCCTTCCTGTCCTCATGACTCCTGCTGTCCTCGTTGTCCCACACTCAGCTTCAGTGAGAGGAGAGGACAGCACTCCCAACTAAAGTTGTTGACAGCTTAGTCAGCAGGGAGTGCTTCTCAGATGTGGGAAGTTTAACTTGAACTTATTCATCTCACTGTCCGGTCCAATGGCCCTCCAAAGTCTTCAGAGCAACCTGGGTGGTGTGTGTGGTCTGATTTGGCCTGTCTGTGAGAGATATGCTTGCCGAGCACCTGCCAGACCATCTTGCACAAGGTCTTAGTTAGAGGACAATTGGTTATCTGCATAGGAATGAGTCATCTTATTCCCATGTCTGTAGAGGAAAAATGCAGCAATGGCCAGGACAGTAAGCATTTGGAACCGTTTCAATAAATGAGTGTTTCTGGCATAAGTGAAACTAATTATTTTTTTTTTCCTAGGGACTGGTGTCACACATCCTTGACACCTTCATGGGTCTGTGCCACTTCCAATACCCACATGACCTCCCTATATTCCTCTATTCCCATGATTCCCTCTGC
Source organism: Strix aluco (assembly GCF_031877795.1). Taxonomy (NCBI): domain Eukaryota; kingdom Metazoa; phylum Chordata; class Aves; order Strigiformes; family Strigidae; genus Strix; species Strix aluco. The sequence goes on along the minus strand of NC_133931.1, from coordinate 132,114,125 downwards.
CATAATTCCTCTATTCCCTCCCCAAGTGCTGTACAATACCATTGCAATACCACATGACAAAGATTTTTCAAAAATGCTCTCTAGCTGTTCAGTTTACACTTGCAAGTTTTTCTTCTGAGTGTTGTGCAAGAAACTGTGTATATTTCTGTACAATAAAATCTTTAAAATTAATCTCAGTATATAAAGATAAGATATGGATCCTTCTAATAACAAAATTACAGCTGTGATCATCTAATGTTATAAATGAGATAGAGTTTTAGATAGAAAGGGATATTATTTTTATTAGATCAGTTGCCATAGACAGACTTTCAGGTATTCAAAACACATTTAACTCAAATAGAAGTGGCAAGCTTCAAGATAATACAGCTTGAGGCCTGTTGCTCTGTGTTAAGTTTAACTATGTTAATCAGCTAGCATGGATTGTTGCAATTTAGGTCTTGGAAATTACTTTCTGTATAGGGTGAACAAGGCCAAGTAGGACCACAGGGCCCAGCAGGACCACCAGGAATAGGCAATCCGGGAAGCCAGGTAAGTCTATATTTTGGACATGTAATGAGCATTTACATGTAGTTTTCATTTTATACTTTATCAGAGCTCTAATTTTGATGTGAAGACATTAAAAATCTCACAGTGATTTTTCATTTTAAAAGTATCAAACTAGCCTTTAGGCAAAACTTGTAAATATAAGTGATTCCAACTGATTTGAGTGATCAAACAAACAGAAATTTGGTCTAATCTGCATGATAATTTGCATATATATGAGATAAGTCAGATGCATTGCTTGGATGATAACATGTTATAGATAAGAGTTTTAGAAGGTAAGAATCCACCACTTCTGCATTTCAAGCCCTTTGAAGCTTGAACACAGCCTTTAGCAGTTGGATACAGAAAAACTGAAACATCCCAAAAGATCTTTCAGGTTTTGGTTTTTTGGAAAGAAGAGTTAATGCTTCCACCATACTATCCCAGTGAATCAGGGCTTAGATGCAGATACTGAGACACTTCCCATTTGTTTTCTCCCTAAACAGTAATTGTCATTACGTTTGGATACATCCAAGTGAAATCCACAGGATAGTGACAAAGGAAAAATAAAATAAAGATGTCAGAACTAAGCCTTAGGACAGGCAAGCAAATAGTTTTAAAGATAAGATCAAATCATTATTAACTGAAAGATGGACACACGGTGATTTTCAGATGTGGAAGAGTGTAATGCACTAACTCATATATTTTGCCTTGTAGGGTATACAGGGTCCACAAGGAATCCCTGGGGCAAAAGGATCTCAAGGTTTTGGTCTGCCAGGTCCAAAGGTAATGATTCAGACATTGTTTTTTAAAAATAGCACCAGCAAGAAACAACAAGCAACGTGTCTCTGGCAGGCTTTTCAAGAGTGTGTTTGATGAGATGAAGATGCAGCTCTTCATTGGAGATAACAATTCATTTTTCACTCTTTGAGGGAAAACCATCCATGTTATCAAGGTGTTCCCCAAATGGAGCATATGGCTTCTGCTTAGCATCAGCCCTTAACCTTTGCAAATGTGGATTTTAGGTTCTAAACACAAACTTATAAACAAAGTATCTTTCAGACATGTTTACATCAAATGGGTTTGGTGCCACTTACACATTGTGTTCAAGTAAAGCATTATACCAAACAGCTGTAAGCCAGCAATGGTTCTGGGACTTAAGGATCGTCCCACCATGCCTTCGGTCTGTCCTTCGACCTTCCATGTTCATCATGAGAAAGAACCAAAACCAAAGATAGAAACACTAGGAGAGAAAAAGGAGCTTAAGTGTACTTAGTAGCTGACACTGCACCACAGAACGAGGGAAAGTAGAAAGAGAACAGGAAAGTGAGGTAAACAATTACTGCTGTCAAAGCCCAAGCCTCTAGCGATAACAGTGTCAGGCGAGCACCATAAGAGGAGAAAAAGGGAATTGCTGAAATACTAAGGAGAGCAAGTGGAATGAACTGATGAACTGTAAAGAAGTGTGCTTTGTAATCACCTTGGTTTACAAAAGGAAGACATTAGTCACTGTAGCAAAAGCAGGGAGAAATACAGTCATTTTCTTCTGGGCATTTCTTTGGCATGTAAGTAGCAGGTAGAGCAGCAATGTTTAATATTAATGTAGGGAAAAACAGGTAGCTGTGAAACATGTTATGTATGAGGAAAATTTTCCTACTGTGAAAAAGTATTTTAAAAATCAAAATTGAAAAATGAAATTCCTATTTCTTTAACTGGTTTAGAACTGTTTAGGAAGGAAGAATCATGAGAGTAAAACTTTCTCTTAAGCAGAAGTTCTGATTTTTCTTTATTTGGACTCACTTTTCATTCAATGACCAAAGAGGTTTTGATATAGTGGTATACAGTAAAAAAAAAAAAGTATTAAAACAAAAAGGAGAACATTGGAATGATTCACTTAGACTTTCTGCTCACTGCAAGGTTAAATAAAATATATGCAGTCCTACTAGTTACGGGGGTTTTTAAAGAACAGAAATTTCCAGTTGAAAACTGCTTGGCTGAAAACTCAACCACCTAGAATCATAGAATATCTCAAGTTGGAAGGGACCTGTAAGGATCATCAAGTCCATTTCTATGTGTAAAGCAGTTAGTGAAATAGTGCGAGTAGTGAATGAGGCTAAACCATGTTCCTCTGTTAAACAAAAGACTTTTTGTTACTAGGGTCAACCAGGTGAACGTGGACAAAAAGGAGAACCAGGACTTCCAGGAACTGGCTTCCGAGGAGTTAAAGTGAGCCTATTTTTATTTTTAACTGCTCCTTACAGGGTCTTCTAATTCTTTCACTAGTTGATGATAAACTAATTAGAAGATTTTTTGGTATAAATTGACTATGATCAAAATAAGAAGGAATTTCAGTGACAGACATTTGCTTAACTTCACGGTTTTAGCTTTTAAACTCAAAATGCTGCACTAGAGCTCCGCCCCCCCCCCCCCCGTTTAAAATCATTACTGGAACTGGAACTGGAACTGGAACAGAGTTTTCCCCCATCTTTTCTAAGCTACTGAGGTATTTCCAAGGCCTTTTAGAAACGTTACTATCTGTGTTCCTCTGCAATAATTTGAAAAAAAAGCAGTCTGTGTGACAGCAGTGGTCATACTGCCTACATGTTAGAAGAGCTGTTAAACACTTAAAGCTTTGAACTCAGCTGCCATTTTGAAGACTATATACCATGTCCTTATTGATTTAAGTAGGGTCCCAAAATCTTGTGTAAGATGACAGAGACCTCTTGGTTTTGGTGGTTTTTCCAAGGATCATGGAAGAAGTGCTTGGCAGAACTAGTTTCTATGGATAGTTTCAACTCTTTGTGGCAAGTCTTAAAATTAATGCCTAGACCAGTTTGTACAACCAGCAAGGTGTTAGTCTCCAGTCAACAGCTCTCTTCAGGCGTTTTTGGCTGACCATTCCCTAAGTCCCAGATGTTTGAATTCCCAAGTAAATTACATTTGTATCATATTTTTCTTGTACACAGAGTAACAAACAGCATTCAATCATGTTTTTACTCACAGAATAAATGTAAATTTATTTAATCCAAAACCAAGATTTAAGAAGTAGGTGGGGAGCTTGGAAAGAAATTTAAAATACTTATTTCAGATTGTATGAGTAGAAAACAATACTGGCTCTATAGAATATTTAACTTACTGGGAATAACAACCTTTGAGCAAAAATATTGCATATCATTAATTAATATTTTAACACACTGTTGGATCCATTTTACAGAATAAAGAACTTATTGAAATATGCAGATATAATTATTTATTCTTCTTTAAGGGAGATAAAGGTCCATCAGGATTCCCAGGAGAAAAAGGGGTGCAGGGAGATCCTGGGAAGTCAGGAAAAAAGGTAAGGAAATATATTTTACCACACGTGAAAGGTGTAGATGAAAGAACAACAAACCATCATTTGCAGGTATGCAATGGCAAGGAGTTCATCCTGGAGGAGGGCATGTGCCAATACTTCTGCCAGGGAAAAGGGACTAGACTGGCTGAGCTTTGTTTCTAACAAACTGAATTCCATCTGAATCTGCAACTGATTTAGCTGCCCTGCTTTTTGTGGTTTATTGACTACTGTAAAATTTCATGATCTTCTAGGATAGCTTGTGTAGCCTGTTCCTTACAGCCTGTTCAGATTTTTCCTGACACCAAGAAGTCATGGTCAAACTGATGTGACTTAGGGCATCTAGCAGGGTGGTGAGCTGTGGCTGAAACCTGTCAGCCTGGTACAGAAACCGTCACAAACAGCTGAAACCAGGGCTGCTTGTTTCCAAGGGAAATTCTGAGATTTTAAGAGAAACTCTGCCACATTAGGAAAAAGAAGCATAAATTCAAAGGAAGGGAATTTAGAGGGGTGCAAAGTGCCCCAAATAGTCAGAGTAAGTTAAACGGAGGCTTTTAATTTTACTCTTTATAAATAGAATGAGCTGCTGAGTGAGCAAAACTCAGTGCTTTGGCTGATTATTGGATTGCTGCTGATAATCCAGGCGCCTCCAAACTCTGCTAATGAGCAGCTCTTAAATGAGGGTAGCAGCTGGCCAACATGTAGAATTGATGAACTGAATGTGATTCAGAGTAAACAAATCAGCATTTTTTGACTGCAGTTCTTTAATCAGAAAAATATCTGAATAGCTGTAATAAACATCTATTAAGAATGTAGCTTCACATTTTTTTCATCTACAAGGGCAGTGCAAATATGAGCTACAGCCTGAGGCAGTGAGCCTTCCACTGTGGAAAAATATGTGGCATTTTTTTGGTGCTTAATTATTTTTTAAAAACTTGAAATCACCCACTATATAATTGCTCAGAAATGAAGATCCCAGAGTATCAGAAGTGAAGCATCAGAATTAAGAGTAAATGTTGGCTTAAAGTTACAGGTGGCTTCTGTATTTGGGAATGCTGGGGTTTTTTTCTCTTACATATTGCCTTTATTCTGATGATCAACTTGGTGCTGTCACTTTCACTGTCGTAATTCTTTATAAGTGAAAATATTACTACTGAGCAGCTATCTTGGGTATCCAGGACAGTGCAAAGAACAGCTTGATTCCTGCAGTGAGTCGCACGGTGATGTTACAGCAGTTATTTGCAGGTGTGAAGCTGTCTCTCAGAAGTGGGATCCAAACTGATGCCTATTGGCAGCAGGGTCTGCAATGCCACTTCCATCAACAGATCAAATCAGAAATGGATTTTTAAACTTCATTTTAATCTACTTTTCACTTTCTGAATTACCTACAAGCATTCTGATAATCTGACTTACATTATGCATAAATATGTTGTAGATAATGTTCCTTAATAGAATGTTTTACGTGGATTATTTGTGAATTATTTGAAGTAATGTGTCTGACAAATACTTGCAGCCTGGACTGGCCTTTGGCTGCAGAGTTGCCTAAAATTACTGCTTCTTAAAAATTGTTTTTCTTAGAATTGGTCAACCAAGACCTTTTCTGATAACTCTGTAAGAATTTCTCTTCCTCATATAAGTATATGCATGCAATTCCTCCTACAAAAGATTGATTCAATTGCAAATGGCACTATTACAAATATCTGTGAAAATAAGCAATGTGATAGCAGGAGGGTGGAAGGGGTTTAAGAAGACTGAATACTTTTTTTCCCAGAAGAAATCCCCAAAGGGATATTTACTGATGTTTTTGGGAAAGTCTTTATGCAAGCATTGTTTCTCATAAGTCTATGCAATAAAATTAGTTACATGAAAATTAATTAACCATTTAACCATTAATTTAACCATTAATTAACCATTTAATCTCTGTTAGGGGGAAAAGGGAGATCAAGGTCCAAGAGGCCCAGAAGGACCCCCTGGCAAAGGAGATCTAGGCCAGAAGGTATGGCTTCATGTGGACACTGAAGAAATACTACAAACTTTAGAAGGACCTATTTTATAAGAGTTCAGATTTTGGCCTATTTTTTCGTTCATTATATCTTAGGAAGCAACTATATTTTAACTGATGATAAAAGGATTTAAGAGAGAGAGATGTGTTTCTTAGCCTGAACAAGTGCAGCAAAATCAGACTATAAACACAGACCCTAAAGTTAAATGGACAGTAGAGATTTCCTAAAAATTCAGTACGGAGTTTTTATTAAAGTTAGGAGGAGGCAAATTATCTCAGTATGCTGACAGGGAGAGAGAAAGAGCTAGGAGAAATTAGGTGACTAGTTAGATATCTAAATACAAAATTAAAAGCCTGGGAAGATGTATTAATAGACAGACAGCTTTTATCTCCCACCTGGTTAAATTTAGGACATTTGGGGGAGATTCTAGAACTGAGTAGAATTTCAGCTGAAGTGGAGCATCTAGATACTTCTCTAATTATGGGCATCATTATTGTTGTGGTTTTGGTAATTTGTGTATAATCTCCCAGTTGTGAATAAATCTTTGCTGTGATTGAAAAAAAAGGTTTGTTTTCATTAGGGTGACCCTGGAGAAAAAGGATCCCAAGGACCGATTGGTTATAAAGGAGAGCAAGGCCTAGCTGGACCAAAAGTAAGCTTGTTCCTCCAGGGTAATTATTCAGTTTGTATTTTATAAAAGAATCTATGGAATTTATGTAATGTACAAATTTGTCAAGCATCTGATGCTTGGAGACTTAACAGAACAAAGGAAAAGCAGAAATATTTCCATCCTCTGCTCTGAATGACACAAAAGTCCCAAGGATAAAAAGAATAGCTAAACATATAAATACAGACCTTGTAGTTATGCAGGAGCACTGAGACAGTAAAGTTGCCCAAGTGATTCTAACCATGAGCATTTAGCACATTTTTACTTTGAAACATTACCTTTCTTTTATAGGATTTTGTGAATATGTGTCACTTTGAATGGTAAGGAAATTGAAATAATACTAGTGTTCTTATTATTCCACTGGCTTTGTTAGCCAAACACAAAAAATTAATTAAAGTTAAAATATCTAATACATGGTTCAACCAATAGATATTTAAAACATGAAACTTGGACCAACTTTCACAAGAACAATAAATAGATTTATGTTTTTTTCCCACATTGTCTATTTTTTCCCACATTGTCTATTTTTTCCCACATTGTCTATTTTTTCCCACATTGTCTATTTTTTAGATAGATCTATACTGTAGATATTTTTATAATATAAAGTGCTGAAAAAACTTTTTGCTACTTGCGCAGAAAATGAAACTGTCTGTTTGAATCTGAATGATACCATTTTGTAACAGGGTGAACCCGGAGAGAGAGGACCACCTGGTGTTGCTGGATCATCTATTCAAGGACCTGCTGGACCAAAGGTGATTATCTGATATGTGTTTGCTGGAGACCAGCGATTGGAAAATTTGTAGTACAAGTTTCTGTCAAAATTAAAAGAATATAACTTAAAGAAGTTAAAATTCCTTGTTGTAGTAATAAAGATGACTGCATTTTAGAAATAAGGACTGAAAAGTACTAAAAATTAACAAAGAGTTTAGGGGCGCTTTAACAGGATGCTGAACGTAGTACATGTTATTGCCTCCTGAAACCATTTGTTAAAATGGTTAAATTTGTTTTAAAAAAAATCCATTATATTTCTGTTGTGTTTTGGTTCCTCCTGTGAAATGAATCACTTTCAAGTCTTTTGGTTTTTTTTCAAATTTGCTATGCATTTTGTTTCTTAGACTAAAGGTTTCCTGAATGTGGCAGTAAATACCTGCAGAAATGTGTCTATGTATATTTCTAGGGAGTTATATGCTGAACTAGATGATTTTTTGGAGATGAATGTTTATATATCACTTCCAAGTGAACAGCTGGCCTGTAGATACTACTTTAAGTTGTCATATATGAGATAGCTAGAACTCTATCCACCTCATTTTCTATATGGGGAAAATGTATGTGAAATGAGTGGGACTTGTCTTGCTGAGTAAAATAAGTGGATTTGGCAACAGTAAAGCTAACTTTGAAGGTTTAAAAACATTTGAAAATTCACTACCACCCCATTTTTATTTTAAGAATAAAATAGGTGCTGTTTTCATAGTATCAGTTAACTGATTAATCAGTTAACTTCAATTTATGCTTTTCAGCTTTGGTGATAGTTTTTAGGGTAGAGAAATTAGTAATGTACATCCTGTTGCTCTGAAGTAATTTCATCCCCATTTTTCTTCTTCATTAAAAATATACGTGCCCAAACACACACACACATGTAGATATTGTACATACAAGGTACTCTTCAGCCTGGCAACAGGACGTCACAGAGGGCTAGGATGTGGTTTGGACTTGTTTGTGCATGGAGGAGGAAGGAAGAAGAGAACACAAGAAACTCAGGACATACCTGGAGTAAAAATGCATCTACAGAGAAGAAAGAAAGAAAGGAGAGGATTGTGGGGTGCTCATATTTCTTACGTTGGTTTAAAACTGTAATAATATTGTTAGGGAAATACAAGTGGCATGCTATAAGGCACTACTTGTACGAAGACAGGTTTCAATACACTGGTCTCCCTTCTTCACATTTTCCTGGTTACTGTGACATTTTTGAATAAACCAGTAAGTGATTCAAGATTGTTTATTGATAAAATTCATGCTGAAAAAGAATAACTTTGTAGATTTTATTGCCTTTTTCACTCTGATTTTATTCTCTTCAGTACAGTTCATATCACTTTCATAGCAGAATGGCCACCATCCAAATTCTACTGGAATCTGTAGGAGTTTTTCCAAACTCCTTACTAAATTTTAGATGAGGGCTTTTATGTGCAGTGGCTGCTGTGAGAAGACAATTTGTATTATATTTTAGAAAATATACAAAACTTTGGTTTAACGTTGGTTTTTTAGCTCCATAATAATTTCTTTGTTTAAACAAATATCTGCTATGTTTCTGACAATTGCTCAATAATGTAGCAGGCTACACAAGTCCATTTTCTCTCTCCACTTTGGAAAGTACAATGATTACTAGTAACTGTGATCTTGAAACATCCTGGTATCCGCAGTAGTGAAGCCAGACATTATAAATTTCTAATGCAGGGAATCTGAATGTTTTTCAAAGCTGGGAGTTATCATGGTCTGAGGTCTTTTTAGTACATCTCTAAGTATTTGATGTAGTAGTGGGTGATTGCTAGAGGTCTTAACTCCTGGACAGTCATGGTTGTGTCCTCTGGAAATTTATTTATTATAAGCCACACTCACATTTGGGGACTAGAGTTTTATTTCCCTTGACAACCATTATGCTGTTACTAATATGGAGACAGTAACATTAGATAGCTGGCTTTTCTCATATTCCTTTCTCATGATTACAGCTGCTTGGTGGTTTTGATAGAACATTTGATCTGCATTCCCTAGTGAATGTTTCCTGAAATACTGCCTGTCCTTCTCACTGGTGTTAAAAATTGCAAAAGTTTCACTGAAAATTGAATTTCCTTTTAAGATCCTTAATATAAAGTAAAACATCTGTTGCCATAGAATAAACACTAGAAGGAGCCAAATTTTGCTCTGTCAAGGGATAACATGAGGAACTTCAATTCTAAGCCTGATTGCTTTCCAGGAAAGCCACTGACAGAGCTAAGATTACCAAACAGTTATACTGGGTAATACTTGAGGAAAAACTCGGGTTTCTCCTTGGGTCTTCAGACTGTGGAGCCTTCAATTTTGAAGTGCTGTGCCATTGCATCTGTAGCCTTTCTAAACATACTCTGTGTCAGCACTTATCTTAGAATTTCTTTGCTGTACTTTGTGTGCTCTGGCAGAAATAAGGTTATGCAGCCTTGCTCGTGTGGGCAAAAGCAGGCAGAAGCCACAGATGAATCTGGCCACTGAAACTGAATTATGATACTCAACCTTCAGTTGAAAACTAAAGCCATCAAGTTATTCATCAAGGCAGAACAAACTCTTTGACAAAGTTGCGGAGAAGCAAAAGTATAAGAGAGGTCAGAATCAAGGTAGTAAAACCTTCCTCTAGAAATACTGATTTCATATTACCTAGCTCAATAATTGTCACCGCCAGAAAGAATTGAATACTTGTTCTTTTCTGTAAAACTTTGGAAATTAAAACTGAAAATAATGGATATGGTTTTGGATTTGTTTCTTTTTTGATAGGGGGATCCAGGACCCAAGGGGTCACCGGGAGATAATGGACTTCCTGGAAATTCAATAATGGGACCAATGGTAGGAGTTTATACACAAAGATGGAAAATAACGAAACATGAAACATATGCAAAACTCATGAAAATGTTGAAACCACTTGAACAACTTTTTCAAGAAAGTAACTGACCAGTTCTTCAACATTTCCATCATTCCATGTTAAGTCTATTCTTCAAAAAGATAGTAAGTTTATTTTTAAAAAGAAACAAGAAATGGATTGAATAACTAGTCCAGGGCACCTCACCCTGCAAACTTCCCTCAGGAAGTCTTCGTTAGGAAGGCAGCTCTTCAAATTCATCTCCACCATCCATTATCTCATGTGGTCTTTTATACTTCTGTATGGACAATATGCTCTTTACTGAGTATAAACTGAGAGGTATTAGTTATTTTAACAGTAGTGTTTCAGTATTACCAACATTGCACATTCCAAAACGTAAGAAAGACCTAAAATAAAGAATTCAAAAAATAGATGTTTTAGAAGTACTTATTTGCATATAGGTTACAGAATAGGATTTACTTGGTTATATCCTTTACATTTTTAACTTCAGCACGAAGAATGGAGTACATTAGTCTGTAGCAGGATTGCTTGCTCATTGTTTGAGCCTTTTAGTGGTTAAGTGGCAAGATCAACACATAAGTGAAAGACCAGAGACCTTTTCAAAGAATGATTCTATCTTCCCTGTTTCTTAAGTGGTAATAGTATTTCAGGATGACAGTTAGGTACATAAAGTTTTGACTGCTTTTTCTCCTTACATAATGCATTACAGTTAGCATGGAATTTTGTCTGATATTTTATGACCAAATTACTCAAACCCTTGAGTAGGGTTTTTCCTCAACTCCTTGGAATTGCCTTTCATTTAACTAATCAGAATAATATAGCATCGTTAGAAAACAGTGCCACTCACCTTTCTACATTTAAGAACAAACTGAAAAAAACAGTCCCTAGAACAGATCCCAAGTCCTCTACTGCAAAAACTGGTTATATTTCCTTTTACTTTGCAGCTTTCACCTCCTCCCTTCTAAAGCATTTTATGATATCATGTTGTACTTCTATCAGTCATGATCTGGGTTGAAACTTTCTATAAACCTTCTGCCACTTGTGATAAGGGAATAATTCAGAAAGACTTCCTTCAGTGTTTGGGAAGGGTACCATTCTTGTGATCTCCTTTCCAGACTGAAATCAGGAACCTTCTTAGTAAACCTCTTCTTTTTTTCACATTTACCATGTTTGCCCATAAAATGTTCCACTTGATTCCACTGTTTCACTTCTTGGGAATAGAGCTGATAGACTCAAATTCAGAGACCAATCAGTTTATGTTACCTAACACAATGTACTTCAAAATAAAGCAACTTAATGCAATAACTTTTGTGTGATAACATCTTAGGAATACCAATAATACTTTACTTCTGGCTTGACAAACTTCTACCAGTACACTTACCAGAGGATGCTGCACATTGATCCACATGCATTCAGTAGCTTGTATTTTTTAATTTTCAAAAACTCTAAATTTATTTACTTTGTCTGTAATCTAGAATGCTACTTCACTCTGTTTTTCTTATAAAAAGAAGTGATGAACATGACTTAATTTTCCAGTCTTATACTTACTTATTTAGGTTTTGATTATAGCAGGTTGGTTTTTTTTTTTTTGTAACAATGACCATGGACACAAGATTTATGTTTATATTCTGTTTATCTTGGTTTTTTGGTTGGGTGGTTGGTTGGTTGATTGGTTTGCTTTGTTTGAAAGAGTGTAGAAGCAGCTATCTCTATATTACTCCTTCAGAAAATTACTTTAAAACCTGCCCTGGAAAAGTTGGCAAAGTAGATTAATTAATTCAGCATGCCATCTGTGACATAAATGGGACTTGCCTTGTTGCCAGTGCACTGGCTTAGAGTGAGTCACTGTGACCATCTTTTCCAGACCCCACAAAACTGTGGGAAGCAGTAATCGCAGAATAGCTCCTGGGCCATCTCTTGTATATTTTTGATGCAGCTATTAAAAAAATTACATAACCTGGCCTAGAGAACTATTTCTTACAGCAGATTTGGCCATAGATTTGACTTAAGTAGATTTATAGCTGTGTTACTAATGGCAAAACCAGCCACTTGACAAAAATCCCAATTCTTACAGAAGAGAATGTGTTAACATGTATTTGGTGTTTACAATGGTCTGCTAAAATTAAATGAAAACATCTGTTTGGCTGGTTTTTACTGTAGTGAAATTAGAAGTGAAAATAGAGATGAACTCATGATCCATGGTTTCCTTTCTTGTTAAAGAAAAATACATTTCTAAAACATTTCTTATTTTATCCATAATTTAAGAAGTATGGATATTAAGAATGAGGCAGAGGTAAAATTGGCTTTCCATTATAAAGCTATTTATGAACTAGAAGCACACTTGTTGGTTAAATTTTCACAGAACTGGATCAGAATTCCATCATTTGAAAGTTAGGAAACATGAAGAAACATCTTCCAGGGCTGATGTTGGTCAGGTTGTGTTTAAAGTCTTCCAGTGAAACTATCCCTCTGGACTGGAGAATATGAGAGATTCACACAATTTTATTTAAGCATAAGTCATGCTTGCATCCCTGTCTGAAATTCCATCTTGAAGTGGTTTCAGGGTTTCATCTTAACCAGAACATTGAGTCTACCTTGTCTTTCTTCATTTACTTACAAACTAAACCTGTGATGTATATCTTTAGGAGACCCAAAACAGCTCTTTTATTTTTCCTTGACAGGGCTAAATTAGTTAAAAAGAGCTGATCGCTTGTTTCTGTGGTAGAGATGTTCATGGGATGGGAAATTTGGACCTGAAGTCTGTTTTTGTTGGATATCTAACTAGAATATAAGTTGGTTTGTTCTCCAGTCATGGACACTGTACTTGCATAGACCAGCTGCTGAGATCTGAGCTATCAGGACTCCATTCTCAGTTTCTTGAAGCATTATGTTATTGCAGAAATTTCCAGGCACCATGCACTGATGAAACAACAATTTTCAGTCATTTGTAGGTTGGTTTTTTTCTAGCTATTTATTTTTACTCATATAGACAGGGAAATTTCTGCTATTTGTATGTAATTATTCTTCAGGATATATTATCTTTATGTATATTAACAACTGACCCTCCAACACTCTACAGGAGAGTCCATTTACATTTCTTTGTTCTGTGGGACTGAGCGAAGGGTGTACACTTCTCCATGTATGGCTATATACAGGGAGAACCATGCTTAGGAGTGGTGTGGATGTGCGACCTACAAGTAACAATAAGGATGTCCAGTTGGCACTGCTGTCATGTGAACATCCACAGTACAGACTGCCAGCGTATCTTGAGGGATACCTCAAAGTAATATGTTTTCTTTCTTGGTTCTGTGAAGAACAGTCTATTGCAAGCTTGGTTAATTTTCTCATTAAATATCAGGAAAAAGATCACTGGAATGAGGGAAGAGGAAAAGATTGCTCTTTGCTTCTCTTCTGGTTGTGAAAGGAAGCATTGAGTTTTTGCAAATGCACAAATCTTTAGTGGGAGTCAGTTGAAGCATCAACAGAAGGAGTGATTGTCTCCTGATACAGAGCATTTTAGGCTAAACTTAGAGAAATTATATATTTCTTATAACCAGTTCTATTTCTTTCTTTTACTTCTTTCCCTTGTAGAATGCAGTTTTGCTTTACTGTAAGAAAGAACCAATGTGATTACCTGGAAACGCAAAATGTGCAGCATGTGATAATTTAAGGCTGGCATATTATGTTCCAGTATTGCTAAAATCATTTTTCAAATGTCAGGACTTAGCACTGAAGTCATAAAAGTTTAACTTTTTTAAAATAAATTTAACTTTGTATTGGCTGAAGATAAAGTCAATGTTCTGAAGATTTCTCTCTGCAACTACAAATCTAGAAATTAATAACTTCATAATGAGAACTCCTATTCTTCTGAAAACTTAATTTGATCAACTGAAGCAACAATAAAAAAAGCACAAAAATTTCTGAGATTTGCAAACAAAGCTGCTATTCTATATTTCCAAAAGGATATTAAATAATTTCCTTACATTTTTGTTAATATTTCTTACATCACTGGCACAATGTCTGACTTACTATTTTGTATTTAGGGTGACCAGGGACTACCTGGACCACCTGGACCCCGTGGACCAAAAGGTGATGGCCACAAAGGTGAAGCTGTAAGTACAATTTTAATTCTGTACTTTCTGTTTAAAAAAAAAAAAATTACTGTGTGATAACTTAATATTTAGTTAAATAAGCACAATGAATATTCTCTTTCATCCTTCAGCTAGTTTAATATTTCATACATATTTTGAAGTCCTTTCCTGTCCTAGATACAGTGCCAGTTCTACAGGCCGTTGGAACCAGATATAAACTGTTCTCATTTCAGCATCATGAAAGAGATACCATGTAATTCCATAAAAATCTTCATGACTGCTTATATATATTTAATATAATCACTGCTTTGAATTCTTTTCTTTCCCTCCTTCCCTCCCTCTGTTTTCTTTACTGTTCTTTGTTCAGGATCGCTAATAACATCTGCTTGGCCAAATCTTGCAGGCTTCAATTCCTTGGTTTTTCAGCTGCTTTTCATACTGGGGGTTTAAATCCTCTTTTTTTAAAATCTCCTCCCCCTTTTCTTTTCTGATGGTTATCTCCAGAGGGGGTTAATGCCTGAGTATTCCAGCTGGGCACATTCCATTACAAGGGCATATCATCCTAAATTTCAGACATCCAAAGCCACACAGACATGTTTGACCAACCTTTCATTAGAAAGTGAAAATACTGTTGCCATCCTTCAACTACCACATGTCAAACTTCCATTAGCACTATTTTCTTTATGTCTGTAATCCAGCTTTATTTTAAACTACAACCACAAAGGCATTCCCAAATACACTGAGGTGGGACCCAAGTGCTTTCAAATAAGTCACGGCTCAGCTCCAATTTCCTATCATTCAAACTGATTCTGGGAAGATCCTTTGGGATCAGAATTAGTTCAGAGGGCATTCACTCAGATTTCCTGGTGTAATGCCATGTACCTGACACATTTTACAGCACACAGGGACACTAGATCAGCTCAAGACTCCTTGGAGGGCCAAGGAGTGCCAGTAACAGACCCAGATGCATCAAACAGAGGACATGCAAACAAATGAAAAAACCCTCCTGTCATTCAAAATAAAAATGAAAAGCAAATTCAAAGGCAGTCATCAAGAAGGCAGTGATGCAAATAGATGACTGACGAACTTTTAGTAGGCCTTAAAATGCCTCATAGGGACTGAAGTTTTAAGCTTTACAAGTTGTCTGTTTAAACTATATGAAAAAGAAGTATTGGTAGACACAGAATCAAAGACGTCAATGAGAAGCTGAAAACTTTTCATTTCTGATTAATCAAAGAATTCAAGAGAAGCCTGGTTTGGTAATCACTGAATAATAAAACTACATAAATGCTGGTTGTAGTCTGCCCAGTCACAGGATGACAAGCTTACATGTATGCACTTCCTGCATTTCTAGTAGTGACTAGACAATAAAAAAAAATAACTTTGTGCTGCAGTAGTATTCCTGAAATCATGTCTATTCTAGGATTCCCATCTGCAACTGCTATAAGAGTCAGGCTTCTCTGCAGCTCAGTCTCAGGCTTCAGTAAAAGCTGGTTGTGTTTCTCCCTACCACATGAGTACATGTCCTTGAAATGTGTGAAGGTTCTGTTGTGCTGTAGCATGCATCTTTCCCCTTCTCAGGCCACCTTTCCATGCCCCATGGTCTGGAAAGACCAACTTTGTAAACTGCTGGCAGACATGGACAAGATTTGTGTAGCTAAGTGTCTGTAGCATGATGGGGCAAAGACATCAGCCCTGTGAATGCTGGAAGGGAGGCTGGGGATGCCTCCTGCAGTATGAAGGGCAGCTGAAGTGGCTGTGACAGACTGAGCAGGGAGTTCAGGAAAGCAGACTATCAAACAAAAATATACCAAAGTATGTTAGGGTACCCAACCCCCAAATTTCTGGTTATTTCTGGTACCCCAGGTGTGTGTTGTCTGCACTGTATGAATCATGAAGCAATGTCTGCTTTCTTACTGGTTTCTCTGAGCTGAGAACAACTCCAATGCTCTACTCTTTTCACCACTCTGGTAGTCTTTTCAGGTGTCCACCTGGAACTGAGGATGACTGTTGCTCAGTACACATTGGAAATGTGAAGAATTTGACAAAATACAGCAAAACCAAAGAGAATAGTAACTATTGCTGAAATTCTCTTCTTTGTTGAAGAATACAAGTACTCTTCCTTTAGGACAACTATTGACATGCTTTATTCCTCTGCTGTACCAGGGACCTCCAGGACCAGCAGGCCCCCCAGGACCAGCAGGCCCAAAAGGCGTGGGAGATGCTGGACAAAAGGTACTTGTACAATGGTAGTACATGCATCTGACTAGAAAAAATGCATTAGATTAGAATGGCATATATATGACAAAATGCTGCGATCTTATCTCTCACTTTCCATTTCAGTTAGAAGAAAAGCTTGCAATAGACTTCTCTGCTGTGATAGACACAAACCAGTTCTTTCTTTAATCCCCAGATCTAATGCAAATCTGCAGGTTTTCTGTACATCCAAAGACCCAAGATGTTTCTAGGTGCTGGAGTTTCCATGTGGAAGTCAGAATCCAACACAGGCAGACTGCCTAATTGCCTAATAATTATGCGCTTCCTTTCTCCTTCAAAAGTGCAAGGAACAAGGCCCCAAAGGAGTCAGGGGAAATGTTGGTGACATGGAACTAGTGAGATGTTTTTAAAGTTTCTAGAAATTAATTCCTAAGAGAAGACTATAAACCTTCACCTAAAATTAATATTAGTTTAGAGGCAAAATTTCGCAAAAAAAAAGAAACAAAAACAAAACCAAAACTGTTAAAGGGATTAGGAATACAAAACTGAAACACTTCCAAATTTTTTTCATAAAACACAGAATAGACAAAGTGTTATAAAGTTCTAAGTAGAATGTAATTCACCTAAAAAGTCACATTGTAACTACTGTGTTATAAAAAGTTGGATAAAAGAGCCTTAAGACTAAAATCATACAAGAAATTGCTTTAAAATATCCCACAGAGTGGTTTTATTAATGATTGCCTTGTTACATATGTGAAATAGGAAACAGGCAGCCTGTTGCAAGAGAAAGCAAACTAAATATTGTCCAAACAAGCTTTTTCCCAAACAGAAGGAACTTTCAACTTCAGTTCCCAGAACATGGGAATTCCCATTTAAAATAAACAACTACAATAACCTCTTAAAAGCATATCCACAATAAAGTAAAAACTGAAAGACATTCATCCTTAAAATGACCTGACCTTAGAATGACCACAGAGTAGCCTGACAATGGGATCTGGGAAACCTGGCTTTGTGCTCCTATTCTGAATTACCTCTTATCAATGCAAGACATTTCACATAAAGTAATGCAAGGTCTGGCCCCTGACACAAACTACCAAAGAACTAAAAGTCATTTCAATTATGTTATTCAATATAGACTTACAGAAAATACATATGGTTAAACTAATTAGATTTTTTATATGAGATTTTATCTTTTCCAAATAGAGATATCAGACTTGATATAATATAATCTTATAAGACATTTGTCTTGGTACTACAGAAGAACATTTCATTAAAACCCTAGAATCTTGTATGAAATTATTAAGGCAGATATTGATAAAAATGAAACATGACTACAGAATGTCTGGGGGAATCGTTATGTCTGGAATTCCCCCTTGCTTCTTAAATACATATACTGGAAATGAGTGTTTCCCAAAGAAAAGGAATGGGAAGGTCATGTCAGGTGATCAAATAAGATGATCTCCCACTGTGATGCCATGGTTGAAAGATTACAAACCTCAGAAATATAAATCAGAATTTCGGTGGGAATATAGGGGTTTAATATAAATAAATTTGAGTGAAATCCAAAATGGAAATAAAGGATTTTATTAGTTTTTTTAAGTGAAAGGAAACCACTAGAATAATTGCAGTAAAATTTCTCACAACTTCAGTTTTTATAGTCAACGTTTGTGGTTGTATTTCTGAAAAGTATCAGGTATACAGAAATGCACTTAGGAAAATCATAGTGCCTGGCTTATATGAGAGATCAAAAAGTGGATCACAAGTTCCTTTTGTACTTATAATCATGAATTTATGTAATTGCTGCGATAAGCAATTCTTTGGCTGCATGATTATCAGGAAAGTTTCAACCCAGATCATGAATGGTGGAAGTAAAATATGGTATCATAAAATGCATTAGAGGGGAGGAGGTAAAAGCAGTAAAGTAAAAGAAAATATATCCAGTTCTTGCAGGGGAGAACATGGGATCTAGCCTTTTTATCGCAGTTATTCTTAAACCACTGTAAGTCTTGTGGTATAATAACATATATATTTAATTAAATCATAGATTAGCTATTATACTACTTAACAGTTTTCACTTTCATCTCTAAGTAATATAAATCATTGCCAGTTGATGTGAGTTGTTCATATTCCTTTACAAAGACATCAAGTCTTCCTTGTCAGTCTCTTCTCCACCCATGAACAGCATAAGAAGTATTACCATCACTCCAGATCTGTGGGCTGAAGTATATCCATGGTACTAGCAAAGGAGGTTTATTGGTAGTATCTTTTTGTGGAGGAATATGACCTGTGCTGTGTTAGTTGAACGTTACCAATTAATAATGAATTTGGCAATAGGCCCATTACTTCAACCTGAATTTGACTGAGCAAAAGTGAAATAGCTGTGACCAAGAGGTGAGGGTCTTATAATTTAATAGCATTTAATTACGACAGGAAATAGTAAAATGGAATATCTAGTAACAGAAACTCATCCTAATCCATTATCTATAAATAAGCCAGCAAAAGATTAGGCAAAGGCAAACTGATAAATTGTTATCACTATTCTCATTTGTTTTCTGACAATTTCAGGTCTGATAGGGGTGTCAGGTAAATTAAAATTATCTTCCTCATTTCCATTAAGTCATCTCCATTGTCACAAAAATTGTCAGAATTAGGTAGCTTGATTCTAAGAACCAAATTTTTGAAAAACATGGATGCAAAGGAAGCTGTGTTTTAAGGTTAATAGAACAGAGCCTCCTGTGGCTGTGGGAGCTGGGTGTGATACAGCCTAAGGAGCAAGACCTCAGCGTGTGCTGAGTTCAGGTAGTCACATGCACAAACTAAGAGTCTTCTCAGGTGATCTGCACGGGTGTTTTAGGCTGGATCAGAAATGTGGTGTTGAACTGAATCTCCCAGTGGATCCATTTACTGTGCTTTGGGTTCTGGACCAAAAAGAGGTCTGAGCAGTCCCACAAGCCAGGCAATGGATTTCCTTCAGATGAAGCTAAACTAGATGATCTAATCTGGAAGTGCTCTTGATGCACTTCTACCCGCACTGGGTGATCAGTCCACAGGAACAGACCAGGCAGGTCTCCTCACATTGCATACAGTGTAAATATCAGGCTGAAAATTCACTGCTATTGGGCCTGTAGCGCTATTTGTTGACGGACACATAGAGTTAGAAGCTGCCTATCAAGCAGAGGTTTCTACTCGGAATAACCAGTTGTGGGTTCAGAATGCACCATATCCATGGGTTATGGAGAAGTGGCATCTTGTTCTAAGAGGAATTGTATTACAAAGAACCCTGGAGTAGATATCTTTGCAAGTAACATAACACAATTAGGGCAAATTGTGCTCACATCAAATTTTGTATGAAAAGTTTTGTGTGGATCTACATATTTGATTGTGCCACAGTGCAGTATTGTCTATCAAATCTGGCTGCTCAGTGTAGTGCTTATCTAACAGTCTCTGTCAGAAAATTTAAAAAAACCCCCAAGAATTAAAAACATCTGATAAAAATTTAATTTGTATTTTTTACTTTAAAATAGATATGTTTCTTCTTTATGATGCACCTAGATTGGTGCATTAATCCTGTGGGGGAAAATGCATATTCCTTCTATAAATGGTGAGCAACCGTAACTTTTGCAGTGTGTGACTGCTGCACCAAAGCATGCATTATCTGAATAGATAACATCCATTATATCTGAATAGATAACATCTATAACATCTGTGATTGAGTGCACACTAGACATGGCGTAGAGTACACTGGAAAAAATAAGAAACTAAGTATATAAACAGCTCTTCTCTCTCCCTGATTTTTTTCTCCTGTTTGCTTATACAAATGTTTTAATCCTTAGTCTCTACATAACTTCTGGTAGCAAAGGTGCCACAAGGAAAAACAATTCACTTGAATTGCAAGAATTTCCGCAGAACTTAGTTGATAAAATGGACAATCTTCTGTTTTTTTAAATAAAATGTAAGTGCACTGGCTACCTCTCATCCCTTCCACATAAAAAAATGAATATAAGAAGAACAGCAACAATTTCTGCATATAAAAAAGAACATTTCTTTGATAAAAGAGACTTATAAATTTACACAGTAGTTGAGATTCCTTTGAGTATCATTATATAGGAATGTTCCACTCAGCTGAATCAGAGGTCTGTTCTCCCCACTTTCAGAAATGGCTCACATATGTGCACACTGCTAGATAGGAATTTTATGTATCAGAGGTCAAATTCACATGAAAACAAAATTGGAACATGTGGGATGCATTCAATCCTGGCAGCACCCTGTTTTCTGTAGCATTAAAACAGAAGCACATAATGTCAGAATATAATAAAAAATTGATTTAAAAGCACTGTTGCCAACTAGGAGGTGGGTTACAGACATTCAAGAGCAAGAGCCCAGCACTAGAAATAAAGCAAGCTTCATTCTCAGTAACTGGATAGCAGAAGGATTATTAAAACCCCTAGCGTAGTCCCTAGTGCATGAACATTTGGATTGGATCCAGTTGCAATATAAATAACTTCTGCAGCTTGGACCCTCTTTATTTGAACTAAAATGTGGAAAGTAGAGATGCAATGTCTTTTTTTTAATGTGTTCTTCTTACAAATACTGTTATATCCGCTAGGTCCCACTGAAGAGAGTATTGCAGTGTCTGTTGTATATTTCAGTATCAAATATACATGCTTCACAGTAAATGAGGTGTGTATATTTGGAAGCCAAGATTTCTTTTTCACATGACCATTAGGTCATTTAATGAATTTTCTTGAACACATGGTATGGAATAGACATCGGAATCCCATACTTTACACTGTCTTGACTCAGCTCTTTATTTCTTGTTTCAGTGGTGTTTTTCTAGTTCACTGTTTTGCTGATGGTGACAAGCTTGTCTACAAGCACAATACAGGAAATAAATTAGACCTCATCAAAGAACAGTACTAATCCTTCTTGAAATGAATTCCCTGGAGGACAGTTTAGTGTCACACCTTAGAAAAAAGAACTGCTCCACTTTGCAACTTATAAAGCAAAGTAAAAGTCTTTTTCTCTAAGCCAAGAAATACAGAAAGTTTGAGGATTACTATAAAGCTCTACAAAAGAGCTTTTCACTGAGACATCTGGTATTAACTAAGCATGTGAGGCTAAAATTCGATCCTTCACCTGCAACGACCCTGTGTAAGAATGTGTTACCCATGGGAGGAAGAGACAGATGACTTCAAGTCACCTTTACGCTCTTTTTGGTCAGGGCTGGTCTAAGAGCAGGTTGTAGGTATATTGGATACTGGACCATAAGGAATCATTTACTTCTTTGGTAACCTCCCATTCAGCTTCCATCACAGCAGCTTACAGGCTTTCACAGGCCACAGCAGCCCAGAATCTCCTTAAAAAAAAAAACTTATAATGCAAAGTCTTATCTATATATCCACTTCTTAGCTCTGACAACTCTGGCAGGTTTCAGAGGGAGGCTTGGACTGTTCTGTGCAACTTCTGCTCATGAAGAGTTCTCCTACAAACAGCTTAAGGTTATATTTTGATTTGTGGGGACATTGAGGACCAATAATTATTCTTTTGATAATACATGGCTACACTTGCCTAGACTCTCAGCATTTCCTAGTAATATGACAATCTCAAGCTAATTGTAAGAAAACGCATTGCAGGGGGGAATTGAGAAACCGGGCATGTTTTACAGGATCAAGAATATTGTACCATTCATCTCACTGCAGAGGGGCATTTCCCAGCACCATGTACCAGACTTAAGCGATACATTCTTTAAGTACTTAAGACTGTAATCTTTAAGAGTTTATAGCTAGAATTGGGGGGGGGGGGGGGGGGGTGGTGTGTGTGGAATTGACAGAAAGTTCAAGGGCATTGCCAGTATCTTGGATCTTTGCATTAGCAGGGAAGGTGGGATATAAAAGCCTCAGGACATCTGAAGAAGAACATTACTAAAAAGAGTAGCTCTCTCTTTAGTTCCCTTTTCCAAACCAGACTAGATGAGAACAACAAACTCCCATCTCTGATCAAATCTAAAGGAGAAATTTCCTCCTGACTGAACATGGTAATCAGTTTAACCCAATGAGCTTGATACACCAGTTTAAAGCATGTACCATGCCTGTGTCCTGACTCAAATTGGCCAGTCTCCAGTGCTTTGGAAGAAAGAGGAGTTGAAAATAAATTCAGAAGCCAAATGTTACATCAAGAAGGAAAGCTTTATAAACTCAGTCTAAGCCTCAGCCTTTAGATTCAGAGTTCCCACCTCTCCAAATCCATCAAACCTGAGCATAGTTTAAGCCCTAATATATTTACATAAATATCACATATGTTGGGACTTAGCATGAGAGTAGCACAGCCATATATAAAAAACACAGATTGGAATGATCTCTTGCTAGATATTGAACCTTGGGCATTTCTCCTAAAAGCAGTTGTTATAATGACTGCACACATTCCTTCCAGAAAGTAAAGGAAGTCAGTGAAAGATTCTGTATTTTTGTTTCCTTCCTTTTTAATCAGTTTGATATGTTGTTTCTTTTCACCTAGCACAACTCAAGCGTCATCTATGATTTGTGTGATTCATACTTGCACCTTTCTCCTAGTTAGAATGCTCCCTCTGCAGGCACAGCCATTTCTACAGCGTTTCTGATTGCAAAAACAAGTACGATTAAGAGTTTTTATAATGATTCTTTTTATTTTGTCAAGACATACATTTTCTTCTTGTCTGTGTTGTTAATATATTGGATGATCAATAGCTTATCAGAACATTTCTTTCTTTTGCACTTGCCTGCACAGGCATAGGTTTAGGGATGTTTGCTTAACCTGATTCAGGATTTTCTGTATCTTTAATTTATCAGTTACAGATTTCTTTTTTCTTTTCAAACTGATGGGAGTTTTCTAGTGATCATGTGCCGAATGTGTGCCTGTTCCCTCATTTGGACAATTATGAGGAAAACAAAACTGCCTCTTATGTTCCCATGCCTTCCCCTTACCAGTAATGTCCCCTGACCCCCATCTCCTTCACTGGGCTTGTCTGCAGCACAAGAGGCAGCATCACGCTCAGCATTGCCCACATCCCCTCTGGCCAGCCAGCTGCTGACTTCTGTCTACCTGATGGTTAAGGGATGAGCCCCCTCTGGGTTTTTTTCCTCACTAAAAGCATAAATTGAATCTCTCTCCTTTACCCAGCCTCCAATTATCACCAAAACTGTCAAAAATTAATATGCTCAAGGCCTCTACATTTCTGATAGATTTGGCTGAAATCAACTGATGAGTTCAAAATATATTGGGAGAAAAAGGAGGACTAACACAGACAAGCAGAAACACAAACAGAGCCTCATTTCCTTAAGAAATCAAGCTAAACATATATGCATTAAGGCTTTTTAAGAAAACAAAGAAAGGGCTGTTCTTTTTGTTCTATATCAATGTTATTAAAATACATTTAGTTTTCATAAACACAGTTTGACAGTTCTGGAGAATTAAATGTCTCTAGTTTCAGAACAAGCACAGTATCAGTAAAGGGCTTGATCACTGTTGTGTCCCACTAGTAAGCTTCCTGTCCATCCTGATAAGCCCCTGCAGAAGATGATGGAAAAAACAGTGTTGTTTCCAAATGAGTTTGCTTTTCCTTTCCTACTGTAGCTGATAAGTTTGCGAATTAGAGTCCTAAATCTGTTGGTGATTTTGATCATGTGGACCTTTGCTTGGGGAATAATGTTCATCACCTAGAGCTTAAATAATGTAGATGCCTGAATTATTTTTTTTTAATATCTATCTATAAAGCATCTGTTTATGTATGAAACGTTTTGTTTTTTAAGCTCAGTAGTTTGAGTGACTGCTTTGTAAGTGGATGAAAGATGTAACAGTTAATAGGTGATAACTTACTGACATTTCTGTGCTTATTTTCAGGGAGACTGTGGAATGAGAGGCTATCCTGGGCCCCCAGGGCCAAAAGGGAGAGGAATGGTTGGTCCCAAGGTTGGTATGATGCCATGCTGAAGTTTTTGTGCTCTTTTGTGATGCAGGCTGCCAGACTCTGATCTCTCAGACACCAAAGTATCAGTTCTTGATTTACATTGGTGCAACTGCAGGAGAAATCAAGCATAAAAACATGTGCACTAACCATACACTTTTCAACCAGATTAGGAAGGAATACTAACTGGATGAGAATTGCATTTGTAGCTAAACTTGATGAGATTACAGCTGGAAATTGAACAGAACTATCAGGCTGATAAATTAGTTAAATGATGCATTTCTTCTGTTTGTATCTATTCTGTTTCCAAGAGATTCTTTTGTGGTGGCAAATATGTTAAATGTTAATTTTATATTTGCAATTTTTGCTCAATGAAATTGAATCCAATTAATTTCATTAGTAAAACCATTAGGAACGAAACATGAAACCAAAATGTTAATTCTATAAGCAGCCAGCATGCAACATCTGGACAATTTTTTTCCTCCCTCCACTGAAGTGATTTATGATTCAAAAAAGACATACTGCTAAGAAATGAAATTCAATGCATGCCTGGATTTTTTTATTATAGGTGTATCCATCAATTATTTTTACAAAGGCAATGAGGAGAAACATTGTGTACATTTCTCCACTTTAAGTTAAAAATAGATACAGCTTTGTATTTTTTTTCCTGTGATTTCCTTAACAGGGATTAACAGAAGTCTCCACTGCCATTTTGAATAAACTAGTATCTGAATGGAGAAACATTACTATTACTAACCTGTTAAAGAAATGCAATGAGTGACAGAGCATGAATATTTTCTCAGGAGATATGTCTGACTTTGTCTTGCTTTCTGAAAGTTGAAGCAATCCCAGTACCTTGGTAAATCATACAGATACAGTCTGTTTAAAAAAAGTAAGTTTGGAGTGAGTGTCAAAATCCTACAAATGTGTGACACTATGTGCTGCTTTTACAAAGCCTTTGAGAATGAAAAATGTGTTTTCTGTTGGGAAACAATGTTTCCAAGGATGAGGACCTGCTTGTGGCATCTAGTTCTTCAGATAAACTACGTAGCACAACATTTTGTGTGAATCCCTGCTTATAAATATATAGATTAACAGTGTTTTTCACATGAGATTCTGTCAAATTTTGTGGCAAATTTTTTGTCTATACAGATGAGAATGATGACTTTTCAAACATCACTAATATCTAGAAGTTACGTATTTAGAGCTATATATTTCTATTTAATGATGATCAAGTTCTGATGTACTTCTGCCTAAATATTCAACGTTTGCAAAATGTAGGTAATTTACATACCACTGAATGAATTCTATTTACTATATTGGAGCACAGTGATTATTTATTATGACAGTAATCAAAAATCCAACCTGAACTCTACAGAAACTTTTATGAAGCTTGGTCAGACTTCAAAAGCTTTTTTCAACTAAAAAAAAAAGAAAAACAAACATTTAATTTTGATGTAAAAAAGGGATAGGCTTCACTTTGTCACTTTGAATTGTTAGATTAGCCTGTCTCCAAAGCACAAGGGCTTTACCTGGCTTTGACTGTATCGACACAGATCAGCAGGTGCTGCTTTGGCTTTTCTCTCTTCCTCTCCCACTTAGGATTTTCTGAATGACTGGTGCTCCCAGAGACTATGGCACCACAGGGGGTCAGCATATATACATGGTGTACAAGCACTAGCTAACATGCCTGGCAGATTTACTCACACTGGGTTTTATTGCTCTGTTCCTTTGTGCCTCTACTGTTGTGCCTCCCTTGTGTGGAGTGATTGGACAGAGCTGTTGTATAAAGACGGTTTTTGTTGGTTTCTATGCAGGAAAAAAATGGGGAAAATATCACACTGTCATGGGCAAATTTGATTCTTTAATTATTTTCAGCTTAATTGTTCCTTTGCTTTCCAGGGAATTTGCCAAGGATAATTACTAAGGCCCACAGTGAGAAACCATAAACCAAAGAAGAATCAGAACTAGAGTCTTTGACATGGTTTTACTTTTTGCTTGCAGTGACTTTGAGATGACTTCCTTAGTGTTACCAGGAACAGGATTTACCTCCTAAATCTTTTTTTGCCCTACTGACTGTTATAGGGTATTATGGGACAGAAAGGCTGGCCTGGTCCACCTGGCCCCCCTGGCGACAGCATACAAGGAAGCAAGGTAATCCAGTTTAATGTGATATCTGTCCAGTTTCTTCTCAAAACTGTCTCTTAAGGAGATTCATTGTCTGGTTTGCTCTTTGCCACTGAGTCAGTGAATTCCTGCAAATATTCATTTTATATTTAAGTTTCTTGTTCATAAGGTATGTAATATTTACTTTAGCTGTTGAGGTTTTGGTATTGGTGGCACCTGATTGCTCTTCTATTATTATTGTCATTAGAAATATATTTAACCTGGGGAAAAAGTCTCATCTCTGCCACATCTTACTGATTTACTTAGATTTAAAGGATGTTCAGAAGAAAATATCCAGGGTTTTCTCTGGATACCCTTGTACAAGACAGTAACAGAGACCTACCATGTCAAAATAAATTAAACAACACATACAGGAATATAAAAGAAATTAGCCAGTCTCCCACATACTCTTCATCAGGTTTTTACTCACGCAGTTTCAGCCGTAACCACACCTTCTCTCCTTATAAGGAGAAACACAAACATGGTAACATATTCTGATCATTCAAAGTTAATAAATTGCCTTGTCATAAACGTGTGGAAGAAGATTATTAAAACTGTAGACTAGTGGAGAACAACTCAAGTTTCCCCTATTTCTCTTAAATCGGTGTGCTTAAAGTTGAGCATATGATTGAATATTTCCCTAGATCGGGAGGATTGTGCTCAGCTCTCCAAGTCTAGGTTATCAAACCACCAGTGATTCAGTAAGAGGGGCATTGTTTTAGTTGGGTTAGGAAAGATGCCTCTCTATACTGTGGTTGGCTGGAGACACTAAAGCCACCAGGGAGTTCACTGACAAAATAGGTTTTCACTGGAAAATAGTGACATGTTGAAGCAAATAAAAAAAAATGTACCTTGTTGGCAAAATGTTTCAGAGGAGAACCTTTCTTTGGTCCAGCATGAAATTACTTCATACAAGCTTTACCAGAAAAGCACCGATTCCAAATTTGTTTTGTTCAGTACTTGCTCTGATTCCAGCTTCAATGTCTTCTATTTTTATATTCATGTTCAATAATTTCCCTTTTCATACTGCAGAGAGCCCTCCTTTTTTCACTGTGAGGTGTTTCATAGCATAAAAACATACTTCACTGTGGTCTTTCTTTTCTTCTTATTGTATAACTCTCTTTAACAGATTCTGATTTATCTCATCTCGGGAGTTTCCTAGGCAGAGGTTAGATACACGATTAGAGTCACGACTGTCTAGAGCTTTAGTTCTGAACTGTTTGCAGTTTTCTTCTATATTAACTGTTATCAGGAACCACAAAGCTATTACATATTTTAATGTGAGAGCATAAGGAACTTCTTATTTTCTTTTCTCTTCTTCATTTGATGAATCTCTGAAGGCTCTTTGTTCTATTCTTGTGGAAAATAGAAAAATTTCTGCCATCTCTGTATGGCTTTATGGTATAGGAAAACTATTTCCTGCCTGGCTTTAAAAGACATTTCTGATGTGTTTCCAGAATCTAATACTTAGGAAATATCTCTGTTAATTCTATGGGTATGTGAGGTTATTTATAAAAGTGCAATTGCTGTTCTGAACAGAAATGTTTCAACAACCATGTTCATCTGATGATACATGAAAAAAATGTATATAATATTTTTTCTGTTCCTGAGAAAAAATGAAGGTTAATCAAAATATGCTCAGTGTGTACATATACATCTATCTATCTGTCTGTCTGTCTATCTATCTGTCTACCTATCTATCTATCTGTCTGTCTATCTCTACATAGCTACACACAGAGTTTTGGATGCTATGTTGGCAGTGCTGTGAATAAGTATCCAAAGCGTATTTTAGAAGTGTAGAGAACTCAGTTTCATCATGGAAGTTTTCCAGTGGAAGAACATGGTCCACTGACACACACTGTCAGACAAAGGCATGTTTGTAATATAAGGATGTGGAATTTAGGCATGTAGGAAAGTAACATGTGCTCTGTTTATGGAGGGTCTTTGTCTTTGGGTTTGAAACCAAAACTAATGATGCGGTGGATCTTACTCAGCTGGTGGTGTTTCTGCAGCATTCCACAAGTTGTGTAGATACAGTCTTGTCATTTAAATTTTCTTCCCTTAACAACTGCTTTTTTTAAAATAAGATTATTTTTATATAATTCTTTGGAACAACTTATTTCTGAATGACTTTGGCAATCCCATAATACCTGTTTCCTCCATATGCTGGTGCTTGTTGAGCTTCTGTTTGTCTCTTCTGTCCTTCTATCTCTTCACAGCCATGTCAAGCTTCATTCCTTTTGGCCACACTTCATCAGCTTAAAGCTACTATATTTCTGCATTTGAACTATCGATATCACTCCAAGTATTTTTTTTATATGTACATATAGCTCAGTCTGCGTATGGTAAGAATGGAATGTCAAAAATGAGATGGTTTTTGAGTAACTTTATGTTGATAGCTACATTCACAGGTCTTCTTTTTTTATGCTTGGTTTCCTTTCAAAACCACAGTCTAGACATTCTCAGATCTGCACTCAATTCATAGAATGACATTTTTACACATAAGTCTGCTTATTGATCAGTAATCTAGCAGGATATTAGGGTCAGGGATCCAAGGGTCTGCATTTTTACATGCATACCACTTTGGTTTTTATGATAAGACTGATGGTCAAGTTTGAATTTAATTATGGAAGTGGACTGAACTGGCAAAGCAATAAATATTTTTAAGTCAATACAGCATACTTCTTGGGTTTTACTAAATGTTCGGTTATGGTATCTATGATAAGTGCTTCTTATGCTGATTGATTGCATGAATAGAGGAAACAGCATTTGGTTCTGCAGTTGACATTTTAAAGAATAAAACTCCCATGTGTGCCAGTGAGAAATGTCAGCTGTACAGGTATGAATTTTTTTAGAACAGTAGGTCTTATTCAGTTTTCATTGCCTGAACACCATCCTAACAATGTCAAATGGGCTGTAACAAATGGCCACAATAAATCTATAGTTTTGTCGGATCTGACATTTATTATTAGTGAAGGGCCACTGGAATACACAGCGTATCCTAATTCTGGTTCATATGTATGTGCTCTGCAGATGTGCAAAGGTGTTAATCAGGAAGCTGTGTGATGACCCTAGTCAGGAAGGATGGCCAGTCCCAGTGCTGGGCAGTAAGCATCGAATCAAGCTGGCACGCTGTTTCACTGTGTTTAAAAGCCATTTGCATTACTAACCTACTTGAAGGACCCAGGAAACACAATCCTGCTAAAAAGTGTCTTAAAGTAAATTAGATTAAATAGTCACTGTGTATTCCTACAACAGCACAAAATAAATTGCCTTGTGCATCCCATTGCTTTAGGAATATTTCTATTTGCGGGAACTGTTTTTTTTTTTTCCCCTAGTGAATCCGCTATGTAATTTGGTGCAGCACAGTTTCTTTTCCAGTCTCCTGAGTCTACATAACAGTGTCTGAATTTTTGCTGCTGTAAGAAATTGGGGAGGGGGGAGTGAGAGAAGTTCTGCTTACAGAGGCAAGAGGCAGCTGGTTAGCAGGTCAGTGATAGGTAATCCCAATGACAAGCAGAGCATTTTAGCTCCCTGAGTTAGGACTAGCGGACCAAGAGGCTCCCACAGGGCAGGGCTGTAAAGGCAGTGGAGATGTGAACAGTGAAGTGCAGTGGGTGCCTTTGCCTAGCACAGGGCAAGACCACAACACACACGTGGGCAAGCAGAAGCTCCCATCTCAGCAGATTCTCAGTCAAATCTGGAATTTGGACAGGGAAAGGCAGCCATGGACCACGACTTGTAGTATACTGCCTCTTCTAGGAGCTGCATCTCATGTTGAAGAGAAGAGAATGTTGACTTGGCTGTGCACTCCACAGCTGCTTCTCCACTTGCAGAAATCCATAAGCCACTACCCAGCACAGCAGAAATGGCCAGTGGTCAGTCCTTCTGCATTAGCATGCCTTTGGTGAAAGCTGGAGTCTTGATAAATTTGGAAACATTTTTGTATTTCTCTGCCCATTATGAGCAATATAACCCCTTTAGGCCCATTTGTGAGCAGCTGTACAAGTATTAATAAAAGATGCTTTAGCCGGACAGTCTGAGAGCTCTTGACTGAAAAATTAACTATTGTTGTACTTGCATCTCATAGGCTAGGTTTGGTACAGGTGATGACTGCTCCCAATCTCATTGACATTCTCTGGAGATGGTTTTGGTACCTGCACTGGGCACTGCTGTTATGTGAATTATGTATGTAATGTGAACTATGGAGAAGCATTTATGTACCAGGGAATAGAATCATCTCTAGCTGTGTTTAAAATGTCTACAACAGTAAATCTGAAAAAAATATTTGTGTTACCCTATTAAATAAAGCAGGAAAGTTTCTGGAAGCCAGATGCTGTGAAGGATTTTCTGTACGTATTTTATAACATGTTGTATGCCCATACTGCTAGCATGAACATGCTTTTCAAGTCTCTCATGCAGCAGGGCATATGTAACAATCATTATAAAAAAATTTGAACTTTTTAGCTGAACTGATACTGTCTTTTGAAGTATCAGCAGAAGTTCTGCTCTCCACACTGTGAAAAGCAGAGATGTCTTTTTATTTACTTAAGATCAGAAAAACTAAGTCAACCCAGCAGAGAGTCTGGGTGTGTATTTATAGAGAACCTTTGTGTTGGACCTTGTTTTCCTGCTTGTAGACTGGATTAATAACTGTCCAAGCCTCAGTGAGGTTACTTTTGTCTTTTACCTGGTTCAGGAATCAGGAATAAGTTCTTCATTATATACTTTATAAAGGCCTCATGTGTGTTCTGAATCATACCAAATTGCTTATTTCTCCAGCTTCAGACAACTTCTGTCTTTAAAATTAGGTGCTTCATCACATAATACAAATATCTGGCTTGCTCTGTGATGCAGAATGTTATGAAGTGAATAGATACAGCATAGATTTTGCTTTAATTTTCAGTTAAACTTACTTTCCATATTCTGTTCAGGGAGAAAAAGGATATCAAGGTTCTCCTGGACTAAAGGGATCAATGGGAATTGGCCTTCCTGGACCAAAGGTAAATCCTAGGTTTGTGGTAAGGAAAAAAAGATAACCTTTTCTTCTTTTATTGGTTATTTGGTGTGACAGGTCTTTGAAGATTAATAGAAGGCAAAGACATTACCTTATGTAGCTAGCAAGGTAAGTGCCTACTACTTACTGTCATCTTTGGAGTCTGAAAATCCTAACTGTCAGTAAGGACCAGGCTCTGAAGGAGGATCCAGAATGAGGTCATACCTGTTAGCAGGAGAATACTATTTAGTCAAATTATGTATTCAGTTACCTTAGATATTTTTCAGGTATTACAAAACAACCTTTTATTTGCCAGGCTTTGACAAAAAAAAGAATTGCTTTTTGACTGATGTCTTTTAAGGGCTTTGTTTTATTTGACTCTATTTTTTTTTTTACAATGATTGAAGCCCAAGCTTGAATCTTTCCTTACTGAACAACTTCCCTGTTGACATAAAAATTGTAAGAATTTCCTACACATACCTATTCCCATCTAACAAATTTTGTGCAAAGAGAATTTAAATACTTTGGCTATTTATTAGTGATTTTCAAATGTGCAGCTTCTGATGGGAGCAGCCTAGCCCAAGAAAACCGAGGTTCATGGTCAGTGTGGATGGGCAGACCAAACATGTGCATACACAAGCAAGAACTGTGTGCCCAGGCGGAATGAGCATTGAGGTAAATGCATTACACAGTACACTGCCTTTGATTCCCAGCATATGCCTGGGCCGGCTGGGCAGTCTCCCTGCAATAATTACAACATAGCTGAAATATTAAATTTATTGTGAAGGCTCTGGAAAGCCTGAGAAAAAAAGCCATGACAGTCTTCATGGGAGAGCAGAGAGATCAGGCTCCCTAACTGTAAGAAGTTACCCAAATAAGAGTTCAATCCCCTCTGTAGTCACCTGAGGCAGACAGTACCCGTTCAGAGCCCCAGCCATTTGTTGCCTGCACTAATGATGTTCATGGTAGTACTATGGTCTACCCAGCTCACATTATATAGCACTTTCTCAGATTCTGTGGTATTCAAGCTACTGCAGCTTGGAGCTTTTATGCAACAGTGAATATCAAGCTCTTTCACACAGATTCAAATTTCTGCCTCCTAATTCTATTTTCTCTCAGATGCCAAATGCTACATACTATAATAATAATTGCAATATTTTCACTGTTCTCCCTATTCATCTTGTATCCTGACTAATCTTCATGACCCAATGTAAATCTCTCCAAATACTCACAATTTTTCTGTTTGCTATTAATATAGCAGACTTGTCACACATGAAAAGGAATGGTTTAGTTCAGCTGGAATTTCATATAAGTGCCAAATACCAAAGAGATCAGGTTTTAGTATATTTATGTGTAAGAGAGTAGCAGCACCACCGCAGTCAGCAGATCATATTTGCTCTCCCTTATTCTGACATTAACTTTGATGAGTTTAGATTCAATTAACAGACAGGTAACGGAAAGTAATACCCTTTGCTAGATATTATGATTTTCTGAAATAGAATAGAAACTGTCTTCCAAGAGCTTACTTAGTGGAGACTGGTTTTCTTAATGCTGTGTGAGGAGCTATGTACAATTTTTAGGTTTATACCAGTTTGAATAAGATCAGAATCAGACTGAAAGAGTGAAAAAGATTCCTTAAAATTGATAGCAATCACCACAGCGAACGCTGTAACACAGGAGGTAGCTATGTGGTTCCATTGGCTGGGTAATAATGAGGAATAATATCAAAGTGGACAGTAATCTAGATAAATTTCTAAGCTTTAAAGTTTCAAGTAAATGTAAGGTGGTCAGTAACTTCCAGAAAGAAGTAAAAATCTGTCCTGCACAATCTGTCCTGCCTTCTTGAAGACATGTCTAATTTAGAACCTGAATCTTTTGATAGTATGTTTCATACCCACATTATGTGAAAACTGTCTCTTGAAATAGCATAACATTGAACCTTTTCTCTTTTTGGAAATCAGTTCTAGTCACTTGAGGAAAAAAGTGCAGAATTGCTTCTACATGTGAAACTATGTATTTTTGAATGGATGTAACAGTCTAAGCATGCCTTTTCTGTTCTTTGCAAGTTCCCAGTTTTTCATGTGTGTTCTATACAAAGCTGGTCTGAGTTTCAGTACATTGGCTGATCTGAGGCAGTTATATCTCTCTGTAGGTCTGAATTAACATAGGTCCAGTATAAACATTGCTTTAGAGTTCAAGAAAATCAGAGAAGAGTACAAAATTATATATTCTCGACATTTGCATAAAGATGTTTTTACCCCTCACTCCTGAATTAAGGTAATTTTTAATAGAAATTTCTTAGAGATGTTTTTACTGCCCATCTTGCTTTCTCTGAGAACCAACTTTCAGATGTTCTCTTCATACTACATACAAGATAAACCAGACACACACAAAAAAATCAGAAAATTTATTGTAAAAGCTCATTGAACCATAACTCCAGCTCTGACTATCAACAAAACTGGAGTTACTGACCATTTAATACGGTGGTTTTAAATTAGGGAGACTATGGAGATAAAGGTGATCCAGGGAGCAAAGGTGCCAAAGGAGAGATTGGAGACCCAGGACCTCCAGGACCAAAGGTAAAACACATTTTTCATATTACTTAATTTTACACAATAGAAATTGGACACATTTAGCTTTTGTTAATTATCTCCCTCTACATGTTTTCAGGGAATTTGGGGAAGAAAAGGTGAACCTGGTCTTTCGGTAAGTACATACATGAATTAATTTAAAAGACAGGAGTTTATTTGGGGAAAATATTTAAAGGTTATCTGATGTTACACAAGGTTGTTTATGGGGCATTACATTGCCTGTATTTTTGTAAATAAATAGATTTCAGCATTCTTAAAATTAGAACACACAAAAAATTAATTAATACTCTTTTTCAGAGAGAGGAAGTTATCAGACTCATCAATGAAATATGTGGTAAGCATTCCAGTATGGGAAAAAAGTAGTTCTAATAAAACACTTAATTTATTTTGACTGAATGGATTTGTCTTCTGTGTGTTTGTGTGTAAGGATACCAACGATGTGAAAACAATGCTCACTGTGTTGCCAGAGCTATACTGGAAGTAATTTGGTCCAGCTCTATTTCTGTTTATCAGTATCAGTAACTACAAATTAGTTTGTTAATTGAGCTTTAACTGACTGTAAATCTGATATATGAGTTCAATTCATTTTTATGAAGGTGGTTTCTCATAAAATGTCTGAAATGGTTATTCTTCTAGGTTGTGGTATCAGATGCAGAGTAACACCACTGGAACTAGTATTTGTCATTGACAGTTCAGAAAGTGTTGGACCAGATAACTTTAATATTATCAAAACTTTTATGAAAACAGTCATTGACAAGGTATCGGCCAACCACGTTAGAACCCGCATTGGCATTATCAACTTCAGCCATAAAGTGGAGTTGGTTTCTTC
Organism: Strix aluco; assembly: GCF_031877795.1. NCBI lineage: Eukaryota > Metazoa > Chordata > Aves > Strigiformes > Strigidae > Strix > Strix aluco. The sequence goes on along the minus strand of NC_133931.1, from coordinate 132,079,151 downwards.
TCTGAAGCAATACACAACCAAAGAACACCTGAAATCAGCTATTGATAAAATGCCCTACTTCGGAGAAGGCACGTACACAGCTTCTGCTATCCAAAAAGCCATTCAGTTATTTCAGGCAGCACGCCCAGCAGTAAGAAAAGTGGCTGTTGTAATAACAGATGGACAAGCAGACACACGTGATAAAGTACCACTGAATACTGTAGTAAGAGAGGCCCATGCTACGAATATTGAGATATTTGTCATTGGGATTGTTCAAATGACTGATCCTCATTATGATGATTTTCTGAGAGAAATGGAGCTCATTGCAACAGACCCTGATGAAGAACATGTCTACCAGATAGATGACTTCATGACACTTTCAGGTAAAAGAAACTATTTCAGTAAGAGGAAACTTGAAATAAGCATATAGGAGAGTCTGACCTTTCCCAGAGCAAGGCAAGGCAGCCTGCTGAATGGCAACTTATGTTTCTCTTTTGGATGCAGCACTTCTGTTTCTCTTCTTCTTTGGCCAAATGAAACCTTTACCAAATTTTTACTTCTTGCAGAAACAATAAAACACAATGAACATCAGTTTTCTGAGCCAAGGCCTTCTTTGGGGCACTCCTCTTTCATGAGAGCTTGCCTCAGCCTTCCCTCACAGTCCTTTTGTGCTTGAAACCATTCCAGAGAGGTGCAGATTTTCTTCCACCTTGATGCAACATCTCTGTCTCTTCCTCTCTCTATTTCATATGGCTCTTGTCAGTCTTGGAGTCCCTCCACCATCTCTTACAAGCACTCTTTTGGGTTTTTTTTCCTGAAAACCATAGGGAAACCTACACTTTCATCCTGATTCTAGAGGAGAAGTGGTGGAGCAACACACAAGGGAACAGAGTCTGATAGTACATTGTATATTTCAAACTGTGGCTTGAGAAAATCCTGTGGCCACACCTGGAATCAGGAGAAAATCCAGAGGAAACCTATTAATGGAAAATGGGAAAAAAAAAAAAAAATTTGATCTAGACTAACCACAGACTAGCCCTATAAAGTATATTTTTCCTACGTATAAACTTATTTTGCTATGCTGAGCCTATAGATGGAGTTAAGTCTGGCTATAAGATGTTAACAGTGAGAAGGGAGTCCAGGCTAAGGTTCTGGTCCCAGCTGGGATTAAATTTAGGACTCTGGCTCAGGCTCCAGAATTCAACATAAAAGTATTCCCAGTCACTGATTATTTTTTTTTTTATGCAAATAAGTAGAATGTGTCACCCAGTTTTAATTTTTCCTTCTTACACGTAAAAACTTTCTTGCCTTCACTCTTTTTTCTCTTCACTGTTGAGCTATGACTTCTGTTTAAAAAAAGGACTTGGTATTTTTATCTGTTTCTTCTTAAAGGAACAGAAGGGCCTTAAAATCAAATAGTTCAGAGAGTGCCTTACTTTATTACTTCTCATTTGCATTTTGACATAACTTTAGAAGATGGTCTTTCACCAGTCACTGTCATTAAAGATTTAGGATTAATATCGCACTGAAAGCTTGTGGTGAATCATTACGACTTTTCTTGATTACCCTTAATATATTTCATCATTTTGTTAATCTTTTCAGCCCTTGAAAATAAACTGATCACAAAAATCTGCGAGAATGTGTCTGAAGTCTACACCAGAAAAGATGTTTTATCTCCATATCCAAGTCCAGAATCTGAAATTGCTAGTGAAGATACTAATAGCCAGTTACCTAAAATGACTACTTCAGAGATTTATGTGCTCCCTACAGAAGGAACCGGTTACCCAGTAAGTAAAGAAGTAACAGCTATCAAATGTTTTTAAAAGATGTGTGTCTTTATTTGAACTCAAATACTCTTTATTTCACCATTTACCAGTGTTTTAATATGCAAATAATGTATCATTTGGCTAGACAAAAAAAGATTTGAACAAAACCTTTACAGCTAGAGTGAACTTATTTGTTGAGAACAAAAGATTACAGAAGAAAGAGGGCAATACTGTTTCTTAGTTGCAATAAATGCCAACAGCCCTCTTTTTTTGTAGTTCTTATTCATCTTAGAAGCGAGTTAGAAATCTTACAGATCTGTCTCTATTGAGGCAGATAGATACATAGTGTATAAGGCATTTATTTATGTGCAAGCTGATTGTTAGCACAATGCTTCTTGTCATGGTCACGCACTTTCCAGGTGTTACTGAGACTTCAGCATTGTTTTGTTTTCCACGTTGGGCTGTACTTCTAGGACTCCTCACTCCTGTTACTCTTCTTCCTCCAGCTTTAAATTCCTCCTGCCCTGCATTGGGGATCTGCCCTCCAGCACAGTGCTGCTGCACAGATAGACAGGACAAGTGGAGTTTTAATGCAGTAGATAAATATTTTCTGTGGGTGTGTATCACCTTAGTTCCCTTCTTAGGTCTTTGGTATTTTTTAGCCACTGTCTTAGTATCAGAGTAGAATATTTGTCACCTTTACAGTATATCAGCACTAACTCTCCAGGGTGTTTTTATTGCTTTGCCTAAAAACAGACAATGACGAAAACTGAGCGTTGCTTGCCCCTATAACCTGTTGAATACACTGTTGAAATATTTGATGTATAAACCTCTGTAGCTGCATGGAATGGATATAGTGGGGACCATGATACTGGTATTTAAATATTGAGTGAATTGAATACAGATTTGAGCTAATTAAATATTACTGATTTACTGCGGAGGAGTCAATGGATTAGCTAATATTAATCCTTTGGATTATTGTTTATGTAATGTAATTCATAATTAAATAGTTCACTTTCAAAATTCAGCTTAATTTCTTTGAATAAGAAGTGTGATTGATTGAGGTTTGGGGCTTGTAATACCTCCAGACAGATCTGTGTGATGCTGAGGGTCAATTTTGACATTCTGTATCATTAAGAAAAATAAATGTAAACCTGGATTTATAGTTGCTGACTTTATAAAGCATGTGATAAGGATCAAAGATAGAATTAGTTCTAAGTGATTAGATGCTCACACACTTGGTTCTGGCTGGCCATGGTTAGAGTTAAATTTTCAAAATTGTTGAATTACTATCAGAAATAAACACAGCCTTTTTGTAAATCTGGAGAAGAAATGCAATATGCAAAGGACTGGATTAATTGTCCACACATTTACATGTCACCTAGACTTCAATTTTCAGAGTCCCAATGACTCTGAAGAGTTTTCTTAAACTGACTGAGCATGTCAGTAGTGGCATGTAAATGGGCAGATACTGAATAATGTCAAATTCCTTCCTGTTCTCAGTAGGTAATAATGGGTGTGTGGCATTAACACAGACATTTGTGCTATACTATACTAAGACCCTTGCAAATCTTCCTGAATATACTGAAACACTAGAGAAGCAAACTTTTGTATAATAGTCTTAATTTGAAGAGCAAGGTTGGTTTCTTAACATTTCTATCAAGGTAAACTCTAAAATTCTAATGATTAGCAACTGGCTGTTACTTGAAAGAGAAAAATGGGTGCTTTGTCACTTGGCAGGATACAGGCAAGGACACATCTTATTAATGGGATGTGGTTCCCATAACACAAGTTTTGGAAATTTTGGCTGTTCTCAAGGGATTTCACATCTAAAATGATCTTTGGAGGAGCATGTGTTTTTCTATCAATAACAAGCACCATGTTCTTCTTGCCTGCCATTTTCCATTTCTTGACAGATTGAAGATGTCAGATCATTCCCAGTGAGTGTACTAGATGTTAAGAAGCACTGATTTACCCCACAGTTCCTACCATTTTTTGTTTTATTTATATTACAGACTAAGTGGTGACTGAAATTTTGCTTCAATTGAATGAATTCAGCTTAGTGACTAGATCAAAGGCATTACCTTGCCTTTTCATTCAGCTTTCAGTGTCAGAAAATTATGGTCATGTACTGAGTAATCACTAGAAGGAGGTCTGAACCCACTAGCTGTTAATGGTATTTTTTCATATGTTACTTAGCAAAAGTTTCCTACATAATCCTCTCCATTTTTTTCTCTTGGCATCTGAGCCCAGACAGAATTTTAAGTTATAAGATTTTTGACTCCTTTTACAGCTTAGTCCATCACGGACCAGATACACTGAGCTGCTACCATCTGCTCAGGATCCTACTGTGACCACCTCTGCTCACAGAGAATCAAAATTTCCCCCGCTTTATGACATATCTGAAATCAGACCTCAGAGTCCAGTTGTCAACCCTTTGTTCAATGTAACTGCTACTGAAGATCACCATCTAACTGTGTTGCAAACACAAGTAGCAACAACCCGAAAAGGTAAGTCCTCAGACATTGAATAGCAAATCTGCACCAAAAAAACCCCAACAAGCAAACCACACTCCCTCCCCAATACAGTTACTAGATTTTATCATCTTTATTTTTCTGGGTGCTCTGTCTACAGACATCACACACAGTGAGAGACAGATTGTCAAACCTAGATGACAAACAACCCTTGCTTAGGTATTTAAATAGTAGCTTGGTTCTTACATCAGGATTTAAGCAGTCTCATTTCAAATTGATCCTGTATTTGGTTTAGGCCCATTCAGATAACTCATTAATAGAAATGGAATTTGGCTACAAATTTTAGACAGGCACATATACTTCCACAGGCACTACAAGAAAGAAAAAAAAAGGGGGGGTGGTCTTATGAAGGAGGCATTTCTAAGATAATGCAACTTATCCCCAGAATCCAAGCTAACTTTTAATGATATACTTTCAGATCCACGGTGCTTGGAACCTATGAAACCAGGGGATTGTCGGGACTACGTGGTGAAATGGTATTATGACAAGAATGGCAATTCCTGTGGCCAGTTCTGGTACGGAGGTTGTAGTGGTACCAACAATAGATTTGAAACAGAAAAAGAATGTCGAGAAACCTGCATTGACTGATGAATAAGTAAGTTGCCTTCATCAGGTCCTCATTCAATCACCTCTTTTCCAGGCTAAAAAGATTTAGTTCATTTAAATGTCTCCCATACTATATATACATATTATATCATCTTTTATACCTTTGATCAACCATGATATGTTTGTCTGAACCTTTTTGAGATGGCGGGACCAGAAGTGCACTCGGTAGTCACGGATTTATACAGTGACACAGTGAGGTTTTCTACTTTGTTCTCTATTCCTTATCTTACAGTTTCTAACATTGTATTTGAATTTTTGACCATTACTGAGATTGGAGGTGATATTTTCATAGATCATAATTCTAAGGCTTCATCTATAGGATGAGCTGAAAACCCATCCAATTATATGTGAATTTACGATTATTTTTCCCCTTGCGTATCATTTCACATTTATCAAAACTCAGTTTTCCTTTTCTACTCACAGCCTACACAGTCAATCACAAGGTCCTTCTGCAGTTTCTTGCAGTCACCCCTTTTCTTTACTACTTCAGAGTAACACAGTAATGTCACCAACTTTGTCACCTCGCTTTTTACTCCCTTCTCTAGATCACTTACAACTACATTGAGTAGGACAGACCACAGCATACATCCTCCAGTGACTTCACTGACCATTTATCCCCTTTCCTTTGTTTTATTCTTTTCACCACTTACAAATTAGAAGACTGTCCCTCTCAAACCAGTGTAACTTTCCTTTGGGGAGGGCCCTTATGTTTTGGAAATCCAAGCAGATGGTACTAACTGCTTTAGGTCCACATGCTTAGTGAGTGAGGCATGGACTTCAAAGAGGTTGCTTATCAGTAACGCATGACTTCATTTACAAAAGTCCTATAGCTCATCCCCAATAAATTGTCTTAAGTACTCAATTTCATCTTTCAGTACAAGAAAATTCTATGGAGCTGTAGCATGTGTTTTTCTAAACATTTCAGGAAAATGAAACAATTCCTTATTTCTTCTAGAAATGCCTGCTGTTTGGAGTTTTTAAAGCTGGAAGTTCATGTGTATTGAGGAAGAACTGCCTGAGAAGAATCCAAAATAATGTGTTAACATGAATATATTACTACCATGCTCTACTGCTTTCCCCACTATGATATCCACATTAACTAGATTCGTGTATAACGTATGTTATCTGCAACACCATACCAATAACTTAAAATCACACATACACACACATGGGAACATACCTTTTCCCTCCAAATTTATATTTTCTTACTACTACCTGTGGCAATGATGAGATTCTATTTTTAGGATTAATATGTCAAAAGCATTTACACTTAGCATTTAATGACAGAGGTCTCTTAGTTGTGTGGAAGAATAAAATATGCTCTAGTTTTAAACAAGAGTAAGTGGTTCCTGAAATTAGCACTCTTAAAACAGCATTTAGAGACATAAATTAAGATTTCCATTAATTAGAGTACCTCTTTGGAATGTAAATACCATACCTATAAGTAATTTGGGGGGGTGGTTCCCCTGTTAGAGCACATTTGGATTAACATCAGTATAATCTTTTCAGTTATAAAGGTAGGACTTTCATTCAGAATTACATTAAAAACAGGATACATGTCCTTTAGGCTAGTTAGTACATTTTAATTTCTCAGGGCCTCTGTGTTAAAAAAAAAGTTATTTCACTCTAATATATGCTATTAAATTAAAAAAGGGAAAAGCACTGAAAGATGTATATAAATGTTTACTTATATCCTTTCTACTTTTAACCATAATCCTGTATGAATGTATCATTAAAACTTAAAATGATGAGCATGTGATTAAAATGGAAAGCAATACCTGATGAGTCATGCATTGTTATTTCTTTGCAAACAAAAAACTAGTATCGAGCCAAGGAGTATGGACAATTCTTGATATGTTTAAACAACTGCTTGCACAATTTTCCCCCCCCCACATGTAACCAAATGATAGCATGTACCATGCAAAATGAATTTGTTTGCAGCAGATAGGATGCAAACCTAATTACAGAATCACAGAATCATCTAGGTTGGAAAAGACCTTGAAGATCATCCAGTCCAACCATTAACCTAACACTGACAGTTCCCAACTACACCACATCCCTCAGCGCTATGTCAATGTGACTCTGAAACACCTCCAGGGATCAGGACTCCACCACCTCCCTGGGCAGCCCATTCCAACACCTAACAACCCGTTCTGTAAAGAAATGCTTCCTAATATCTAGTCTAAACCTTCCCTGGTGCAACCTGAGGCCATTCCCTCTTGTCCTATTGCTTATTACTTGGTTAAAGAGACTCATCCCCAGCTCTCTGCAACCTCCTTTCAGGTAGTTGTAGAGGGTGATGAGGTCTCCCCTCAGCCTCCTCTTCTCCAGACTAAACAACCCCAGTTCCCTCAGCCGCTCCTCGTATGACATGTGCTCCAGACCCTTCACCAGATTCGTTGCCCTTCTCTGGACACGCTTGAGTAATTCAATGTCCTTTTTGTAGTGAGGGGCCCAAAACTGAACACAGTAATCGAGGTGCGGCCTCACCAGTGCCGAGTACAGGGGTAAGATCCCTTCCCTGTCCCTGCTGGCCACGCTATTTCTGATCCAAGCCAGGATGTCACTGGCCTTCTTGGCCACCTGGGCACACTGCTGGCTCATGTTCAGGCGGCTGTCAATCAACACCCCCAGGTCCCTCTCTGACTGGCAGCTCTCCAGCCACTCCTCCCCAAGCCTGTAGCGCTGCTGGGGGTTGTTGTGGCGCAAGTGCAGCACCCGGCATTTGGCCTTATTGAAACTCCTACAGTTGGCTTTATTGAAACTCATAATTCTATGGAAAGATGTGCTTGAAGTAGAGTTTAAAAGTTTTTAACTATTTTTTTCCAAAATTCTGGCCTTGTTAGTGAGTTTCAAATTAGAAAAGAAAAAACTGACAGCAGGCCCCAAAAACCATCCTGCTCTTATTATACTCAGAACTAACATGGTGATCACTCAAAAAAAAAAAAAAAAAAAAAAAGAGGGCACAATTAACTTCTGTGTGACATGGAACAGTAGAACTCAAGGACATTACCTTGTACTATGTGTCCTGTGATACCCTGAAAATGAAGGGACTTGGTGTAGAACAGAAGTCAAGCTGTTGAAATCAATAATTAGTTTTATTTCACAGAAAAATAAAGAGAAAGTAAAATTTGAAACAACTTTTAATAAGTCTGTTAGGGTTTTTTGCATCAGAACCACAAATTGCTTCAAAGTATACAATAAATAATATAGATGGACTCTTGTAATAAAATCAGCCACATATAAAGTTGGGACATAAGCAGTAAATAAAATAAAAGGTCAAATAAAAGGTTTCAAGCAAACAAAACTGCCTACTAATGGTCAAAAAGATCATGGAAAGAATCAAACTACTTTCAGTAGTAAAGCCAATGCCATCATACCAAGAATATCAGTTGTGCTGGAGACTTTTAATAGTCAACAGATGTCCAAAACAAGAGAGGAATAAACACAATTTTAGGGAAAAAGAAGAGCAAGTGGGATAGACACAATGATGCTTTCAAATTGGCTGGAAACAGTAGATTAAAAACTTAAAACACACTAAAATACAGTGTTAACATACTGTCAAACTTGCAAGGGGTATTGAGAAACTTTTTTTCTAGGCTAGGTCTCAAATCAAGTATTCAGAATTTATTTCAGTTAGATGACAAGGGCAATGTAAGAAATATTAAAACAAAGAGGCAGTACAGACATTTTTAAGACAAAGATTAGCAAAATATGATCCTCAAAAGAAGAAAAAATTATCTGAAGAAAAAAACCCACCAGCATCTCCCCCATCCCAAAAGGACCTTCACCCCACAGCAGCCTGGAGTCAGTAACAGTACACGTGACATCCTGCACTTCGGCAGGAATGATTCCTTGCACTGATAAAGGCAGGAAATTATTTAAATTGAAGACACAGATAGATACAGGTAACTAGAGAGAGAGAGATAGGTACATAGATCTAGGGACAGAGATACATATCCAGATGAAGACAGAGAGAAAAGATCTTTTCATCCAGAAAAGGTGAAAAATTAGCACAAACTCAACTGTAGATTACCTGATGGATAGCTGTAGAAAAACCTCTGAGTGTAACAGGTTCCAGGATCCACTTCATTTCACACTTGTCAGGAATATTTGAGGTTTAGCTGCTCCTGGAAAGCCACGGCAGCAAAGCCCACTGGAATTGCAAGGAAGTTGCAGGATCTTTCAAATCTGTTCTAAAGTTAGATGTTGTGTTCTGGTCCAGATCTGGAAACTGAGGTAATTCTTGTGTAAGAAATACTGGAGGTAATGGATTTGGGAATAAGCATGCAGATACAAGTTATGGGTTTGCAATAATATCTTGTATAGTGTTTTCTGGTAAAGTTGACAAGCTTTAATAAGTACAAAATAGTGACACCATTTGCTACGTAACAATGCTAAAGAAAAGCAGCAGTTACTCTATAACATGCATACAAGGAATCTTCTTAATGCAATTAAACCAGTGTGATCCAGCAGGTCACTGCTTTCTTTTCCACTTCCATGTAGATTTGACTAAATCTTTTATAGCAGAGAGGCAAAAGTGAAGGCTATAAGGGTTTTTTAAAAGTTGTATGCTGTTCAAATGAGATTATCCTGAAATAAGCATCCTTTTCTATTCAGGTCTTTCTGTGAATCCCCAGACTGCCAACTTTGAAGGTATGCTCTGATATATTTAGTAAACCATGAAAAAGCACATAAATCCCGGCTGAAAGGACAACTCTTTTCTAAATCTGTCAGCACTGACTAGCAGCCTTGACTCCGGTGTCTCCTCACCCAGCTCTGCATCCTCAAGGGTGTCATGGATCAATAAACCAGGAGAGGGCACCTCTTGCCAAATGTCCACTGCTTTATTCTCAAATTCTATAAAATCATAAAACATCATTACTAACTGAAAGCATTACAGTTTCCACTGGCAAACAAACAAACCCTTTATTTACATCACAGGCAAATTTTAAAAGTAAGAATAGTTTAATCATGAAATCTTTAAATCTTCTGCTAGACCAGGCCAAATGCTATAAACCATAAAAGCTAAAAACGATGAGAATAATGGGAGAATAACAGAGGCTTTTCTTTTCTGTAGAACCAATAGTAAGGTGAATTATTTTTCTAACAATTCAGAAAAAGAGTCAGAAAATTAACATGAAAATAATACCTCATCTGCTCATCATAGAACAGCAGCAGCTTTTCTCTTTGAGTAATGCTTCTTAGTCCCTTGCTAACAATTATCAAATTGAATTCATCTTTTGCCTTAACCCAGTTCAGTCGCTTCTGTCCCTAGGGCCCATTCAGACTGGTTAATAACACTGTCTGTTCATTGGCTGTCCTGCTGTCTGTACTCCTCCATTTCTTCTACATCTTCAAATTTCCTCTCTGTTACCCTAAATTGACTGAAGATACGCAACATTTCTTGCACTGCAGTTTCAAACATCCTTGGAAAAACAATTACCATGTTTCCTTATTTGGGAGTTGCTGTCAGACATTCCTTGGGGAGGAAGAGAAATAAAAATAATTTACTGATATCATGGCTGAGACAGCATCCACTTTTTTAAAGAAAAATTTTATAGACAGTATAGGTTTATTGCAGCATTCCTGCACTTTTCTTGCTTAGCTGCCACCTTAGCTCTTTTGGCACTATCTGTACATACAGCACACCCTTCTCGAAGCTTGCAAAGGCATCCAGCTCACAGCACACAGTTTAAAGCAAGTTCTCACATGTAACTTGATGAATTTTTAAAAAAGATCTTTTATTAAAAACAAAACAAATAACTCCTCTTCCTCCACCCCTCTGTGAAAGTGCCAAAGTCTTCATGGGCAGGTGTGGGGCTGGGACACCCCAGCTCTACCTGCAAAGGTCTCCTGATACTATAGGTCCAGCACGGAGATCTTTGACATCCCCATTATCTACTGTTACTCCTACCAACGTTTTTTATCAATCATCCTTTAATATCATTTCAGTCTCCTCTGACTTACTTTTTACCTTCCCAGTTGCAGAGCAATTCCAGCTGCTGCTGAAGCTGCAGTAGATCAAGGGTTTGAAATTGCACAGGCAAATGTAAGCAGACATCTCAGCTATCATACTTGGTAGCTAGACAAAGAAATACATATTTAGTTACTAGATTTTTACTTGAGACAGCTTAAAATATAAGTGTCTTCCAGGAATATTATCGCATCTTTTAGTAGGGACAGAATCAGGTCTAAGCTTCAGGGATAAACAAAACCCAGATTTTGAGCTAAATTCTACTTGTTTGACTTTTTTTTTCTAAGCAGGAGTATTTAGAAATTCAACCAAATGGATAAAGCTCTAAAACATGACCCATAAAGACTTTCTATTTTGGCTTTCTAACAGTACATAAGACCTATTTTAGAGCAATTTCTAAGAAAAAAGGAAGAACATGTGGCCTCTCTTCCTTGTTGCACAGTCTCTGTTTTCAGCAGCTGTAACCTCCCTAAGTGTGGACAGGGAGAGAGATTTTTTGCATTTTATTAGCATGGCAAAAGGGATCTCCAACATCCGGCCTGGTTGACCTTGGGACACAAAGAAAACCATTTCTTATTGTAAAACTAACAATAGATAAAGAGTTTTGACAAGAATAAATCTGGCAACCACAAGGCTTGACATGTGAGTAAACCCCCAAAAAGAGTTTTGGATTAGCTTTAAAACTGCTGCAAACTCAGCTAATCCCAGGTGCTGCTGAAAGTGTTTGGGCTGGTGCTCCTCTCTCAGCAGCTTAAAGCTTTCAGGACACTTTAAAAAACCTTCCAGAGCAGTAAATAAAGGAGCAGCAATTCAAAAAGGCCTCCAGGCCCAGGACGTGCCTGGGTATATCCTGGAGAAGAGGAGCTCAGGGGAGGGAGGGTCAGCACTTGGAAGGCATCAATTTGGAGAAGGATTTCAGGGGTTTTGTGGCCTGGTTGCTGCCCACTGGCCCAGGGGTGTCCTGGGCTCGCTGAGCATGCAGGCATGGGTGTGGAGAGCAGGGCAGGGAAGGGAGGCTGGGGACAGCTAGTAGCAATTTTTCCATGGAAAGCAAATAGCTAGTAGTTCTTCTGAATTACCATCATGACATAATTGGCAATTTCAACTACTCCTTATTTCATTCACGGCAACTCCCTAGTGCATCGTGTTTTCTCAAAGGATAGCTTCTATCAGTTTTAACTACACTGTACATTAATAGGTAAAATATATTTCTGCTGACCAGAAAGGCTGTATTTTCCAATTAATTCAAGCATAATGAGATTCACAGATAAAATCCTGGTTTGAAAATTACTATTTTCATTGCAATGACCCTCAGAGAACTACGACTGGGACTCCATCAGGCTGCACGCCGCATAACTGTGCAGATCATAAGTTACATGAGGCACAGGCTGCCAAAACACACAAGTTGCTGTAATAAGCAGAAAGCATACTGATGAGGGCAGTGCTGGAGGCAGAACTGCACTCTGCCTGAAGGGAATATCATGTTTGCAAATAGAAATCTTCGACTTCCGTTCTGGATAAACTGTACAATATAGTCAACCAAAAGTCACAGTACTCGCTGGATATTCTAGAGCATACAGGCGAATTTGTGTGAGTGAAAACCATTCTTTGAGCAGGATCCTTGAGAATTCAGTAGTCATATGTCAGGTTTTTTTTGAGATTTTTTGACACGTTCCATGATGTGTTGGATTTGTTTAGAATTCATAAGCTGGTTGAACTTTCCTTTTTAAGAGGAGAAATTCACCCAACAAAAGTTCCCTTAAATAAGTTAAAGTCCAGATCAGTAATTTAGGTTAACATGGAGTAAGACTGGTCCTCAAGTCAAGCATAACAGAACTTGCCATGTCAGCGAGAAGAAATCCCTGCATCTTAAATGATGCAGCTGCAGTACAGGGCCCCACCGACCACAGCTTTATCCTACAGTGCCACCAGGAGGAAAACAACAAAATGCTTCTATAAAACAAACAGCAAGACGTCAACAGGTGTTTACAAATTATATTGAAGTAACAACTTCCAAAACTCAGCTCAGCAGCAGTAGGTGTTTGAGGACTTTTAAAATCACCTCTTAATTCATCTCACTAAATTACATTTTCTACTGGCCACTGTAGCTACTTCATGCTCCTCAGTCTGTTTGACAAATTTATAAATTGTCTTAGGACTGATGTTTAAACTGGACATTGTGTGAGCAGGATGTTCAGCAAACCAGATATTGAGCACTGCAGGGACAAGTCTTCCAAGGTATTTACGCTGAAGCAGGAACACAGCTGTAAAGGGGCCCTTATGCACTGTACCGCAGTATGAAAGCCAAAGAGTAACATAACCCCGGAATCACATCCCCTTGCAGCACCCCACCTCATCTATAACCACTGCAAGGCTGCTGAATAGCAAATGTACATCTAGCAATAAATGTCAAGCCTAGGAGTGCTTTCTGGAAACCCAAGCACCCAGGGAAGTCACTGCTCAGTGTAATAGCAGAGGTAGTAAATCAGAGTCCAGGGCCCCGAGCTTTATCTACAGCACAAAGCCAGGCAGAGAACGTGTCATGCTGGCAATGAAGCTATTATGCAGCAGCAGCCTTTACTCTGAGCTAGATTACTCATCCCGGTGATCCGAGGTTAAGGGCTCCAGAGCTCATGAGCTGCTGTGCAGGGAGGTGCAGCGGTCTGAGACAGGAGTAAAGATTTTGGTCTCTTAGATTGTGCCTCAATGCGCCCAGCATGAGCCCTCCTGGATACAACCTGGGGTACAAGCTGAACTACCTTCTTACCCTCCAGTAAACTCAAACTAGCAATGCCCCATCACACCCCTTCTCTGTAAAGCTTTCTCATGATAGGGCCCTGAGAACAAGGCTTCATTCTGAGAACACTAATTCACTAAATTCCTTTTTTTTTTTTTAATTGGTATACTTTGCACAGGGAAATATTTTTACTTTTATGTATCTTGCACTGCTTTCTGTAGCATCCTGCTCTGTAATGAGAGCCCATTCCAGCTTTCAAAAGAGCAGCATCTATTAATGAAACAGCTGCAATGGGAGACAGCAGCACTGACATCAGATCTAGAAGTTATTTGTGATATAAAACTCATTCCAACCATCGCATCAGGATCATTCTCACTCTCAGATGTATGTTGACCTTTCACACTCATGACATACCAGTAGCACACCTTGGTCTCCACCTCCACCTGTCCTCAGGCACTCTACTTGCCCGCTGGGTATCACAGGGTGGCAAGAATTTGTTTGGACATTTCCTTCTGTGGGTCTTGGTGTAAAGTTTTTGGATACTGGCTGTGTTTCTTTAACTGCACTTTCTTTAACCAGTCTGCGTCCTCTTCTAACAAGGAACAGATGTATTTGTGAAACAGCAGTAAAATGCTAAATATCAGAATAATGCTGAACTGAACATCAAGGGAAAGTGTTTCCTGCCTTGTTGCATTTGTTTCCTGTTCATTATGTATTTGCTTTTTAAGAATTACAACAAGTAATTCTTAAGCACTGGGCTTAAGTTAGGCACAGGTGCTGCAAGCAGCACAGGCCCCCCTTTATTACTTCCATGTGGGAGAAAACATTTTGGATCCTGTTCTCACATTGCCTATAATTATTTTTCATGGCATTTTTAATAGCAGCTACCTGCTGGCTGTCAGAGATTAGAAGCTTTTGTAACAGAGAAAGGAACTGTGCCAATACCAGAATTAACCTTCTAGCTCTGCATACCAAGGAAATGTGATCTCCAAGTTCAGCAAGCAATAGGCACAACTCTTGTACAGGAACAGAGAGATGGGGAACGTTTACACCCATAACACCCAGTGTGCATTAACCAGGACACAACATTGGAAAGAGGGCAAACTCAACCTATAGTTAGTCGCTTATACAATGCAGCAGAACAGTCCCTTCCCCATGTGATGGAAACAGCATACGTTAGCATTAAGACAAAAGAGAATAGTCTAACTACTCTTCTATAAAATGAGAAATAAAAGAGATGTTTTGTGTAGTACTATTCAGAAGGATGAGCAGTTCCACAATACCGCTGTTTCTCTGGAAGGAAAGGGAGAAACTGAAAACGCATGAAGTTTACCTTGACTTCAATAAGGCCTTTGACACCATTTCCCACAGCATTCTCCTGGCAAAACTGGCTGCTCGAGGCTTGGATGAGCACACGCTTTGCTGGGTAAAAAACTGGCTGGATGGCCGGGCCCAAAGAGTTGTGGTGAATGGAGTTAAATCCAGTTGGTGGCCGGTCACGAGTGGTGTCCCCCAGGGCTCGGTTTTGGGGCCACTCCTGTTTAACATCTTTATTGATGATCTGGACGAGGGGATCGAGTGCACCCTCAGTAAGTTTGCAGGTGACACCAAGTTGGGTGGGAGTGTTGATCTGCTCGAGGGTAGGGAGGCTCTGCAGAGGGATCTGGACAGGCTGGAGCGATGGGCTAAGGCCAACTGTAGGAGTTTCAATAAGGCCAAATGCCGGGTGCTGCACTTGCGCCACAATAACCCCCAGCAGCGCTACAGGCTTGGGGAGGAGTGGCTGGAGAGCTGCCAGTCAGAGAGGGACCCGGGGGTGTTGATTGACAGCCGCCTGAACATGAGCCAGCAGTGTGCCCAGGTGGCCAAGAAGGCCAATGGCATCCTGGCTTGCATCAGAAATAACATAGCCAGCAGGGACAGGGAAGTGATCTTACCCCTGTACTCGGCACTGGTGAGGCTGCACCTCGATTACTGTGTTCAGTTTTGGGCCCCTCACTACAAAAAGGACATTGAATGACTCAAGCGTGTCCAGAGAAGGGCAACGAAGCTGGTGAAGGGTCTGGAGCACATGTTGTACGAGGAGCGGCTGAGGGAACTGGGGTTGTTTAGTCTGGAGAAGAGGAGGCTGAGGGGAGACCTCATCGCCCTCTACAACTACCTGAAAGGAGGTTGCAGAGAGCTGGGGATGAGTCTCTTTAACCAAGTAACAAGCGATAGGACAAGAAGTAATGGCCTCAAGTTGTGCCAGGGAAGGTTTAGACTGGATATTAGGAAGCATTTCTTTACAGAACAGGTTGTTAGGTGTTGGAATGGGCTGCCCAGGGAGGTGGTGGAGTCCCCATCCCTGGAGGTGTTTCAGAGTAGGGTTGACATAGCGCTGAGGGATATGGTGTAGTTGGGAACTGTCAATGTTAGGTTAATGGTTGGACTGGATGATCTTCAAGGTCTTTTCCAACCTAGATGATTCTGTGATTCTGTGAAGGATGAGATGGGCATGACACAGCCCTGTGGGCAGTCAGGCAGGGGCTCTCTGGGTTGTGGACGGGAGCTGACTGCAAAGCAGCAGCAGGGACCAACAGGACCCAGAGGAGCTGAAGGAAAAACATGCAGGTGCCAAAACATCTCCCTGCAAAGCTGATTTAGGATTGTAGGATAATTCAGGTAGGAAAAGACCACAAAAGTCATCTAGTCCATCCAGGATTCCTGCTCAAAGGAGAGTCAGCTAAAGGTCAGATTGGGTGACTCAAGCTTCTACACTCCTGCATCCAGGCAAATATCCTAGAAAAGTGAGCCTCATCCTCAAACCTGACCATGGTGAACAGCCCGAGGCTCCTGAGGGCAGTCAGGTGGGAAAGGTCTGGGCAGGCATTAAATAGAGAAGGTGCTGCCCAGCAGCAGAAGTACAAAGTGTTGCAGCTGTACACTGAAAACCCATCGTGAAGATGTTTCCTTGATGAGATGCTCCAGCTGAAACAGATGTTGGAGTTCAGCAAGCCAGGCAGTAGCATAATACAGAGGTATAAAATCAAAAGGGTTTGTCCTCTCTTCAGCCATGTTAGAATCTCTCTACTACTACTGCTTGATATATTAGCAGGGAACATTCACATTCCTCATACCAGCATTTTCTTTCATTACACATCCTAGATGCTGCTTCTACAATACACAATTATATGTTTAGAAGTCAAAAGACTAGGTGGTCCAGCTGAATGTATGTAATCAGCTTTGTATAACTGCAAAAGCCATCGGACCGGCTAACATTTTTGGAGCTTTCTCTCTCTCCTGGGCCCACGTCTAGCTCACAAATATATTTGGCTAATAGGACACAGCAAATGTGTCCTTTTTTCCAACATGCTTTCATTTTTTTCATGCTGTTAAACATTTGTAGACAGTTTCCTCATTTTACAGTGATGTCAGGAGTAAAATTCCTAGATGCTCTATGTAAGAGTAACTCATGCTCCCTCCACTTCTTTGAGGCTCACAAGGACTGAGCGTTCAGGGTGGCAGCTTGCCACCAGTACATATGGATCTTTTAAAAAGCTTTGCTGAAAAAATACACGAAATCCACAACTCTGACTCCTAAAAAACCCATTCAGCAATACTGAAACTCTTTGCTGCAGGACTGATCAGTTTGGCAAGAAGCAGATCAAAGCAGAGAGCCACCACACACGCGTACAGTACTGGTTTTCAGTTGGTATTGCTGAAAGCTCCTTGAAGGAGGAGCTGGCCAAAGCATAGACTGGCATAACTGCATTTACAGTGGGATATTTTTTTGCAGTTATGATAGCATTATATGAAATAATAAAGGCTCTGTGAATCTAACTCATTCTCCTGGAGAAAGTAGTAGTAGTTATACAGTGACTAATAAGACCCAAATACTACTTTTGTAATGATGGTTTTAAAGCAAGATACAGCTGATGCCTGAGACTTCTCCCACCAGGACTGGTGTGAATTTGTGAACACTCAGATCTACATTTGATAAGACAACTTCTGCATTTAGAGATCATGAAGCTTACCTAAAAGGAAAACATAGCCAATGCATTTTGAGAAATATTTAGTTGAATGAGTCTGAACAAGATGCATGAAATGCAGCTCTGGAGCTGACAAAGGAAAAGCTCATAAAGCCCAAGACAGCTGACAGGGAATACTTTAAAAGCAGGATGCTGTTGATTAGACTGACAAATTATGTTCTAATCTGGGTAAACAGACACCGCCTATTCTCTGCTAAAAAATGGGGTAACATTGATAAATAGGAACAAAGACTTCATTGTTCACATTGAAGCACTGCCAGCTTCTGAACAGGAGAGTTTGCTTTTCTAAACAGTGTTTGAAAATTGGTTTTAGACATACCTGTCCTTGAAACACTAATCGTAGTTCAGCTACAATTTCCACAGAATCTACAGTGTAATATGTGAAGCCTGCTGTTTTCAGTGGTAAATGAACGGCTGGTGCTGGTGAAGCACTCTTCTGTGCTGGGGAAAATTTCAGACCCACAGGCATCATTTTCATACGATTTATGATTAATCCCTGCAGAGTGCTCACCTGGGCTACAAATCTAGGAAGGGTATGGGCTCCAGCGTACAGCCGCATCCTCCACTTGAGATAGAGAGAACCAGAGAACAGACACTTAACAATGTTGCCATACTCCCAAATTTAGTAGAACTAGGAGATTGAAGACAACATTTTAAAAGTAATAATTACAGAGACATACCTATTTGTTTTGATTTCTACCAAAGTACTCAGGATTGGGCCCTAAGTTAATGGTTTCCTTAAATGTTATGCTCTCCAACTCCAGGGGCTGGAAGCAGAAAGACAGCACAACATTCAGGTGATTGCTAGTTAAGAATTCATGTGGGACAGTGAAAGAAAAAAAAAAAAAATCATAGTCCAAGGTTTTAAAGGTGCAGGGTACTAATGCACATTAATTTCTAAGTCTCTTTGATCAGTTCTTAGAGGAGGAAGAGTCGAGACCTTGACTACCCGAGACCATGCAGGATCCAGAGCGCTGGGGAACACTGGAAGGAAACTCAGGGTGAAGCAGCAGCAGCAGGAGGCTGACCCAGTTCTTCAGGTGACTGAAGTTACTGACAAAGCTCCTTGCCTTGCAGGGATTTTATCCTAGGAGGGGAAAGAAATCAGAAAAGGGCAAGGAGTTGCTGAAAGCAGAGGTAGAAATTCAAAGCACACCAACCTTTTTGACTTCAAGATGCCAAAGCAATGGGTTCACACACACCACAGTTTGGTTTTGTACAACTGAAGAATAGTACTGCAAACTTACGTACCTACTCAAGTAAAATTTTAGAGTTTGAATGAAAAGAAATAAGCAAGCTGCCCACATCAACTTTTTATTTAACATTCTTACGAAACTCCCATCTCTATTCAGTTCTAAATTTGAAATTCTATTGCCACTCAGCTTTGCAAAAGACTGTTCACCTCTTTGTGCAAAAGTAAAAAAATAAGATAGCGACTGTAGCAACATTTAGCAGACAGTTGGAAAATTCACATTCCCTCTTCTCTAAGGAAAAGATTGTACTTCTTTAGCACAACTGGCTGCTAGAGTTTGGAGCCAGTCCACCTGTTCATCCTACCAAACTGAGAAGTATTTTCAGCATCAAATGATAAAACATGATTCCAACTCCTCCTTTGCTAGTGGCTCATTTACACTGATTTTAAAACACGTAACTTTACTGAAGGCAGCGTACCATTTCACATACAGACCTGAAGTGAGCTGCAGCCACATGGGAGCATGAAAATGACAGCAATCCATCTGGTATCACGTACTCCTCAAAAAGCACTTTGCAGAGCAGAGGGTGAAACTATTGACAGGAAAAGGAAAAAAGAAGGGGCAAAAAAAGGAGATGGGAATGTTTAAAAGACGAATCACACCTCCAAAGAAGGCAACACCTTGAATATGTAAAAGAATTGACACTTTCTCATCCCCAGAGCTGCCCAACACGAAAAGCCCTGAGTAGAACTAGGACACCGGGGTATGAAGCTTTGGTCAGTACCAGTGGAGACTCCAGCACCTGAGGCTTCAACCTCCCTGAATAAAACAAAGCTGACAGAAAAAACATTGTTGGGGGAGGAAGGAAAGAAGGGGCTGTAGTTTCACCACCAAAGAGGGGTGTACACACAGCAGAACAGGGGCTGAGGGAGTCTGGAAAGAAGGGCTAAAAGGAAAGCCTGTGGGTCACTGCTCAGATCCAAATTCCAGTGTTAACAAAAGCGTACTCAGTAGTCTCCCTGCCACGTTTTGTTTGACTAACCAGTGTTGAGAGCATCTCTACAGTTTAATGGCATTTCAAGCAGTCTTGCAGGAATATATATTAGAAAGATGAAAAAATTGAGAGCTTGGGCTACATTTCTGAATTAAATAACCTTTTCCTTTATAAATGCCAAATACCACCCTAACACCTAGAAGTAAGATCCCATGATCCAGCTGTTTTCCCAAGTCTATGTTAAATTACTTTCCATGTGGAACAATGAAAACGCTCACTGCAGGACTCTGGTTTTCTCACTTACTCTGACAACTGTATGAGGAGTAAGTCCCTCACCACCACATTTCTGGAATCCAGAGAAGGGCCTCATTTAGGTGAAACATTGTCAAAAAGGAGGAAAGACTGCTAAACATTTTGCAGCAAGAGCTGGAATGAGCAATACACAGGCTTATCTTCCCTGCAGCTTAGAACAAACTTACCAGTCCCTGGGTGTAAGATACTTATTTACATTTCTTTTTAGTTCACACTAGTGCACAGAGAACTCTAGGGAAATTCCTGTGAGACAATGAAGCTTTCTCTAAGTGAGCAGGTTAGGAGAGCCTACCTTCATTTAAAGATATTTCACTTGTGTCTACAACTTCTGGTAATCAAATACACAGAGTCTGTTACATATTTAAAAAAAAAAAAAAGCAAGCAAAGCAAACCCACACTTATGAAACAGTTTATCTCCAGAGCAGTAGCTGTAATTTTCTGCTCCAGTACTCCCATCACCCTCCAATTTGCTGGCTCTAGTTTGATCCTGACATTTGAAAGTTATAGTGGCATTACATAAAAGCATAACCTATGCCCAACACTTCAGAGAGGAGCTTTTATCGTCTATTCAATTGGCCGTTGTTCCTTAGCTAAAATATTCTGGCTTTCGAGCACAGTTAAATTGGTTGTCACACACTTCCTGCACTTTGAAATGAAATAGTTAATTAACCCAGGTTAATAGTACTAGCAGGGTCTTAAGGTACAGTAAGTACATAAGGTAATGGAACACAGCTGTACCGTGCTTGTGCCTGCCATGTCCAACAACCAACATTTCGTACATAAAGACACCTCCCATCTGCACAAGTGGAATATTCTTTACTGCAGAATATTCTTCTGCATGAATAGCAGAAAGCTAAGTTAGAAAGCACATTTAAAGCTTAACAGGTTTTTTTTGCAGAAGAGGTTCACTGAAAGAATAAATCCCTTTAAAAAAACAGCTGGTTAATTTTGAACAGTTAGCGGTATCAGCTGTAGTCAGTTCACTCAGGACTCTGTAACAAGGTGGAGACACTGAAAAATGAGGACAATGCAGAAACAGCAGCCTGCTTATGTGACTCAGTACTAGCACCATTAATTTTACACTTAAAAAAAACCCCATCTTTGTTTTCAAGATAGTTTGCTATTTGTTAATAGCATAAATATAGTAACAGAAAACATGGCAAATTAGAAGCTTTTTGACTCCCCTGTACTCACCCAAGAAAAAGTAGGAACGTTCTTATTAGGCTAAATTGTGCTGCAATGCTACACTACTAGCGTACAGGAGGGGGAAATGAAGACAGACATGAACTGTGTATGAGATAACTTATTTTATTTATTCAATTCTCAACTTAATTTTGATGCTAAAAATTGGTCAAAGGCACTTCAAAGAAGATATTTAAGAAACAAATCCTTATGGTGATCATCCCAGACAAGTCACCAACTTACATCTGCCATTAGGGACACAACTACCTATAACTGCAAAGTGAAACATTCACAGGTTTTAAATGGAGCATACTGTCCAGCAGCAATCTTCAATTCTTTTAGAGCATTAATAACATTTGTGGAGTATTTTAAATACAATATGGTAAAACAAAGCAAATTACACTTTTGGAGTTCCACAGCAGCTTTCCTTGACAGCAAAAGGACAAAATTGCCTTTCCAAGTGGTCCTGTATTGAGGGATCTATTTTCATCTGTGCGTGCACCATCAACATGAGTAGCAGGTACATCGGAGAAATAACCTGCACTTTTCTGTCATACAAAGATAAAACACCCTGCTCAGATAGCAAACTGTTTGTAAGAGGTTTATCAGCTACTCACTAAAATTTATACTTCTGGAAGTGTAATAGAACACATGGCAAGATGAGAAGAAAAAGTCATTTTTAATATATACCCCCACCAAAGCAAAACAAAGAAAGTGGCCTTAAAGGCAGAAAGTACTGAGAAAAGAGATCTGCAAAATGGGAGACAGTGCTAACATCACCAGCATTTAACCTCTTGAATGAGACCGGTATAGACTGCAAAAATCAACTGGGAGTGAAAGATTAAAATTGGTCTTTTTCTGCAAAGATTAATACTATCTCTGATTAAGAGCAGGGATTTGAAGGTAATTTCTTGGCATTCTCATTCTTTCTGAACTAAAAAACACAACACAAGGTTAAAACGTTACTCTGTTACACTAAGTGACATTCTCACATCCACGTGCAAATAACCGCTGCCTAGTAATTTCAAGAGAACTAGTTCAAAATTTTTAGATGGGTCATTTAAATCACTACAGTGCTAATGGAAGCTTTTAGATTTTATAAAATTAAGAAACCTCTTTTAGAAGCAAAAAAACCCAAAGACACGGAACAATAATCGATATAGCCTAAGACAAGCCTCTGTTGCTGTGCTTCAGAAAGGTCTATCCACCTGAAATACAGCAGCCTCTTTGGGCTCCAGAAATACTCAGACTCAGTAAATACTTTCTCAAAGCACAAAGACCTGAGAGTGAAATAACAAACTACTGACAGTAGTGTGATATTGTACATTAAAATTATACTAACTGTTCACATTCCGACCTTGAACTACTGAAGCTTTTGAAGGTAGCGAGATACAAACCAATTATTTCAGAGGTATCAGCTCACTGCTATGGCAATACAATTAAACAGAGAACAACAGTCCTCTGTTATAATCACAGAATGTAAAAAATGATACTTTTCTAGCTTGTCTGGAAGGAAGAAAAAAATTCTTTGCAGTGCTGTTAGAAAGGCAAAAGAGATTCAGAGGCCTAAGAACAAGGACACTTTAAAACAAAGCAAGAATGGACGGTTGAAGAAAAGGCTCTTCTTACTTCTCCAGGCAGGCCACCTATTTATCACAAGGTAGCATGTTCTGAGCCTTATTCCCTCAAGAAATTGAACCTGTTCCTTTATTTCTCCATTCTCTGGGGTCCTGCACGTTTTGTGAAAAGGGACATTCCTGCCCCACTCTGCTAAACCCACAAGCCCCAGTTGGGCAGCAGACAACAATCAGAACTGCTGCTGAGAAAAGGCTTCAGCATGAGCTCAGCAGTGGCTGGGTGAACTTGCCACCTCAGCAACCAACCTGTACAGAGCTTAAACATTTCACTACCCACTTCCTCCTGTCCACCTGAGATTTATGCATAATGAAACTGAAAACCCAAAGACAAGACAGTCAGGACAGTAAGGAATATGAGGAGGAAATGTTACTTCACAGTGCAGCACAGGGCAAACATAGGACACAAATCTGCAGAGAATATGCAAGATTAGTTCTGCCTGTTGTGGTACAAAAATCTTTAAATCCCCACAGATGAAATGAGGAAGAAAGCAGTAATAAAGGAACAGTACAGGAGTTCAGTAGATCTTCTACACGGGCTGAATTTACAAAGAGATTAACTTGGGATCTTGATTTAATTTCATAACTGAAGTATTACAGAAAATTTTAATTGCATGTTTGAACAATGTCACTGGAGTTATCAATACCACATGGATTTCACAATATTACTGGGTTGTGCTGCACGTGGGATAAACGTTTAGCTCACAGAAGGAAGCACGTCTCATCCATTCTCCTCTGGACAAGCATCCCTCTGACTAGAGCAAACTGGAGACTTTTTCCTTTTTTAAACAAATGAAGTTATAATTTTCTACTTCGGTCAATTAACATAAAATAAAGCTTCTGTCCCTTTCAGTACTTCAGAGGCAGTCTTGCTCATAAAAGACCAACAGATTTAACCCTGCAGGAACTATTCGTTTAACTAATACTTGATATATGAACCCAGCCTATATTCAGGCAAAGATGTATCTAATATTTCTGTAATTGCCATCATGCTGCAGAGCAATGGCAAGAAAGGAAGTCATGATTCTTTACTGTTGCACAACAGAAGAACCCCGATCTGTACAAGAACTATCTTTGGAAAAAAAAAAAAAATCCAGTACTTTATGGTAACATCCTCTTCCAGGAACATCCTGAAGGACAGCAGTAGTAAATAAGGCTGTCTGCTACCAGTATGTGCCCTTTCCAGAACAATGACTGGAGGTAATTACGTTGTGTCCAAATTCATCAATATGATGAAGGTGAAAAGTGATAAAGATGAAGAAACTTTTGTTCAAGTGTGGAATAAAGACACATTGCATGTCAAGCTTAATCCCATCCCCCATACTACTATTCACTCAGTCTGAAAAAGAGAAAAACATAAAGTTTTACACTAACCATATAAAACATAGGCTTGGCCTTTGAAAATTTTTCAGTAATTAAAACACCTGTTTGGTCTCACACCAAGAAAGTGTTTGCAGTTAAGAGGCAGAGATACTCAAAGTAGTGGAGAAAGTTAATGCACTTTGAAAGATTCCTGCATTCAGGCTGGCTCACCTGAATAACTATATACTTTAGCTTCAAAAAGAGTGAAGTAAGGATCATTTAACACTTTGTTCTGAAAAAGGTAACAAGAAGCAGATACAGAAGAAATTTTTAAAAGTGGAGGAAAAAGGAAACCGTTCAGAAAAGTGAAATAAAGTACTTCAGCCGAATAAACTAGATGGGTAAGGAAGCAGTCAAATCAGCTTTGCTGCAGTTTTAAAATAGGACTTGTTTGTATCTGTAAAATTCTAATGAATAAGGTAACTCCACAATCTGAGAGTAGTGATGTGAAACTGAAATGGAAACAAACTAATTATAATACTGGCTGAAACCAAGTTATTATAATGCCACGATAACTTTGCTAAGATACTATTCTTTCTTGTTTACATGGATGGTGTGATGGAAGAGAGACTTTATTTCAAAAAGCATCTACCTTATCTTATGCTTAGAAATTCTGAGACTAATTTTTCTATCAATTCAACCAATAGGGCAAGTTATACCAAAAAAAAAGCCACAGGCAAATACGTAAGCAGCTCGCATCACCTCAGCAATTTAAACTATTTAAACTATTAACTAAGTAACTATTTCTGGGTTTCTCTGCAAAACAGTAGTGATCCAAATTCATATTGTTCTGTGCAACAGAGACGTAAAAATTTTTAAAATAATTCATAGCAGTCAATTCCATTTCTGAAACCATTCAGATGAATCTTTTGGGTGATCTCTGCCTATTCATAACAACCAGTCTGTCATTAAGGCAAAGCAGACTTGAGATTCTATTTTCATGCCTCTTCCTTATAGGGCAAGGTACACAAAGTAACTTCAAGATACTGAGAATACTAGAGAAAGCCATCATGAAGTATTTGACTGTGCGACATCCATTTCTAATATCAGAACTGACCTAACAGAACATCTAGAAGGAAACAGAGAACAGAAAAAGGAACAGAAATACTGTATGATTATCTTTGCACCCGTCCATTATGGTTTCTATACAAATTCTTCCAGATACTAGTGTACCAGAACAACCTCCTATTTCACAGCTTTAGGGCCCCCAATCTTCATGAGCAGGGCTGCAAGGTCACACTATTCCAAACAGTCGCAGCCAGCACCGGACTCTATTGTACACAGACAGTGACAGAAAGTACTGCCAACATCATTTCTGAAATAAGAATCGCCACGAGTAATTTTAGTCCACAAGCTTCATGCAGGAGTTTGAGGAGACTCTTATTCATTGTACTGGCTTCTTTTGTTTTCTTCAAAGTCCAATTAATTCTCAGAAATTTTTTGCTTTAGCTTTTGATTATCCTCCAGTGCTTCATTTTTGCTCTGCTCTTCTGGATTCTTTGCCAAATCAGGATTGTACCGATACAAATACCCATATGGACGGAGATGATAAATCAAATATTCCAAATGATACATAGTCACAGAATCAACGTAGTGGAATGAAACTGCTAGATCGGAGCAGCATCCGGGACCCTAAAATACAAAACAGGTCAAAATAATCAGCAAGAACTGCAAAGTGTGCCCTGGATTAAAGATCCAGGAAGATTTCAAACACATATTGACTTCATGGTAAGAAATTCACTGTCGTCAGCCATACATATACTTCAAAACTTAATGTTAGGCAAGCAAAATATATCAGACATACCTGCCAAAGCATCCTTTCAAAATAAAGTTGGACAAAGTCTTTTGCTTCTGTAATCAAACCAATGAAAAAACTAGCTGCTCTCATTAATGTTGGAGGATTTTTTGCTTTTCCATACTTCTTTTTTTATGTTGGTGTTTAAAGAAAACCAAGCAGCAGCAAGCAGGTCTAAATGCATTGCACTTTTATATGAAACAATACATGCTTGTTACTCCTGACAGCATCCATGCAGAGTATATAAGCCAAACGTGTGTTCGCAGGCACCTCTGTGTGTGTTCACACATTATACAGTTTGGCAAAATTGTCAGGACCTAACTTCCTACATATAGAAAGTTCTAACAAATAATTTTAGAACTACCCTTTTTTTTTAAAGTTTATTAATTTCATTGAAGTTATTAAGCATTTTTAAGAGCTAAAAGATCATTATTAACATATTTGTTATAACTTGTATTTTCTAGCTCAAATTCAGCTTTGAGAACACTATTCTGGAAGACAGTTTTGTGGGGTTTTTTTCATCTGATTTGATTGCAGACCTGCTAATATTCCAACTCTAACAGGAACTAAGATTTAAAGACATTGAAGAGAACAATTGTCACATAATTGCTATTCTTTCAATACTTACTAAGGTTGATCAATATAGCTTGGTTTTGATACCAGATGAAGTAGGCTCTATCCAAACACAAAAATGGTAGGACAGGACCAACTATGTGATTTCCATTATGGATCCCCACCGTCACTGCATCAGTTACAGATGTAACTGTCCACAGCTCAGCCACTCGTAAACTGCAATCATAGCTAAAAAGCTGCTGCATCCTGACACACTAAATACAGGATCATAGCTGTTTTCAGCTACAGAAATGCCCTAGCCACTGAATACAAGCATAAAAACAGATGCTTTACAATGAAAAGTATCTACTGAAGAACTAGATTTTTTTTTTCCCCAGCTTTACTGTGTAAAAAAATCCCACATCCTATCCTTGATTTTGGCCACTTACGCTGATCTCAAAGCTTGCTGAAAAACAATACTTTTAAAATTGAGATTATAATCCTAAAAAAGAAGCTACATCACAGATTATATGATCATCAAAGTTTAAAGTGCAGAATACCTTCAAATTGCTTCAATTTCAAGTAGCCCCCTGCTCCCCCCCCCCTTTTTTTTTTTAAACCAGAGATTTCAGATGTGGAACACAAAGACAATCTGAAATTCTTGCACTCAGGATGTTGTGAGGAACTGAAGGAGTTAATGCCTCAAAGATTCACTAACACAGAAAGCCTCAAGGACAAATTGTGGCCTTTGTGATTAGTCTAAGGAATGAATTATCTGCCTAGGGAAGCACAGACTGTATCGGAGGGCGCATGGCTCTGCTCCCTTGCAGTTGTATAGCCAAATTCCTTAGATAAGCCTCAAAGGGGGGAGACATAGACTGAATAAAACCATATGTTTGGGTTAATGCCTACACCTTAATTTACAACTATACTGTTGAAGAAGAGCTAAATAATTGATAAAAGAGAAAACCACACAGCACCAGATGGAGCTAATGGCTGGATAACTGCCCAAGAAAAAAACTGAGGAAAAGGTAAAGATGGTAGGGAGAGATGATGACCCCAGACTCAACTGGATGGAAGGGTTAATGCACCCCATCCCCCCTCAACACACGGTGTAGAACCCATGCTCCACCTTTTCCTCATCTTTCATGCAAAAGAGTTTGTGGAAAACCCCTCTCCTCATCTGGTATGCAAATCAGATGATAAGACCAACTTAAAACAGCAACAGAAAACATTTCTGAGTGTGCACCCACCACCCAAGATTACCAGACCTGAGACTACACTGAAACTCGGGGTGGTGATCCGGATTCTTTAACTCACTTTCTCTCCCTTCCTCTTTTCTTTTTCTTTTCCTTTTCCTTTTTCTTTTTCTTTTCTTTGTTATAGATTTATCAATAAGAGACCACATTGCTTATAATCCTTTTCCAAGTTTAAGTTGTTTCTACTGCAAGTAAAATATTTTAACCGGTCATTTGGTGTCATTTCACCTTAATTTAACCCGAGGACCTTTAGGACTCCCTGGGCTCCCAATCCAGGTCAAAACAAATGTTTCAGATTGTAAATGCTATTTTTGTTGCTACAACAACAGAATTTTTTTAAAAATAGCTTTGCCAGCTCTCATGCTTTCCTCCACTTCTGTAGAAGGGAGACAAGAGTCCAGTATAACTACACAAAGAAACCTAATCATATTTCCTTGTTTGGGTCATGCTTTTATTTCACATCTAGGCAACATTCATTCTTCTGTAATCTTTCCAATGGAACTCAGTTAAACGTACATTTTAACAACCTTCAATAAAAAAAAATAAGGGCAGGGCAACTACCAGTGTTCAAGCCAGGTAACACTGCACAGTTATCAGTTGTAAGACAAGTATATTGCAGCACATTTCCATTTGAAGGGAAAAAGATCAGCAGGCAGTACAGTCACCCATACCATTACCCACCAGCTAGCTCCTCCAGTAAGGTGGGAATCTCTGGGGCACTGTTAACCAACTACAATCATGAGCAAGTCTCAAAACTAGTTGTATTTCTACAGGTTTTATGCGAAGTTTGCTGTTGGGTAAAAGATAAAGGTGTATCAGTGACACCTTCCCTTCAGTAGGCTGTAACTTAGCTCAGCCATTGTTTGACCTGGCTCTGTACAGCAAGCACACACCCCTTGGAATGAACCACGCCGGTCTAAATTCACGTTGCACACTGGTAGTTGGGTGGCTGGAGAAGCTAGGGACACTGTGTGTGAGGTATGAGGGAACAAAACATAACAGTAACTTTGCAAGGAAGGTAGTGGTGACACTAGACAAATGTGTCAAAAAGGTTTCATCATTTTTTGCTGTCCACAGAACATAGCAAAATAGCAGTAATAATTTAAGATTCACTAGCTCTTCTGGAACGTTAAGTTCTTAGCAGCAACTTTTAGTTGATTAATGTATTTAACACATCTACACAGAGGTGTATCACAGGATATCACAACAAAATCTTCTTTTCCAAAATATACTGAGCTGCTATTAAACTGCGAATTCACACATCATACACATTCATACACATCATAAGAGGTACTTCACAAAATGGGTATCAGGTTCCTAAGGACTTACCTCTACAGCAGGATAATAATTATAATTCCAGTACCAGAATGTTTTTGGTAGGTATCCTCTGATTAAGTGATGTTCTGGAACGAAGGGATGAAAGGTTTCTCTACCACTTGTGTCCCTAGAATCTCCTGCTTCCACATTAATGATCTCCATGCATTTTCCTAGTGCTAGGTCTTCAATAGAGGAACTGTGAGAGCATTTGTTCATTTTAAATGCAGCAACGAATCTCTTCAGAGCTTCTTTGCTCAGAACATATCCTGCTCCTCCACTCATGTAGCCCTGTTTCACATAAGGCTTAAACCTTCTTCCAAAATATATTGGTTGTTCAGGACTGTATTTTGAAAGAAGCCATCTCAAATTGTCCAATATAACATATGTATCATCATCTGCTTTCATAAACCAATCAGCATCGTCAAAATAATGGTCATATACATATTGAAAAGCTTTAATAGTCTTCCAGTACAGTTGGTCCCTGCCTTCTTTGGTTTCTAGGCCCACAGTTGGGAAGTCTTTATTTTCCTCAGAGCTCATAAAAAGTATTTTATTACAACGTTGGGCCCAAGTGGCCTTAACATGCTTGGCTTTCTTTTCTAGATTTTGAGGTCCAGTCATGACCCAACACAGTATTTTCACCTTCTGATACAGTCCCTCTGCAATATTTTTATTCTCATCTAAAAAAAGAGGAAAGTTCCAAAACAATATTAGACTTGATTGAAAAACAGACAAAGAGCAACCTCCCCGCTGGCATTCTGTATCTGCATCAGAAGAGACATGCAGAGAGAGATGAGGCATTTGCCTCCAAATGTACCAGCTAATGAACTTAATATTACATTTAGGAAGACTCCCCAAACCAAGAAACTGAAATGCTTAAAGCTACTTCAACTTCACAGGATAAAGGAGAGCATAAGAGCCATGTCAAAATGGGTATCTGTTCAGGGAAGTGTAGCTTTAGAAAACCTGGATTTGTACATAAAAACTACTTGGAGGCAACCTCTTTATGGTGTCATAGGACTAATAAAAATTAAAAACCTGAATATTTTTGCCATTCACAATGAACACAACTTAATGATTACAACACAGAAAGGTCAAAAAGCTAATAAGCTCTCTTACATATATTCATGTTAACTAACAAAACCTAATAAATATTTCTAAAACAGCAACATATTTTTGAAGGAAAAAGCAGAATGTAAGCCAGAAAGAACGAATTTATCACCAAATCAAGTTAAATGTTCTTTGTAAAAAATCAGGTTAAATAAGTTAGGATACTATGAAACTAGTATTATTGTTGTGCTAAAATGTTTTTATTTGCAGACAATCCTACAAAATTGACACAATTATCTGCGGTGTGTAATGTTTTCCAAGCCACCAAAGCATTTATTTCCCTCAAAGAAACATTTTCACTTGATATATACAGACCGATTTTAACTCATGTAAAAGAATATTTCATGGAAAGTGAAATCTGCATAACTGGTCCTAAAATATTCCTGCTTACACTTCATGCAATGACAGATCAAATTTCTTTGTAACAGTGTTCTACAATTAACATGTGAAACACTCATAAACTTGTCTTACAAAGTTTGCAGTTTAAATACATCTAAATAGCAAATTACTTATTAACGTCTTCTTTGGCAAATGCATTATAGTGCATTTTTTCTCATCCAAACTATCCCAACTCAGACATTATCTGTATTTAGGATTTAGAACTAACTCATTTAATGAGATGTGTCAAATGTAAAAGTATGCCTGAAATATTAGAAGGATCTACCTTCTTTGGGGAAAAAAAAAATAAAAATCAGTGCAACAAAATTTCTGCTTTTGACTGCGAAGAGCAATCTGTGTTTCGATTGCTGCGTAATCAGCTTCGCAAACAATGCCTACAGTGACCCCCTCAGCCCAATTCCAAGTTTACTAATCGTGTCAAAAAGTGAATTTTTTTTTTTTAGCTTTATCTAAGAGGCTAGATCAAAAGTTAGAAGTGGTCCAAAATTAGCTTCTTAAAGCTAAAAAGCAATTTAGTCGCATCTACAATGCTAGCAAATATATCTGCTTAGCAAAACCACCATCTGATGTCAATAGTCCACTGGAGAAGTTCCTGCTCCAAACAAGTCTGGATCCAGAAGCTGGACAAATGGTTGGGCTCTAAGGAAAAAGATCACCACTTTTAATAAAAATGTAAACAAAGAAAACCTTGTTCAGTAGACCTCACAAGAACAAAGTTATTTAGATGTAACCTGAACATGGGGAAAGTGAAAGAAAAGGATTCATACAAATTCATGGCAGTGAAGAAAGCAACATTTTGCAATGCATAAAAAGGGAGCATATTATATAATTAGTCTGGTGTAACAAAATACCTTTATGCTGTCCAGAGTCTGCATTGAAATTCATTTGTCCTTGCAGCTGATTGTTATCGGTATCTGCTGAGTGTTGACCATGTGGATCATTGTGAAGAATATGAGGCTGGATCTTAACCTGCTCTTCTAGTATAATGCTAAACAGAAGATAGCATACGAAAAATCCTATTGCTGATCCAAAAGTGAAGGTTAGAAGGTTCATCAAAGACTTAGAAGAGGCCATCTCCTGAAGGTAATACACTGTTAAAACCAAATGAAAAATACATTAAGCTTAAAGCCACTTAAAGCCACAGAAATAAAATCTAAAACTATGGGAAGAAATCAAGGACTAAATCTCTGGAAGTGGGAGCTCAGTTCTAGCTCAGATCCAGCTCCCCTGGGCTTGCATGGACGTTTAAGTGCAAGAGTAATGCAAATATTCATATAAAATTGTATAACCGTTGATAAATTTAGTGCCAAGGGTCTATCATATATTCTCTAGCTTAAAATTATAAAGGACAGTCATAAATCACAATAGTGACTGTACAAAAAACCATTCATTATATTTATGCAAGAATGTATACATTTGAAGTGTAGTATCTTAATTATAAAATTGTAATATATATTCACTTCTTCATTCTCTTCGTCCCAAGAAATCCGCACTTTAAAATGTAATACCTAAGTTTTTTACTAAAGCTAAAAGATGATGATCAAGGCAATCTACAGGTCAAAATACCATATGGTCATGAGATGTACTTAAACTCCAGGAGTAAGTATATTAGAGGAATTCTTTAATAGATGTCAAATGCAAACAGATTTTGAAGAGTTATAAAAGCAAATCTACTCTCAAAGTAGGCCAGTTTTCCCTCCACTTTTCGAAAGTACAGAGGATAGACTTTCAGAAGAAAGAGTAAGACATCTGAATTTTCATACAGAAACACCCATTTTTAAAAGGCATTTGGAGGAAGAGAAGTAAACGCACCAGCCTCAAGGCCTCTTCTACACATCAAAAACCTTGTATTTCAGTAATAAAAAAACCCTTCACTTCAGCCACACCCTTGCTCCTCAAAAAATAAAAGCCTTGGCTGACCATTTTTATAAAATCAAACAAAATCAGCATCTACGCCTGCATAAAGAGAGCTTTATACATCCAAAACAAGTGAGAATTTTTATATACTAAAGACTTGCAAAACAATTTCAGGCTGTTGAGGCTTGAGGCTTTTTCATCTTTGCAAAGGGATGAGATATTTTTTAATAATTCATGACTAAACTACAAAAACACTGACTGTCAAATATATACTGGATTCAAGCCAGAGCCATACAAACAAGTTGATGATATTCCCCTCCATTAGGATCGTCAATGGGCAGAACCCAATTTAGTTACCTAGGGAGCCAAAAAAATAAAATAATGGAATGTACAAAGCTTTGATGAAAACCATGGATCAGAAAAAAGCTGCAGCCACCAAAACAACTCATTTAGGCCGCACCCACTTCTCTCAACGGTTCTGCAGAGTCTACTGGAAGAAGACTGTCCCCAAGCAAGGTGCATGAATCACTTCGCAGCAACACACTCCAAATACCAGCTTTCTGTCTGTCTGAGCGCTCTCCTGAACGGCAAGCAGGAAGGACAGAAAGCAGGTACATATTGTTAGGTTGGAACTTTCAGAAATCATCAAATTTACTGCACACTTGCAGGTCTAGATCATTAGAAAGGGAAGCAGCTCTAACACGTGATATGCATGCGTTTCCACACTGCTAGAAAAAGAAAACTGGAAACACAACTTGAAGCACAAAATAAAAATCAAGAAACCTAAAAGTTGTATCAAATTCACATAATTATAACTGTGGTTGACAAGGAGCTATAGTTCTTTAAGATGAAAAAACACATTATACAATTTTTTTAATCATACATTGTCTTCTCTCAGTACTACATCTTAGTGGAGACTAATGATTGCCTTCAGACATCACATCTTAAAGTATAAAATCAACTGCATTACCATTTGTGACCCCGGCCTTGAAAAAATTACTTGGTTTCCAGCTTTATTTCTATTGTCTGATATGACACTAACTTGGGAAAAAAACATGAGCACTTAGATCGGGTGCCTTCCAAAGAAAAAAAAAAGAAAAAACCAAAACATTTAAGCAAAAGCCTACATGCACTGAAAAGTATCCACTGTACTAAAATTACTATTTTTTTGTTTTCACTTTCCCCATCTATCACCACAAAGTCCCCTCAAAATTTGTAATACACAAAAGGAGAGGGCCAGAATAAAACAATGCCTTCTGTCAGCATATTAAAAGGGGAAAAAATAAAAATCCATGCATGCAAGCAGCATAGCTACAGAACTTTCTAGAAGAAACAATTTCCATTGTTCCACTTTTCAGTAGTAGTGTCTCTTTGCCATACAATTTCAGTTATCTGCTCTACCAGCTGTTAAAATTATTCTTGCTTGGACAGAAAAAGAGAAAATCACTTGAAAATAACGGCTGCTTATTAAACTATGGAGTTATGTTAAATTAGATTCTTTAGGAAAAAAAAACTTTAAGTGTATTGGAAATGTTAAAAGAGAAAAAAGTGCATTCATCACATTTGGCAGTCAGAAGTTGATTTGGCAGTATTCCACAAGCGAAGAGGATTTCTAGAAGCACGTAAGGACAGATGCTGAAGCTGTATTTCATATTTGATATGAAATACCTCCAGTTACAGTTTTCAATGTAAAATAATCTGCTCATCATTCTATGTATTTTATATGAACAGACTGGATCACTATATACACGCGTGTATCCAAATGTTCATGAACTCCATCAGTAAACAGGACAGAAATCTTCATTTTTTTATATTATCTTGATATTTGATCTAAGTAGAGTCTTTTAACTTGCCAGCAAAAACAACTGAATGCTATAGCATTAGACTAGAACCAGAAAATGTCTAAAAGGAAGGTCGGTTCTTATTATGCTAAGCATCCCCACTCAGACTCTATTGACACTCTTTTCTATACAGGGAAATATTCAGGGGCAAGACATGCAAAACATTTAGTTGTTCAAGATCACATTGTTCAGAGCTTCATCCAACTTGATCTAGTGAAAGATGCCCCTGCTCATGGCAGGGAGTTGGACTAGATGATCTTTATAGGTCCCTTCTAACCCAAACCATTGTGTGATGCTGTGATTCTATGACATATAGAGAGGGAAAAGGTAAGTGACCTACCACTAAAAGATCCCCATTTTTATTCTTATTTCTATTTTTACTTCTCTTGAGTTAAAAAACAGACACTATTTTAAAAAAAAACACAACAAAAGCCTAAATTTAAATTTAAATTATGCTCCACTGCTCTGTCACGGCAGCTTAAACAAATATATCTATCTATTCATGTAGGTAGCCCTATTCACATCAACCAGACCAACAAATCCTTTAAAATTCTATCACAACTTAACAGTCACTGAAGATCTGGCTCCAAATCTAAGTTTTGAGAGTCAATGATTTCTGCATCTTCAAACTTACAGAAAAAGTAATTTTCCAGTGTTAGGGGCTGTTGAACTTAGCAGCTGAATGGAGACAAGGCTGCTGCAATTCCCTGTCCCCAGGTCCAGCCAGTGACAAGGCTGGGGATGTATTCCCATAGCTGCACATACAAACATGCATATACGCATGGCTGACCATACAGATCAACACAGCTAAAACCTGTGTTCATGCAAACACAAACGTGGTCAGGCCCTTATACTGCTTCTCTCCCTATCTGACCAGGACAAAAGTCCCTTAGTGGGGAATATACATACACATACAATGTGGATCCCTCCAGTAACTGGCCTCAGACACTTGATCTATCCAGGAACCAACTCTGAATCCTCAGCCTCACCAGAGCCCCACTCCAGTTGGGGGTGCAGACCTCCTCACCTAGGTACACCCACACAACTCCCCCCAGGCGTACCATGATCCCCCAGTATGTGGCCTTAGACATTCAGTCTACTCAGTAACTGGTCCTTGGATCCTTTCATCTCCAGCTGCCTTGCTAAGAGACATACATGCAGATGAGCCAAAACAACCCACAGATCTTACAGTCCCCCCAGTAGCTGGCCTAGACCTGCTGGACTCTCATATTGCCAGACTGAAGACCCTCTGATCTCCCTACTACCTGTCCCATGCTCACCAGTGGGAAGTGTGGGACACTGCCTCAAAACCTGGCTCCCACGGCTCTCATCCAGGCTAGCCCTGCATGATATGCACTAGCAAGCACGCACTGGCATACTTGCCAAAACAATACGCGTGCACTCCAGTCTCCACTGTTGCTGGCACTCCAGACACACAAGCCTCTATGACTTACAGTCTCCACTCTGGCTGCTGGCATTCAGACCTGCACTCACTCCAGTTTCTTGCACACCAGGAACAGAAGTCCTATAACTTATGGTACCACTCTGGTTGCTGGCATTTAAGACCTCATGAATATAGCACAGAGCCCCCCCAGGAATACAGTTAGAAATGAAGCTTAATAAGAGAACAGGCTGCAGGTAATCTGGCCCCAGGTGTGGCCAGACATACTGACCAGACGCTCGTTTACAACTGACCAGGCCCTTTATCCCCTTATCCTTCTATTTTTCTCATACTTGCTTGTCCTCAAACCATCTTGTTCCCTCCCTT
The DNA here is from genome assembly GCF_031877795.1 of Strix aluco. Lineage (NCBI taxonomy): Eukaryota > Metazoa > Chordata > Aves > Strigiformes > Strigidae > Strix > Strix aluco. Next base: position 132,042,946 of record NC_133931.1, on the reverse strand, counting down.
TAGCCCCTCCCCTAAACATCCCATAATAAGATTTGTACAGTCACAAGATGCTCTCCTCCTGTATCTCATAATAGGTCCCATGTTCTGTTGGCAGTTACCTGCCTCAATCCTGTAATCTGTTTGAGAGCCTTACTGTTGACTTATCTTGATGCGTGTCACACCTGGGCAACGGGGCTGATGGCTTTGCAGTGACAGAACCAGGGGCTGCTTCCTCCGATGAGATTAATGGGGTCCCACCCCCACCATGCCGCTGCGATCCTGGCAATGAGTTTTTTAACACATTAATCTAAAATACTGTTCTCGATCTGCTAGCTGTTCCAGTGAGGGTCAAGGTCACTCTCCTAAACCAAAGCAAATGTAGGGAATCCCTGTGCACTAGGAATATATGATACTGGAAATTGCCCCATCCCTACCCCTCAAAAAAAAAAAAGGCAACCAACCACCTTTAAAATTAATACTGTTAAGCAAACTCTGACCATGTAACTTTTTGAACTTGTTTCAAGAAGAAACATATTCAACAAAAAAAACCCAGATCTGGGATTTGGAAACTTACAGCATGCAGGACATAACTCTAGGTATTTTTCTGTATTTTTTCCTAGTACCATTCCAAAATCACTTTAAGATTTGATAAATTAACTATAAGAAATACTGCTAGACTACACAGCTGACCCTTCCTTGTATCCCTTATTTATGAAGTGAGGGGGAAGCTCTGAGACTCCAGCATAAAAGGGAATGTAAATGTCCTTTGAGAGCTGCATACTTAGCAGTGAAATTGATCTCTGCTACCATGTGCTTAACAAGTCAAGCAACACATCAGAATAATTAAAGTCAAGATGTAGGAAATGTAGTTAGCTGTGCAATGACCAGGAAAGGTCTTCTGCTAAATCCTGTTATTTCTAGAAGCTTTATATGTACATATTCCATATGCTTCTAAAATGAAGCTATATGCAAAACAGTTGTACATTTGCTAATGTTGCCTGCATTGAGGATTACTGTGAACTGCTGCAGTTCCCTATCAACTAAGCACAGACTGTATTTTTCACTTTCAAAAATATTTTAGTTTTTTAGAAAAAATCTAATGTTGTAAGCATTTATTTGGAGAGGAACTTTTTCCATCAAAAACGCTTGGTTGTTCTATACAAAAATACAGACAACAAAAATAAGGTATTTTGGTACAGGTGGCCAATAACAGCATTGAAACAAGATATGTAACAATTCACAGCACAGGTGAGAGGGAAAAAAGATGTCTGTAATCTCCTTCCTCATTCCAAAAGCTGACACCCTCATTTAGCAACAAGTTCCCATGTCCAAAGCATGGCTTTCTAGACCTTTGCCAGCCTAGGTCTTACTAAAGGCAACTGCGACGTCAGTCCAGGAAGTCCCCGTTCCCAGGAGCAGAGGCGGAGGGGTGGGGAGCAGCGAGCAATCCCGCCCTCCACAAGGCACCTTGCTCCCTCCGTTGGGGCTCCGAAGGACTCGCTGTCTTCCAAGGAGACCCCTCCTTCAGAGCCTCTCCTCCCCAGGCGGGGAACCAGGCACCTGCTGTCCCCGCAACCGCGGCTCCTGCAGGCCCTTCTCGCCGCCGCCGGGGTGACACGCACCGCCTCAGCCGCCTCCTCCCACCCGGTCACCACAGGGAGGCACCTTCCTTCACATCGCCTCCTCAGACGGGCCGCTGCCTTCAGAGGCCTGCCCGCCGGCGGACCGGCCGGCTCCCCACAGCGACGGGCCGGCCCGGGGCCCGCCACCGCCCCTCAGCGCCGCTCGCCGCCGCGGCCCGCCCGCCCCCTCACCTCATCGGCCGGCGCGCGCTCAGCCGCGCGGCCCGCAAGCAGCCGTTGGCCGCGCGCAGGGGAGGCCGCCGCCAGACCCGCCGCCCCGCGCTGCCGCCGGCACCATCCCGCCGCCCCGCGCTGCGCACCGCCGGGGCTAGGGGCGGGGCCGTCCCCGCCCCCAGCCCCGCCCCACCGCCTGCTCATTGGGCGGCGAGCGCCGAGGGCGTGGCCGGTCGCGGCCCGCGCATTTAACCCTTGCCCGCCCCGCAAGCAGCGCCGCGTGGCAGCTCGCTCGCGCTGTCCCACTAGCGCGCGCACACGGCCGGAGCACTGACCGCGCTGCCCTGCCGCGCGGGAATCGCGCGTGGGGGCGGGATCCCGCCCTGTTCCCCCACACCGCCCCACCCCACGCTTTTCCGGCGGGAGCGGGGCCACGGCGTTGGGCCAGGCCGCGAGTAGAGGCCGCGGGTTCTGCGTGGGGAGGCCGCCGGCGCGGCGGCGGTGGGTGAAGGCGGGTGCTGCGGACCGGAGCTGCAGCGTGAGGGCGGCGGCCGGCTCTCTTGGCCGCCTAGTCAGGGCTGTGAGGTGTGGGGGTGAAAAAAATGGCAGAGGGCGGAAAGGGGAGAGCATGTGAGGGCAAGGGAGAGACGGGAGGGCGATGAGCTTCACCGCCCCTTGACCGCTTCAAGGTCTGTAGGTGGCGAAGTGTTTTGGCGGTGGTGCCTCCCCTGCCTCTTCAGACACGTTTAGGGAAGAAATGCCCCGCGGGGTGGTCCTTCCCACCCTTTTATCGCGTTACCTTGCTCTGGTCGTGCCTGGCAGCGGCTGTGTCGTGTGCTCAGGCCCGGCTGCGGAGCTCCGTGGCTTTCCAGCACCTCATTCCCTTCACTTCTGTGGTCTGGAGCCTCTGCACTTCCAAAATGCCATTAGGCAACTGCAAGGGCCGTTGCTAGGTAACCGAACCCTCTGAAATCGTGCCTTATCTCCCCGTGCTAATGCTGCCTACCTTTTTAACATCCGTGACGTTTCTCTCGATATCTTTTCTAAGGAAAAAGCTATTAAATATGAAGATGGATTATAGATTTAAAAGGGGGTTCACATTACAGTGTAACCGAAGGATATAATTTTGCAAATAGCGGGTAGTTAAAGGAGCTCTGCACTTAACAGGTAGAGGTTTTGTTGTCTGGGGTTTTTTTAAAAAGGACTTGGGTGCAGGTATGTGCAAACAAGAACTGGGCCATGCTGAGGGCCACTAGTGTTTCTGTAAATGGAGGTCACTGCACACACTGCTCTTGACATCTCACCGTATCTCCTCCCTCCCCATAGTTCTCAGTCCTTCCTCCAGCCTGTCCAGGGGTTCAGTCCAAACCATAGCTTTGCCTCTTCATGACTATAGATCTGTGTGTTTGCTTTCTGCCTCCCCTCTCTCCAAAACTTTTGTCCTTTAGTTCTTTTTGTCTGGATGATTGGTCATTCAGGAGATGCTGGCTTTTGTACTGGTTTAAGAAGCTCCCACGTCGCACATGGCTTCAGGTCATAGTTTCTCATTCCTGCCCCATCCCACAGTTTGCTGCCCCCCTTAATATAAAAATTACAAGCAACTTGGTGAATGGTATCTCCTTGAACTAGTTTCATCGTAGAAGAAAGGGCAGAAGTGAGGTGAGTACGCTTGCAGGGGGAAGTTTGAGTGTGTGGCATTAAGAAATTAGACTATAAACAATAACAAAGACAATGGAAATTGCAAAGGGTGCTGAAGAAATAGAGGTGTCTGTCTTCTCATTTCCCTTTTTTTATGCCTCACCAAATTTTGATAGGTGTTGTGTCCACCCACATCTAGGGCATGCCTTAAAATTCTGAAATAGATTAAGTGAGATTTTCAAAATGTCTCACATTACAGATAATGCAGTATGATTGAGTTGAATGTAAGACTTCATTTCACTTGGAAAACTCTAAAGCCTGGTCTTGCATCATGGGACTTCTACTGCCAAGGACTGTGGCCCACGTATATTCCATATGTGTATGTGTATGCATGAAGTGCTACACTTTTTCATACCAGCATGTTCATTGAGCCGTTTCACTCTTTGTTAGGCTAGTTTGAAAGGAAAATTTCAAAGACAGAAAAGGTGGAATGTACTGTAATTTAACAAAAGTCAATCACAGCTTGCCTATTAATACTGATTTACACAAAGTTTGCTTTAACAAATGTGACTGGTTTGGCCACATTGTAATGGCTGTTTATCATTTTATGGAGACATTTACATACCACACATACATGCAGTTGGGTTTTTTTAACTGGGGGATAGATGAGCAATCTCTGGCAGTTCAGGGTAAGGGAATGTGCCCCTCCAAGGGGCTGCCCTGCAAACACACTTCCACACCTGCTGTGCAGCACTGCTGTTTGCATAACAAACTGCCTCTGGGTAGCTATGTAGAGGGAAAAGCCATCTCTTGCTGAGTTGGAATGGGGGAGCAGGTCTGGTGCTCTTCCTTGCTTGCAGGGTGTGCAGATCTGCTTGACCACAGTCCCTTTCTATGTGCTACTTCTACAGAAGACTCTCCTCTGCTACTGAGAAGGCCCAGCACTGATGGGGGACACTGGTATCATGGTAACATGGCAATGAGATTCACATCACTTACCTTTTGGCATGTGTAGCTGGAAACAAATGAGAAGGAAATTAAATCTTTAGTAGTTTAATTTAAAAGGGAATAAATCACTTTGGTCTTCATGTCAGTATATACAAAAGAATGAGAACTTTCCCTACCTAGGAAGGCTGGCCATATTCAACATAAAGACTTTTTCCTGCGTGCTTCCAAAATGTGCAGGGCAGAAGTGGGGTAGCAGGCCCTTAATCCCTTTATTCATCACTAGGTAGGTCTTCATGAGCTGCTTAACTGGGCATTTTCACCCCTAAGCCCTCTGGATAGCACTCCCAAGTATGTACCTACCATAAAAGCCCACTCACAGATCAGCTACTACTCAACTCTCTTCATTTCCACGCACAGGAGTCTGAGACAACAGCTTTCTAAACAAGAAAGCTGACACAAAGTTAGGGTGGAAGGCAAAATGCTATGGCTGTTGTGAGGCTGTGTGATTTAGCAAGTCACTGACTACATACATAACATTTAAATATTTCATTGGATATCTAATAAATATCTGCAGTGAAACTGTGATTTTCTTCTGTAAGCAGCTTTCTACATGCTAATGGCTGACAAGGAACCAGCTTTACCAGACCAAATTCTACATGCTTCCATTCATAACTATTCTGCTTTCTTAATATTTTTTTCCATTATAAATGGTCTTATCTTGACTCTGTTTATGCCATTGCTTTTACGGGTCATCAGCAAGACCATGAAAATATATATTAATGAGGAATTTCCATATAATTTGACTGAATGCTACTTTTATGTTCTCTGTTCACCCCTATTTGGTCAAACAGGCAACCAGATTAAATGTAATGCCTTATTTGTTTAATATTATTTATAAAAAATCCCACTAACTTGACCGTTCAGATTCAGTGAGGCCGTTCTTCTCTGAAGAACATATCACCCATTCTGTGTCAACTTGTGAACCCACAAATGGTAGTTGCAGGCACACTGGACCAGATCAAGTACGAGTATTATCCATGCCTACCCTAATTCCTAGAGCAGAACAAATGCCTTTAGGAAAGTGAACGGAGTTTCAATTTCCTACTGCACCGTTGCCCACTTGACTTGGGACAGGACACACTAGTTTGGTGCTGTGGTGTCCTAGAACAGTCAGAATCATATTGGAGCTGTAAAACTGATTTACCTTATTTACTGTAATCTCTTTGATTACTGCATCAGATAAAGCAGATTATAACATAATAAAGAAGGTTCTCTGTGCTGAAATGTATCACCCCACCTTCCTTTTACCCATAAGAACACCAGTTGGCTGAAAATCTGACATCCGGTTCTAATACGGATCTTTACTCACTATATTTCTTGCACAAACAATAGTAGAATTGCCATGTAATGATACACATTACTGATCTGTGAAGTTAGAAGTACTGTCTGCATTTAAACAATGTACAATCTCTACACTGCTATTTGTGTTAACCAGATCTGCTTGCAACAAATACTTGACTTAAAACAAGCCATTGTCAACTTATAGATTAGTATTCAGTGTGTGCCAAAAACTTTAGTGATACATTTTGACTGGTGGAATAAGAAATTCATCACTGGATCTTGCTAAAAATGTAATATTTTAAAGAACACTTTAAACCAATTTGAAATAAAGGGGGTTTGTTCATTATCAAAATTAAATATTAAATGTCTTTGCATTTTTATTGGAAATATCAGACAAACTGTAATAAACTATCATTCTGGAAATTCTGCAAGAAGAGCACTTCCCACAATGTTTCTATCCGGCTTACAGACCTGCCCCAAAGTCTACTTCAGAATGCTCTGGACTACATCTGTATTTCTATGGATGAAAAAGTGCCAGGGACCATTCTTTGACATAATTATTTTACAATTTTTCAGTTCAAAGTAAGTTGAGGGCTGTGTTGCAGCCCACCAGAATGAGATTTTCCTATAATTAAACTGAGAAAATGACACTCATTTTCAGCGCTGTGGGACGTGGTGGGAGGGCATGCAGGAGCACTGACAGGTTAGGAAGTCTGCTGGGGACTCCCTTGGAGGGCTGCACTGTGGATGGACTGAAACTTCAGTCTTGTCCATATTGCTCTTTAGAAATAGCTCTTGGCAAGTGTTACTCTCTAAACCTTGCCCAGAGATTTTCTCAAGGAATGCTACTTGGCATGGACATAAATCACACCGATGAGTGTGCTAATAATTAATCAGCCTCCCATACTTGAATTTACTTTCTGGCCCTGATTTATTTACAGAAATGGCCTCACAAAACCTACTTTAAGCACTTAAGAAAAATACATTTCTCTTTGTTCTTGTTACTGATATATTTCTCTATTGATACGTATATTTCTGTTTATTTTACATATGGATGCAACTTAAAAGTTAGCCAGTGCAAGTGCAAATATTTTCTCTGTCAAATCCTACAATAATAATAAAATAATAAATTCTCTAATAAAAAAGTCTCTAATAAAAGAGATGCATTCCAGAACAGCTTGAGGTGTAGCCAACACTTGTAGACACATTCTTTTTTTTGTCTGTCTTGTACCTCTTCCTGGCAAAAGCAAAGAGGTTCAGGGCATAGTTGTCAGCTGAAATGAGATTCAGAGTAATGCTGCTATAAAGTGTCATTTTTGTATAATTGTATTTCTGTGAGAGTTGATAGAAGATTTTAGTTGGCTCGTGTTTCTTTGGAAAAAAAACAACAAAAAAAAGCTTAATAAAAATGTTGGAATTAATATTGGAAATTATCCTGTTAGAATAGTAGAAATACCAACATTATCTGGCATCTGTGATAAGAGATGAGGTATTGTTCAGTAAAAATTAGAATGCAGAGCTAACTCTTCTTCCACTTTGCAATCATTAATTGTTTAATTCTTTTAACCCTTTTGAATTGATACTGCATTTTGAGTTCCTTTAGAATTATTTTTCTTCTCTTTTTGTTTTTCTTCTCTTTTTCTAATCAGGAAGAATTCTATTTCTTCTCCTTATACGTAAAGAGATAAAGCTATTTTTATGAAGTCTGTTGTTAGAGTTTCTAGCTAGAGAAGAATAGGGAGGAGAGACATTCCATTTTTCTGTTTATACGGTAGCAGTAAAAACAACAGAAGTTTACCTCTGTACAGAATTCAGAATTAATTCCTAGGAAAAAGCAGAATAAGTAGCTATAATGAAGAAAGAAGGTGATCATTTGAAGGGCTCAGTATTGCTCAATTTAACAAAATTAGTGAGATGCCAATATATACTGTGAAGTGAATTCTATTTTAGTGTGTACTTCTGTGAGAAAATGGGAAAAAATTACTTTGAGTATTACATTTTTTTCTTGTACAGAAAATAGTTGGTGTATGTGATAGTGCAGTTGTTTATTTTTCACACTGCAAAGTGTTATATTTGCCAGTCTAGTTATTTCGTTGCAGACCTTTGTTGTATTTGTTCTACACCTCTATTTCTGGTAACAATACTAGCAGGATGACACTTTCTCATTTTGAGGTAATAGCTCGACCTAGTGATGGGAAAGAGCAGCTGCAGTCACATGTTTTAGAATAGTTTCTGGGTTTTATAAACCAAAGACCATCGTCTTTAAAAAAAAAAAAAAGATCCTCTTGAAGTGTTCAGTAATTGTTATTTTTCTTCCTCTATTGTTCTGAATTGTATTTAGGAGAGCATATATGTGCATTTAAGCACATTTCACTGAACACTCTTGATGACACAAACACAAAATTAAATACAGTGCTTTAAAAGACTAAAGCAACACAACTGATGTGTGTCAAAATAACTTTATTAGAATTATGACCAGTTATTCCAGCTGAAAAATACATTCCAGGGTATTTTAAGTCTCTGTTATATATGTTCAAGCATGGATTTAGCTGTTACAGCTTTATACCCAGCTAACCATGTTTCTTGCAGTGGAATTTGGCTGCATTCTAGATGAAAAGGATTTTGTTTGTATTAAACAAAATATCTATTGGCCTGGGAAAAATCTCACAATGGGCAAATTACAATGAAAAAGTGAACTGAAGATTGTAATTTGCAGTTAATCCTGCTATATTGACTACAATGGTTAGTTTAAATGCTAATTCAGCTGACACCTAATCTTTATTACTGCATGAAAAAGAACCAGAATTTAAATTAGTTCTACCATTATAGCTCTAAAAACTCTAGAGAATTATTCCGCTTTATGTTATACAATCAATATCTGACAATTAATTTTTTCTTTCTTATTCTGCAAGTGGTTAAAAAAACATGTTATAGTTCTTTGGTTTTGTGGTTTGTTACCCACCCCTAACCCCCCTCCCCAGGACGAGAGAATAAATTACACTGGATTCCTTCTCATTAGCCAAGACCACTATTCAGTTAAAGTCAGCAATGTTTCATTCCTCTGTGGTCTTGGGCCTACTGACAATAGAGCCATTGGTATGCCATATGCTGTGCCTGCAGTGTGCACTGTATGGCCAACAGCTCTTTCAACAACCCTTTCTTGTCTGCACTAAGAAACATGGGGGATAATGGAAGAGCTGGGATGTTAAAAAAAGGATGCAGCAACAGTGCAAAATGTTTAGTCTTTTGTGCAGGCAATAACAAATCACCTTACTTTGTGTTCTCTCTTGCTTCTGCACTAGACATGCCTTCCTAGTACTTTACTGAAGTTCTGAATGCCTGGGCTCTAGAAAAGATTTTCTTTTAACACCTCAGTGCTGTGACCTCTAACTCTGAGGTCAGAGCAAGTCTTATTTGTTTTGAAGCTTAACATAATCAAGCAGAAAGAAAAGGATTAAATAAGAGAGACTATAGCAATAGGAACTCCCAGTGGGAGAGAACTACTTTTTATACCATGAGAGAGAGGATTTTGTCTGGAGGAGAGACAAGTAGTCTGCATGTCCTTTAAATGTCTTCCAAAGGAAAAGAACAGAGAGGGAAAAAAGAAAAATAAATATATTCAAAATTATAGGAACAAACAGCTCTGCTAGGTCGATAAGTTCTTTAAAAGTTGCAACCTCAAAGCTCGGTGGCATGTGGTGCAGTCCCGCTGGGTAAAAGGCGGACTACATGATACAAATGGGAGCCTACCTTGCTTCAAGCTACAGATCTCCAAAGAGCTTTTGAATTTGACAGTTTCTCTTTTCACTTTTTTTTCCCCAGTCAGATATGGGGATTAAAGTATAGTTCTGCCTGAGCTCTTGAGTGCAAGCGTGCAAACTTCAACAGCACATTGAGTTACTGTTCTCCTGGGGAAGGAAAACCAAAATAGGAAAAGGCCTCTGGTCTCTGCCTACATGTGTCCCTGACATATAACCATACATTTCAGATGTCAGATGTGTTACCAGAACACCTCACACTACAGCTATTGCCTGGTGAATGTACATGTATCCAACATGCCTTTATATTTGTAAAAATAGCCACATATGTCAACCCATGCAACTGGGGAGGAGGAACTGATCTCCACCTTCCTCTGAGTCCTGCCCACCACTGATCTCTCCTAGTCTATAATGGGCTGCCAATGACACCATGGTACATGGATGTTTCTGTGTGGCTCCATGAGGACCTTTGGCTTTCAAGCTCAGTCCTTGTCCTCGAAAATATACTAGGTTGCTGACAGAAAGAGCATTTGCTCTTTCTGCTACCTCTACAATGCTGGATAATAGAGCAATATCTGTCTAAAATCACTCTTTCCTGGCAAAAATGAAGCCATACACTAACTCGCTGCCCCAAGAAATGGCATTAGATTCTTACTAGTGTGTATTCAGGACCAGAAGATGTAAACTCATATAGTACACAGACTTCAACACCAAAGTAATTTGTAGATGCTGACAAACAGAAACAAATCCACAGTACCATATCCCATTCAGCTGGGCCTGTGGTGATGTGTGGCAAAGTGTTGAGTAGCAAATACATCACGGAAAAAATTCAAGCTGGAAAATATAGGATTCTTGGTGATCTGTGCCCAGCTTACATTATGAACATTCAGTCACTGGGAGATGAGAAAAGGCTAGTTTGAGGCATTTGGAAACTTGAAATTGCCTATTCCCGTGATTCTATTACTACACAATTAGGATTGGAAAAGAAAAAAAAAAACAAAGTATTACTACTGGAATTCAGGATGTGTTCCAGGCCAGATGGAGAGTAGTTGGCCCAAGCTAAAAATGGGTACTGGATGCAAAGGGAGTCATGAGAGTGTAGACAAGATACATTCCTCTCCTTCCCACAGCCAAAATCTCTCATGTTTCAAAAATAGAAAGTGTTTCAGCACTTATCGCTTGAATTGTTGGTGAAGTATCTTTAAGAGTCCATGACTATGTAGATGGTCTGGTGGGGTGCAGAATGCCTGTGTTCCAGAGCTACTCACTAGCAATTGCCGTGCAAAGGGCTGGTGTAAGGCTGAGCTGAGGCGCATCAACAGAATTTCTGACTTTTTACATTCCTGCCCATCGTAACAACCTGTCCTATGAATCCACTCCTGGCAATCTTCACTGTCAACAAAGGGTGTTCAGTATCTGTCTGAGAAACTGCAGAGTACATGCATATGATGCCAACAGAAAAAGGAAAGTCTTTCTCTAATATTTGAGTCTGGCCACTGTTTTCTACGTCAGATCTTTTCTTGAACAGCTCCGGTGAGAGGAAAGGATGGGAACAGAGATCTGGGAAAGCCACCATCACAAAACCAGCTGAAATGCGTTCTCTCATTCAAAAAGCCAGAAATCACAAGGGATACCTTCAGGAGGCTACTCCCTGTAAAACCCACAGCTACTATAGGTTCTTAACTTGTTAGTCATTGCTGTGAAAGCAAAAGACCTCCACTGTATGTCTCTCTTAATCACAGCCTCTGACTTCTCCACTTTCCCCTCAGTTCTGCCTACTGTCCAAACGGATTTCATAGATCTCACAGAAGTCACACGTTTCCGGTCATCCAGGCATGCTGGTGGCACCACATCTGATGGATGCAGAAATGGTATTAATCTGTAGTGGGAAAATATGAGGAGCAGAGACTTCAGTTACGAGCAATGCTCAACTGAGAGTTGAGCTGACAGTGGCCAGCTCAGTGTAACAGTCATGGAGCTGCAACAGTTCATTCTACGTTGTACTCATCTACCCCTTGCCTTCAGAAAAACCTTTCAGCCTTTCATTACAGCTGGCTAGAAACAAAACTAATCCATGTACTTCTTAATTAATTAATCAGAAACTTTCTTACTGTGTTTTTCAGCCATTCTTAAATAGTTTTAGCCTGCGGCCACATGGTCACTCTCAGGTACTAAACAGATGATACACCAAAGTAAACAGTCTCTTAGCTACTTATGGCACCTGATAGTTACATTCAAATCTGTTCTCTCCACCCAGATAGCATCATCTTAAATTCTTCTCAGCAAAAATGGAGGGAAATACCAGCTTTAAAGAAGTATAGTGGAGAAGAAAATGATTTGGAGAAACAATTACACATGGTAATGTCTGCAGGAAGGAGAAAACCAAGAGGGAAGATGTGACTCAGAACAGAGCTGTGAGACTGAGGTGTAATTACATCTAGTGCTGTCTGCAGATATGCTGAAAGATTGGATATTGAAGAACGACAATGTAAAGGGACTGTAACAGGCTACATGGCAATAGTAAAGGCTAGAAAAGGACAGGGACATATCAGTTATTACCTGCACTATTGTAACTACCAAACAGTAACATCGCCAATGTTTAAAAATAGATTGTGTGTTGTATTTCTGCCATTAGTCCCATATGTAACACCATCAGCTCCATTAAAATGGGGCATTAAACATGTAAGACATTGTAAAATGCAGCAGTTATTCCCAGTTTTTAAAAGTGGTAGTAAAGTGGAGGATAAATATGTGGCTGTTACCCAATGTGCTCTAAGGATGAGTCCTCATTAATGAGGACTTAGGAGGTTTTGCTCTTCCTGGCTGTGCTTGCCCAGGCCACTTTCTGCAAGTTGCTTCTCACCCTCCCTGCTTCAGTTCCTCCTTGAAAACATACTCACTTTACCAAATGGTTTGTAACTTACTATCGTAAAGCACTGTGTGAGATCTAGTTATGAACCAGGAATTGCTCATAAAATGAAAATGTGCAGACAACTTCAGCCTAAGCAGACTCATCCAAAAATCTTTTCTCTGTGTGGAGAAAAGAAGTAAAGATGCAAAGAAAAGCTGTTTACAAAAGTCTCTGACAAAAAAAACCCAACAAAACAAAACAACCTATGTTAATACAATGTTTGTTACTTGGACTCGATGATCCCAAGGGTCTTTTCCAACCTGAATGATTCTGTGAGTCTTGTAGTTTTTCAAAATGCAGAGTTTGTGACCTTTAGACCTCTGCAAAAAACCACTGGCATTCCCCAGCACCACCACTACTCTTCTGTGAGCGGTGACTCGGTGTGCCGTTGCACACACTCCCATTCTGCTCTTCCAAGCAGTGCACAGCTCTGGGGACTGGACACACGGCCTCTGCGGGCTGCCCAAAGCCTGGCCTCTGCCAAGGCCACTCCTGTGTTCAGGTGAAGCCATGAACAGAAACCTCCCACATCGATTCCTGATGAGTGCTGGAGTCTACTTCTCATGCATAGGATGCTTCGACACATTTTTCTTTCTAAAGCCTAAAAATATGCTTTTAACAGCTTCTTAAAAGTCCTTTTAAAATTCTACATACAGGCCACACTTACTGGTGATGGTCTGCATAACCTGAAGAACTTTACACACAGCACTGGAGTTTTTACACTAAGTTCACTAAAGCCAGCTATGGAAGTACACTGCGTGCTCATTACTACCGATGGCTCTATGTGTGGAGAATTAAGGTTTATATTTAGCACTTCACACCCGAGTCTTGAGTTGAATTTCATTTACTTTAGCACTCTCGAAGGCAAAAAGGCAAAACTGTCCAACAATGGAGTTTAGATAGGCATCAAAATCCCTTTTTACCCATAGCATCAAGACTGAGTTTTGCACAGCAAAATCCTAAATCCTCAGTAAATGCTTCCAAAGGTGTAAGCTTTGCAAGCGCTCTCTCTCCCAAACCAAATAAAGCAGTTTTAAGGCAGCCACATACAGGTGCCTGAGCTCTTTTTGCTTTATGCAACCCAAGGTGTAACTCAGGGCAGCTTTGCAGGGACAGGATTTCCGATGGCAGGGAGTTGCCCTCAGAAGACGAGGGAGCCCGGCAGCGCCTGGCGGTGCATGCCTCCCTGCACAGCGGCCCGGCGGGCCGGCACACCCCACACTGCTCGGCCTGCCAGGGGGGCTCCTGCCCGGCCGTGGGGCTCCCCGGGCCGGGGCCGGGCCGGGCCAGCTCAGCGTGCGCGGACAGGGCCCGGCCGGCAGGGTGGGGCGGGGCGGGGCAGCGCATGATGAAACTTCGCGGCGGGTTTCAACAGCCGCAGGGGGCGGGGGCGGGGCCAGCACCGGCGGGAGCCGCCTTCTTCATCCCCCGCCGCGGCGAGGACGGCGGCTTACCCTGCGCCGGCACCGGGTAAGCCACTGGCTTATGGGCCGCGCCGGGCCGGGCGGGGTCGCGGGCCGAGCGTGGCCACGCCGGGCGGCCTTTGGGGGCGGCCGCAGTACCCGGCCTTTCGCCGACGCCCCCGCCCCACCGCCGTGCGGCCCCTCCGCGCCTTGCCCCGGCTTGTGAGTGAGGGGCCGGCGGGCCCGGGGTGCGCGGCAGCCGCCGGAGGGAGGGGCGGCCCTGCGGAGGGGCGGCCCTGCGGAGGGGCTGGGGGGCAGCGGGCGTGCGCGGAGGGAACGTGCCCCGGCCCGGGTGCCTGCGGCCGGCTGTTAGAAGAGCGGCGGAGAGCGGGGGGCGCCCGGAAGCCGCCGCAGCGGGTGGGAGAGCCCAGCGCCATGTGCTGAGGCTGCGCTCCCCAGCGCCATCGCTCGGCCGGCTGAGAGGGGCGTGGCGGGAGCGCCCTCGGCGCCGGGCCGTGCTCCCCTCGGCGGGCAGCTGGCAGCCCCGCTGTCCCCGGAGCGGTGGGCTTGGTGGCTCCCTGAGCCCCCTAACGGCGGCCTGGGGCTGAGGCTGAGGTCCCCAGCGCCATCACTTGACCTGTAGGTCTCCAGCCTCATCCCACCTCTGCCATTAGAGACCCATGTTCAACCGCCCCAGGGACACAGGGGCTGCCAAAGGCGTGCCAAGGGGAGCACGGCACCGCACCAAGTGCACCCTCCACACCTTTCTCATCTGGGCCACCCGTGGTGCTGGGCAAGTCCAATCTAAACCTTCCCTCATTCAGTTTGAAATCGTTGCCCCTTGTCCTGTCACTACAGGCCTTCGTAAAAAGCCTCTCCCTGTCTTTCTTACAAGCCCCCTTTATATACTGAAAGGACTGTTAACGTTTCTGCTGAGATGATGCAACTTCAGCAGATCATATCCAGTGCCCAGTAATTATTTTTTCTTTTTATGCTCTATATAAAAATCATAGACAACCTTGGTGTACCTAAAGGTAAACTGAAGCCTAATTTCTTGCTGGCCAAAGGTTGCTTATCATATTCTGGGCAAACTGGGTTTTACCTCTTGTTAGTAAAGTCAGCTATTCTCTTGATCAGTCCTCTTGACAGTTAAGCATTTAATAGCCTATGTTTGTTATCTGTGTTTTCTGGGTGTCAGTTCTTGTTTATAATGTTCATGTCTTTATTGAACAGCTTCTCCACTTTCAGGTAGATCAACAGCCTCACAATGTGTGGTATCTGGGCCCTGTTTGGGAGTGATGAGTGCCTTTCTGTCCAGTGTTTAAGTGCCATGAAGATAGCACACAGAGGTCCTGATGCATTTCGTTTTGAGAATGTCAATGGATTCACCAACTGCTGTTTTGGCTTCCACCGCCTTGCGGTTGTTGATCAGTTATATGGTATGCAGCCTATCCGGGTGAAGAAATTCCCGTATCTGTGGCTGTGTTACAATGGAGAAATCTACAATTTCAAACAGGTAGGTGTTGGGTCATACAGCATCTTCCTTTTTTTTTTTTTTAATTTCAAAACTAGTGGATATTCAGAAAGTTAAAACATGGTGGACTAGAACATAGAAAAAATTTAAAAAGTTATCAGATGACTAGTATTTAAAAGAAGTAAATTATCTCGCTGAGCTGTGAATCTGTGGTGGCTTAGTAACATACTTAGTCTTTAATACTGAAAAATCACTTTTTAATTGACGAGAAGAGCAATAAGTATTTGTATCTTTAGGTTTGATCAATTTAAAATAAAGGTGCATTCTTCCTAACCTTTTGGGGAGGGAAATTTCGAGCCTCGTTCTCCCCTTCTCTTTATAATGAAAGTGCTCTTAGGCTGTCTTGCTCTTCAGTTATTTTGGGTCATTCTCCAAGCTGTTAGGTATTGCGTTTTTATTTCCACATATCAATCTAGATGGGCTATGTCACTTATAATACATTAATATATAGCATTCATGCTTATGTATTTATGTAAAAGCAACAAGCACTAGGGAGATGTTTACAGTATGCCAGCAAAGTCCTTAGGTATCTGCAGTTGAAGGCTTTGTCGGGTTGGTGAGAGCTGCCTAAGTCTCTTGGGCACAAAACAAGCAGCAACTCTGTTGCTAAAGTGTCTGAATGTCACTGATGGGTGTGATAATGCTGCTGAACATCATCTGTGTGCCTCGGTCCCTGTGCTGAGATGTCCATGCTGTCTATGTTACTTGTAAAGGGAGGTGATTCAGATCATCCAAATTTGGCATATAAAGCAGCTTACAGTTGTGACTTTCTGAATCATGCTGAAACTGAATGCTTAAAATGAATCATAAACTGAGCGTGATAGTATCAAAAAGATATGAATAATCTGAGATGTCTTAGTACTTCTGACATCACATTTTTGAAGTCAAAGTCAGGCTGCTGTCACTGATGTCAGTGACATCAGTAAAGTCATTGGGAATTTGACTAAATAGGCAAGAGATTTCCCCCCCCTCCAATCTCCAAGTATCTGGTTGTTTGAAAGGTGAAATGTACTGCAGAGCAAAGTATATGTGAAACGTATTGTACCAACAGTCTGTAATACTTGCTGTGTTTTGCATTGTGGTTTTTCTGCTGTTGAAAGCAGTAAGAATTACTCTCAATCATGCTACACACACAATCCGGAGGGGACTTTAATTATGGAAAACTTGCATTGCCATCTGCAGGAATTTGATTGTTCTCATTACATTATGTACCCTCTTTATGAAGAGATTTTTCTTTCAGGCTTGTGGCTGAAACCTACCTAGAAAAGCATCAGTGGTGAAATAGGCATCTTGTTTAGGGCAATGAGTTAATTATTTTAATATTGACTCCATTTGATCCAAGGCTTTGCTCCATAAATAACAATTAAAACCAAAGAACTTAAGTTAAAATGCTAAAGCATTGGTGTTGTGAGGTTTCTTGGCTTGTTAGTGTTTTATCGAAACCCCCCTTCTAAAGCTCTTTCAATATCTACCAGACAGTTGGAAAGAGTAGCACCACAAGAACATGAAGAATATTTAGTCTGACAACTAATTTCTTCCACCCCCACTCCATCTGCATAGGCAGAGTGAAAAGGTTAGTTTGAGGAATGGGGGAAGATCAAGCAGAAGGAAATTCTCTGTGTATAAAAAAAACCACTGAGGAATTGC
The DNA here is from genome assembly GCF_031877795.1 of Strix aluco. Lineage (NCBI taxonomy): Eukaryota > Metazoa > Chordata > Aves > Strigiformes > Strigidae > Strix > Strix aluco. The sequence continues at coordinate 132,025,991 of NC_133931.1, read as the reverse complement.
AGTGACTGCAGAAGTAAACCAGTTTATTTCTGAAGTACTTTGCAGAGATGTTACCAGTGTCCATGTGTTTTGGGGCAGGGGGAGCTTATGTAAATGTCACTATTATCTGATGAAAAAGTGGCACTGAGTGATTTGAGACTACAATACATGATGTCTTTGTTTCTGGTCCTGTTTTGAGTTGGCTTTTTAGAAGCAGTGGCTGCCTGCTTCTCCCATTTGTCTGTGGGAGATGGGAAGGCTAGTGCTTCTGAAGACCAGGGTCATGGGTCTGCAGTTTGACATCCTCAGATGGAGAAGTATCCCTGAAAACTTGCCATAATGTGAATTGTGTAAAACCGCAGAGTCAATCTACATGTCTGATTCTGGATAATATTTTGAACCCAAAAGTATAATTTTCTCCTTTGGTGGAAATACTTATATATAACTTCTGAACTGTGATTTTTTAAAAAAAAAGTTTTCTTACTAAACAATTACATGAATGGTGGTGTGGTTTTTTTCATTAATAAGCAGTCAATGTTTGCAAGTGCTTATTCATGTTTTTCTTTTTTTTTTTTTCCTTAGTTGCAGAAGCAGTTTGGATTTGAATATCAAACGCTAGTGGATGGTGAGGTTATCCTTCATCTTTACAACAGAGGAGGAATAGAACAAACAGCATCCATGCTAGATGGTGTATTTGCTTTCATCCTTCTGGACACTGCAAACAGAAAAGTGTTTCTGGCGAGAGATACCTATGGAGTCAGACCACTGTTTAAGGTGCTGACTGATGATGGATTTTTAGGTGTCTGTTCTGAGGCAAAAGGTAAAACCAGTTGTGTTTAGTGCCTAAATCTTAGGTATTGTTGTTGGAGACAAACTTCTTTGTCAGGCTTTTCTAAGTGTGAAGAGAAAGTGAACTGTAAGTTCAGTAATAAATTAACTATATTTAGTAGTATAAGAACTACACATCATTAAAACAAAAACTACTGAGAGTAAACCCCTAAGGTGTTTAATTGTCCTTAATATCTGTAAAACACCGTGGTTATTTAATTTCATAATTCATTTTGTTCTGGAGCCATAGCAGTATTGAGCCCAAGATGTTTTATGTTACCCCAAAGTTAAATGAAGTCTATAGAGTTAGGCTAGATTTGTGCTACAATAAACGATACTAGAATTTGTTTCTAGTATTCTATGGTGAACTGTGAAATAGTGCCACAAGAGTTGCTAATCTGTAAAAGCCAAGAATTTTAAAACCATACTGAAATTTCCTGCAGCATTGGGTAAGCATCTAGTGACGCTTATTTTATTTGATGACAATTTTTTCCTCTGAGATGACACGTCCACTGCTTTTTTTTTTTTTTTTCCTTAAGTAATTATCTCTAGTCTTGACACTTGCATAAACAAATCCAAACAGTGCCAAAAGGGATTTTATTGCCTAAAATGCACTTTGGCTAAAATTGATTTTCACAATTACTTGTGTCTCTCCCATTTACTGTATATCAGTTTTATTAGCAGACTCCATATAGGTTGACTCCTCTATTAGTACTACGTACTAGTACCAAGCTGTACCATCCGTGCTTCTTGGGAAGGAAGAAGGGAAGTGAATATTGTAGGGACTGTGTCCTATAACCATCACAGAGAATTACTGGTCCCTGTCCAAAAGCAATTCACTGTCTCTTGTGGAGTTCCTTAGGGGGCATCCAGGCGACCAGCAGGTGCAAAACATCCTCTTTCACAAGAGGAGTGGAAATGAGGTTTGGCTTCAAGTCTGATTCTTGGCATTCATTTGCAGTGGTGTAGATCAGTTTGGAACTGAGTTACAAAATCACTAGATGTCAATTAAGCAATCACTTCAGTGATGTAGTTTTATTGCAAACCCCTTATTAGCTTGACTACACTTAATTTTAAACACAAAATCAGTTACTAATTGTAATCTCAATTTTCATAAGCGTATTACAACTTGACCTGGACATCATGTAGTCAGTTAGAAAAGTGCTCTTCATAATGCTCACAGGGATAAATTGCTACTTACCAATTAGTAAAACTTGCTGGCTTCCTTTCTCTGCTATCTGCCTCAGTTTGAGATGGCTCATATCTGTGTGTACAACGTGCAGGAAGCAGAATCATGCTCTAGACAGACCAGACTCCAACTCAAAATGATACTTTTTATACCAAATTTAGGATCTGGAGAAAATATTTGTATCTAGTTTTAGTACAGAGGCTGTTAAGTGAGGTATACTTCCTGGGTCAAAAACTCTGACTTTTTTTTTTTTTTCCCCCATTTATTCTGTAGGACTTATCAACTTAAAGCATTCAACATCCTTATGTCCGAAAGTGGAACCTTTTCTCCCAGGTCATTATGAAGTGTTGGATTTAAAGCCCTCTGGCAAAGTTGCATCAGTGGAATTAGTAAAATTTCATAGTTATAAAGATGAACCACTCCATGTTGCATGTGATACGGTGGAAACTCTGCCTTCAGGTAGTACAGCAAAGCATTTGCTACTTCTTCCGATTAAAAAGTGAAAAAATTACAATCTTTGAATATAAAATTTACATTGATTGGTTTTAAAAAGTACCATTTAAAAAAAAAAAACCAAACTGGAAGAACCTTTATAGTGTAGGGACTTAAGAATTGTTCTTGTAGGCAGTTATGTACAAAGATGAACTTGCATGCCCTCGTTATCAAAGGACATTCAGACAAATATCTTAGTTTCCTAACAGCATAATCCAGCAAAGTCTAAGTAACTCTTCTTGGGTTGGTTTTTTTTTCCTCCTCTTTTCTGGACAGGCTTTGATCTTGAAACAGTGAAAAGCAACATCCGTATTCTGTTTGAAAATGCTGTTAGAAAACGCTTGATGGCTCACAGGAGGATTGGTTGTCTTCTGTCAGGTAAGTAGCAAGAATCATAGTGATTCTGTATCTTCTCTCTCACCCATCCTCTACTACTTAGAGGAAAGCATACTGCCTGTTCTGTGATGTACCTGAAGTGATCTGCATCTTAATTTGCTTTTTACAACAGACAACAGAAAACGTGTTAGTTTGTGATAAAGTTTTCCAGTTTACAATTATCTTGAAAGTCTTAGGTTTTTAAAGTTTACTCTGGACCAGGATGTTGGCTTGTGGGGACACTCACCATTTTTAACTAAGAGGAAAGAAATATTCTGATTGAAAAATCACCCAATATATTCTTAATTATGCTTAGGCTTGGTGTCTAAAAAGAAAATGTAATTATTACATTGACTTTGCACAGATTGAGCATAGAAAAAAAGCCTTGGCATGTTTCAGATAGCAGGAGGAAGTGAAGTTCTTACTTGTCACCTTCTTTGCTTTAGCCTCCATCCTAGACTGCCTTTGATTTACCAAATTACAGGGGACGGTCTGGACCAAAATGATTTGCTACACTCTTTTTTCAGATGAGGTAGTTGTTTGTGGTACAGGAAGTTGTTCGCTGACGTAGCTGATCAGTGTTGTGATCTGGCGGTTCAGTGTTACAAAGGTACTTCACAGAGGTGAGGCTTTGTAGCCATGGGACTGGCATCTTATTTACTGTGTTTCTGTAGCACTTTGTACTTGTGGGTAGAGTTCTGATGTGCTGTTCATGCATTCACTGAACATTGGTAATTACAGTCATTTATCATGAACCCTATTAAATGTGCGTTTGAATGAGAGAGAACTGAGTAGGAGATACTGCTGAACCATTTCGTTACTGTGGCATCATAAAAAGTAGGAGGGAGGTAAATGAAACAGGGAGATACACAGAATTGGAAGATCCCAGCCTCAGTAAAAAGCCTGTTCAAACCTCAAATTTCAGCTATCAAATTAGAAGGCAGTAAGCAGCTCCTCGGATGTGCATGCAGAATGTATTAGCAAAACTAAGCGCTCATGCTGGTATAACACTGGAGTATCTCAGTGCTTCACAATTTTGAGTATGCTTGGAGCATCACGGTTGGAGAAGTGCTTTTGTTTTCAATCACGGATGGAGTTCTGCAACTTCACAGTGATCTTGATTCACTCAGATTTTGATTTCCCTCATTTCCGCATTGAGCACTCAGTTTGATTTCTGTGCTCACCTTTTCTCAGACTCTGCGTGTAGTTTCTACAGAAGGAGGTTTTTTTATTTTACAAGGTAGCATACCCACAAAGGAGATCAGGGTGGGAACGGATGCTAATGCACTTGGCTGGAAAACCACGTGCAGACTGTAGGAAACAGAGGATTTTGCCTCATGCTTGTCAGAACTGCAGGGAAGTGTGGGAGAACAGGTACTGTGTTTTGCTCAGTACTTCAAAGGGGAGCAGCAAGTAGAACTAGTCAAGGACTAGCAGAACTAGCTCATGAGAATAAGAAGGTGGAGCCTTAGAGAACATCTAGGCAGCTTGTGCATCTCTTGGTTTTATTTTTTGTTTGTTTTCCAAACTGTTCAAATCCTTCCACTGTCATCCTCCGAGAAAGAGGAGGAGGAAAAAAAAAGAATGTCACTAGTGAACCTTTCCACTTTGAAGTGATGTTTCAAAAATTAATTCTGCTCAAAATGTGTGAAACACTTTTGAAAAATGATTGGGAAAGTGGAATCCTTACACTAAACGTCCTGTTCTTTTACTTAATTTTTTTTAATTCAAACAGAGCAAAAAAATTTTACATATCTCTGTCAAAAAGTATCAAATGTGTAGGTAAGAAAAGGATAGAGAGTAGTTTTGAAATGGAGCATAAATCGCATTATAGCAGAGTTGAGAAGGGGCATGTTCTGTAGTAGTACAATAATACTTTGTGTATCTTAAGGAAGGATTTCCACTAATGCTTCTGACACCAAACGTACTAAGAACTGTTACTGAAGATGTTCCACTAAAGTTGCCCAATTCTCTTGTTAAGCAGAGGTAATTGTGCGCTTGTACAAGAAGTACCTTGGATTCACATGGCTTAAAAATTAAGCCCACTCATGAGACTCCGTTATCTAGATTCAGTGTCCTTAAGGGGAAAGAAAAAAACAAGTCAAACACCTAACTGAATAATTCGGTTTGTTGGCAGGGGGCTTAGATTCCAGCTTGGTTGCAGCTGTTCTTCTGAAACTGATGAAAGAAATCAACATCAATTATCCATTACAAACCTTTGCAATTGGAATGGAAAACAGTCCCGACTTACTGGCTGCCAGAAAGGTATAGTTAAATATTGCTTTCAGTTTGTTCTGAGCTACTGAATGTTAAACAGGGTATATTAATGGTGGTAACTTCATGGTATGGTATTAATAGTAACACTGAATATTCATGTATTGCTATGATGTAAATCAGTTTGCAGTAAATAATTTAGTACAATGTTTGCTGCTTAGTTAAATCTTATGAAAGAGATAATTGAGCCTTACCAGCTTTCTCTTGCATTTGGAAGACTTTCATGACAGACTCCCATTGCATCGCTATGGAAAGGATGGTGCTTGGGAGTTGTCTCAGTTCTGCCTTTGGGTTCTAGGGTAAATCTCCATGCTATGGTTCCTATGCCATGGTATTTGTATAAATGTTAAATATTGTAAGTTAGTTGTCAGTTTACTGAATTAATAGCCTTGTACTAACTCTTTGGCATCTGGGTACCTTTAGGTATCCAGGCTGTCATGGCTTTTGAGCTGCTTTTTCATGTCGGGGCAAATATCTGGAGTATTTGGAGCCTTTAGAGATTCCGCTATGCTTTTTCCCCTCTGGTGAATGTACCACTGCAAGTCAGAGGGGCTGCTACAGTACCATCTTTTCTTGGCCTAATGTCATATTCATATAATTCTCACTGTGGCAGAAGGGAGCTGGTGCTTTCACTCAGTGTGTCTGTGTGTGTGTGTTTTAAATGCAATGTATGTTTAAAAAGTGTTTTAATTGAAAAGCAATACGTTATTGTGACTCTTTACAAACAGGTGGCAGCACATATAGGCAGTGAACATCATGAAGTAATATTTAATTCTGAAGAGGGAATTCAGGCCATAGAGGAGGTTATCTTCTCCTTAGAAACCTATGATATAACAACAATAAGAGCTTCAATTGGTAAGATTTTTTTTAATAGCAATCTTTGGTTTATATTGCCCAAATAACATTTTATGCAAAATCATGTAGTCATCTACTACATCCTTTAGCTGTCACAAAACGTGGGAACTGGGACTTCCCGGTTCTGCTCCCCAGTGTTGTCTGTGATACCACGCTGAGGCAAAAACAGTTATTAGTTTCAAAGTCCCCGACTGTACAAAACAGTTGTCAAGAGCTGTTTCTGAAGCTTTGGGATGAAAAACAGAAGTTACATGAAGAAGAAATGTTAAGACCTACAGGTCTAGCTTTTTTGCTCTGATAAGTATGAGCCTTGGAGGAAGGGGGAAAATTTTGCAGGTTATCCTAGGTACTGAATGTTATGATAGCAAAACAATTATGGTTACCCTTTCCTTGCATAATTTTCATACTACAGTGAAGTATTTCTTGTCACCCTCCAGTAACGTGCACTCAAGTCAGGTAGACTTCTTATAATGTATGTTTGATTCTGAGAAATGAAGTCAGTCACCAGCAGCTTCTTACAAAAGGTTGCCAACCTGATAAGAATGAAAAACCCTAATCCAATGTGACCTTCTGTGTAATGCCATCTACAACATTTAACCCAGTTAATCTTATGTCAGCCTAAAACATTGTAAAGTTAGTAAGCCAAATAGGCAACACAGTTTTGAAAACCCAGTCCCTGCGTGGCGTTTTGTACATGAAGATAGGACTTTGCAATGTGAAATATTTAAAGTATTTCTTTAAAAAATTAAAGCCAACTTTTCATCTGACATCTTTCTTTCTCATACTAAGCAGCAATCAGAAATAATGGGCTAGATCCTTTTCATTAGATCTCTAATACTTTTGTTATAAAAGCATATTGTTTGGAAAGATGCCTTGAGGGAAAGGCATAATTCTGATTAACAAATAATTCTTTAAAAAAAAAAAAAAGCCAATTGAAAAAAGGTCTTCATCCAGTTCAACCCATGGTGGCAGAGAGTGAAACAAAAAGCTAGAAGGTTTGTTCAGGACTGTGCTGGAATTAATCATGGGCTTAATTTCAAACTGAGTCAGAACAACGCCTATGTATTCCCATGGGAATCATTCAGCATTCCCAGGATCAGGCAGACACATCTTTCTGATATATTGAGGGCTAAGTGTAAGTACACAGTCTAGATGTATTTGCAGCAATTAGTGTGGCTGTTGATGGTTTTGAATAACAATGAGATGTTATTTTAACATATTGCAGTTGTCTGCTACAGAAGGAAGTAGTGTAGGCAAGAAACTTCTAAAATGCTAAATTAAAACTGTACTAGTTATATGTAGCATCATACATGTAGCTGTATTTTAATAACTGTACTTTTTTTTAAGGTATGTATCTTGTCTCTAAATACATACGGAAGAAAACGGACAGTGTGGTAATTTTTTCAGGAGAAGGATCAGATGAGCTGACACAAGGATATATATATTTCCATAAGGTAGATATATTCCCTGTACAAAAAGCCCTTGAACTGCTTGTTCTCCCCTTCAACAGAAAATCTCTGAGACTTCAAGGTGTGATGTTTGAGAGTTGTCACAGCTGTGTATTTGTTGAGACTTGCTCCCGAGGTGGCATAAAATCCAACGGGTTTAATTATCACCTAAAAAATAACATTTTTTTTAAACTTCAGGAATTCCTGAGACTGTTTTTTCTTGTATGTAGTCTTTGCTAGTTCTGAGATCACTCAGTGATCACTACAATTCAAACACAGGACAGAAAGTAATGGTTCCCTCGGTGCACCTGTATTATGTCTGTGTGCTACATGCATGTGTCTGGTTACAGGCGCCATCTCCCGAAGAAGCTGCAGAAGAGAGTGAGAGGCTTCTGAAGGAGCTCTACCTGTTTGATGTACTTCGTGCAGACAGAACTACTGCAGCACATGGGTAAAACATAGTCTCTTGGATGCTGAGGATTTGTGATTTAAAAGTCTAAGAAGATCTTAAAAGTTCTGTTGCTGTTGAGGAAATGACAACAGTTAAATGTTGACTTGTTACTGTTTGAATTATTAAGTGATTCAGAATCTTGTGATGCAGGATAATCCCATTCTTACTGTCTGGGTCTAAACTACTCTTAAGATGATCATCAGTCTTCAGAGTAGTAGTATGGGGTTCACTCCATACTCTGCTTGAGCTCTGTACCTTAACATAGCTTGAGACACCACCTACTTTGGCAGAACAGGCATTGCTAACGTTCCAGGTATGCACAGGCACTCAGGGTTCCTGTGCTCCGAATGGGGGGGAAGCATGGCATGAGGGCGAGCAGTCTACAGGGCAGGCTTCAGAGTAATCATCCATCACATTTCTGTTCTACACACTACTAGGCAAACTTGCTATTACGATGGTTACGGACAATGTTTTACCACAGAAATTTTTAGCGGATGAGTAAAGACAATGGATTTGAGTGCTGTTTCTGAACAGTAAGAGGAGGAATGAAACTGTGAATCTAATTGCATCTGCTTAGAGTAGCTCTTGATTCTGAAGCAAAAGACTGCTGGGGATTCGTATGCCAAGATGAAATTGAAGTTCTAGCCTGAAGGAATTTGAGCAATAGCAAACCACACTGCAAAGTTTAATCTGGTCTTCTGTGACTATAGGGCCAACTGTGTTGCTGACTGATGCAGGAAATATCTTTTGTCTGGGATTGTACTGGTCTTTATAGAAGCAGCTAATTAGAAATATAAATATGCAGAGTTAAGGAGGGAAGGCAAAGTTGTGTTTGACTTTGGGGTTTTTTTGAGGTTTAGACAAAGAGGAATCTTGAATGTGATAATCAGCATGTGTATGAAGAATTTAAAAAAACATACTGAAAGAGAAAAGTATGTGCATTGAGTCAGCTGACTGTAATAAAGAGATGTTAGGATACAATCTGTGTGACTGATACCTTAAAGAATCACCAAATTGTACACTGCAGAAAATAGAATTATTTTACTGAAGAAACACATTAATTAAAAGGAGAATATTGTTGGGAGGCTGGCTATAGATGAGAAAAAGATGGTACCTTTGGCAAAGCAAACAACTTACCTATTGGGAAACTTGCGTTGTATATTGATCCTGCCACAAAATGACTTGCCCAGTTTTTTATAACTTTCTTATGTTTCTCTTTCCGATACAAAAGATGGACAGGGTGCAGGAGGCCTGCCATTTGCCTTGTAATTTGTTCTGTGCTGAAAAGTTGGCCACATATTCAAGACTGACTGCTCCTCTTTGGAGAGTTGCCATTTGTTGAAGAGAAGCTGGGGTCAGCTTTGTGACACTGCTAGGAAGAAAGAACCCTTGTATTAACAAATTAAAACTGAATTTAAGATGTTCAGATTTGTGGAGAAAAAGGAAAGGAATTAAGAGGAGAGAGGAAATGATGAAAGTTGTTTCTTGGACTTGTTTGTTTAGTTGTTTCTTGAAAACAGAAACAAATGTGGGGTTTGGACATGACAGCAGAAATTCATGCTTGGTTCTGTGACTTGGTGCTTCTCTGGGGGCAACAGGATTTTTTTTCAATGTGTTTTTGCTTACGTGGAGCCAAGGCTGTTGCAAATCTTGCAGGACTGTGGTCTTTAAATTCATTGTAATAGAAGCTGTCCAGCAGATGGCATCGTACATCATCAAAATCTTTATTTAATCTGTGCAGACCATATCCTTAACTTCCCGAATTGATGAATTAAATGCAGATAGTCATGAATATGCAGGTGAATATTCTGCTTTTATTTCTTCTAAGTAAAAGCAGAAAACCTTGTGTTTATGTGAAAGACAGGGACAGCTTAACTGTTACGGAATTTGTAAGTAGATGACTTGTTGGATTAATTCAATATCTTTTCTATTTATTTCCCCTGTTTAGTCTTGAATTGAGAGTGCCATTTTTGGATCATCGGTTTACTTCTTATTATTTATCTCTACCAGCAGAACTGCGAATCCCAAAGGTATGTAAAACTAGGGTTGGAACCAAGTGTAAGCTTACAGATTCACTGATACATGATCTAAGCATAACAAAATTGCTCAATTTAGTGGTTAAGTTCTCTACCCAAAGTTAAGCATGCTCTTAAATATTTTGCTGGATTGTTGGACTGCTGGGAACCCTTTTCTGACCAGACCTTCTGAAACAAAATGATTTCTTAAGTGTGTAAAGCCAGATCTTTGTACTGTAGTTCCTGAGACTCATGACATTGTTTTTCTGCAAACAGAATGGAATTGAAAAATACCTTTTAAGACAGTCCTTTGAAGATTCCAACTTGCTTCCCAAAGAAATACTCTGGAGACCCAAAGAAGCTTTCAGTGATGGTATAGCATCAGTAAAGAAATCCTGGTTTTCTATTCTTCAGGACTATATTGATCAGCAGGTGCAATACCTATTTATTTGTTTGTTTGTTTGTCTTTCACATTTAGGTGTATTAGATGTGGCTGCCAAGGGGAGGCAGCTCACATGCTTAGTTGGGAGAATAAATCTGGGTATGACAGTAAGTTGAGCTTCATGGTGGAGGAGCAAGATAAACTTTAATCAACAGCCTTCTAGCTATCTGAGTTTGTTTAAAGGCATTTGAAATCCTAGATACAAAGAAATGCTAGAGCCTGACAGAAATGACTGTGTAAGGAAATGAACATCATTTCAGTATCTGGATTGCAAATTAGATTGTGTGTCGGCAAACACAATTTCTAGGTTACACGCAAAGCAGCTGCTTTAGCTGAAGGCACATGTGTGAACTTACTTTGCAGCTGAGTAACAGCATAATGACTTTATAATGTCCTTTCTTGTTTATGTCATTCATTTTTCCCAGCCATGCCTAGCTATGCTCTTTTACTTTTTAAAGCCTCTTTTGCATTGCTAACCAATGAAGACTTACAGCATTTTGGCTTTGGACGAAGGATAATCATCTCTGGTGTACAGAAGTAGTTTAATCACTGAGAGGAAGGAATAACACCCAATTTACACCAGAGCTCTGTTATACAGAAATATGTGTAGTCGAGCCTGTGGACGGGTGCTTGTCCTACCACCAACTACTTGTTTCCCATTTTCTTTCTCTGTATCTACAGGCAAGAAAATAGTTGGGTCAGGCAACAGTGTTGTGCTGCCTTTACTGAGCCTGTATTTGTGTAGTTAGCAGCAAATTTATTTAATGGCTGTGAGGAGTTAGACAGCATGTTGGCAGTGGAAGATCCTTTAGAAATTGCCTCAACTGGTGCAACTATTCATCCTCCCCTCCTTAGCCAACTTAGCAACTGCAGGAGTCTTTGCCTCTGCATCTCAGATCTTTTGTGGCTAAGAGCTTGATTATACAAGCAGAGTCAACAGCTCTCTGAGTTGGGGGAAAAAAAAAAACAACCCAACAAAACCAAACAAAAAACCAAAAACAACCCAAGCCAAACAGGAAGCCACTTACATGGCAAAAAGACTGCTTTAAGTTGTTCCGGTTGATTCACAGCAAAGAGAATGATAGGAAAGAAGTTTTTTTGAGCTTACTAACAAAGGTGATTGTAACCCAGAGAAAAATAGGCTTCACACATAATGCAGAGAGAAATATTAACAGCACTGGAAATACACTTATGTATTCATAAAGATCAAGGGAACCTATGCCCAAATTTCACCTGTCAGAAACCTCTGCTTCTAGAATAGACTGGGGTTTTTTTTAAACCTATGGGCATTCAGTGGTTGGTGAATCCTTGTATGTCTTTAACTTTCAGCAAATTTATTTGTAAATGTTAAATGTATTTGCAGCTTAACTTGAGGCTTGCTTGTGTCTATAGGTTGATGACCTTCTGCTGGAAAAGGCAGCGGAGAAATATCCTTTCAATCCTCCTAAAACAAAAGAAAGTTACTACTACCGCCAGATCTTTGAAAAGCACTACTCAGGACAAAGCAACTGGCTGCCCCACTACTGGATGCCAAGATGGGTTAAAGCTACTGATCCTTCTGCTCGCACGTTGAAACATTACAAGTCGGCTACCCAAGAATAGGCTGTCGAAATAATTCCCCAAATAGAAGTGCTGCAAGCAATTTGCATGCACTGTCCTTTAAAAACAAATAAATTATGCAAACCTAAAGCTTAAATGGTCTTTAAGATGCATTTTGACAATGCAATTGGGAATAAGAGCTTTCTGTGGTTAGTGTACTATTAAAAGTTCACCCTGCTGTACCAAAACTTTGTAATTCATGGGAAAATACTTCATGGACAAGGAGCTACCTTATTTGGCAGCTCTGTTCCTTATGTGACCTCGATTGTATTCATTTGCCTTGCAGTCATTTAATGTATTTTAATGTGAGCTCTGTTTTGAGGACTTGAATAAGGCTAAGTGATGCAAAGTGCTGCAGGCCCCCTGAGCAAAGGGGAAGTTGACCCTACCGATTTAGAGATTTGTGTTCCAGGCTGTGGGATTTGGATGGTCTGTGTACATTTTGCTATTCTGAATGTCTTTCTAAGCATTCCTGAGAACCTTGGTCTAGTTTTCAAAAGGTATTTAGATATTCATAGCTATGCAGAGATGCTTCCTAGAGTTTATAATAGTGGTGGTGCTGGGTGTTACTTAATTAAATGAATGGGAATCTGATTCGTTACTGTAAAGCCACCAGTTGGCTGGTTTGAATCTTGTAAATATACCAGCAGTCTAAAGACATTGTGACTGTTACCAAAGAGCAGAAAGACAAGAGAAGCCGAGTTATGTCTTTGTTTCTAATTTGAGGGCTTCAATTTTAAAATGTATTTATTAGTCTTGAAAATAGAGTGTTAACTGGGTGACTTGTATCAGTCTGATGGAAGTTACATGGCTTAAGTAAGGATTTTAAGAAATTTTTCCCTGATTGCAAGAGTCTTTCCAACCTGTATGATGAAAAGGTAGATCGTGTTGCTGCTAAACTGCATGTGACCAACTGTGTGGTGAACCAACTCTGCTGACCATAGACTTTAGTCACACAAAGCGTCACTGAAGACAAGGGGATCAGACACCTTGCTTGGAAAAATGGAAGAAAAAACTTCTTCAGAAACCGCAAGAACTTCTAATACCCTACTGAAAAACACATGACTTTTTTACCCAGGACAACTTTTTATTAACTACTTAGGTGTGGGGGCTGCTTTTTTAAAGGTAACTTAAACATAAGGGTGGTCAAGAAACATAGGTGTGTGCTGCAGATTGACTTGATCAGCATTATGCTCTTTATGAAGACAGGAGTTGTTTATTGTCCCTCTTGACTAGGAGACCAAAGCTCATTGTTATTTAAAAGATAAAATATAAGCAATTCCTATTTAAAATCTTCATAAAATGACTGATTGTCTATTTATTACTCCCCCTTCATCCTGTGTTTGATCTGTTCCAGAAACCTTACTGAGACCTCTAGGTGGTATTGTGAACCCCATGAATTGTCCAGCTGTGGCCAGTAGTAGCCATATTGTGACATAAACTTGCACATACTAGTTATTTATAAATATATGATGAGTAAGGTAATATGTTCCTGCAGCCTTATTTAGCTAAAGGCCGTATGCTTGTCTTTTTGGATTTCTTTGAAGCAGTAAAGCATATTTTGACTTTGGAGAGAAATATAGAGTATGCTGATTAGGTACTGATGTGTAAAGATAAGATTTACTATTCACTGTAAACTTCTCAAGGCTGAGCTGATAAGAAAATAGCATTTGCCCAAAGTAAAAATAGGTTCAACACAATTTGTGGTAGTTACTCAAATGCACTTTCTGCTGCAACATTGTTGAGTATTCAAGGAAATCCACTTTAACTTTTTAAATTCTTAATACGTTGGGTATTTCCGTAGTAAGGCAAGATCCTAGGCTAGTGATCCTAATTATTTTACCTTTTTACTCATGTGCAGAGGAAAAACACAGTATTTGCTGCCTTATTCTTGTTAAATGCTAGGAGTCTCAGGAGTGAAAACCTGTTCATTCCTTCTCCATATATAGACTTGAATTCTACAGCCTTTCTGGTTTCTGTGACACTGTACTTTTCTTTCCTTAAGACAACAGCTATTCTGGATCATCTGCTAGCTGCAGACTTGTTTGTAGTTTGTCACAGGAGGGAATGGGATGCAGGTCCAGTGCACAGTGCTGTCTTGTCCAGTTTTACTTTTTATCTATCTTACTGCTGTGTTTGCTTCCTCACTCCATTTCTTTTGGAGAAAATTAAGCTGGACTCTTGTGACAGCTTGAGTAAGTTGATTTGAGTAGCGTGTCAGGTGGGGATGGGGAATTAAAATCAGTGTCCACCTGGGAGGGAGGAGATGGGTAACTCCTTGGCTTGCAGGACTGCTTAGGGCTGGGCAAGAACCCTAGAGGTTCTTCCCAAGTGGATAAAATAGTGTGGGTTGTTGGGGTTTTTTTATTTGACTTTTTTGCTTTGGAATGATTAAATTATTAAATAATGTTTTTACTGCACTCTCCCTCTTTTGAGGAAGGAGAAATAGTGTATCTTCCAAAGAGGGCGCTGCAGTGTATGGGACCTACCAGTTGCTTAAGGTTGCACAGTGACCCCACGCCATTCATCTTTTAAATAAAGCCTATCTGCTATTTTTAACCTCCAGTTAATTGGCTTGTGTGGAGCTCCACTGACTGTGTCCACATCCAAGTGTCCCTGACAGTGGCTCTCTAGAGAAGCTCTCCAGTACAAACCAGCATGTAAGAGCCAGGAAACACTTGACAGGGCTTTGGGGACCTTTGGTCCACTGGGCAGAGAGTTCTATGTGGGATGGTTTGAAATGTAAAATATTTGAAACTGTGTTTAAAATCAGTCAAGTGTAAAAGCAGCTTATTTTACTTAATATGAAGAGTCTCTTTGTGAAAGACCTTTGGTGTGGGAATGTCACTTGATAAACATCTACAAGGTTATGCATATTTAACAGTCTTCACCAAGAATAAAAAAAAGCTTCTGGAAAACGAAGTTGCAGGAACCAGTGTTTGCTTTGTTGTGAAAGCTAATTCCTTGATGAGTGTTACAATTTTATTCAGATTCAGAGTTAATATTACTCAAGGCTGTTGAGTTTCTCCACTCAGAACTGAGGCAAAATACGGTAAACTCTGGTTTAAAGTAAAATATCCAAAAATTGCACTGAGACTCTGGAGGCATGGACTTAGCTTTTTGTTCTGACACAGACCTAATGTCTCATTGCCATTAGATAAGAGAGAGAGAAGTTGTCTAAGGAGGATTTAATACAAGGTAAGCCTGTGTTTGAGCTGGCTGTTGAACAGTCTCCCCAAGGGAGAGTGGGGCTGGAGTGTGGGAGATGCTCTTTATTTCTGTAGAGAGGTAAGCTGTGTGTTCCTCAGTGACTTTCCTAGGGATAGCCAAAGCACGTAAATCACGTGCACCATGCCTGTCGTGGTTCCTCATTTTGGAATTTCAGGGCCTATTGTTTTTTCTTTACATATGAGATATACTTACGTATCTACATAGACATTGTAGTTGACATGAAGACTGCGATTAGGAAAGTCTTAGAAAGTTTTGAACGAGACTGCCTCTGGGTGCAGGTAATGCAAAAATATTTAATTTAAACTTAATAATTTAAATTAGTAAGTTTATTTCTTTATATTTACAAAGCTTGAGGAAGGAGAGAAGGTACTGAGGAGGACGAAGCAGAGGTGGTTTATGCTGCTGTAGTATCTTGCAAGGGGTAGTTGCTCAGGGAGGTAATAGATAAAGAGGGTTTGTGCACCCCTGCTTTCCAAGATCTGTTTGTGGTATTTCACCCACCCCTCTCTGTAGTGCCACTTTCAATCTTTTAGTTGCCTGGAACCTCTTCCAATAAGAGGAAGAGTTCTGCGTCATATGTTCAGGTTTGGATCTTTCAAATGTGTATGAGCTACAACAGAAGGTGTCGACAGTACCCGAGAGCCCACGCAATGTTCGTGTTTGTCCCACGCCAGCGGGTCGGGGCTGGCTCGGCTCTGCAGCCTCTCAGCTTTGCCCCTTGCGCTGTGTCTGAGGAAGCCAAGGGGCAAGCACGTTTCCTCCAGCAGGCCAAAAAGAGTATGTCAAAGTTGGAATTCGAATCGAGAGGTTGCTTCAAGGGATGATTTTTTAAATATTTTTTTTTCCTAGCCGGCAGATGGCACCCGCTGTTAGCGTGTCCATGCATGCGAGCTCTTTACCCCTGGGGAAGACTGCTCTCCATCCTGCTCTCCCTGTGCTTGTCAGTGGGATTTGTGCGTGAGCTTCGTGGAAGAGAATGTAATAAATACTAGATTAGAATAGGGGTAAAGCCAAGCAGAAAAGAAAAATGTTGTTAAATTATCTTGCTCACAAGATACTGTGCAGAGCTTCTCATGCTGGTGCTGCAGGTGAGAATGCAGCTAAGAGTTGAATACATTAGTATTGAAGGCATTCAATATTTAATTCAAATATAATTAAAAGCCATTTATGATATTAAAAATTAGAAATGTGAGTTAGAACAGGTATACAATGCTAATTCTAGGGAAGACGGAAGATAATACAGGGCTAGGGAATGAGGAATGTTAATTTTAACTCAAGTTGTTAGGGTTTTTTTTCCTATTTTTGTCATGACGAGCATGTGGATCGCAGGATTTCAGATAGCCATACAGAGAACACTGTAAATCATACTAGGAAGTTTTACAAATGCACATCAGAAAGGCTTAGGGCCGTACCTCTGCTTTTTCTCTCAAAAGAATTTAAATATATATATATATACATGCATTATAAAATGCAGTATGTCATATAAATTTGGAAATCTTTCCTATTTGTGTAAATGGTCAATCCAGTTGTTTCTGTGTGATGTTGAACAGCAGCAGACTGCATATACAAGAGCATCTGGACTCTGACCCCATCAGGAAACAACATCCCCCAGCGACCATCGGTGGTATAATGGCAATGTATCGCTGGCTGTCTGATTTGATAAACACAACATTTCACCTGCTCCAGGCTCACTCCAGAGAGAGGTCTTCTGCCTTGTTTCTGGTTTTGTTTTTTGTGGTACAGGATGCTTAATTGAAGAATTTTCACTAAGGAGAAGATAGAGTAATTGGGTCTAAAATAGTTCTTTAGAGAATTATAATTCCAGGTACATAAAATTATTGAAACTGACCTCAATTCCTACACCATAATCATCTGGCAGAGGCCAAGAGGAGAGTCAGAATGATTTGGTTGCAAAAGCAGCCTCCATTTCTGCTACTATTGAGGATAGAGGTAGTTGTCTATATTAATAAACTGTATTACTTAACATCTCTCACCACTGCTCTTGAGGACTGCTCTTAACACCTGGGGCAAAATGTATATTAATACAAATTACTTTTGATTAAAACCATTATTTTAGCAAAAAAAGGAAGGGGGTGGTATGGTAGAAAGGAATGCTCTCTTTTTAAATATTTAAATACTCATTATACCAAACTGATACAAATTACTGGGTGACTGACAACTTGCTAATAATAGCTTAAAAATGCAAATAGAGTTGTTATCCAAATTGACACTAACTGGAACTCCTTTGGCAGCCTGGGAGGGCAGGGCAGGAAGGTTTGATAGTTTCCTCAAGCTGAAATCGGCTTGGCAAGAAAGCATGTGCTGTGGATAAACAGGTTGCTATCTGTGGACATCAGAATTCTTTATATTTCAAGAATATGTTCTGAAGTGCTGACTTCTGCCCATGTGTGACTCTGGTAAGGTTTGCTGGTGCCCTGGGCTGGTCCCGCTCATGCCTGCACAGCACGGGATTTGCTTGGGTTGAGTTGGCACCATGGGAATCCAAACTGCAAATGCTTAGGTCTCACGAAAGAGCTATGATATCTCTTGTGAATTGTAAAAATTCACTGCCTTAAAATTCACTGAGTTATAAAAATTTTCACTGCTGGTAGCCCTGCACTGCACGGTGACTCTGCACAGAGCAGGTGTCTGGAAATTTTTAGCTTTATGGACCCTAAGTCACTATGAATTTTTCATGCAGAAGCTGGTGTAGGAGATGGCAGAGGCGTCCATCAGAGGGTTGCTGTCCCTTGGCAACACTCTCACTGCGTAGCAGAGAGGTCCATAAATCAGGTGTCATCGGTTACTTTCAAAACAAGAGCGACAGCCTCCCAGGTTAAGGTGAGACAGCTGTTGTGACACCCCTGCCATGCTCTCCTGTATGACAGGCTGTTATATCTCTGTTAATAACTCTCTTGCTGAGATTTTTGTTTTCTTAGCAACCAGGAGCTTTTGCTGTCCGTGGTTCTCCACCCTGGAAAATCCTTCTTGCCTCCTCTACAGAAAAAGTGTCAGTATTGGCAGGGTTAGGAATCATACTGAGGTCAAGGATATGACCATCGTGGGGCATGTGTACCCTCAAACTCCCTATCTAGACTCGCATAGTTCTCAGCTGTGTCTGTCATCATGTCATACAGCCTGTTCCCCATCCCTGCCACCATGCTCCAGTGTGGTGTAGGAAGAAACCTGGTGTGACAGCCTGCTCTTTGCAGTAGATAATTTATTCATGGAAAAGGTGCTTTAACAACTGAAAGGCCAGTAAGAATGGGGATATGTGTACATGTACTGTGATGACAGCTCTGTTTTCTGAAATAACATATTTTATGTCATATTGTGAGGCACAGTTAAATGCCACTCCCAGCACATCCTTTGAGCCATCTTCAGATTTCTAAGTAGATAGAAAACTTGGGATTGACCCCTCACTACAATGAAAACTTCCTTAGTGAGCAGGAGGAAGCACTTAAGCATCTCTGCCCCCTCCAGTACAGGCATTTCCCACTCTCAGAAGGATGCTGTGAAGGTAAGCTGAGGAATGACCAGGAGGGTTCAGAGTTTCTTCATTTCTGACTGCATGGGGTCTTCTTTGCACTCTCCAGAGCATGCAGGCCTAGAGGGTTTCATCTGTCACTCACTTAGCAAGGCTTCCTACGTGGCTGCTTTGTTTTGGTCAATTTTTGTGGCAGATCTCCCAACTACTGATGAAATAACCTCATCTTGGAATTTTGAGTGGGAAAGTGGACTTTCTTCTCCCCTGCAGGAAAAAAACAAGGGGATCTGGGGCTTGAACATCATCATTTAGGGATGAGATGGGCTTCCCATCTCTCTTGAGTGTCACTCTACAGCTGACCATGTAAATTGAGTGAGCCCGTACTTTACTGTATGTCAGAAGGTGCTACTCAATATCTGTGTCCCTGTTGGATGATATTTGATGCCCAGTTGCATCTGGGTGTCACCAAACATGCCACTGTGTCAGTGCCTGTGGGAACCCAGCCAGGGCTTCCACCTCAGGATTTGGCTGGACCAGGGAAGTCAAGGGAAAAAACGCTGCTATGGTGTTTATCAGGTGAGTGAGGGCTTGTAGGTCCCAGTTTTGGGGAAAGAAGAAGAAGAAAACTGGTTGGAGTATAGGTTGGGAGTGTGCAGTTATGAGGTGGGTATCATGAGAGCAAAAGTCTGGATGCTTTTTGGATGGATGTGAGGTGAGGGAGGGGGTGGAGCCATACCTGTTCTCCCAGAAGCCTACAGCCTTGCACAGGCATGTCACTACTTGTGATGGTACCTAAGCAAATTAATTCGGGATCCCCTCTGGTAGCATATATCATCTTCAAATGAATGGGGCCTTTCCAAAACTTGGGGTCAAGGACAACTTGTTAATCTTGCTCCCTGCCCATGCCCCCTGCCCCCCAGCTTTTATTTAAATACACATCCTTTATCTCCAAGGAGGTTTGGAGACAAACTTGCCTTTTTCTCTGAGCTATAAAAACACAAACCAAAATCAGCTGTGCTACAGGCTGGGTGAATAGTAGAAAAGTGCTTTGCAATATCTATCTGTATTAGGCCATCTTCCGTTAAGCGAAATGTCTTTTAAAAACAAGCTGTGGAGTGCAGGACTGAGAAATGCTGTGATGTTCTTTGGGAGATTGAAAGTCTCAGCTCTGCTGAGCGGGTGACACATCTAGGAGAACAATGCCTTAGGGGCTCAGGATGCAAACAGATCCCATGGCTGGTGTGCCTTCACTGCTTCTGTAACACATCACTGAGTCAAGCCGATTTTTGCTTGAGGAGTTGAGTGGAGCTAAGGGTCTAGAGATGCACATTAGCAGACTGACAGCACCGCTCGTCTCCTCGACTACAGCACCATGTGCTCCAGAGGGATGTGGCTCAGTAAGAGGTGAACCCCCGTGGGCCCAAAGTGCCTTTGGAAGTAACACAGAAAAGACAAGTCATCTTACTCTTACCAGTGATGGGATCTGACCTACCTGTCCCACGCTCTGGTCTGCTGACACATCCCTGAAGAAGACACGCTTTGTGTACCCTGAGCTTGCAGTCCCCACGGATACTGCGGCTCATGCCTAAACTGGACTTCATGTGGCTGGCATTGGTTTGTCATGCAAACTGTGGGATATGTATTTCAGCTACTAGCCGATGTGTAGACCTTTTAGGTGGGACCTTCCTGCTCCTTTCCTCCTCCTTGCCAGCACTTTTGCAAAGCCCTTCAGGGGGCAGATCTCTCTGATGGAGACAAAACTCCCAGTACAACATACTGGGAGCTGCTGGAGCCCTCACCCTACAGTTGCACCATTTGGCTTTCCTATTGCCCTGTTAATTTCACAGAGACTTTTTATAATAATAACATCAAGTTTGTGCAGAACTGGAATGACAGAAAACGGCTTTTCTTTTTTAGTCGCTTCCTTGGTATCCCCATGTGCTGGAGTTTGGGTCGGGGGACAGTGGCAGCTGAGTACTTAGCTCATGATGCTCTGTATCTCTGGATCTTGAGCATTTCTGGTGCTCAAGTTTGGAAGGACTTTTTCATGTCTCTCCTTATTCTGCAGCCCCAGGAAAAAAAATGTAATAATACCTAAATAGGAGCAGAGGAACTTCTCTCTCATGAAAAGACAGAGATGGGATGCTCCCTCCAGGGGCATGACCACCAAGCTGGGGGCAGCAAGGTAGCTCTGAGACCTTTCAGGCTTGAGCCTTTGTGAATGCCAGGTTTGACTACACTTATTGAAAGATATTTTTTAATTATTATTAAAGCCCAACTAGTGTAATTTAAAGAATGTGTTATAACTTTTTGGCAAATCAAGTTAAAAGTTACCAGAAAGCAATAGCTGGGTGGACAATGCACTTGCTTGGTATTTTTATGCTTATTTCAGAAGCACATAGGGTCAATTTAGAGGAATTTTAACTATGCAAGGAGTGTCCCAGAATTTTGTATGCTTAGTCTGGTAGAGAAATTAATTTATTTTTTCCTTAAGTGTGCTCATGGTCTTAGGGCTCAAATTAGCCACATGCTGATGAGATCCAGGCAAGTGTTTCTGTTGGTCAAACTGTCTGTTCTAGCACAGCATTGCCAGACTTGTTCTGTGACATGAAATTGTTTTCTAGAAAAATCATTTCAGTCAAAAGAAAACTAAATCCCTTAGTTTTGCCATGATCTACAGTAAAACATTTCTGTTTCATTTTTGGAAAGGCATCTGCCTTGAAATTATACCCAAGTCTAGTGAAAGAAAAATGGAAGTAAGAAGTAGGTCCCTTGAATGCTTCATTGAGACAGCTAAAAATGCTCCTTTTGGAACACCGTAGTGACTAAAAATCAGTAAGTTCTACTGTTTCACTCCACTTTCTCAGTGTCTGATGTCAGTAACTTCTGATGGTGCTCAGGACCATGAAGAAGAGACTCAGCAACGTCCCCAGAGCAGAACCCAGACAGATCAGTCATGTTCTAGACAGGGTCTGTGTGGGACAAAAGGACCAGATGTAAAAGTGAACTGATTAACTAGTTAATATCGATGCATATTGTATTAGGTTGAATGCTGATTTTTATGAAATGTCTCAGGTTTGGTTGGAAGAAGGAAAAAAGCTCAGCTACCTGGCATGCAATGAGGCGGAGTTTGGTTGCCCATGGGTATGGGAGCAGACATACGGTTTTGCTTTTGAGACATTGCTGAAAGCCAGCTGAAATCACTGCAAGATTCCCATTGCTTTTGTTATGCTTTACGCAAGGTCCACAGGACAAGGTTTTCTCTTTTCAGGCTTAACTGTGGTGAATTATGATTAGGGTAGGAGCATCATCTTTCAGTGCTTTACGGTTCTGTGTAAAGATAATAAGGTATCCTGAGTAAGTTGAATAGCATATAACGCTGCTCCATATAGAGAGAAACAACATAAAATATGTGTGATGACCTCGAGGTCTATTGGTCCCTGTAACTTCTAAACAGTACTTGTGGAAGGTGCTAGGTTACAGGAATTTTGTTCAGACATCTCAGCATGATTTATTTATTTTTAAATCACACCTCCTTCACTGTTCAAGAATTAACTGGTTTCAATATAGCTCAGGGTGATTAATCTAGAGTTTTGTTCAGATATTTTTGCTCTGGTGCAGAACACAGCTAAAACAGCTGGAGCTGTCAGACAGTTCTCCTGTCGTGTTTAAAATTAAGCATGGCTTACTGCCCCAGCTTGAAATAGAAAAGATAAATGCAGTAAGTAGCTCTCTGTAGAAATGTAAGTGTCCTCTATACAAATGTTTTATTGAAATAGCCTATTATGGAAACTATTACTGTGGTGTAATTTTCTTAATCATCATGGCCAAAATGAACTTTTTATAATTTTGTTCATTTTTTTCTTCATGAATACACTTTTTTTTGAAATCTTTTGCTCCGTGAAATTGTGAAGAGGTATTTGCATTAATTTCCTATGCCTCTTCAGTTTTGTTACCATTCTTCTTCTCTTAGCATGCAAATGGCTGATTAGAGGCATTTATGAGATAATGAAAGAATTTAAATATGCAAATATTTTTCAGTGATGACCTGGCTCTATCAAAGTTCCTAGGAGGGAATGAGAGAATCCAACATTATTTCTGTGAATAAAAGTTGCCCTGGCACAGCAATATTTGCAGCCCTCTGACTTGCTGATAATTCCTCGCTGCTAATTTTGCAGCGCCAAAGAATGTCACACGCACATTGAGTTTGTAGTGCGTGTGGGATATGAAAAATGTCGTGCAGAGCTAATACCTTCTCATCGCAGCCTGTGCTTATCACATATTGATTATATTTCTGTGTGCACATGCATGCTGAGGCCTGATGCTGGGAAAAACTTGTAGTTTTGCATGGGAGCCATCACACTGCCAGGTGTTGTGGGAAACAACCCCAGCAGAGGTGATGTTTTCTATCAGGGTCTAATGGAAAGCACTGCTGCCTGCAGCTGGCAATCTGCACAGCAGAAAGCCTGCTGTCAGCCTGCTACAAAACTTTCAGGCTTTACCTGCTGGCAAATGTGTTGCTTTAATATAGGTACACTTAGTAAAGCCTCACCTTAGCCAGCTGGACAGAAAGAGCCTGGAGTTAAGAGTGTTCCAGTTTGGTAGAAAATTGGTGTTATATGGAGACATCAGCAGTTTTTAAGAACTGGATAAGAAACACGTGGGTCGCACCCAGCACAAGTTCAGGATAAATATTTTTATCATTACAGTGCTGACAACAGAATATTACTTAGCTTCTGCCTTTAAAATACTGGATGATGTCTGCTAAATTCTGGGAGCTATGAGGCCACCTCAGAGGGGACATCTGCTGCAGAGCAGCGAAGGGACTGGACAGGGAGTGGATTTGTCCTTGGTAACTCCGGGAGTCACGGAAGAGAAGGTCTGCTCCCTGGAATGCTGTGTTTCAGCACATAAAGAGGTGTCTTTGCATGCAATGCTAGGCAAAAAGTGCAGCAAAATAAGCCATTTTTTCTTCAAATGCAAAAGATGACAGGTAAATAGCAAATTTAATTTTATCTGAAGTGATAATGTTACTCAGCAGATGGATGGCTCCATCCAGGATACTCTGTAAAACGTGTCCTTTTACTTGAGGCTTGTCTTTAAATCTCAGGATTTTTTATTGGCTTGTTTAATTGTTTCTATTTTGGATAAGTCTGAAGGAATCAATATCAAAAACCAAAGTGTAGGAGGTATCAATCATAATTTTTCAATTGAGTTACCTTAAAACAACGTTGCAACTACTCAGGGGCATTTTTTGTTTCCATTATAACTTTGATCTTCTTTGCTCTTAGGAGACAAAACCAGAAAGATTCATGAGTGGTTTAGTAGAGTGGGGTTCTGAAGAAATATTGATCTTTATCACCCTTAAATGCTGCAACAGCTGCCTCAGCTGGATCAAAGGCTTAAAGTCTATGTTTGGGGGCATCAAGACTGTTATATCTTTTGAGGTGTGTTTAAAAGGTGCAACGATATGAGAGGAATACAGCCACAGTGCTATTTTGAATTGCCAAGCGTATTGTTTTTTTCTCCGGTAGCTTCTGTTTCTAACCATGGTTTTGTCAATGAAATCTGGTTGAGAGAGTGGGCTACGGCTGCCAGTAAGTGCTGGTAGTCCCCCGCTAAGAGTTTCCTTTAAGAAAGAACTTGCATAGCGCTTAAGAAAGCATTTCATGATATAATGTAACCCATTACACATTTTTTTTAAAAAAAATGCTCTTTTTTTTCTGTTTTTGGTAACCAAAGACTCTGTGGCTTGGTTCCTGTGCAGCTCAGATCACTGAAATATCACATTCAGATAAAGTTGCTAATCTCTAGTAAAACAGAAATAATATCTCTCTTTTATTTCCTGCAGGATCTATTCCTAAGCATCACCAAGAGAATTAAACCCAAAAAGCTAATAAAGATGAAAGAAACAATACTGCAGAACTGTTCCTGCACCCTCTTTCTGGGTCAAGAAGGTGAAAATTCTTTCTTTACAATTCTAATAGCTGACCAAACAGTTGAAAGTTCAAAGCAAAAGTCCTCCTGAGAAGCATAGAGAAAATCTTTAGGAACATCCTTTGTAGTGAAGAAAGACTTTTCTTTTAACAATTTTCATGTGAAATGTATTTTTCCTGAAGATGGTATCTCTCTTTGTGCACTCAGATGGTATGCCTGTGACAAAAGGGAGTTCCTACCTGTCTTTGGCCATGCTCTTGGGCTTATTTGAACCAAACCAATAAGGTTTGCATCCCTTCTGGTTGGGGACTGTTGTAGCAGCAGCATCTCATGTCTATGCTGATGAAGCCATTAACAGAATAGCAAGGGGATGAAAATCCCAAAGGGCATAGTTGGGTTTCCATGGTAAGGGATATCTTCTGCAATGCAGAAATGATTCTATAGAATAAAGTTTCAGTGCTCTGTAAAGTTGCACAGAAAAGGAGTAACTAACACAAGATGATACTTTTCCCCCCAACATTTTGATGGTTTTGAGAATCTATGATTGAGTTCTAGTGTACAAACATATGGAGTGCTGACAGTGCCAGACGCTCATTTTTTTTTAAAAAAGCATATATTAAAACCATAAAATTTTATAAAAGACTGTACCTGCATTTTCTCTTTTCCTTCTTCTTTCTGAATAATTTAAAATTTTCCACTTAATCTATTGCCTGGAAACTATTTCTTTTTCAGCATAAAATGTGAGACACATAATCACATGACTGCAGGACATGGCACCTGTGGAAAACTTCAGAGGAAGTTAGATGTGGCAGCACTGCCCTGGGGTCTCTTGAACAAGTTTTTGGAAGACCTAACATTAAGAATTGTAAAACAATTGTTTTGCTTGGCAAAGGTAGTTCACCTATAAAATCTACTAATGTTAAATAAATGTCTTTGAAATGTACTAATAGTATCATATAAATACTAAAGAAAGTCTGCTTGAGCCATAAGACTTCCCCTGATGTGTAATATGTAATGGGCTCATCAGTTTGTGTTCAGCACAAACACTTCCTGATGGGAGGCAAAGTACATTCAGCATCCCGGTATCTTGTGTTGTTTTGTTTAGAAGTTTTACTTTTCTGCTCCAGCATGGGTCCCCCACAGGGTCCCAAGTCCTGCCAGGAGTCTGCTCCAGCATGGGCTCCCCATGGGGTCGCAGCCTCCTTCGGGCATCCACCTGCTTTATTGTGGGGTCCTCCACTGACTGCAGGTGGAGATCTGCTCCACCGTTAACCTCCGTGTGCTGCGGGGGCACAGCCTGCCTCACCATGGGCTGCACCACGGGCTGCAGGGGAATCTCTGCTCTGGCACCAGGAGTGCCTCCTCCCCCTCCTTCTTCACTTGGTGTCTGCAGAGTTGATGGTCTCACATATTCTCACTCCTCTCTTTGGCTGCAGTAGCACAGTTTTCTTTTTCCCCTTCTTAAATATGTTACCCCAGAGGTGCTACCACCATCACTGATGGGCTCGGCCTTGGCCAGCGGTGGGTCCATCTTGGAGCCGGCTGGCATTGGCTTTATCAGACACAGGGGGAGTTTCCAGCAGCTTCTCACAGAAGCCACCCCTGTAGCCCCTCCGCTACCAAAATCTTGCCCAATACATGTTAATAGATGTAGCTGTAAGCTGTCTGAGCTGGAAAGTGCTTCAGCCCAAATTCATTCTGCCATTGTAATGGTAAATGCTAGATGAGATTTGCTTTTTGTATTCAGTGCAAAAAATCACCTCCTCTGCAACACAAGTAGCTGTATTCTTTAGATGCAGCAATACCAACAGTGATGGTAAAACAAATGTTTCTTTAGAAAACACTTGAAAAGATAAGTGAATAAACCCTTCTTGGACTCTCAGCTCTGAATAGAGGCAGGTGCTTTAAAACAGATGTTCATATATTTAATGCAGTTATAGTGGTAATCCACTCCATGGAAAGAAACGGCTATATAACTTTTGCTGACTCAGCCAAGCACATGGGAGAGAGGGATGATCGGCTTCCATGCTAGAAATTTAGCTTCTCTTCTTCCTTCTTGACAGCTGAATGCTGCAGCTTGGGGAGAGTTTCCCCCGTGGATGGATGGATGGATGGATGGATGGATGGATGGATGGATGGAGAAGGGCTTGCTCTAATGGAGCTGGAGAGTGCCTGGAGGACCATTCCTGTCTGCCACAGGTGCTGCTGAGCTAGATCCCCTCTGCTTGAGTAGCTAATGCCTGTAACTCTTCCAGTAACTGTGTGCATAGAAAAGGGTAAACAGAAAAATATGTTGTACAGTTCCACCATTTTTACAAATGATTTTCATAAAACAAGGTCACTCAAACCAGCAGCTAGTGTGACACCAGGACCTATGAGCAGAGCAGCAGGTCCTGTGGCCCACAGCTCCTTGAGCTGTAGGTGGGACCATGCCATGGGCATTTGCACGGTCCCACAACACTGCTGCAGAGGGCTGTCCAGCCACCTCGGCGCTGCTCTGCCAAACTCAGTCTGCTCCCCAGCCCTCCTCTTCTCGGTGGCAGAGAGCATGGAGCTGCACTGAAACAGAATCAGTTTTGCTGGGCTGCTGCAGAGGTCTTATTTTTAAATAAGTGCAGCGTCTATATTTCTGGGTGTAGTCCCAGTGTCCCATAATCCACCACAGCGTGGTAGCTCAAAATGTTTTTAGAAAATGAAACAGCATGCAACATTATTTCTTCAAATAAGTAGTATACCTCTATTAAAATAAACTCCAGTGTATGGGTACATCATATGAGCAATAAAAAAACCCAGCTAAAGGTATATGCAAAATTTTTCATCTGCAAGCAGATAACTGCAGGTATACGGAAAATATCTCTTTTCCATCACACTGAAAACTTTGTTTTCTCAGTTCTACTCATCATATAACTTAACAGACACAAATATAGCCTATTTTTCACACGGATAGGCAGAAAATGTCACCATTGTTTGATGTCCTATCAGCAGGATTTTACTGTTAACTTTTGCTCTTAAATGCAGTCTTAATGTAGCCACACTATGTATATTCGGTAATTAATGTATATCTTCTCTAAGCAAGATTTGCTTTCAGAGGTAATTGCTTGAATTTTAATGCTGTGCTTATTGTTTTCTGAGTATTATAAGAGTGAAAATAAAAAGCATTTCTATGTGCCAGAATTGAATGTCTGTGATTAAAGGTGTTCCTCTGTTACTCAGTTAGGTGTTTTCAATACAAATCAGTTCATGTAAAAAACAATGTTAAAAGTATATTGACATATGTTGGTGCAGGCATGTCTTTTCACTATCTTCCAGCTATGCTTCTGAAATAACAATGTAACTTAGATGATAGGGGGAAAAAAGGGTTTTTTATATTTGCCAGAGTTTTTCTTAACATTCAGCCTCATAATTTCCTAAGTTTCTTTGCACTTTGGCAGTACCTTGCAGAAGTGGCCAGTCAGGTACAGAGTGCACATTGCATTTCTAGTCCAACCACTGTTGTTACCTCTGGTCAAGTCACCTCACCCTGCTGGGCTTCCTCCCTCCAGGTTTCTGGGAGAGCATGAAGCACAGTGACAGACAAAGAGTTTGGGGTTTTTTTTAACAGTCTCTTCACATTTCATGTCTTCTATATGCAGTAAGTGGTAATACTGTTTAATTTAGAGATGGACGTAGAAAACAAGAGTTGATGTTTGTTGCATGCGCTCTGGGTACTTCTCTTTAAAAAGGAGTTTCTGAGCTGATGAGTTGCGGTATTATTCTGACAGAAACCAGATATCTATCAGGGATGGAACAGTGATAATTTTTAACTAATATCATCATGAATTTCATACAGCCCAGATGCCACTCCTGTTGACAAATGTTTCAGTCTAGGCTCTTTCAAAAACATTAAGAGAATAACGTGAAGAGAGTCTGTTTGTCTTCCCTGAAAGATGTAGACAGCTTTGAGGACATTTGTACTCTTGCTAACACAAAAGAAAAAAAAAAAAACAAACCTACTCTTCCAGTAACAACTATTTTCTGTAAAGGGAATTGAATCATTTTGGAGGTAGTGTGAGGACACGGACCTGTACCCAGAATTGCAGGCAGCTGGATCCTGACACAGTATAACTCCAGGGAAGGAGCCGCTGTGTGCTCATCCCAGCACTCCAGGAGACATTCGTTAATGCAGTCTGTGATATTATGGTTAAGGGAACTGTTCACGCTCATCATGGAAAATTTGGTCATTACCAAAGTTTGCACTGGGACTTGCTTGGTATCTCTTTATGCTAAAGCAGTTATCTAAGTCGTAGTTTAAGAAGGTACAGGGACACAGTCTGCATTTAAATAATGGCTCTTGGTAACTCTGAAGGAGCTGCTACTGGCATACTCTGAATAAACAGCATTTTTAAGAGTCACTGTAATAATTTTAAAAAACCTCTTGATGTTATTCTGCTCTAGTTAATGATGGCTGGGGGCTGGGTTCCCACAAAGATCTCTGTGCTCAGACATTTCCAGATTCTTCCTTTTCTTTTGGTTAGGACCATGCTGAAAAAAACAACAGCCTCCTGATGTGAACACAGCAAAGGACTTGCTCATGGCAGCTGAGTGGGCAAGCACTGCACAGCCCAAGCTTCCCTGACAAGATGCGTACAGGGGGCCCAGCCCCTCTCACAGCTCCCCAGTTCGTGGGGGGCTGTGTACACCGTGTCTCTGGCTCCCCAGGGTAAGTCTGGCTGCTTCTGCGCAATGGAGGACCAGTATCCATGCAACAGCAGAGAGATGGATGATGGATGGAGCTGATGGTCCTCTGGGTCACGCTTGGGCAAGGCAGGCTGCTGAGAGCCTGACTTCAGCATCCCCCATGTGGGGGAATGGGAGTGCCTGTGTGTGTGAGGGAGACAGCGCCTACCAGAAGAGCAGCTGCCTGTCATGATGCAGATGAATGATGTATTTCTGGGGGAAAAGAGAAGCTAAAAGGGGCAGAGCATGTTGGAGGCAGGCTGTGATGTCACACTGCCTGTAGCACCTCTCCAGTGGGTACAATTACCAGCATCATCCTGGGTTTACTCTCTGTGCTGATTTCCTCGAAAGATTTTTTATTTCTTTATTTAAAGCTCACTTGCATTTCGCTGACAGATGCCCTTGCTGCAGTGTTATCGATTAGCTTACGCAGACTGAGGGATGTCAGACTGTTGCCATCAAAAAAAAGCTAAGTCTGTGTCATGGTCATGGCTGGCTGTTGCAGAGATGGCAGGGGATTTAGTGAAAGCTTCTCCAAAGCTTGCAGTGGAGCTTGAGAGCTGGGATCACCCAGTGATCCAAAGCACGAGTGGCTCAGGGCTGCAAGCAATGCTGTCCAAACTGTTTAAAAGTTGAAGGAGCCTCAAAACAAAGATTAAAGACCACAGAAATGATTAAAAAGTCCTTTGAAGTACTCAATAATGTATAGACTATATCGCTTACTTCTAAAGACTGAAAAAAGACATAAGAATAAGAATTCCTGTTTGAGTCTCCAGGATCCCAGGATGCCTGTGGGGACAAATGTTTGGGCTAGGAGGGTGGCAGGGGTGAGCCCGCAGTGGGGATGGGCAGCTGCTGGGCTGTGTGCGATTCCTGTACCTCCACATCTGCCCCAGACTCACTGGGCAGGCACAGCCCCACAGTCCCGGCACGGCACAACTCGGCCAAACAGTCCCCTCCAGCACTGAAATATGATGAAGAGTCTTTTTGTAACCTGATCTCCTCCTACGACAGGGCGACCTGCTTATTGGATGAGGGAAAGGCTGTGGGTGTAGTTTACCTTGACTTTAGTAAGGCCTTTGACACCGTTTCCCACAGCATTCTCCTGGCAAAACTGGCTGCTCAAGGCTTGGATGGGCACACGCTTTGCTGGGTAAAAAACTGGCTGGATGGCCAGGCCCGAAGAGTTGTGGTGAACGGAGTTAAATCTAGTTGGCAGCCGGTCACGAGTGGTGTCCCCCAGGGCTCGGTTTTGGGGCCACTCCTGTTTAACATCTTTATTGATGATCTAGATGAGGGGATCGAGTGCACCCTCAGTAAGTTTGCAGATGACACCAAGTTGGGTGGGAGTGTTGATCTGCTCGAGGGTAGGGAGGCTCTGCAGAGAGATCTGGACAGGCTGGAGCGACGGGCTAAGGCCAACTGTAGGAGTTTCAATAAGGCCAAATGCCGGGTGCTGCACTTGGGCCACAACAACCCCCAGCAGTGCTACAGGCTTGGGGAGGAGTGGCTGGAGAGCTGCCAGTCAGAGAGTGACCTGGGGGTGTTGATTGACAGCCGGCTGAACATGAGCCAGCAGTGTGCCCAGGTGTCCAGGAAGGCCAATGGCATCCTGGCTTGGATCAGAAATAACATAGCCAGCAGGGACAGGGAAGTGATCCTGCCCCTGTACTTGACACTGGTGAGGCCACACCTCGATTCCTGTGTTCAGTTTTGTGCCCCTCACTACAAAAAGGACATTGAATTACTCGAGTGTGTCCAGAGAAGGGCAACGAAGCTGGTGAAGGGTCTGGAGCACATGTCGTATGAGGAGCGGCTGAGGGAACTGGGGTTGTTTAGTCTGGAGAAGAGGAGGCTGAGGGGAGACCTCATCGCCCTCTACAACTACCTGAAAGGAGGTTGCAGAGAGCTGGGGATGAGCCTCTTTAACCAAGTAGTAAGTGATAGGACAAGAGGTAATGGCCTCAGGTTGCACCAGGGAAGGTTTAGACTAGATATTAGGAAGCATTTCTTTACAGAACGGGTTGTTAGGTGTTGGAATGGGCTGCCCAGGGAGGTGGTGGAGTCCCCATCCCTGGAGGTGTTTAAGAGTAGGGTCGACATAGCGCTGAGGGATATGGTGTAGTTGGGAACTGTCAATGTTAGATTAATGGTTGGACTGGATGATCTTCAAGGTCTTTTCCAACCTAGACAATTCTGTGATTCTGTGATTCTGTATTGTTGGTAGAGTCGGCTGGGACATTCCAGGCCGTGCCTTTTGTTATGTGTTTGGTTTATTTCTAGCTTGGAATGTATGTCTATGCAAACATATAAATCAATGTCAATTTTAATCTTATTGTTCAAAACCTAAATTAATGCAAATCTGACGTTATTTTGCCAGTGGAAATTGAGTTGTTTCAAATGTCAGATTAAAGCCACTCATCAGACAGCCACGTAACAGGAGAATATTTTGAAGGCCTTTCCTTCTATAGAAAACAGTGGTGGTGCAGTTGATACACTAGAGGGAAGGGATGTGCCATCCAGAGCGACCTTGACAGGCTTGAGGAGTGAGCCCATGCAAAACTCATGAAGTTCAACAAGACAAAGTGCAAGGTCCTGCACCTGGGCCAGAGCAATCCCCACTATCAGTACAGACTGGGGGATGAATGGATTGAGAGCAGCCCTGCGGGGAAGGACTTGGGGTTACTGGACATGAGCTGGCAATGTGTGCCAGCAGCCCAGAAAGCCAAACATATCCTGGGCTGCATCAAAAGAAGTGTGGTCAGCAAGTCGAGGGAGGAGATTCTCCCCTTTGACTCCATTCTGGTGAGACCACACCTGGAGTACTGTGTCCAGCTCTGGAGTCCTCAGCACAAGAAAGATGTGGACTGGCTGGAGCGGGTCCAGAGGAGGGCCATGAAAATTGTCAGAGGGCTGGAAACCCTCTCCTATGAATAAAAGCTGAGAGAGTTGGGGTTGTTCAGCCTGGAGAAGAGAAGGCTCCAAGGAGACCTTATAGTGACCTTTCAGTATATAAAAGGGGCTTATAAAACAGACTGAGAGAGACTTTTTACGAGGGCCTGTAGAGATAGGACAAAGAGCACCAGTTTTGAACTGAGGGTAGATTTAGATCCAATCTCACAACCCAGGATCAGGTTGCCCAGAGACACTGTGGATGCCCCATCCCTGGAAGTGTTCAAGGTCAGGTTGGATGGGGCTTTGAAAAACCTGATCTAGTGAAAGATGTCCCTGACCATGGCAGGGTGTTATACTAGATGATATTTAAAGGTGCCTTCCAACCCAAACCATTCTATGAATCTATGATTTTGCCAGAAAATTCAGTCCCAGACCTTTGCCAGATGCTGTTAACTAATACCTGTGCTGTCCTCCAAACACTTAAAGCCCACTCGGTCTTGTGTGGCTTTCTCTGGATGCAAATATATTTGCAGTGGTTGCTTCTGCGGGGAGGTTTGAGAGATGTGCAGGCTGCTGGGAGCCAGCAGCAGGGCTTTTTCTTTCCTCTCTGTGTCTCACAATTCAGCACGCTCTGGGAGCATTGTGGGCCTCCAGGCTTGGGGAACAGCATTTTAAAGCTTTTTATTTCTTTTTACCCTTTGCTGAGCGTTATTCAACATGCATTTCCACAGTCCTTTTGCCATGCTGTTAGCCCAGCAATCAGCTTCCCCCCTCACTGAGCTCAGTGGGAGCTCATACAGAAGTTTATTAGTCTGAAAATTAGCCCCGGCAAGACAAAGAGCTGGCAGAGTGGCAGTACAACTACTGTGTCTCACATGAGCATGGTCCCTGTCACAAATCTGCCTCAGTTTTCCCACTGTGTAGCCCCCCCACCTCGCTAGAACTGGCTCCTACTTAGTTGGAAGTGGGGTCTGTTTTAAGCATGGGCAGGCTTAGGTGCTGCTCCAAACCTAGCAAGAGGGTGGTCCTATGTCCACCTGCTCTTAATGCGTGCAGTTGTGGGGATACCTCAGGTTGCCAAGTTCACTTGCAAAATGGAAAGCAACAACCAGTTAATCACTTTGTATTACTTACTTTGAAATTTGGTTTGTATACGCTGGCTGTTTTCACTGCTGATTCATCTATGATGAAAGCTTGTATGCTAGCATCAAACAGAGAAGTATAGCTTTTAGCAGGTGGAAAGAATATAGATCTGCAGATGCCTTGGCATCTGGTGAGATGGATGTAGCATTTTGGGACTGTTCTAGAAATATAGTAACCAGACATTTTCATTAAAAAGATAATTACACTCACATTTTTTTTCTCTTCTATTGAATGGATTCAAGCTAACAGGTGTTTTTATTGTGAATCTGAGGGCTAGAATTTATTAAAAGCTTGGCTTTCAAATAATAAACCTGCAATAGTGGATGAATTCCACAGCAAATTATTCCACTTGGAGGTAGGGGATACATCGGGCCCTTTTCATTCAGTCAACACACTTCTTGATTTCCATAGGTTTTAGGATGGATGGCACTTTGAGTGACCTGGAGCAATCCCAGGAACGCCTGTCTCCAGTAGCAAATCCCCCAAACATTGGCCAAACCCACCCTAGGAGGCTCACAGCCTCCCTGAAAAAGGAAGCTATTTGATATTTCCTTCCAGTCTCAGACCACTGTTGCTTGAATCTGAGTCTCATTTCAGACCAACATGGGAAATAACTCCATAACTATCACCAAAGAAAGTATGTTGCAAAATCCCCAGAGTAGTTTTTATTTAAAATGTTACTATCATAAAATTCCAGACTATGAAATGAAGACCTCGGATTCCCATTCAAACCTTTCCCACCCCCCTTTTTAAAATATATAGATACGTAGTCACAAAACATAAAACATGCTGCAATGATACAAATATATTTTTGATACGGAAATTACAGTACATTATAAACCATGAAAACAAATCGAGGCACTAGACTGTACATCAGCTCTGTTCTGCACTGGCTGTGAAGCTGATAGACTCACTTTCAATGACAAAGGAATATTTTCTTTGTTTAGTGAACATAACTTCACAGGTCATATCAATGTGCTTTGTTGTGAGACATCACCAGGGTTGCTGGTTCTTTCAGAACCACAACGCACCTACACAAGATCTATCGCTGCCACAATATGAAAAATAATTTTATTGAAGGTACAACTCAAAAAAAAACAAGGGAAAAAAAATTTGGTTAATAATAAATAAATAGTTATTCCGTAGAGTGGTTAGTTTATATTACACTGCATTGGCCATTGGAACAAATGAAGTTTAATAAATAATGCACGGGAATGCCTCATTTACGCCTCCGTTCGTAATTCTGTGCTATGCTCCTTTCAGAGGATCCTGCAAAAAATGAAGTAGAATGAAGCACATGGTGCAGCCTTGTGTAAACCCCAACAAGCACAAGGAAATGTCAGAGATCTGCAGCCTGCTGGGTCACCACCAGACCCCATCAGCATGTTTGGAACTGAGGGGTGTTTGGAAGATGAGGGCTCGCTGCCCAACTCTGAGCTGCTTTGATTTGGTTTTACCCCTCAGACTACACTATCCTCCAGGAGGCTAAAGGTCTGCGAGCAGTGCTTTCTACCTCTCATCTATCAAGCTGTTCAATGCACCATTAACTCAGAGCCTCTTTACTTCCCAGTAATCCATCTAATTCTGCATGAACCTTCTGTCCTGCAGTCAGCTCTTTCAGGTTGAGAACCTCCCTGTTCCCAAGCCCTGCACACAGAGATACCTTTTACTAAAATCTGCAGCAGGAGCTAAGGAAACCTCAGACTACCCTGTGGACTAACTGCAGCCTAAAATAGTCTTCAGTAACATATTTAGTGTTTAGTAGCAGTAGATCTCTCCTTGCTCTTTTAAAATGAGAGAGAAACCCAGAGACCCTGACCCTAGGGTGATGTAGTTGGTCACCAGAATCGTCTTTGCTTCCACCCCAAAGGGAGGATTGCTTTCACAGAGCGTATGCACGCCTGACTATTGCATGCAAACACACAGCTGGTTTGGGGGGATTCAGCACCACGTCCTGCAGGGAGCTGACATTTTGGATCAGTGACAGTTTTAAATTAGTAAGACTTCAATTTTCACCAGGCTAAATGCAAAATGAGTTGAGCTTTCTTTCTCAATATGGATTGCTACAGTATCTTTACTGTACGTGTGATTTTTTTCTAGCTTCTACCTGGAGCGTTCATCTGACAGACTGCACAGCTTGGGAGACAGTTGGTGTCAGACCCCATTTTATCAAACCAGGGACTGAGACACCAGCATCCCGGTACCCTGCTTTGTCACACGAGGCTTTAAATCAGCACCGCGCTCACACCCAGCAGCAGGGCAATGTAAACTCCTACACATTGCCAGGGGACTCAGGGGCTTTCTGAACAAAAAGAAAACCATGGCACCAAGGCATGGCACCAAGAAAAGGTCCTGCCCAGTTAAATATATTTCAGTAGGGGTAAGTAAAGACAGTCCTAGCACGTACTCCTGATCTTGCTTTGATTACGCAGTCCTTAGGAGCAGAAGCAAGTTCTTACCATTTTCCTCTCAGGGAATCGGGCAGAAAAGCAGTGAATTCTAGTTTTACCTGTCAGGCAGGTATTACATAGCCCGACAGGGTAAAACTTCATTATCCTCCTTTGTTACAAATACCACATAACAGTATCCTGACTATACCAGCAATTTTGAAATCAGGGCCATAAAATCTTAGCCTTTTTTAAACATTTGCTATATGTTACATTTCTCATATTAATGTAAATGTAACCCCAATGGAAACCAAACCAAATTTATTATTTTTAGGCTATTTACTTTTGTGATAGTAGATATATTTACAGGTATTATGCATTTAATAGCTATTGCCACCACAGATAAAATTGTACAAAATTATTCATGATACATAGCAATTTGCAAAATGATGCAGAGAGCAATATTACTAGTCTGAACAGGGTTTAATTGAAAATAAAAGTTACTGACAACCATAATTGCAGAATATAGATCACAGCGTGTATCCACATAATATAAAGGTGTCAGCTAGTAATTTAACTTTTATCATCCATTTAACAAAAAACAGTGAGTACTATTTCAGAGACATGAAATACGTATTAGGTTTATTTTTTTAATTCCTGTTCTGGGGAATTAACTGACACTTTATGGTTGACAGTGAGGGATTTCCCAAGTACAGCCCAGGGAAGCTAGAGCTACTGGCAGTCTGCAGTTACCCACAGGGGTTGTGCACATGAGGGAGGAGGCTTCTGCTCTATATGGATGCTATGGGAAAATAACACAAATTCACAGTATCAGTTCAAAGCTTAAAATGCTTGTTGCTATTTCCCTTTTAGGAAAAATGAAAAGCTGGAAGAGGCTGGAAATGTTTAACAGCTTGACCTGAAAAATGAGGTGGTGTTAATGGCAGATCTCTGCTCTTCCACCTTCTGCTCCAAGTTTGAGGAGTAATGATCTCCAGAGATGATGAGGGTATCCCTTTACTCAGGGAGATCTGGATATGGATCACAAGTTTAAATGAGCTTCACATTGTCAGCCTCTCAATTTTTCTTGATGTGTCAGTAAAATTTAGTTTTTTCTAAGTAAGGAAAGCACCCTGGGGACTTCTACCTGACCTTGCCTGCAGCTCAGACCAGCCTGATCATCTCAAGCACTGGGGTGAAGCAGACTCTGAAATATCTTGATTAACAAAGAAAATCCTGATCCTTTTTCAGAGAACTCTGGGGCTACACTACATAAAGACTTCTTCTTCCATCCACTGGGAGAGAACAAAGAGGCAACAGAATGATTAGATTTAGTCATATACATACCAGAATTTAAAGATCTTTTGCCCATAAGTCCAACAAAGGAGTCTGTTTTATGCCCTGAAAAAAATATATTTGGGGGTGTTTTAATACATTTTAAACAGTCAGGCTTTTAAGATAACATGTTCTCGCAAGGAAGGAAGACACAGGCTGCTAAACTTAATCTCACAGACTAGTTGCTCACAACACTCTCAGACAATGAAGAATTAACATCAGTCTGACTAATCAGACTAAACAGGTTAGACCAAGGCATGGGCCAGTTAGTGAACATCCTCTCATTAACTCAGATAGACTTTTTGTTTTGTTGAGTTTTTTGAGGACAGTGGAAAAACAATGGCAAACAACCAATTCTTACTCTTCTACTAGTACAATTCCTATTAATTTGAGCTAATGCACAAGAAGGCAGTGTCTTGGTATAGCCTGCATCTGTGTGATGCATGTCTTCTACCTGTTGGTGTTTTCTTCTGCAACGTGTAAGAGAAATCTTCCTTGCAGGTCAGGCAGAGCCCTTACTGGAGAGGAAGCCAATGGGACTCTATGTCTGGACACGTCTGAGCTAGACAGGCTGCCTCTATTTTTGGAATATTTATGAGTTCAGGTATTACCTTCCAGTCCCATTAGTACTCCTCAAGGCACTGGATGTGTAGAGGATAAATTACCCCAAGTTTTGACCTACAGCATGTAACAGTTACAGAGGTAGCTATAGTTTCAGATAAGGAACGAAAAGCAGCCGTTCTTCTTTCTGTAAGTTGACTTTTGAGGCAAACTTAGAAATTTCTCTTTGGAAATAATTTTGCTTGGCTAATTCATCTACAAAGCAAGACAAATGACCCTCAGACCTCACCAGTATTTCTTCAAGCCGAAGCAGTTTCAGAAAGCTGTTAACTTTTTACTTTAGTCAGCAGGTTACTTGGCACAAGCTTTGTATCAACTCTTTAATTGGTCTTCCAACACATAATCCTAGTGATAAAATCTTGTGGCTAACAGAACACCAGGACAGTTATCGACCTCTGTGGACAAAGGAGGTCTCACAGAATACAATAGCAATTTTACTTATTAAAAGTCTTCCGGCTCCTGTCTAAGCATCTTCAGATAAATTCAGGGAATAAAACTATCACTGTGCAGAACAAGGTAACATCACACTGCTGACACCACGTCCTGCTCAGTGTTACACAGAAGCAAAGCAAGGCACACTTATTAATGGAGCAAGATATGCTTGTTTATATGGCAGCACATCATCAATCAGCCCCTGCTGTGAGCGGGGGTCTGATTCCCACCCAGACAACGCTGAGAGCACAGATACAGTATCGCGCATGCAGTGATATGGGCTCTCCCGTGGAATTATTCTCAGGGATTTGGGAATTCACTATTCTAATTTTCCAGATTTTGCCGTCTTAATTGCTCCTCTCCGAGTCTGGCAGTAAGCCTGCCTTGCCTATGAGAAAGGCTTACAGAATCCCCCCCATGGGAAATAAGAGAGAGCTGCAACATCCACATATTAACGCGGATTGAAATCTCAAGGCTTCTGGCAGCTCAGATGAGGTACAGGCTCACGGCTGCACTGGGGTGGGGATTCAATCCTTTAACAGAACATTCCTCCACCATCGGTGCTACCAGTCCTTAGCTGAACCCAGTCCACCTTCTAACTAATCCCCTCAAACACACTCTCCCCTATTTGAATATCTTCTAATAATCACTTATAATATTTGCATTTTTTTAACTTACTTTTGTGAGAGATCTGGCCATACCCTAATTGGAAGAGGAAAGAAAAGAGAAAAAAAGGAAAAAGAGTTATTGAAAAAGGATTGGCATATACACATGATGCTACCGCAATGCTTCAAAGAATCAAATACAGAAACTACCCTACACATATTCCACTTAAGGGAAATTAAGGCGATTTTTTACAGCTGCATTTCTCTTTGAAAGGACTACAAAAACTTGTTTTACCTAAACCCACACAATTTAGATCTGTTTAACTCCAATTTCTTAGATCAGTTCTTGGATCAGTAAACATGTAGAAAACTCGGCAATACCTGTATACACAAACGATTTCCACACTCGGGCAATTCGGTGGCACATATGCCAACCTGTGAACTATCGTGGTATTCCTCACTGGTATTTACGTGCTGTAATTGGTGTGCAGTTACCACTTTAATGTGAGCCCACTCTTTTCTGACCAGTGAATTTATCTGATATTAAACTTGCAAAAAAACCAAAAAACAAACAAAAACCCAACATCCCCAAACCAAACAACCCCCGCCGCAGCTTTCGGGAAAGGTTTAAGGCATCAAAACCGAGCGTGGCAACCGCCGTGAAGTTTGGAACGGCACCGGGAGAAGAAGCATGCAGGGGGGCGTGAGAGGGACCGAGCCCCCCGCCCCGCTCACCGGCATCCCGCTTGCCCATGAGGCCGAAGAACTGCTGGGGCCGGGGTCTCCGGGCCATCCTCTGCAGAAAGTGCTCCAGGGGCAGTGGCAGCTCCTCCTGCGGGGCGACAGCGGCCGGCGCTCAGCGCGGACCCCCCGCCCCGGCCCCCCCCGCTCCCGCACACCCGGGGGGCCGCCGGGCGGAGCAGCGGCCGTCGGCGCTCACCTTCCCCTGGTCGCCGTCGGACCAGTCGGACCAGTAGCTGAGGTCGTCGGTGGCGCCCATCTCCTCGGCCAGCGCCCGCGCCGAGGCCAGGAGGAGCACGGCGAAAGCCAGAGGGAGCCTCATCGCCGCCTCGACGTCCTGAGGGGGCAGAGGGTGAAGCACCGGCACCGGCACCCGGAGCCCCGGCGGGGTCCCCGCGCCCGGGGGATGCGCGCACGCAGCCCTGCGCACACACACGCACACACGCCCGGTGCACACCTGGATGCACACACACTCCCTCGCGCATACGGACACACAGGCACCTAGCTGCACCCCCCCACACACACCCCCACACACCCCGACTGCTACAGACACCGCTGGGCACACACACGTGTCCCCCCCCCCCCCCCGCCCCGTACAGCCCGGTGTGCAGCCCGATGTACAGACAGACACACCCAGAGACACCCCTCCACACACCCACAGGCACAGTTACACACACACCCCACTCACACGTAGATGCACATCCAGATGCTCACACCTTCCCACAAATACACACCCGGGCAGACACACCCCCCTCGCACGCGTGTCCAGGGACAGGCACACCTGGGTACAAACCCACGCAAACAGCCGCCCGCCTCGGATGCGCACACCTACGGAGGGACAGCTCTCCACGCACACGGAGACACGCGCGGCTAGAGGCACACACACATCCCTGGCACACGCATCGGGACAGGCACAAAAAAGTGTGTGGACATACAGAGGCACACGCGCGCGGACACACAACGTGCACAGGCACCCCCACCCCGACCCCCCCATAGGTGCACACACGTATAGATCCCCCGCACACGCATATAGGCAGGCACGTAGAAGTCCACGCGCACACACACCCTCACAAACATAGAGACAAGCGCATCCTCACGCTTCTATAGGTACACACGGACGGACGGACGGACGGACACGCTCCCCGAGGCACACGCACCGTCTGCACCGGGGAGGGCGGGCGCTGCTCTCCGTGCGCATTGGCCGTCCGCGGGAGCGCTCCCCACTTTATATACCTGGAGACGGGGAGGGCCGAGGCAGCCTCATTTGCCTAAATGCAATTACCCCCGGTTTTATCGTCCCAGCCCCGTGACAGCCCCCGCCCCGGCGAGCAGCCCCCGCCCCCCTCTCCCGCTCCCGCGGCGCCTCCCGGAGGGGCCGGGGAGCGCGGGGCGGCTCTCCCGTCCCCTCGTCCGCCCGTCCCTCCCGCTGCAGCTCCGAGTCCCCGGGGCCGCCCCGTCCCGTCCGGGGCCAAGGCGACGGGTGCGGGTGGAGGGTGAGGGTGCGGGATGCGGGGTGCAGGTACAGGGTGCAGATGCAGATGTAAGGGTGCAGATGTGGCTTCTCGCTTCTCCCCCCCACCCCGCGCCCGCACCGAGGGGAGAGCTGCTTTCAGCAGCGAGCGGCATCGCCGGGGGGGACCAGGGGACCGGGGTACCGGGGGACAGAGAGCAGCGGCGGGCAAGGCCGCGGGCCTTCCCCCGTGCCCGGGCAGGCGCCTTCCCGCCTTCCCGCCCCAGGTCCCGCTGGTGGGGCAGCCCCGGCCGGCCCGGGGAGCGGGGCGGGACCAGCAGCGAGGGGTGCCCGAAGCACCGGTGGGTGCAGGGTTTGGGGAGCCGGGCACCCCGGGGCCGGTGTGTGTGCTTGCAGAGGGGCTGCCAGCGCA
The DNA here is from genome assembly GCF_031877795.1 of Strix aluco. Taxonomy (NCBI): domain Eukaryota; kingdom Metazoa; phylum Chordata; class Aves; order Strigiformes; family Strigidae; genus Strix; species Strix aluco. The sequence goes on along the minus strand of NC_133931.1, from coordinate 131,984,631 downwards.
GGGCAGGGCAGCAGGCAGGCGCGGCTGGGCTGGCTGCTTTGATGGGGCGAATGCCTTCGCTGGAAGTGAGCCAGCCTCTCCAGCAGCACATCCCTGCCTTCATCCTTCCTCTCCGACAGCTTTGCGTTGCTGCCGGCAGCCGGCTCAGATAACCGTGTAGGTTATCTTCCATTTCACAGTTGTTCCGTCTTATTTCTCTAACGTCAGTTGTGCATGAGGCTCCTCAGTTAACCTTGGGGGTCCCTCAGCACCTGAGTTGTCGTGGTGCGTGGTACCACAGCCCAAGTCAGGCACTCTGAGTTTAGCAGGAGCTAATAGTGTTTCTTCTGAGGTAGAAGGGAGAGCTCAGGAGCTGGAATCAGCTCCCTGGTACCACCCCTCTGCTTGCCCCAGGCTGCTACCATTAAGGTGCCCTTGCTGACGCTGCTAAACCGCCTCTCCGAGGACCATACATTGGCATGTAACTGTGGATCCAAGGAGAACCCGGCACCTTGTTTGCTAAATAAAGGCATGAACAATACCAGGCATCCCTGTTCACCAGAAATGCTCCTCAGAACCCAAAGTTTTCCCCAAAGCACAGCCAGGCATGAGCCTCTTCCCAACTCTTGGGGGTGCCCACACTTTGTCTGTAAGACTCTGCACTTAAATAAGAAACATTGTGGCCCAGGGATCTGAGGGTCCTCTGAAGGGCCCTCTGAAGTCAACACGGGCTGCCTGAGAGGGTGGTTGAGAAAAAGAGTGCTTTGGAGGAGCGCGGCGAGGGACTTCATGCAGCCCAAGCACCTGCTGTGGGCACCTCTGCTGAGACCTGGAGCGTGGGTGGTGTGAACGCTCCTCCTTCTGCCTATCAACAAGCTGGCAGAAATGACATTGTTTAGCAACTCTGGGAACCCAAACCATCAGATTTTCGTGCTGCAGCTTTACAGCATTCCCTTTGATGTGTGAACTTTGAAGACCCTTGAAGGAAAACTGTTTTCTTGTGTTTTTTCATTACAGTGTTTTTGTTTACTGTAATGACAATGGAGCAAAAGGTCAGAGATATCAAACCAGGCTTGCCAATCCTATAAGTGTTGATGAAGCTCATGTTTTACAGGAATCCTGAGAACTCCCAGCTTCCCGTGAAGTCAATTTCTGTCATCTAGGAGTCCATGATAAGTATGATAAATTTGAACTGAAAAGTCCTATCTGTTCTGTAATTCAGCGTTTTATCAAAATGGATGTAATCATAGCTTGACCTATGAAATTACAGGGATTTCTTTTTGGAGAGAGTGAGAGATGGAAAATTAAAAAGCAGTCCTTTCTATTCTTTAGAAATTTTAATGAATTCAAGTACTTTATCAGACTTATCTAATAGTTTGGGTGGGAGTGAAAAAATGACTAATAGGTCAAGCTCACTTTTCTCTTTCTCAGTTTCTAAAATAAATTGACTGCTTAATCTTTCGTTGACCTGCAATACCCAGATATTACACTGTGAACTTTCCAGGAAGTGAGCAGATTTCATGGCTAATGAGCAAAGCTAATTTCTAGGAAGACTTTCCGAGTTCATTTTTTCATGTAGAGAGGAGGTAGAAAGCTCAAATAAGGGAGCAAGAGCTACATCTTGACCTGGTAGTAGCTGAAGCTCCTGCCTTTGTGCTGCCTGGCCCCTGACCTAGGGATGCATTAGAGCATGGTAAAATGCCCTTTGTGCACAATCAAAAAACCCCCTCAGTTTTGCCAGAAACTGCCTCTGCCTCAGACATAAGATATTAGTGGCTTTATATCTATGAGTTACCTTGTGAATAAGTATGTGAGAGATCATGCAGGTACAAGCTGTCTGTGCTGAATATTCCTGCTCTATCCACGCTCAGGGCACAGATCCCACCCTCCTGTTACAGTTAGACCATGTGATCTCTAACAACTAGCATGAAGATTTTTGTTCATGAATCATGAAATCATTAGACCCAAGGTAACCCAAATAGGGGTTGACATTTCCTGTGGAAATGACAGAGAAAGGCGCTTTTGGAGTTCTTATCCAGACATTTCCCTAATCGGGTTTAGGAACCAGATTAAAGGCACTTGTTGTGGCTTGAATCTCAACACTAAAGGAAAACTATTTGGGAAGCATTTGCCTATGAAACACACCTCAGAGAATTGCTTTTTTGATGACTTTAATATGATACATCCTGTGTGATGATCCTTGTGAAATGTTTATTTGAATTTTATGATGATGTTTTGGTTTCCAGTAAAAAGTCCAATAGTTTAATCATAAGACACATTGGCTGCTACAGTGTTATCATGTGATTCTTATACCATCAACAAACAGCTAATATCCTATGGGGAAATAGCAAATTATATGTGACCATGTAAGATTTTGTGCAGAATGCAAATCTGAATTCTTCCAGTATACACCATTTCAGAGAACTTGATGTGAAATGAATGCATCTGGCATTGTTCTTCAGTGTCCTTATGCTATACAATTATATGCTATATATTTAAACCTAGAGCCTAATTCTCATATATATTTTCATCTCTTTACCAGGGATCTACAAATAACAGAGACAGCTCCAGAACAGTTATTTTATATAACTTCAAAAAATTAGGGGTTAGATGCAGTCTACCTAAGCACAGTGATCCTGTCTGTAAATATACCAGATCTCAGCTCTCATTTCTATGGTGAAAAGAACACTGGAAATGTTCTTATTCAAAGATACAACTTTATAAACATTGGAAAGAGAGACCATGATTGATGACGTCTTAAATTTTTCATAGGTATATGTCTCCAGGGGAAATAGAATTATTTCAATCACAGATCAGGAGTCATTGTAACACAGTGATTGATTTTGACACTGTAAGATTATTTATTGGCAAATCATCTGTGTGTCATTGGAAAAACTAGCAGAATTCACAACAGCACTCTGATTTTCTAATTAAGTGTGGCCAGGTTAGTGAATTACTCTTTCACCTGTATCTTAAATTTTACATTACAACTTTGTCATCTTTAATTTTCCTTTAATGAAGGTTTACATTTTCAGAGCATATGCTTGTACATATTAATGTATATGAAGCATATGTGATAATTATGCATCTTTCTCTCTCCTCCACACCCCCCCCCCCCTTTCCATCCATAATGAGTGAGAGATTATTCTTCTGCTTGTGAAATCAGACGTTATAGGTTCAATTATATTGTGCTCACAGGCAGGCAAGAAAGGGAGAAGGGAGATCTGCATGCTGCAGGAATACCCTTTCCTAGGCAGGTACAGGCTGAAGCAAGGCTGATCTTGCACTTATTCAGTCATCTGGGAAGAGCTGGAAATGCAGTGCTGGTCTTCGGTTCTTATTTTGAAAAGTTAATGGGTTTCCCCACTCTTCTGATCCCTGTCATCTTTTACACTCCCATCACTGTTCTCCATCCCACCAAGCCACTAGTATCACTTGCATCTTACCTAGAGTGAGGTTTTTTAACCCTGACCTCAGGCCCATTTTTGTCCACACTAAGTTTGGCATATGGGCGGCATGTGGGACCAACTGAAATTAAAATAAATGTCAGGGTATTAAGAGACTGAATGTAAACATGTAATGTAAATATTACAGACAAAGCTATCCTTCCAATCTTGTAGCTCTAGAGGCAATCAGCTACAAGAGAAATAAATGTGGTCCTGTTGAGCTTCTTGAACTACTTGAGAGAGCATGTCCTTGCAGGAGAAGAAGCATTTACTCTCAACCGTTTTGAGGTCTCAGAGAGAGAAGCAAAGACGTGCTACATCTGCAAGAGCTGTGGGGAGCTGGTGAGGAGAAGGGCCTCTGTGGCATTTCTAGATCTGTGTTCATTCAAAACAAAAGTGAGAAGATCTGGACTTGCAGCTACTTGGAGATTCTTTACCATAACTCTCCAAACAGTTTTCACAAGAAATATGAAAGGTTTAATATTTGCTCATTTTTGCTCAAAAAAGTCAACAGTGAATGACATTCTAATAACACATTTTAATAACAAATACAGAATGGTACTCTTCTTGCAGAGACAGTGTCTGTCTCTTTGAATCATGAACCCAGTTTTCTCCACATTTGCCATCACCAACAAAATGGCCAGGGGCAACCATGAAATGTGGCACAAAATGCTTCCAGAAGCTGAGACAGATTGTGAGTATTACTAGTCTGAGCTTGACCAGAAAAAAACTGCAATGTGAACTCTCTCAGCACAAAGGACTCAGAGCAGCCAAGGAAGAGATGCTTCAGATTAACTAAGTTCATCATTCTTGGAAGAAAACTGCTGACATCGCTTTGTTCTGATGCAAACAGAGACCCTGTTTGTCTCCTGAATACTTATTAGATTACAAATGTATTTATAAATCAGTTGATTTGATTCAAACTGAACCTTCTGAGTCTGGAGCTCACTCTCTAAGGGTTTCTGCTTCAGTTATCCAAGTTTATTTGAAAACTACTTCACACTGACCTGTGACGTTAAAGGGAGGGTTTAAACTTACTTCAACAATAGGTGAAAGCAAAAAGCTGACTTTTAATCCAGCCCTAGCACATCTTCTGTACAGCTTTTCTGTAGGAAAGACAATCTTTTCTCAGAGACCCCTCAAAGACTGATCCTGATCTTACTAAATTTTGCAGATGGATCATCAAAGCCAGGCCCTTGGCCTATTTTCAACACCTGAGTACCTTCTGTCTGATTCTGCCACCAGAACCTGTCCTCATTGCACTGAGGGTCAGCTGGCTCCTGCCACAAATGGTGGCGGTGAAGGAGGATGGTCACACTGGAGTGGTTGCTCAGGAACAACCCCGGTCCCATGCTGTAGGAATACACAACATCATTTCTTGGTTATCTGGGAAAGCCATGGACACATGACTGTTCCACTCACTCTTTCTTCTCCTTTTTTCATCCCTGTGACATGTGCAACCGTAGCCCGGCCTCCTGCCCTTACCTCCAGGCCTTCTCCTGCAGGGAGGATGAGGCTTATTTTGCATGGGTTCCTTCTGCCGATTCCCCACAGCTTCCCAGTGTTCATCACAGCAGCAGAAAGGGATTAATGCTGCTCATGGCTACTACAATCTGTACTTAATTGAAACAGTTTCTTACCTTGGGATCAAACACTGATGAATCATCCTCTTTTTTACTCTGTTTTAGAAACTAGATAATTTATATGGTTACATCTTCATTGAATATTAATATTTTTCTCAGTAACACACACATTTGAAAAATAGATGCAGAAATCAGCAAGATAAAAGGGTATAGTTTCAGAAAAATTAAATGAATTCTAATATTACTCCAACTACCAGTTTTTTAGTAGTTATGTTAAATAGCTTTTACAAATCCATAATAACACTATCATCTTTGTTATTTGCACTTGCTGCATCTTATTGTATCTCTCTCCTTCCTCACACGTCTTCAACAGAAGTTCACAGCATCTCCAGAAGTATTTGAAGTCCTCAAAAATTTTGCTTATGACTTTTCTGCTTTTTGTTTACTCCATGACTTTTAGGAGACTTCGTTCTAAATCCTTAAATCATATATGAGACCCTGCGCAACAACTTGTAAAAGCAAGTTGGCATTTTTGAAACAAACACCCATGAATTTTAGTCTTGGATGTAGCATTGTGTATGGTGAGATAAAAGTGAAGTAAAGAAAAAGAAATTGCCTGAGGACGAAATCTATGGGAGATGTAAGGAGTTCAGATGCTCAAATAAAGCAGAAAAAAAGTAGAGAAAGGGAGAAAATAGCAAGGACAGTCTTCCGTGCTGCTTTGATAATCACTTGAAGTAAAATATCTTTCTATGGCTTGGCTGTCTTCTTTTCCAGTTTTGAATCTTACATGCATTTTTTTTTAAACTCTCAAGTTCTAAACTCATGTCTGTGACAAGTTCATTTTTAAGCAGGTCACTTCCTGCCAAATCATTCAGCTGGAAAGATAAAAAACGTGTGAAATGAATTTATGGGGGTCGTTTATTACACAGAAGTTTTACAAAAGTATCTGCCTAACCAAAGAAGGGCTATTTGTGCTAGAATTCAAACGTGTGTCCTAAAGAGGAAGGTGACAGAGTTGCTGGTGGATGCTATGGAAACCTGAGACTTTTTCATCAGATTGCATGTGAGGCTATTTTATCTGTTTGGTTTTGTTGCCTCACTGTCATCCTTTCCCACTCACTCCATGCTGACTTCTGAGAAATTTTAAAACCTTGCCACAACTGACGCAAACACTTTAACAAGCCGTGAACCCCGCCTTCATCGGCAGAAAGAGGGGGGGACACTTTCTCACAGCATGTCTTGGGGGGCCACCTCCATGCCCAAGGAAATCAAAGAAGCCTCCTCTCCCCCCGCAGCCCTCACTGCTTGATGCAAAGTCCCTGATATGGTGGGATTTATGTTTAGGTTATTTGCATCTGTTTCTTCTAGAATTCCTTTTGATGTACATGATGAAAGACTTGAGAGCATTTGTGAAGGGCTGGAGGACAGAGCAGGAACATCACAGAGCCTTGGTTTGGGCTAAGGAGGACAGGATCCCTCTTGAGTGTTTGGGCCCTGGCTGCTGTGCCCTGAAAGTCAGAGTTCTGTAAGGGCCCTCTTCCTCACCCTCCCTTTCCATACATTCACATCTCACCCGCTATAATGACTTTGCTCCCAGATTCTACCTCTGGTCAATGGAGACCAATGAACAAAGGTAAATGAGTTGTTAACCTGGAAGCACCAGTACCTTTGGGAGAGTCCTCACTTCTACTGGGCTTGCATTCATCTGAAATGAGATTACTGGACTGGCCTGAGACACTTGCCAATTGCAGCCCAATTAGTAATTCAGCCAGTCTTTAAGGGAAAATTAATTCTTTGTAAATTTGAGGTATAAAATAAGAAGTACTGAAATTAAGAAGGTGACAAAACCGTGTCTTTTAGGTATATGTATGAGAAAACATCACTGGGTCATCACTTGGCTAGAAACAAAAGCTTTTATCACTTCACGGTTTTATGCAGCAGAGGACTGTCATTCCCAAGTCTAAGACCTGCTTCTGCTCACAACCCAGCCGTGCTCACAAAGAGGCACACACCCATGAGCTGGCATCTCCCCTTCTGCTGAATTCCTCCCCTTTCTGATCACTTGCAGTAATAAGAGGAGTCTCATCTAGGTCCATAGCATTCTCCAGTTGAGGCAAAGCTGTCATATTTTAGCTAATCAAGAGATGCATGAGGACTTATCTCAGACTGACAGTTAAGTCCTGTGCTCTGCCTCAGTGCCAATGTCCTCACAGATGCATTGTAGTATGTGTATGCAAATATTTTTGGTAGTTTGTACTGATTATGAAAGAGCACCCTGAATGGCTTCCCAGACAGCTGATTTTCCCAGGACATCCAGATTAATGAATTCAGACAGAAATGTTGAGCAAATCTGCAGCTGTGCTAATTCCCACATAACCTGCCAACTTGCAAGTCTGCTTGGCTCTCTGCACCCACAGCTGCACACAGAGCTGGATGCATTGACTGTGCAGTACACAAGCAATGCTTCTTGTCTGCAGCCAGGAATGTGAGGAAGGAACGGCTATTTAGTAAAGCCTAGTTCAGGTGGCATGGTGTTTACCATATGGAACCATATCACATGCATTGCATGTGTTCCAAATTATGGAAGAGATGTCTTCCTGTATTTTCATATACAATTACTAATTTCATATACAATTACTAAATTTTTTCATTTTTTTAAGAGGATTTAGGTACATAAAAACTAAGGACTGCAATGTTTAAGTTTTAGCTGCTTATTAGAGCACCTGAAGGAATGAAATTCAGGTTCCTACTTCTGACCAACACCAGGAAGAACTAGATGCTTGAAAGCTTGAAAATGGAGTTCAAACACCCAGTGCACAAACAGTGAGACCACCTGAGGTTAGTCAGTAGGCAGTCTGGAGCTCTCCTATCCTACCCCTCTTCAAGTTAGGCATCTCATCAGCTCTTTGCTCTTCCCTGAAAGTAAAGACCCACAACCACCCTGCCAGAGGGATAAGGGGAATTGCTGTGGTCTTTTAAAATGACAAGAATGATGCCACTCATTTTAACCAATCTGAGAAGTAGATTACATGTGGATTGGCCATAATTGGTGTGCATTCACTGGAAGATGCATAAAAGGCAATGCATATTGCTGAGTAATTTATCTTAGGTTTGGAAAAGAAGGATGAAGGCATCAATCTTCAGGTAAAGCTCTGGTTAGTGCAACTAGACTGAAAAGTGATGTTGTTCTTAGCAGTGCTGGTAAGCTTTGCAGATGCATCAGTACTGCCATTGCAGCACTTCTAATCAATATTTAAGTAAAATTCTTCATTAATAATATTAGGATAATATAAGATTTACACCAGACTAAAGATGTCTACTGTAAGGAAGGAATAAACATGTTCCAAATGAAAGCTAGAGTGGTGGAAAGTTTCCTTCCCATCTTGGAATGAAGATAGTTCGTGCTCATAAAGTGTTCACATCTTTCCACATGGATGTGCTGATATATAATTCATAAAAATACTAGTGATGATATTTCTAAGTTTGAGTAGCTTACCCCAAGTTTTGTACAGCAAATGAAGAGAAACATGTTAAATATATTTGGACACATCAAAGATAAAAACATTACTCATAGATCTGAGGTCTATTACCTCAGGACATATTATGTAATCTGTTTTTCATATGATCTCAAGTATTTCATTAAACATTAGTAGTTTTCTTCTCTTTTTGTACTTTTCCCTTGATATTTTCCTTAAGAAAGATGGAACATGACAGCATTTGCTTTCTGAGTCAAACTGTGTACTGTATTTTTTATACTAACTTTTGAAAGCAAAGGTTTGTCTCTGACAGACTGTGATTTGATTACAATTATTTTATTAATGTACAGCCAGGCTCTAAACACATGGTCAAGTGTACAACATGGAAAACGAACATCAGGTGAACAAAAGTCTTTTCTCTTAAAGACATATTAGCTGAGGGCTAGACTAATTTTGCCATCACTCATTGTTACTTTTACTTTAGAGGCATATTATCTCTTCTATACATTTTTAGTGAATAAATTATTTTGGTGTGACTTTTCACAGAAATAAAGCAGTGATTAGGAGAGCATCCCCAGTCCAGAGCATGCATAAGCACCACTTTAATCCCCTTGATGTCAAAACATGCATAAAATTATCTGGTGCCTTCTCTTAAATAGAGATGAGTCTGTAATTTTTTGCTGTAGTTGTGCATGGAGAGCAGAGGCTGTTGTACTGCAAGCAATTCTGGGTCTTTTGTGCTCCAGTGATCTTCACCAAATGCCATACTCCCTGCGTGCTCCCAAGACCTGTGGAAAAATATGTGACTGAGGAGCAGAAGGTGGCAACAGAATTAAAGCATGAAGAGCCTCATGAAGTAGCTACATGCAGCCCTGTGTGCAGCCAATATTTTGTGTCCTAGAAGACTACTCTGAAAGAAGTTTTGTTGGCTTCCTGAGGGAAGGTAAGGGGTCACCAAAATGTCAAAAAACACCTATGGATTAAACCACTTCTTCAAGACACCCTCAGTCGCATGGCCAGTCTTGAGGACAGGTACGTCCACTAGATTGGTGTCATAATGGGAGAGGGGATCCTACACTTTGAGAGTCTGAAAGGCATTGGAGAAGAGAACAAAGCAAATAGAGCAAGACAGGTTTAAAGCTAAAGGCAGAACTGCAGCTCAGGCTTGCATGCAGGAGGTGATACTTGCTTGGAGGAAACAGGAAAGTTTGGGACTTGGAGAAAAGTTTTGAGAGGTGCTTCAACTTAGACTGATTCCACAATCAGAAACTACAGTGTCCCAGTCAGCCTGCTGGGTGGAATCTTTGCTGTAGAAGATGATCCCCTTCCATGTAATGATATGCAAATAACTGCTTGAGAAGCACAAGAGTGTGTACTCTCAGTCTATCCATGGCTAAGAAGTGCAGAGCATTCTTGCTGTCCCCTGATCTAACTTTGAAGTTATCCTAGCACTGAGAAGGGCTGGACTGGATGACCTTCCAAGGTACTGCCCAACCTAAGTTCTTCTCTGGTGAAGAGTGATGCACTTGGTGATGAGTGGCATGATCAGTGACACAGGTGGAGTTGGTTTGGGAAACATGTCTCCAAATCCCTCTTTTCTTACTACTCACCTGCAACCATTGTCCTACATGTCCCAGTCAGCTTGGTGACCACTGAGTGCAGAACATGATGTTTTCAACCTGGACACCTTCCTGTCACCAGTGCCATGCTCTAACTAAAGGACCTGTTTGTTGCAAGACCAGGGCAGAACTGGTGCTGTGGTTGCTGAGGTGGTAAAGAACTGCTGCTTGATTTTGGCTTAAGACTTTAGCATATTAGCAGAGAATCAGTCCAGAAAAAAAGAAACTTCTCTTAAATTAAGCTATTTTTGCTTGGAATAAACAGAAAAATGATGTATGAATGGTGGACCTGAAGAGAGATCAAAAAAGATAGTTGTCACATCCCGCTCAGTTTCTCGCAGGCCTGGTTTTTTGTCTCTCACAATAGTGCTGTGCTTCCTGAGCAGAGGGAGAGGTGGGGGCCACTGAGTAATTTTGCACTTTGGTTTCATGACCTAGGCCACATAAATGTGCCACTAGTGATCAGGGCTGCTGTGGTATATTTATGCAAGAGAAAAGAACTACTGCCTGTCCAGGGCAGCTAGTACAATCAAAAGAGAAATGGTTATGGTGACTATTTCCTTCTACTCACAAGGGGAAAATAGATAATTTGGATAGTTCATCACTCTCTAGTACATAGTAATTCCATTCAAGTTGTAGATGGTCTGAAAATAAGATAATCTAGCAGTAGGGTAATATAAAAAAAAAACAGATATATGTTTTTTCTTTCCTTTCCAGAAAGGAGCTATTATATTTATAATTGCATAGAGCAATAGTACTTTTCTGCTTTCTTCAAGACCCATTATACACATTTCCTGCTCTGTTCTCATCGTCTTCTGAGTGGCTATGTTTCGCAGCTGAGCATTTAGAACTATCTTTGCTTAGGGGACACTCCAGGGTGGGATTTGTCCTATGACAGTAGGGATGAGCTGCCTTCCACAGGAGCCCAGAGTTTGTGTCTTGAGTCATCTTCTGATGCACACTGTGGTGTGCCACAGGACTGTGACCAGTTACCCACAACGGGCACCTATTTGCATTATTCTATGATTCCCCTCCAACATCCTGGTGGTGAGCACCTAAATTTTGCTGTGAGACAGAGTTGGATGTGGCTAAATTATATACCTGAACTCAGGAATCTGTCTGCATTCCAAGCCCAGTAATATAGACATTGCCTACATGAAGGTATTTTACCATAATTAAATATTATATGGATATAGTTACACAGCTTTAATCCTATCTCAAGGGTGCTTTAGGCATCCTATGGGGATCTTAATCTAGATCATATTACCTATGGCATTCAAACACTGGAGAGTGACCTATTCTTCAGTTTTCAGAATAAGGGAATTACAAATTCCAGTTTTCACTGAATGCTCTGATGCCTGACCAATTTGCCCTTAGGGCTATAAAATAAGATTTTCAGGTTTCTGTAAGGAGAAGCAAGCTCAGAATTGTATTTAAATCAGAGTAAACAGGAATGATGAGGACTTGATCCTGTTAGTTCTGAAACCTTTACCCATCATATATTCCATTTGTTTTTGGTAGAAAGTAGTTCTTTCTAGTACATTCATATTTTACATCACTCTGTCAGGAGCCTTGGTTTTGATCTAAGAAGAGCGTGTCTTGTAAAATAACCTTACTCGATACACGAGAGATGTTTTTATATATTATTCTAAAGTGCTGACATGGACCATCCTCCTGATCATTCATACAAGCAGGATCTGGTAGATATTCCCACTGGAAAGGTTTTATTTTAATAGAGTAGGTAAAAATTGAGAAAAAAAGAAAGAAAACTCTTGAAATATTAAGCAGCTTGCTATGTTAGGTAAACTGTACATTGTTTTATGTGTTGTGATAGGACATTATAAAATGATACAATAGAAGCAAGAAATACACTCAAGGGATTTTTCCACTTTAAAAATCTGTCTTTGTGAAGAAAGTTAACTGATCTTCAAAGCTGCGTTCACTATTCCTAAAACATGTTGCAGTTTCTTCCTCTCAGTGATGAGCCATGCACAGTGTCTGAGTTGTCAATGTCACCAGTGTGTCTCAACTAACTGCAATCGCTGTTCAACATTTTAGAACAAAGAGGGAAAAACATCACTCTCAAATAAATCTTTCAAGACCATATATAGCTGCCAAGATCAGGAGCTGCTCAAGAGAAATGCTGCCATAAGACAAGAAAAAGGGACAGCTTCCATACTGGTCCTAAAGCACCTAAGCTGCTTCGCTGTGTCTGAAATAATAGGAAGGATATGGGAACTCATTGTAAATGCATTGAGAGTATCTGCATAATAAAGAAGATGCACAAAGGCATTAAGCAAGCAATTTTGCATTGAATCGTATTCAGAAATGGGAATGCAGAGTGGTGTTATACTGTTGTGATAATCTACAATGTGCCAAATGTGCCAGCATGTAGCAGAAGGTTGCTTTATCAAGGGTGGACCCAGTTTCCTTTAAAGAGGATTTAAATTTGCGGTCAGGTAGGTCTTTTCTCCCCCTTCCTCCACCTCTACCACTACCAAACCATCAGCGTTTTGCTTTGATTATATTATTCCCTCTATATTAACATTTTATCTGTAGAATTTCATTCTCTTTGCCAGTTTTGATCAGCGTTGATATTTCAAAGTAAAATAATAGGCAGGCTAATTAATTTATTAACTAACTCATTCTCTAATTAATTCAGGATTTCTCAGCTTTTGAATCACTAAAACAATAGAAGAAAGAAGATAAATGCTTTCTTGTTAAATTGGTTAAAAGACTTACTTTTCATATGTAAAATAAAATGCTTTTATGTTAGCAGGCCTGTTATCTTGTCAATGAATGAAGGATTTACATGCCTAATATTCCTTTCTGCTCATAAAAGAATAGATCATATGAAAAGTGTGATTTGGAATGAGTAATAACTTATTAGTTCAATGTAGGCTTTAGCTCAGCTTCCTAGGAAATAAGGCTTATATCATCATGATGTCTGTATGTTTCTTCATCAGTCCTTCAGCCCACTATGAACATTTTTCAATATGATAGTTACAATTCCAACCAAATCTGGTAAAAGTATTGACCTCTAAAAGATTTTTCTCAAGTTCAGGAAAACAGAATGCTTCTGGTAACAGGGCTGAAACTATCGTTCTCCGTTGGAGAGAAGGCCACGGGATATGGCTGTGGAAAACTAAAATAGGGTAGAGCCTAAAGAAACCAAGTTCGTGTATTTGCCTGCTCACTGAACAACTTGTCTACTTGGAGCTATCCATATTTTATCTTTGGACCCCAGACTCCCCCTTATGTATATGTACAAGAGAAACATATACAGAGCCTTTGCCATCTGGTTTGAAGCCATGGAGTTGATAATGATGTGTGGTGCTTAGGGGACACAGGTGGGTGGCAGGCAAAGGATCTGGTAATTTTGCAGGCTGTAAGAGCTAACCAAAGGGGAGATGATAATGGTCTTCCCTAGAGAGATGGATATGGACTGTTTTTTCACCACCTCTCCCAGTACAAGAAGCAGGAGGCATTATGGAACAGCCAGCAGGAGGAAGGTTCACAAGGAGGTCTATAGCATAGGGAAAGTTGTGGAGCTCCTTCCCTGGGATTCTGAGGATGCTAAAAACATTTCTTGGGTTCATTAACAACCAGCCATGCTCCACACTCAAAGGGGAGAAAAATCCACTGAGAGCTTCCCGGCTCAGGAAGTCCTTGAGATTTAAGGTTGGGGGGGAGGGGAAGTGTTCGGAAGTGTGGCTACCAGTTCTCTCCATTTGTGTGCTCTTTGTTATCTGCTTCTATGTTTTGGGGATTGGGTTTTATTTTTCATAAAATACCTTCCATTTATGTTACTTAGATTTGTTTTACACTAGTTACAGTAGCATATATTTATTGATATGTTTATTGATAATTTTACTGCTTTCAAAATGCTTCCTTATTCACACTCAAAATAATGATTTTACATAAGACACCTGAGGGGTCTAGGTGACACCCCAGAGACAGCAGCTGCCCTTTCCTACAAGCTGGAGGCAGGACATCCATTTTTACACCATCAGCCTCTTCTAACTGCTCAAACTCTTTTCCTGTCTTTCCAAGTCACACATTGTCCACTGCACTCTTTTGGAGAGGTAATCAGGGTATGCTACCCTCTCAGAAGGACACCTGTGCTCCATGCACCATCCAGGGAGCCTATAGCACTTGTACCTCTTGTAAGACATGCCACCAGGAGAAAAGGTGATGATGGGAGGCTGAAAATATGGATTAACTCTTTCTCAGCTGATTTGAGCAGTTGCATGGCTTTCACCATGTGCTGCTATTCCTGTGTTCCTCAGACTGATCCCAGAGGCAGACAGGGTTCTGATGCATGACTTGGAGGATGCACCAGATGCTGAGGTGCCACAGTCACTTCTTATGGAGCTTCAGCACCTTCCACTGGAGGGTAGGTACTGGCCTGCCATTTTTTTTTTCCTTTCAATTATTTTTAGCATTAGTATTTTACAGGAAGAAAGGGAACACGGCCCAGTTAACCACAAATGGATTTCCTGCATTTGGGAAGATTAAAGATCACCACTCTAGAAATGCAAGGGATGAGTCTCACCCTGGGAAAACCACCTTCCTGATCAGGCTGTCCTCTTCCAAGCTGGGTAAGTAGTGAAGAAAGGATATTGGGACAGATATATCTTTGGTCTAACCCAGTGTCCATACTCTTCAGATTTCGTGTTCAGATTTTGTGTTCTGGACACAGAATACTAATTGGGGGACCTATCCCCATTACTACATCTGAGTGACAACTTCAGATTATATGAGAGATGTGGGGGCTTTTTTGATAATTTATCACAGCATTGACAGCCCAGTTGCAACTTGGAATGCAACTGTTCTCTGTGCATCAAGAGATCAAACCATCAGAGGGAAACAGTGCCGTTTTCATTGACATTCTTTAAAATAAAATGTCACAGTATATCTGAAAGCTTGAACCTGATCATTTAAGCAATCACTGAATGACACACTATGTGGTGTATTAAGCGCATGTGAAGTAGCTGACAGTTAGGAAAGAGTAAATAGAAAGGTATTCCATACTTATGGAAGCAGTCTTTGGCAATAATTCTAATTGCTTGAATAGTGCATATGAGAGTTGGAAACACTAGACAGAACAGTAGACTACTTTTCATTTGACTGCATTTATGCTTCTTCACTTTCCTGTCTGCAAGTAGGCTTTTGATCACAGGGAATCATTGGGGATGAGTCTTCTGCATCTAGACTGAAAGACTTGCATTTCTAAGCATATATATAAATACTTTCCTACTTACAAGTCTAGAAGGCTTGCACTTCCATAAGAATAAAAATATTGGTCATTTACCGTTCATATTCTCCATCCTAAAAAGTTTCAGTCATCTAGATAAAATAATGAGAACATCCCATAGGTCAGGTTTCATCCTAATAAAATTAGCCTAATAACATTACCAGTAAGAAATTCTTAAGCATACCAGCTAAGCGGGTTATTGGGCTAGTCAGGTAGGGAAAAATCTTCTCTTTCTTTGGCAAATAGATATTAAAAAATACAATCACCTTTGTCCTTTCTTTCTCTCATACAGAAAATTGTGCCTCAAAAAAAATGAGCTGTGTGCAAATAATGATTAATGGTCATAATATGTACAGAGCTGTGTTAGTCATAATCATATTAGGCAGTCAAATAAAGGTTAAATAAAATCTAGAAGCATTTTTTCAAGAAGCTGTACGAAGAGTGTTAATAGCTGTTGGACACGATTTTATCCAGTGCAATGTAACTCTAAATGTGATGAAGGAGAGCTCGATTTGAGACATTTTTCCCTGAAAGGTATTGCTGGGCAGTAGGGAGTGGAGCAGGCAGATGTGTTTGTGGCGACTCACTGTGAGGATGAACTTACTGGTGTGGAGATGATTACAGATGAGCAAAAGGACAAGAACAAGACTAGTAATATTTGGAGAGAAAAAGTGGCATAAGCTGAAATAGAAACTAAACCTTGATGGAAATGCAAATGAGAATTACCTGGTGTTTTAGAAATTAAATCCTATATAGTAGTGTTATGTAAAGATAAACAGGTACAGCTTTTTTCTGTTGAAGGTATTAGACTAATCATGAGATTGTATCATGGAGCAATGCCTAGATGTCCAGTTTTTTGCTCTCACATATCTACACTTAGATGCAAACATGCACACACACTCACATGAACAATGGTGATATTGCTGATAAATGTGACAAACTAAAATGCATTAATACAAATTGTTGATACATGATAGAAAATTACATCCGCATAAAAAGTATTTTAAACATATCAATAGATTGCAATTATTTAATCTATATCCTATATACTGAAACTAAGTTCTAGACAAAACCTTCCAGTAATATCTGGCACAGGCATGGGCAGACAGAACACTAATGAACTTTGGGATGTTAATCAGGATACAGTCAATACTTTACTGTAATAAAGACAGAAACTCACTTACAAACCAACAGGCTTCATCTGGTTTAGAAACCCGAGTTTATAAAATATCAGGCAACCTACGAAACTTTCTTCCTAGGATTAAAAACCTTTTTCAGAAAGTTTAGTCTGGCTAAACTGGCACTTTTCAAGAAACATCAAGGCATTATTACAGCCTGGTTTCCATAGGGTTTTGAAACAAGAGACTTACAATTTCATACTTGTACTTTAAAGACAAACCCTCAAAAACATTCATTTTGTTAACAGGCCCTGAAAAACTGATGAATCTATTACCACTGTGTTTTTAATCCATGGAGGAAAGAAGGAAGAAAGTCCCTTAAAGACTTTGTCTTGCATTTTTTTCACACTCCTCTTCTTGTGCTGAAGTGTTATCTTATTGGTGCTACAGTTAAAAACTCCATTTGGGTTACATTGTCCGAAACCATTTCTTTTTTAATAGAAACACTCTGAAAAATTGCCAGAAAATAAAAAGGGAAGGAAAGGCATGGAAAAGACATTTTCAGTGCAGTTTTGTGATTGTCGGTTGCAGAAAATGTATGCTTTACTGAGACTGAAATAAAGTTATGAGCTATGTCATGGACAATTGTAAGAAAATGTAGTTTCATCCTAATATTCATTATTGGAGATCTAGAAATAACTGTGTTGACCTAACTTCCCCAATGAAAGTCTAAAGAGGAAAATGAAATCTCAAAGAACTGATTTCTCATTTCTAACAAAGGTTGAGCATTTGCAGCTCCTGTACTCCCTTTAATGCCCCACAACTCCTCCTCCCCTAATTCAGATGTCTTTCCCAAACTTATTTCTCCTGTTGGACCTTCATTCTTAAATACTTGTTCCTGCTTAAAAAAAAAAAAAATGTTACAAGTCTGAAAGCATTTTTTGCCATCTTCCAGAAATTTTGGAAGACCCTGTGCCTTGTCTGGTTGTAGAAACTCAATGAGAAATGTACAAGCTAAGGGAAATTCAGTTGCCTTGAAGTATTAGCCAGTTATGATTAACTGCTCATAACAGTAGCCCTCTTCTGAATATTTTTCATATCTACAGCATCCCCATCCCAGTGACCCTGGCATGTTTTTTTTCTGGAAATCATCACATCTGGGTCCAACAGCACAGCATCGCAATATGCATAAATACAGCAACAGCATGAGTCAGCCTGAGGATCTTTCCCTTCTAAATGCTAACACACACTAAATAATCAGATAGGAGAGAGGTCACAGGGGAACTATCTTTCTCACAGTTAGCTGGATTTCCAGGCTGCACCCTACTCTAGCACTGCACTCGCCCTTCACATAAGGTGCACAGCAAGGGCTCTGCCCCGATTTACACCAGTAATTGCACCAAATTGCCAGGGGAGATTGATGGAGAAGCATCAGGTCTGGTCAGACACATCTCAGGCTCCAGAGGGGAATGAAGGAGAAGAGGATGTTGCCCTCCCCACAGTGTGCATGAAAGCCCTGTGTCCTCACCTTGTCTGCAGCACTGATATAAGAAACAGATTAACGGAAAACCTGAGCTGAGGGCAGACACACCAGAAAACTCTGGGAAATCTTAAAACAACTGAAAACAAAGTTTTACAATGGGAAGTATCAGCAAAAGTTAAACATAAGTGCTGCCATCTGCACTGCTTATAGCATAAAGTACAAGATGTATGTCTGGGGCTGCCAAAGGTTCAGCAGATACATCCTCCTCTAAAAGCCCTGCAGCATTGATGGTGGGACTGAGACAGTCTTTGGCAGACAGAGCTGTGTTCAAAACTCAGAAATGGAACCACCTCGTGCATTTCGGATGGACACGTTTGTCAAAATACTGTTTTATTGTAGCAGCAGCGGAGGCTGAGGCTGTTGCTTAAACCCCCATCAAAACACTGAAGGGTGAAATATATATACTTGCTCAGAAAAAAGCACGTCACAACCAAATAGACTGTCTTTTCTACATTGTTAATATTTATAGTTTTACACCTAGTAACACCACTCACAACCAAAGCAACCACTCACCAGCATTCATTAATATTCATAACGCTAAGCCAAGTAACACAACTCATAACTGGTGTGCATTTCCAATATTCATTACTATTTACAGCTCTATAGGTGATTTAGTTAACTTATGTAAGATCACAGTGGTAAATCATGATACTAGGTTTAACTTGCAGTGTGGCTTTCCAGGTTAAGTAGTATCTTAAAATAAAAGCTCGGATATGAAATAATGTTAATATCTGCAATAACTTCCAATCTCATAGCATTTAGCCTTGTAAATCAGCTTGTATTGAATAAAGATTTTTCATTTGCAGCATAAAGACTCTTTGCAAAGTAAAATTGATGCAAAGTCGTGTCCATGGCCTACTATGGCAGCAAGACTCGTTCCAGAATTCATCAGCATTTTCATTTTGAATTCAGGCATACTTAGGAGATGCTACAGACTGGATCATGTTGGTATAAGAGAATAATAAATTATTCTTATGGTTAATTAATATTTGATACAAACTTCATTGATCTATTAAAGGTCATCCCATGTATCTTTAACAGTTAGATATTTAGCCTAAACTGGTTCCCAAAGTCCCTTCGTAATCAGTGGGGGTAACCCAGCATCTCCAGAGGATGATTCATGCCCTCTACCAAAAAACTGTTTAATTCCTCTGTCAAAAATTAAAGGATCCATTTCCCAGCTGTATGATGGAGCTGTAAGAATGACTGGGGCGGATCTAAGATGCAGATCTGGGTACAGGCATGATTCATGGGAGGGCAAAGTGGGTTTCGTTATTTACTGTATTTTTGCCTATATGTATTTCTGGTCTCCTAAAAGTGGTTCACAGTTGTCTTACACGTAGACAAATGTGGTAATAAGCAGATGTCTTCTTAATTGTTTCAAACTAATGAATTGAGTAATGGAACTCTATTTCATGTTCACAGCCTCTACATTGCATCAAAAACTGAGGCCTGGGCTCTTCATTCTGCACACAGGCAGACTTTGGTCATGATCCCCAAGAATTCCAAATAATTTCAAAATATTTTTCAGACCCTGAAAACCTTTAACTTCGTGTAAAGGATTCTTATTCCTCACCTTTTAATCTTTTGAAAGACATAGACAGAAACCCAGAAAAACTCTAGTTTCAAGATACTTTAAAACAATTCATGGAGCACAAAAGAAACCTTGCAGAAAAAGATCATGGTGGTGCAATCTCTCTTGCTCTAAGCCTCAGATCTTAGTCTTGCATCTTAATATCACCATTTTTATCTTTTCAGTTTTCTAGAGTGGAAAGAGATATCTTCTCTTTATATTGTTTAGAAAATACAATTCCAGTTGGACTCCAGTGTAGTACTGTGTCCACTGGTTTTTCACTTGAGAAATTTCATCCATCTTTCTTTGCAACGAACAACCAACCAGGAGTTAAGCTTTCATGTTTTATCTATTAATTGCATGCACAAAACCTTTATAGTGATATTGATTGCCTTACAGTATGTGTAAAGCCTCAGCAATGAAGCTGCCACATTTCAGAATCAGTTCAAGTGTCTAAAATCTCATACCGTAACACAGAGATCTGCAGCCTTTTAAGAATGGTCTGGCTGGACAGGCTTCCTTTTCCAAATTAGAGCTGCAGTGGTCTGGCATGGGCTCAGTAGATGTTGGAGATGCTGTTAAAGGGGTAAAATGCAGTTGGTTGATAGACCAGTGATGCTCCTCTCCCTGCAGGCAGACAAGGATTTGCAGCACAGTTGGTCCTTTCTGCTTACCTCGATGCTCATCTCTTAGCCATGTCCACTCCCAAAATCTGCCCGTGTGCTCTCCATGGTATATGACATAAATTGTCAAATCCTGCAGTAGCATAATGATGTTTAAGCTACCAGGCACTTTATGGTGTTGATATATTAGTATGCATAAAATTAACTAATGGTGTAGAATCTACTAGTGTTCATCCTTTTATACACTTTTGCTTTCAAACTGATAATGTAGCAGAATCCACTCTCCCACCCACCCTTCTCCTTGGGTTTAGAAAGCTATTTCCTTTTCTAAAAAGGGAATTTCAGGGTGCTAGCTAACCTTATAGTAGAACAAGTATTGTTCCAAGTGCCTGGTACTTAACTGGGGAAACAAGAAGACTGAGATAGGGAGGCAAATAACTGTGAAGGTGTGAATGTGAGGAACAAATGGGGTTTCTTAGTTCAGGGCTGCTCTCTACTCACTTGGCCAGAAGGGTTCAGTAGGACCTGACATACAGTTCAGCATGATGGGAGTGCTACGGCATCCTGCTGTGCTGTTAGTGCATCCTTGCCCCAGCTTTAGATACAGAGAGTGTAAAACACATACGTAAACCTCAAGTGAATGTTCAGAATTATGTGGCTCTGTTCCACAAATCAACATTTACATTAGAAGAAGATCTAACCATCTGCTGGGGCAACTTTAATCTTTCTTTAAGGTGCTGCTTGGCCTGAGTGTCTGTCCCAGTCTCTTTTGTTTGTTTTACACTTTCTCTTTTATACATGGGGGAAATTTGAAGGGTGATGGAGCATATTCTGAGGGTGGAGTAAAAGTGGGGACAAAGGAGCTTTTTCCTCCAATGATTGTCTGAAGATTCTCCCAAGGCAAGTACCATCAGCTACAAGTGTTAATGAAATTAAGAAATGTATGGGGGGAGTAGTGGAGAACAGTTAACATTTCTGGCCACACCTGCTAAATGGCTCTGTCCGTAGGCAGCAGAGAGCACTAGAGGAAAATGGGAAAAAATATTTTTCAATCTAAGATCAAACAGTTGCACAATGCAAAGTGCATCCGTTGATATCCTGAGAGGAAGGCTCTTGGATTTAATGATTAATTCTAACTCTTCTAAGTCCTGGGGGAATTGCATCCATTAAATGAGGCATCAGGCACACCATGCAGTATCGTGCACTTAGGTCCTATCACATGTCAGCATTCAGTGCCTGCGCTGTGGTCTTTTCCTTGCATTGCCCCAGCTAGGTATGAGGTGAAGAGTCAGGTGTGGGAGCAGAGCCTTGGTGTTGTGCTGCAGATGTGGAGTGAGTCTCCAAATGGAAGGCCCATACTCCAAAAAACCCTTTTGAATGTCTTGATCCTCAGCTTGAGCTTACTGTTGCATTGCCTCTGCCCATCATATAATATTACATGCTTGGGGGATGTTGTGAGATGAGACTGTAACAGGTTACTGATACACGTATGATGCTGCTAACATATTTTGCAAAGTTATATTAAGTGAAAGAGGTTTGAGAGGTGTGTAACTGGTGTATTGGCTCTGCTAACATGAACACCACACTCCCAGTGAGACCAGGATTTCCTCCACATTTACTCTGTTTTGCCTTGTATCTCGGAGGGTAAATACATTGCAGATGTAAGACTTTGCACGCAACCTATCTGAAAGTAAAGCAAGTGTATATGTGGGTTTGGGACTGGAGGTGAGAGTGACTGTGAGCCTGCTGTCAGCTAGAAATGTGCAGTTGTGCATTAGTGCTTCAGCATGTCACCAACTCCTGTGGCCAGAGGAAAACTGTCCAACCTGTCAGGGCCTGGAGTCCTCCTACTACTCCAAGTGCTGTAAGCACATAGCAAAAAGCTTTGGAAAGGTGAGGGGGGGACTGCTCATAATAAATAATTTTTAAATATTTAATGAGCTAGAGAGGTTTTCTTGGAGGATGATTTATCTTCTGGCAGCTCTCCTGTTTACTCCCAAATGGTATCTTAATTGCTTTTCTCCTACTTGTCCCTCAATTAAAGCCTCTCTTCACTTTTGCCTTCATTTTCAGCACATCACTTAATTTTCCTTATTTACTTTTTAATTAATGATCTGGCACTTTTTGTCTTCTCTAAGCTCATTCCATTGAAAGCTCTGTCCTCCACCACTGTTTCCTGAGAGCAGGAAAATTTAAATTTATTTGCTCCAAATAAAATTAATTTGACTCTTTGCTTTATTTCCTCTTTTCTAATGAAATGTGGCTTAAGTCATTGACAACATAAAATTGTTTTCTGGGATCAGATACCCCCTTTTCTTCTGTCATTTTGGGCAATGCAGGTATATGAAAGTTAGTTCTCTTCTGCTAACAGTATTTTTCTGCAGGATAAATCAATACCTGTAATAATAATTTGTGAGATTGAAACAATAGTACTATTCTCTACAGTTTCTCACAAATATACAATTTTCCAATCTCTTTTCTGCAGATGTCCGCTTGGCTATGTGTGGCAGATGTACATAAAATTCTTGAATAGCAAAGTGAGATAAACATCTGATATATATGCTCACTGAAAAACCAACAGTATAGAAAAAAAGGCAGTGCACTCATTAGCATGGCTTTTAAGCAAATGTAATTTATTCACTTCCTCATAGGTCTGAATCATTTATTTGCTGTGATTTTTTCAAGTAGCACTCTATTTCTAGCTGTTAGCCGTCTCATCATTTTGTGAGTAGGTGAAGTTGAATGTGATGCCTACTGCCTATTTTCCAATTATGCTTGGGAGAGAATACTAGATTTTGGGTTTCCCAGGGGCAGAACCTGGCCAACCACTGTGAGCAGATTGCCCCAGGGCAATTCCCTCTCAG
This sequence comes from Strix aluco, assembly GCF_031877795.1. Classification (NCBI taxonomy): domain Eukaryota; kingdom Metazoa; phylum Chordata; class Aves; order Strigiformes; family Strigidae; genus Strix; species Strix aluco. The sequence goes on along the minus strand of NC_133931.1, from coordinate 131,961,547 downwards.
TCCCTCCGTACTGAAAACCCACCATATCCCAAGTCTTTCTGCGTCACTAAGAGGGCTGCTTCTCATTACATCAACAGGGAGGAATGTGTTTCAGTGGCTCGGAACATGGTCTTGTGCACCATTTAACAGTTTTACTGTGTGGAGAAGTACACAGCTAATCAATCAGTCTCCAGGGGCATTATCAGGAGACAGTTGATGACCACACAGAAGTGGACAACAACCTTCTGAGAGACCAGGTAAGTACTGAATAATTAAGATGATGTTCACATATCTATGTTGATAGCCAACCCGTTATTCACCAGACGCTGATACTACGGAAATCCAAGACCATACACAGATCAAAGAAGAATGAATGGGAAGACTTGAGTTCTATGGAAATGAAAGAAAATTTCCTTACTCTCATTCAAAGTTGTCCATAGCATCTCATAATGAGACATATAAGAGACATCCTGTATAAATGATTTATCCTTAGTGCAAACCAACAGTGTCATGCTGCTGAAGGTAGAGGAAGTTATTTGTGTTCATCCGCATGATGAAAATCATTGTCTGTTGTGTTTGAATTCTTTGGTGTATTTGCCAAACAAGTACAGCCCTGGAAGTACATTTTACACACTGATCTTACCAGTTGCTTAATACCTCTCAACATCTCCAAGATATATTTGTGTGATTACTAATGTGCATGTTTGTGGTATAGTTTCATTTGGCATTAATGGAACAGTATAAAAAATAAAGCACTAATAGCTTTATGAATATTCATGGAAAAGTCATGTAACTACTATTGGTAACATATCATTCTCTTTTGTGAGTGCTTTAATGACTTGCTGCTTTACTCATGCAAACAGTTGCAACTCCTGGGTGTTTCACAAATATTAACATGCATATTTCCCTATCCTCCAGAACTGTAATTAGAATCATGTCCCACTCTAGATTTGCCTTTAAAAAAGACATCCATTTGGAGAGCAAAAACACATGACTGGGACAAGTCATTCAGATGCTTTACTTAAAATACATTAAATACTAAGTAGTGACTACTATACAAACAGCCTGTAAGGTAGAATTTGGTGAACCACCAGATATCAGACCCAGTTTACAAAAAAAAATACGTTTCATCAGATGATTTATTTGAAAAGAAAAATTTAATCAAGCTGTGTCCTGATGAGTATGCAAGTCATTCACACACTGCCTGGGAATTGATTTAACTACCAGACCCATGCTGCTGAATCCCATTGCATCCTCAAGTCTGGTCATAGTCACTAAAGTCAGACCAGCACCACTTTGCTAGCAATTTCCACATGCACATTGCAGTATGATTCTGGGAATCATAGAAATATTTTTGAGAGGTGGAATAAGGGTGTTCACTAAGCTGATCTCCAGATTTAATGAATGTGTTAGGACACCTGCTAGTATTGATGATTTTCAGAGTTCAAGATTATAAATTTGTTTCACTGTAATAAAAATCATGTCTGCTAGGATATACTGAATCCAGGAATAATTGATCACAAAACCAAAGTATTTCTAGAAAGAGCCATTTAGAAAATTCAGTCCATTTAAAAAGAACTTCTGTTTCTTGCCAATGATGTGCACTGAAAGTAAAGTTTCTTAACAAGATTTCCAGCCAAAGTGCTGATTTCTCATCCACACCTATGACATTGGTAAGTACAATAAAGCTCTTTCAGTGGACAGATAGTCCATACATCCCTTCTTAGAGAATAAGAATGTCTAAAATGCAACATTAGTTACCATAATAAAAAAAAGTCACATAATTCCCCAATCTGCAGAATCTTGTGAATTATCCTGTTCTGCAGCTTTATACAGTTCTTTAGCTCTGTCCTCCATGTTTAACAGTGAGCTACGATTTTAGTCAGCTTCCTGTCATGATACATTAGAAGGAACTGTTGGATCATTGTATTGCTCCAGAGCAGATAAAATTGCTATAGTTTATGGAAAATAACATATGATTCATCTGATCAAACAGTCAGCTGATAACTGAGAAAAATAAATAAAACAGAACAAAATATACAGAATATATCATTTGACTGAACCATGTATTGTTATTACTGTTCTTTACTCTTACTAAAAGATAGCATGAAGGCATCAATAAAAGCTCAAGGATGTGGAAGAAATAGTACAGACATCAAGTAAAAACAAAAGTCTTTGCCCAGAAGATCTAATAATCTTGGTCTCATTCTCCAGTGTCATCTCCCAGACTGGGGCACAAACCCCATTCCCTTCTGTATACCCATCTCAGTGAAGAAAAATCAGTCTTGTAAGTTCAGACCATTGTATGTCCTCCAGCTGTACCCCACTGACCCATACTCAGAGCCTCAGAACTATCCTTAGAGATACCTAAAGCAAGCCCACGTGTCTGTACTCTGCCCATGTGGATCTGGCACTGTGTCCTGAGCTGGAAACATAGGTCCCAGCATTGGCAGGATCCTTGCAGTGGATGCTGTACTGGGCCAAATGCCCCTCCCATCACATAAGTCATGCAGGAGGCAACTCCTTCAGAGAAGGATTTAGTGAACATCAGTAGCTGCCTGTGTCAGTAGCTGCCTGTGTGTATCTGCTAGGGAAGTCCCTCCACTACAGCCATCACATACCCTTTTTAAGATGTTTTTTTGTTCTAACAGCAGTAGACTTACCATAGCTTGGGATCTTCTGCTTCTGACAGAGACAGTCCCATAGGTTTACACAGAGAATTTCCTTCCTTCCTGTAGCTTTATAAAATAAAACGGAAGTTTTGTCCACTGTAAAAGCAGGGGGAGACAGCAAGGAGCAGAAGTGCTGTCTGAATGGAAGAACTGGCAGTTTCATAAATAAATTTGTTGTAGCTCTGAGATAAGGTTTGCAGCAGAGTCTTGCAATTTTCCTTCAGTTTTCATTGCACCACTGCAGTCCCTGACACTATCTCTGCTGCAGATCTTCTAGGGACTAACATCAGATGATCTCATGATATGTTATTTAAAGCAAAATATTGCAAATATTTCCAAATTTGTCCTTGTATGTACTACGAGCATAAAAAGAATTAATTCAGCATTTTTACTTGATGTCTGTACTATTTCTTCCACATCCTTGAGCTTTTATTGATGCCTTCATGCTATCTTTTAGTAAGAGTAAAGAACAGTAATAATAATACATGGTTCAGTCAAGATGAAAGACATGGATTGAGAGGCAGATCCTCATCAGTAAAAATCCCCGGATGTGCCCTAAAATGACTCACCAAAACATGAACCAGTGCCCTTGTGTGAAGAAATTGTCTTCAGACCTAATTTGGCTTCACCCTGTCAGCAGAAAGAGAAGCAGACCTGCAGTGATGGGATCAATGGTTGCACTTCAGAAGACAGCTGGTGAGAAGCGAAGATGGCCCTAGGAAGGTTTTAGGAACCAAGACAAGAAAATAGATGTGTGTGGACTCAGCATGCATAGCAAAAACAGAAACCCTCACAACTAAAACCTCTTCTCAAAAGTAGTCCTTCTCCTGGACTCCTTGACTCATTATTTGTTAGTTGGACAATTTAGAGGTAGTTTCAAGAAATCTCAGCATTAGGTGAGAAAATGTTATTTGCCTTGTAGCTTGTTTCTTGCTGAAGGGGAAAAGACTGCCATGGCAGAATAGGGAGGAGGGGTGACAAAGCACCAGTTGGGTCAAAAATGCTGCCAGAACCAGTCTCTGCAGAGGGAAGAGACTGGGGATGTGGCTGGAGATAAACTGCAATTGCTCTGGTTATGTCCATGGCAGGAAAAGGAGTGGATGTCAGCTAAGGTGTTACTACTAAACTTTGTTTTATTCAGGTATCCAGAGCCAAGGTGTCTGACAAAAGCTTGCTTCATTTTTGGTCTGAGTCTATCCTGATCAGAACAGGGTAACATGAGCATCCGCACAGCACAGCAACTGCTCCTGGCTCATTCGGACCAGAAACTCTTACCCATAATGTTTTTCCTGTTTCTCTTTTCACTGCCTGCAAGAAGAGCTTTCATCAACTTTGAGAGATCTACCTAAGTCACTGGGGAGTCACCCTTCCCCAGGGCAGCATGTTCTCAGTGTCTTGTTCCCCAGAGTTATTGTCCACAGAGATTCTAGGATCATGGTTGTCATTGGATGGCTGGTGACCAATTTTCTGGACCAGCAGGAGTTTGTCTTTTTGACAATATAAACAGTAAGTATTCAACCAAGTCTTCTTTCTGAGACTGGTGGCCAGAAAAGTTTTGCCCCTTTCCTCACAACCCTCTGGGATCACACAAAGCTCTGGCAGATCTCTGCTGTGTTACTGTCCAGGGGAGCTCTGAGAGAGGTACTGGGGAGTGCAATGCAGCTTCCACCTTGAAAAGCACCAAATGTGGGCATGAGGAGATCTGCACCCATGAAATGGAGGCTACCGTTACACTCCATAATAGCGCTGTCTTCGTGGTCTAGTTAATGGTAGGTGAGCATGAAGCATCCTAGAAGACTCTAATCCCTTTCTGCCAGTGTTCTGCATGGGGGCTTGGACTAATCCTGTTACAGATAACTTTGATCCTTGGGGCCCCGGAGACATAGGAAGAAGATTTACATGGCTGACTTGCATGCTCTTGTTTACAAGAAGCAGCATATCTTCACTATGCGTTTTCCATTACACTTGGATGTCTTCATACCCCTTTTTAAGGATGCACAGAGTCCTCAGTATTTCTGTAATTGCTATACTCCTTGCGGTATACACTGTTCTGGAAAGAAGATGTATTCAGTAAACATTAGCATAATGAAGCCTTCATTATTCACTTGTCCACTGGGGAAGAAGAAGTAGCACTTGGAGGATTGCAGCAACTTCATCTCAGAGAGCTTTTTAGAAGCGTTTTTTCTTATTCTATGAAAACTGGTTTCATGATGGGGGAGGTCAAAGTAGACTCTTGCCATACACCGTGGTAGCTGAGAACTTTGCTTACTCATTCTGGAGGCGATATTACTAAATTGAGGCAAAAATGTTTTGGTTTTCATCTTTTGAAAGGCATTTTTTTGCACTGCTGGCATCAAAACATTATGGTGTCATGTGAGATAGCACCTTGAAAGAAAAGCTGCTACTGAGCTGCTTAACAAAGAAAACAGGAAAACCAAGATTGCTGGAAAAGGATTTTAATTTTAATTTTGTGAACTCACAATGAAACACAGATGAAATTAATTTTTGGAAAATGACTGCAGGTTTGTCAGCTGAAATTCTCAGAGGTTTTAGTTTTATAATTTAAATGGCCCAGATTTTACATTAGTGAAACTTCTTTCAACAGTTCAGTGCTAGAATGCACTCATGTGATAAAATCTGTTAAACTAATCTTTACAAAGAAAAACAGGTAGTGGCTCTAATTTGTGTCAGTTCACATTTGCACAACTTGTCAGTTTGAGGAACATTTACTTCAGCTGTCTGAAGAGAGAATCAGATCTTTGAATTTACCTTAAATGTATAAATTCGATCAACTATTTCTGTTAAACAGCAAATTGAATTGAGAATATGTGTATTACAGCTGTATCTGAGACAGAGAATTAAAAAGAAAATCCTCAGTGCTACAAATGGGCTTCATTAACTCTGAGTGCTTCCTTTAAAGAATAACTTTAAGGATTTGTGGAGACATTTTGTTTGGCATAATATCACTATTCTGAAAGGAATGATGATGTCTAAATAGCATGACCTCAGTATTGTGCAATGACATGCTGTAGTTTATTAAATGGTAGAGGACTGGGAAAGCTTCTTTTGTTCACTTTAATGTGAAAAGCTTAAAGCAAAAATGTTTAAGCAGTTTGAAACATGGAAGTCTGCCATATTGCAAAATGTTGAACATGTTCTCCAACAGTTAAATAGTTGTGAAACCTTTAATAATATGGACATTTTCACTGTGACAAGTACTGATATAGTAATGCATGAGTAACTCACCCATCTTTAGTGGTACACTTACAGACCTTGTGCAATGAAGAATCAGATGGAAAAAGTTTTGAAAGCTAGTTGGTTGAATCCAGACGGAGCAGCATGAAGCTTCAATTTAGCTGTGAGCTCTGCAATTATAATGTCTTGCATCAGCTGTCCAATGGGTCGCTGTGCATGGTTTTCTCTAGACTAGAGAAGTGCCCTGGGTTAGTTTCACTGGTCGATATATGCGTGTAAAACCTCAGAGAAACATCACTGTTGACATGATTTTAGGTGCCTCTATGAGAGCATCAGTGTGTGTCCTGCTGAGCCCAGCCCAGAGTACCCTCTCATCTCCACTAGGGATGTGGGAAACCAGATGTCCCCAAGGGAATGAACCTGACTCTCAAAGGCTAAGCAATAGTTGAAGGGGAAGAAGCACCAGAGAAGTGTTGATGTGGAGCAGGACAGAGCACCTGGCACCTCTTTTGTGGGGACAGGCTGATGTGGGGTCCCAGCTGCTCAGGGGCATGAGATGCTTCCCTACTGCTCTAAGTGAGGTGTCTTTATTTTGGAAAGAGATGACTCTTACAGACATCTTCACAGACATTGTTCATGAGCTAGCTGTGATGACTCCCAGCTTAAGGTCCTGGCTTCTCATTGTCATAAACCCGTGACTGCTGTACAGAACAAGGAAAGTATAAGGTACTTCAGTCATGGCTGTGACTTCTCTAGGAAGATGGAGACTGGGTCCTATATAACTGAATCTAAGAGAGCTTGTGTTCTATGTTGGATCTGGTCCTTCGTCTAGAATAATTTTCTAGAATCATTTTAATTGTCACAGCTTATTATTTGTGAGATATTCCCAGAGGCAACGTCTTTTATAAAGGCTTTTTTTATCTACAGAAGACATTCATTGCACAGATCTTATTTAGAGAAGTCAGTCTCTGCAGAGAGCTATTTATTTTTAGCTTATGTTAAGTATGCTATTTTTGTATAATGTGCAGTTTATTTCCCTCCCCAATACACTTACAAACATAATGGCCACTGACCACTCTAATACATGTCATGAAAGTCTTTTAAAAATGTAGAGAGTATATTACATGCTGGGAAACAGTAGGAATCTCTTTGCTTTGTTCATAATACCAGATACTACTGTGTTGAGCAATGACTTTAAAATTATTTCTGTACTTTATTAGTAGTAAGAAATAGTTTAATACATGATTTTAAAAGCAATAATATTTATGGATATGATTTGCAAAAACTTTTGGATGGAAAAATGTATCTTGTACTGAGAGGGAAAATGCTGACTGATGTCAGGAGTTTACAGTAGCGTGTTCCAGAAAAAGAGTGTGCATGTTGAGCACAAGGCTGCACAGTTAACAGACCGTAAGCAAGATAGAACCTGCTTCAATATGAAAAGCCATTTAAAAATCTAATTTCTAGACTTACTCTGAAGGACTTATTGAAAACTCTTCCATAAAAGATGATTTGTCTTTAACAGATCTGAAGGCACAGACCCTTACAGAGATGCCACCAGGAATAGACCATTTCCAGGGAAGTCAGTGATATTTGGGCAAGAGGCTGCTCAGGGCAGGGCAATGAGGTGACTACCCTGTGGCTCAAGGGAAGCAGTCTTATGGGAAGCCCAGAGAGTAGGAGTGGAAAGTGCAAGAGGAACATGTTCCAGGGCAGCAGCTTCTCACTCCAGATGGGGCCGTCAGTGACCTTGGCTGCAGAAAGCAAGGCAGGATTAAGCCTCCCTGAGGATGCAGAGTGATTTCCAGAGCTTCACAGACTCAGGTGAGGAGAAATCACAGTCCCAACAAGAGATACATTGTTCTTTCATCCCTGCAGATTTTCTTGTAAAATTAACCTAAATGCAGATAGCACTTCTTCCTAATGATAAGTCTTAGACTCGTCTCCAAAACATGACATCATTTCTGCAAAATTTTGAGATACGAATAACTGAGATAGATGAGTCTCAATAAACTGTGACATGATATTGTGCAGGGATACCTGCATGTATCTGTTCTGCATCAGGATGGTGGGGACTGGTGGTGCAGGATTCTTTCTGGATTTTAGTAAGAAAGGCACAGCTACAGATGCTGTAATAAAATAGCTGGTTTAATTAGATAGAATAAAAAGAGGAATATAGATACTGAGCAAATCTTATGTCCCTTCAGATGCTGGGGATCCTGCTTTCATGCAGCATTGGACAGACCATGGCTGCATTTTCCCATGGTATGCTGTGCAGGTCCCATCCATGGAGATGTTCCTCCTCCTTCCCATACAGTGGTACCTTTTATTGTTTGTAATAAACAAAACCATATACCTTCTCCTGACAGATGTCTATAGTAACACCAAACAGTGTGGAGCACAGGCCAGCACAGGATGTTTCAGGACATTCCTTTACAGCAGCTACTTATGCTAACTAACCTATGAGTTTCTCAAACCTTACATGCAAGACCCAACTGAGCAGATATGGCTTGCCCAAGATCACTTGCTCCTTGAGTACAATGACTTCTACAAGGGTCGTAATGCAATATCACAACTTCTCCTAGAACAGAACTTAAACAGAAAGGAAAAAAAAAAACCCTAGCTTTTAATATAATTAAACATTATTTTCACATATAATATGTCATAGAAAAAAAAATTCTTTTAGCTCAGTAACTATGTCACACATGTTCTTCCAAGAGATAGTCGAGAAGCATCTTAATGTCTCAGAGCTTAAACCTACAGCATGATGAGGGATTGGTCAGAGGTCATGGAAGTCTGTGGTAGTTCTGCATCACTCGCAGTGTTTGGTAGATTGGATAATTTCATAAACTAAATCATAGTCTAACTGAACTTCCTATGACCTCTCTGATCATTCATCAATCTGTGCTCAACTTCAACAACAAGATAATTGTGGAATTTACCCAAAGAAATATTCCATTAAATACCAGGTTAGTAACTTGAACAAGTCCTTCTGGCCCTGAAATAGACCAGTCTATGAGTGCTTTTCATGTGCTGCAAGAGTGGAGCTCACCAAGCAGCACACCCACCTAAGAAACTGAAACAAACAGCAATGAGAGATGAGCTTGGGTTTTGCCCTGTGATCCAGAGTTACTATCAAGATATTTTCACAAAGCAAAGAACAGTTAGAGCCTTAGATGGGATCCCAGCAAGTATGCCAAGGTAGAGCTGGGTGAGGGTCCGTGTCTGACATGCACAGTACAACCCATGTAGTTTTATGGAGTATATATTCATTAGCTTTATTGTCATCAATTATTTAATTTGCAGAAGGTGCTTTGTGTACAGGTCTTGGAGCACAAGCCTATTCCATTTACAATACCACCAGGACAGTCCTATCTTCAGCAATTTCCTCTGTTATGTGAATCAGAGCATCTCATGGCCTCTAGTTAAGTATTAAAAGAACAAAAAGTATTTTCTCTTTAACAAAGGGTAAGAGACAATCCAGCAATTACAACTTTTGTTGTTCAAAAGGCCAAATGGTATTTGAAGAATTTTGGGTAATAAAATGCCTTTAATTAAACTTGCATCTCTTCAGGTCGACAGGCTTCTTTTGAGATATTAATGACACTCTTGAATCCAGCGTGGTGGTGGTGGTGCTGCATTCAGTTCCTAAACCAACACGCCCTCATCCTTGCAGTTACCACTGCATTTTCTAGCTAAACATCAGCTTCAGATTGAACAGTGGTACTTTATAGCAGAATATCCACAAAGCTGGCAGTGACTGTCAACAGCCTCATATAAAAGACAAGCTCAGAGCCAAAATCAAATAGTAGAAACAGGTATGATGTTCTAGCATGTCAAAAGATGCCCGTGAGATATATGTATGCAAGGGAAAAGGGAGAAAAAAAGTAGGAAAGACCATTTGGAAGCCTATCAGTGTTTTAGATTTGCTAAAAGAGATTCCCAATTTTTCCATGCTTAATGCTATTTTAGGATACTGTGGTAAAGGGGGAGTCTGTCAGATTAGACAGGATTGATGAGTCTGAGGAAGCTCCTTTTCAAAATAAGATTGGAACAAAAAAACCACAAGAAATGAAAACTAATCAACTTTTATTTTCCTGTCTGCTTCCCTGTTTCCAGCATATCAAGTATAGCAATTCAGACTTTTAAGAAGTGTCTCCTCAGGCTAGATTTCCTGTGTTAGCCCTACGGCAGCTCTGCCCTGAAGGAAGTCTTTCTTTAAGGGAAGACTATCATCCTTAGCCACAAGGTATTTGTCACAGCGAAAACCTTTTGTCGAGGACCACATTTAGCTTTTTGGAGCCCTTAATTCTCTTATTTAGATAGGATAATACATCTCTGGGAACACCACAGGGTTTGGAAAGCTTGCTACACACAGGATGGCATGAAATTAATACTGTGAATTTGATGATGTTAGCTTTTGCTCTTCCATCCCTGAAGTGCCTGCTGAAGTAATCATCAGCATCAGCCACTTGCTGGGGATGGGAGATTTTCTGTTGCTTGCAGGTGCAGCCCAAGTCCCTTCCCGTGGTGCTTTTGAATCTCAAATGCCTGTTGGGAATTCCTGAATGCCCAGGGGATTGGACTGAAAGGAAGAAAGAATTAGATGAAAACCATGATCTCTCTGAAGTGAGGCCAGTACAGCAACAGTTTACTGCTATTTCAAACCTGCAGGATCAGCTTCTATATTGCTTCTACTGGTAATTGCCCAAACTTCCTGACAAACTAGCACTGTGGAAGAGGCCAACAATGTACAGACATGTCAGACTTGCTGGGGACATGACAAAGCATCAGTCTGGTGGCCTAGGGCAGTGCTTCCTGCTGCCCACGAGCTGCTGCAGAGGCTTTCCCCCAGTTTCAAAGATGGGCAAAATGTGATGCCTTGGCCCAGCAGCTGCTAGGAAAGTGCCCTCTCTTTCTCCTAGTATTGGGTGTAGGCAGCAAGCCGTTGGTAGCAGCATGGCTGCCCCATGCTGGACACAGCCGGTTCCAGATGGCGCCAGTGGACCCACTGCAGGGCACAGATCAGCCCATCAGCAAGACTCTGGGAAAGCATTTAAGAAAGGGCAAAACACCACACTGCAGAGGAGCGAAGAAAAAAAAATGTGAGAAACAGCCCTGCAAACACCAAGATGAGAGAAGAAGGAGGGGGAGGAGGTGGTCTAGGCACCAGAGCAGATTCCCCTGCAACTCATAGAGAGGACCATAGTGCAGCAGGTTTATTCTGAAGGACTGCAGCACATGGAGAAGACACACGCTTCCCTCAGGGAAAGGAGTGGCAGAGAGAAGCTGTTCTGGGCTGACCACGACTACCATCCCCCTGCACTGCTCAGGTGGTGGAGGAGGTAGAGGAGCTGGGAGCACAGGAGTAAAGGCCTGGGAAGAAGGGAGTGATAGGGAGAAGGTCTTTTATTTTTTGTCTTTCTTTCTCAGCATGCTACTCTATTTTAACTGGCAATAAATTAAATTAATTTTCCCCAAGTTGAGTCTGTTTTGTCCATGATGGTATCTGATAAGTGATCTTCCTGTCTTCATTTAAGACCATAAGCACTTTCATCCTATTTTCTTCCCCTGATGCTTGAGGAGGGGGGGTGAGAGTGGCTGGGTGGGCATCTGGCAGCCGGTCAATGTCAACCCACCACATTGCTTTATCAGGATCCTTTTATTGGATTCTTTACATAAACCAGGCATACAGTGCTCATACAGGGAAAAAAAAAAATAGAAATTATTTAAAATGCAAGACTCCCCTATTGCCTCTATACAGACCCTCCCACAGCTTGGATAAAACACATGGATGGAGTACAGTTAGCTAGGACAACAAGATTATCAAAGCAGGCAGTTTGGGATTTGCAAAGGCCCCCAGCCCAGATGAAAGTGCCTCATTCAGACAGGCTTTTTGAAGGTTGATGGTTTCTTCACCACTTGCCACTCCTTTCCCTTTGCTTCATGAAAACAGCTCATTTTGATCTTTGCTAGAAGCCTTCTGCAGTGTTAGGTAATGTCCCATCTACCAGCAGTCTCTGCTGACAACCAGCGTTGTGGTCCAGGGTGGAGCACAGTCTTTAGCTGGAGTGAACTTGTTAAACATCTGCTGGGAAGCTTGAAAGCAGAAATGTTCTGTTCTCTGAGGTCCATAAATGGGAACAAAACCTGCAAAACAACTGTTCCTCTGTGAGGGAAAAAACAAAAGGGTGCTAAAAAAAACCACCCCACCTTGTTTTCTTCCTAGTAAATACTCCAGGAAGGGATGTTTTCTTTAATGTAACCTTTAGCTCCAGTGTGCAGCGATGCTTTTACTCAGCTAGCAGCTTTTAAAGTTTTGGGCTATGCTTTATAAAGGACAGGAATGCACTTGTCAGGGTGGTGAGAAACCAGCATTAACATCTGCCTAGAGAAAAGAAAATGGTTTGCATGGGAGAGATGCTCCAGAATTGCACAGTGCTACTGTTTAAGTAGGGTGACCATCACATCATTGTTGGGGTAATTACATGGGGGTATTAAAAAGCGAACAAAAGTGTGGCTGTTGCTTCTTGATGTGAAACACCATCATCTTGCTATTTAAGGCTTTGCATGGGTTTGTCACTGAGCAGCCAGAGATGCAAGCATTCTCTAAAGTCCAATGTCAGCAAAACCATACACTTGCAGCAGGCTGAACAGACAAACTCATATTAAAAATTGGCTGGACTTTGCGTACCCCCTCAGGTCTCTCATTCTCCCACACTGGGCATACTAAAACAAGATTATCCTCTTTCCAGCGCTCTCTTTAGATGTTCAATCAGTCCCAATATCTTTCCTATCCTGGTTTCACAACATTGACACTGTGGATTTTTGTCCAGAACTTTTGCCACTGGTGTGCCCTCGGATAACAGTTCACCCCTGGAACCTAAAATAGGCATTGATGGCAATGAGGAAAGTTCAGCCATGGCCCCTGGGGGTGAGAGCTCCCCTTCCTCTTCAGTCTCAACCTCCCACACACATGGGCTGGTGGTAGTCCCATGAGACCCGAAGGGGTAGGTTTCTCATACTCCTCTGGCAACATGGCTAAACTCTCAGTCCAGGTGGAAGGATGACACCATTCTGAACTATCAAACTCATATTAAAAATTGGGTGAACTTTGTGTACCCCCTCAAGTCTTTCAGGAGGAAGTGAGCTGTAGGGTTAGACTGAAAATAAATGGGGGAACCATTCAATCTTCCCACTTTGCACAAACTGTAGCTCATTCATCACCTTGATGCCTCTGTGATTTCATCAGATTTTTTAGATAGATATTCAGCAATATTTCAATACTTTCTCAGATAGGCCTATTTATCTCAAGATAATGTCTAACACCTTATTTCTTAATGAATTTAATCTCGTTTTCCAGAGAGCAATAACATATTATCCTGGGCTGAGAAAGCAAGCTGTAATTAAATAATCTGCTGATGTCATGGACTGTCATGAACAGTGGAAAACTACAATTATATTATAACCATTGTCTCTCAATGTGATCTGGAATTGATGGCTGTTTCCATATGTAATTAATATGTCTATTCTTATTTAGAAACCTTGGACCAGGCCCATGGAGGCTATAAACTGGTGTTTCCTTGCAGACTTCAAAGGACTACAGCAGCTTAAATTGGCTGAAGATCTGGCTAGTCAGGCTTTGGTGACTTATTCTGGCAACAGTGATGAAGTATCAACCCCTTAAAAAGCACAGCCAAGCAGTACTGGTTACAGAAAGACATATGCCCTTGCAAAATCACCTTTGTCCAGCCTGATATTGCGTTCCCCATACCTTGTGCTCATTTGTGCCTGCTTGTGTCTCTGCTCCCGGTACTCAAGTTTCCCTTTCAGTGGTAATATTGAGCCCATGTCTGAAGATTTTGGAAAAGATGAACACAAATGATGGTTGGTGTCTTCATCCCCATCCAAAGTCACAATCCCTATGCAATCTCCATTTTATTTTCCTCCAGGTCTTTCTGTTTGATTTCAGTGTGTGATGCTTATACAAAAAGCCATAGTGAGTTGCTATTAATTTCATTTTGTATTCATCACTAAAAAGTGAGGAAAATCAGAACTTTTTAGCATGGTTTGAGAGGCAGTGAACATTCACCACTCTTACCAGAGCTCAGTGGGAACAGTAAATGCTCAGGACCTTTGAAAATCTGACCTTTTTCTCCCCGATAATCTGTGCAAGGGCATTAAGCAACTGATCAGATCATGTTTTAAATAAGCAAGACTCACGGCCAAAACCTGTAACTTTAGAAGAACAGTACCCTGGTCTATATCCAATGCCTTAACAAATTTTACAAGAAGCAGCAAAATAAATGTTCTGCAACTTCAAGTAAATATGCTGATTTTTTTTTAAAGTTACTGAATCCTTCTTTCCCTGATTTCTCTTTCACAAATCTTGGAGTCTTTTTCCTACCTATTCCTTCTGCCTGGCCACAGGCTGTAATTTCTCCCCATGGATTCCCCAGCAGAACTGGGCTGTTGGCCATGCTCTGCCAGGCTACCAGCAGATTTCACCTGACTGTTTTTCAAACAGGTACACAAGATCTGGAAAAAAGAAGCAGCAGCCAAAGATGACAAAAAGGCTGAGAAGACTCCCAGCCTCTCCTGTTCTCCTTCAGCACATAATTTCTGTTGTCCCTGCAGCAGAGCATCCTATTGTACTGCATCATAGAAAAGTGGGTCATTTTCCCCAGTGTAATATTCTCTCATTCAAAAATACCCTTAAGCAAAGCTGAAATTTCATGTAGTGAAGAATTTAATTTTATTAATGGGATGGGTTAAACTCAATTTATTTTTATTTTGGGAATGTTTAGTTTTTTTCCTTTCTTTTTGAAATGACTTTGTAATTTCTAAATATGTTGAATCTTACACTGGGAAGAGAGGAGAAAGAAGAGAAAATGAAGTGAAATGCTTTACCTTACTTACGTCCCACCCAGCCTTTTCCTCAAATATTTGTTTCATGGAAATTTTCATATGGCATTTTGTTCTGCTTCAGAATGAAAACACACTTCAAACTAGTGAAATTTCCTGTAAAATGAAAATTCTGGTTGCCACCTTGCTCTAATATTTACCTATCTTAAATGTTAAGTAAAGCCTTTGAAATTCCCAGGGGCACTGAAGTGTAGAAAACAGGTTGTGGTTAAAGCAGGCTCTTGTCCTTTACTAGTCCTCCTGCATAGTGAATCCAGCCTTCCAAATAAGAGAGAAGGAAGCAATCAGCAACACAAAGTGTTATTGACATTTAATTGATGAGGTGAAGGAATGGTGCATCTGTCTCCATGCAGATTTCTGAGGTTTGTGTAGTGTTGGCAGAGAGAATGGACATTTCTGAGGCAATGTCTCTTTTCTCCTGATGACACAATAAATGTTATGAAATGTCCCCCCAGGTAATTTTGGTGAAAGAAGTTTGTTCATACAAATAACACATATATCAGAAAAGTAATAAACAAAGGGCACAGTGTCATTAAGGAGTGTTTTCATATTAACATTATGAGGAGTTTGTAACAGGATCTAAACAAAGTCATTAGTCACTGATTAAACCATTAGTCAAAATAACATCATTTGAAGTACTTTTAACATTTTTTGGTACACAGATAATAAGAGACTTCAAAATGAACTTTAAAAGTTCATTTCCAGTCAGATAAACTCTCCTACAACTGGCTAATACCTTCAACAGCAGACTTGGAACTGCAGCTGACCCTAAAGCAAAACTGAGCTCAGCAAAGACAGGGAGCTGGTAAATACAGATGTACTGCAGACTTAGAAACTTCGCACTGATTTTCAGCTTCACCAACTTTTCTTCGGCTTCACTTTGATTGCTTAAGACAACTTCAAATCACAGAATAAAATTAACTTCATTCATACATTGCTTTGTACCATGCTCAGAATTTTTTAAAATGACATACTTTAGGTTAAAGTCATGAGCTGGATGAGAGAGGACTCTTTCTTCAATCCTGAAGACCTTGGTTTACCTTATAACCTTTCATATTTTTAAATCAGTTGCAATTTGAAGTAGTGATTTTACTTGAGAGAATGTGTCAATTTTGTTCCTTACTAACAGTCAGATCAAAGCTAAAATCTGTCATTGATTACCAAAGGATAAATCAAACAGATAAAAGCAACCAAGCAGGTGCCTATCGAACTGATTTATAGCTATTTCTGCCAAGGACTTTTACTTCTTCATAGCTCAACAGGGTTGGTCAGAAAAAAGGCAACATAACACTAGCTTGACCACAAATTCTCATTTACTACTTATTCTGTTTATTCTATGACTCAGAGAGATAAGAAAAATAGGATAATTGCCAGAGACCATAATGCTGTCAGCATTTTGTGTTATACCACAGCATAATCACAACTTTGCACTGAAGTAGCTATGATAGTGCCTGTAAAGTGTGGAGTTAAACTGTTATTTATTATGTTAGATAGTCAGATTGGCCATAGTTTGCAATGTGGCAGTTTAGAGTGTGTATAAAATAATCGCAGGTCATTTATAATATGCGCATAAGCAAGAGTGATAGGTTTTGCACCAGGGGCAGCTGAAATCTGTGCAGTCATGTAGCTCTTAAGCTTGAGCAGGGCTGAGCTGTCATCTTATGATTTCAGGTAGTGTTGTAGGTCCAGAGAGGCTTTCAGTCCTTGTGGTGTGGGGTCCACAGCTTTCCCATGGTGAGCGTGGGAAGGTGCTGTGCTTCTAGAGACCTTTGCCTCTGGGGTCCTGCTAGATCTGGCTCCTTATCAAGCCCACCTCTGAACTAAGCTGGCACCTTGTTGCAATGTCAACAGTTTCAATGGTGAATAGTCTTTCTCCTCTTTAATTTGTCTGCCAGGTTTAGAGGGGTGATAAAACAGAAGGATATGCTGAGGGCAGCAAGGCTGACTAACAAAATCCCAGTGCAGAGTCAGTAGAGATGTCATGACTGGATTCCGTGAGCCGAGCACTCATTTTGCTAAAGCAAAACTCAGCACAGCAGGTCCAGGGAGGTGATTTTTCCTCACTTCCCCCGAGTGAGACCACACCCTGAGCACTGGGTCCAGTTTAGTGCTCACCAGCATGAGAAAGACACTGCCATACTGGGGTGAGTCCAGTGGAGGGCACCAGGATAGGGGGGAGCTGCATCACACGGTGGGTAAGGAGAGGTGGGAAAGCATCCAGCCGTTGCAAGAGCTGGCGATAACAGGACCTTACTGCTCTCTTCAGTTACTTACTTGGAGGAGACACAGAGGAGGCAGCCAGATTCTTCCCAGAGGTGCATGTGACAGGACTTGTGACACACGCACATGACACAAGCTGTGACATGCAAAATTTGTTAAGTGGTAGCAAATGCATCTCTAACCACAGGGCCCAAGTCTAGGTATAAAAAGGAAATAAGGAATGAGCATGTACTCCATTTAATGTCCTACTTGGAAAACAGACCACAGTGGTAAGAATATGTGATATAGCACTCAGCTGTAGTATAAATATAAAATATTTGGCTTTTCTTTCTCTCAGGACAATACTTTGGAAACCATGCCAATGTATTAGCAATTGAGATAACATTAACATTGCAAAAACAGGGTTTATTGAACACCAGTGACAGGCATCCCAGCTGAATCGTGTCAGCCAAATGTATAACTTGTTGGTAAAGTAAAACACACTCTGCACAATGGGAATGAACATGTCAAACAAGATAAATAGTTTCTCTGCCTATGAAGACATGGGTCGGAGGGTGAGTGTCTCTCCTTTACTTCCACAGCAACACATAGGAATGGAGGAGGTACAGGGGCGAGAATTGCAGGCCTAAGAAACTGTAGGAGGACACAGGAAAGCTATCAGAACCATACAGACTGCAGAAGGCTACTTGGGAACTGGTGTTCAGATAAAACCTGTGCTGCAGGCTACACTTTTAGCCCAGTAAATAAGGACCACAAGCATACAAGTCCAGTTCAGAATGCATGTCTGCAATAGAGAGATGCTGATCTACAGCAGGACTGTGTCTGAGCTTCCACTCATCTTGAGGGAGTGGGTATATTTGCCCTTGTGAGACTATTGGAAATGGGGAGACCTTGATTTCTGTCCCTGAATGCTGTGTGGAGTGTGACAGCACAGATCACTTGGCAGAAGCAGACTGGTTACCAGCCCCACATGCAGCTACTCTGACAACTTCTGCCATGCAAGCAGAAGACGAATCATCTTCCCTCCACTGAACTCTTCTGTTTGGCAAGCCTGATTGTTGGGAAAGGTACCAACAGCATTAGCATTTTTTTCTAGGCTTTCATGCTCAATTATTAAAATGTCTTGAGCTGCACTGAATAATTAATTCAGACTTTGTTTATGTCATGAGGGAGGGAAGTTGTTGCCTTGGAACTATTGTGGATAACTTCCAAAGGATAGGGTCTGACTGAGCCTGGTCAGTGGCATGGGGCAGCCAGAGGTGGCCAGTGTTTCTACCCACACTCTTGTTTGCATCTGTTTGAAGTAGGACTGCCATGCTGACAAAAAAGGTCCTGGCAATGGCAAAGCCTTTCTCTCATCCTAACAAAAAATAACCTCAAGTGACCCTTCACAGTCAAGGTAAAGAGGAGTTTTATAAAGTCTAGATGTTCTTCTTTGTTGTCACTACTTTCAAAACCATTTCAATTTCTGAAGGAAGCTTGATATCAACACCAGTATATATTTGACTCTGTGGAGACAGAATTGGTTCAGATGCCTGCCTTCACCCTGTGCTGATGAGCACCCAGCATTGCTACCCCAGTTATAGCAAAGCAGACCTTGCAGGAGGTGGAAAAATCAAGTGAGTTTTACCAAGCTAGAGGCAAGGCAGTGTGGGCTTTCTCAGAAATCGGCCAATGATGCTAGAAAATTTCTCTTGACAAGTTATTGCTCTTTCCTGCCTCACAGAAAATACCCTCTTCAACTAGCACTTTGCCTGCCCCTTCCTCTTGCCTCTGTTGGCCTTCCAGCCACCACTTGCTGCCACAGTACGCTTCGTCTGTGTCTTCACTGTCTTCACTGTTGCATGTTAGCTCCTTTAAATGGCTCCTGCTGACTTCACAGCCCTCCAGTGATAGCTCCACTGATAGACAAGTGTCCTGTGATCCTTGCTTGTGGCAGGATAATCTCCTGGGAAATGGATCTTCTCTATGAACCAGTAGGGAAAAAAATGTCTCTCATATTTTGGGAGGGTTTCTCCTGGCAGTGGGAAGTCATGTACCAATAAGGCTGGCAAAATTCATCATCTTGGGAGGGGGCAGAAGGAGTTCAGTGTCTCTCCCAGAAGCTCTGCAATGCCTGGGCTAGCCTGAACAGAATGGTCCAGAGCATCCCTGACATCTGCTTTTCTGTTGTGGAGCAGCAAGCAGGAGCAGAAAACAGCCCTGACAGATACCTCTAGAAACACAGATGGGAAGGAAAATAGGGGGTTCTCTGCAGTCCTGACAGTAAAAAGCCCCTTTAGAGAGAGCTGAAAATGTGTATCAACCACAGTGGGCCAGCTGTGAGAGATCCTCTGTGTGGTCCTCTGCCCCTCTGAATGCTTAGTCTGTACCTGTTTCCTCATGTACAAAACCAGCACATGGATTCAAGTGGCAATCACTACAAAGGCTTTTTGGGGAGCTGCTCAAACTGAGGCAGCCTTTGCTGCTTGGACAGGAGCAAAGAACTGCATTTGCCAGCAGCACAACAGGTTCCAGTTGCCGATTGCTTGCAGCTGTCCTGTTCAGTTTGCTCTCCACCATCCTCTTGAGGCAATCTTTACAAAATAGGGAAACTATGATGTTTTCGTAGCACCTCTCTTTGCCAGGGGTTATCTGTGAGTCGTCCTCCAGCTCTGCAGGGCAGGGTAACTGGCAACAACAAAAGCAAAACATTAAATATTATATGATCCTGGAGTGAATGTAATGAAGTTAGGGATCAGCCAGTTTGACAACAACAGCCTTCATACAAGGTGGAAAGGTAATTGCTGAACAGTAGCACTGCTGAGGAACACCTCAGAAAATTAGAAACCTCTGCCTGGTGCAACAGCAGTGGACAAGGCACATACCCTGAGTGAGCATCATTATCGCAGGTTGCACTGAGAGGGAGTTATTTCCTCCCAGTCACCGCTGATGAGATTGCATATAATTGCCTTCTGGCTCAGGCCCTGAGCAGAGGATTCAGGAACAGGATACTCTGATGCTGAGAGGCTTGAGAAGTCAATCATCTAAGGATATTTCCACTCAGCTTAACATCTACAAGGCCAGATACTAATTCAGGCAACACTTTCATTGATTTAACTGGGGTGTTTTGCTTGGAAGAGGTTTTTAGCATGCAGGAGAGAGCCTGCTGGATCTAGGGGACACCCCAGTGCTTCATGAGGACTTTACAATGAAGAAAGAAAGAACTTTCTTTCAGTCAGAAAAGAGAAAACGATGATACCTTCCTCCATCAAGCAAATGTTTGACAGCAACTGCTGGTCTGAAATCTGACTTCAAAGCTGGGCCTTGATAAAAGCCCCCTTCCTACCTGGGTGTTTGTAGTACCTTTAATTTTGCAGCTAATAGCTGATAGATGCATCAATCAAGATTAGTCAAGCTGTCATGCCAAATGCAAATTCTTCCCATTGGAGAAGTTTTTTAGCCCACTTTGCCTTTGGGAAACAGTCCAGGCTTGGGTTTTTACTTTTTGAAAGAGAGTTTTACTGAAAAGTTTGAAGGAGAGTCTCTTTGTTGTTTAGGAGCTGGGTAAATACTCCTTGATCCTTGCAAAATATTTCCTGCAGGCCTCTCCTGTGGGATAGTGAAAACAATACTCAGGCAGCTTCACACTGAGAGCTAAATACTCTTCCACTGGTGGGGTGTGAGTGGAAGTGTATTTACAGGAGGAAGCTAATGCTGTGTACTGTGTTTCTGTACGCAGTGTTTCTGCACAGAGCCGATGCCTGACCTCACACTGCTGGTTACCGAGCGTGGATGTGCTGAGGTCTGTGAGCCTTAACCAGCTATGCCTTTCCACGTTATCAGGGTGAGGGGCCAAATACAGCCTTTGAATGAATGTTGAAGTTCAGGACTGATGAGCATGAGAAGAAAAAAAGAATTTAGTTTTTACTGAAATCTAAGGAAACTGAACCATATGGAAATACTAATGAAGTTTATACACAGAACACAACAACATCCTGCACTAAGCTGAAGCTTTTCATCTTCAAGGACTCTCTGATTTTTCTCAATAAATTTGAAAATCACATTTGGACCAGACTCCACAAGCTGTATTCACATTGCATACTGATGCACAGAGTAAATCACTGAGCTGCACTGCTGAGAGCAGGATGCTAACATTCAACCTGAATAATAGCATCGCATTTTTAATGTTACGCCACAGTCAAACGGTTCCTATACTGTGGACTATAGGTCAGCTGGCACACATATTAAGTTGGATACCATCTACATCACCTCCATCCTCTTTCAAGGGACAGACTTGGAAATAAGGGATTCTTTTGGCTGATGAGAAGTATTAGTGGTTGAGATTAGCCCACTGTAGGAGGCACAAGGTTACTGATATCATTTTTGTGAGCATTCCTAGTTTTCCCAGTATATCCACTGCGCACTTAAACTGTATGCTAATAGTCAGGGGGATAGAGTTTTCACATATGATGGCTCTCATCTGGATTTGTCCCTCCCTTTGGTAGGTTGCCTGTAGGGTAGCAAAGCATCCTTTGACCATGACAAAGGCTTGTTCCAAAGTCATCTTTGAAAGTTACACTGAAAAAGCAAATCTACAAATCCTCAGCGCAGGACCAGTTGCTGAGTGAAAGCCTTAGAAGGCTGTATGTGTGAGCTCCTGATGCAGAAATGTCTTTTAGTACAACTGGCTGTGAGTTTGGAAGGTAATAAAGAGTTTAGAAGTAGTAAATGACAGAGTGCTTTTCATGGAGATTTTTCACAGCTGTGTTTGGGGAGGAACCAGTAACATAAAGAGGGGAAGAATATCTGCCATATGAAGCCACAAACATGTGAAAAAGAGAATAAGGCACTATTACTAGAATGTTTTTTGTAGACATATGAGAAAGATGAGTGCATGTGACTTGCAAATGATAGACCACATGATTCCCCACCCACCATGTTTTCTTTGGTTATATCTTTAAAAGTTACCAGTTTATTCTCAAATGGTTAAAAGTTAAGGTCCTAATGCATCAAACAGTGCATGTTGACCAGGGTAGAGATAAGAGGTTTGTCTTTAAACTCATTTTTGGGAGGGTCAGCTGTGCTGATTTTCCCAATCTGATTGGCACAGTCTCTGCTGAAGCATCTTGCAATGGCTGGCACTTGGGAAATGTTCACCTTAAGCCTTTTGTCTTCTCTGGCTTATAAAGGGCAATGTAGACTGACCAGCTTGAAGTGAATAGACAAGAAAATACAAAATGTTAAAATACCTTTCTTTTTTTTTTTTTAATTCACAAATATTTGGCAATGGTTATAATCAGGTATCTCGCACCCACAGAAAATCTGTGTTCAGTGCAATATCAGCTGGCAGAGGAGGTAGATGCTACCAAAACAGTCTAATCCCTGCAGCACCATATTTTGGCAAAGAAAAGCTTCTTATTTTGGGTTTAGAGATGAAGGTTTTGCCAAGTAGAAAGTGTTCATTTGTTTACTATGGTTCTGTGGGTCAGAACAAGGGACAGCCTCTCAGTGTTTTAAACTATCCACAAAATGTCACAGCAGCGCTCTACTCTGCACATGTTAATGGTAGACTAAAACTGGATTGCCACAAAAAGGAAATGGCAGGCTTGGTTTTATAGAGTAATTATTCTCAATTAGATAAAACATTCTGCCTAAACATAGCGTGCAGATTCGCGGAGGGGAAAAAGGTACAAGGGATCTTTCCTTTTCCACTTTAACACTAGTCAGCCCTAATGGGGAATGAAATTCTGCAGAACCCTGTAATTTCCCTAAAAGCTCCAAGACTTAAAATGCATCTCATACTGATGTCTTCGTATTTTCTTTGTGTACTTGGCACAGCAGGCAGACACAGTAATGACAGGGGAGATTTGTCCCTAGCTCATTGCTTAATCATTTAAACGGATACACCAGCTACTGTATTTTATTCAAAGCTTGAGGTCATTCATACTATCATGGGTATGACAATATAATATGCTGGAATTTTCTGCAGACACAAAACGCTCCATCAGGCTGAGGCTGTTGTAGAGCTAAGACTTTTTCACAGTCAAAAACTATTACCAGCTCTGTCACCAGGAACCTTTAGGCAGGGAAAGTCACAGGCCGAGCTAGCTCAACCTTCTTTTCATCTGACTTTGTAAACAGTTTTTAATTATTATAATTAAAAGGCTGTCAAAATAGTGTTTCATAAAGACATTTACAGCATTTACACATCTAGTGAAGGGTATTTGAAGTGAAAGAGGAAAAAATATACTCCCATTTTAATAATAGCAACGGAAGTTCAAATCACTTCATCTGGGGAGTCATCTCGTAAAAATGCCATCAGAGAGACTTGATTTTAACCTCTTTGAACCTTCCCAGATTCTACTCTCCTGCTTTTCTTGAAGGTCCCAGTATTTACGGGCAGCATTGTGCCTGCTTATTCCAGCAGCAAACACAGGCTTGCACTCTCTTCCAAATGCCTGTGTAGAAGCTAATCCCTGCAGGAAGGAGCCTTTGAAAAAATGAATATTTTTAATATTGCAAAACAATTTGTGAAAGAAAATAATTCCCTTCCTCTTGCTGTGTGATTATAGTTAGCAATTTTATTATTAGCTGATGGCTCTCTGGAGGCTCATGTGCTATATTCTGCAGCATGTTGGGGGTGGGTATAAAGCACTCCCTTAAGCAACCAGTGCCGTTGCTCTGTCAGAAATCTGTACAGCCATCAAACATGTCCTAAGGCCCCCAATTTTTTATGCTCCATTCAATGTTTTTGTTCAAAGAGGTAAGGAGAAACTCTGCTTCCTGACCCAAGCCAGAGCGCACAAGCCCAAAGCCAGAGTATTTCACAGGATTCAAGGAGAGACCCTTTGCTCCTCTCCTGCTTTCACAGGACTTTTTCTTGCACCCCAGTTTTGGGTGAAAATGGGTGGATGCTGCAGCAGACTGTCTTTGGGCATGGCACAGCGCTGCACGCAGTCCTGCTTCTCCCACAATTATACAGCAGGCGCAGCTCTCCCCAGCAGAGAGCTGCCAGGCGAGCAAATGGGTCTGCTGAGGACTCGAGCGGACAGGATTTCTCACCATTCAGTGCTAACTGGCCAGAGATGGGATTTAATTTTGTACAGTGGACATATGGGAGTCAGGGCAGCATTCATCTTATTGCTCTCTGGCAGCCAGACAGCTACAGCTTTAATTTAAGGAAAACTGCAGCTGAACGTTTGAGGACCTTATTTTCTTTTTCAAGTTGGTCCCCACAGCTTTCAAATTGGAATGTGGGGATTTACCCAGGTGTTTATGTTTTTTAATGAGAGAAGCTCAGGCAAGAAGATGTCCACTTTTTCTGACCCATGTATATTTAGAGCTGCAGAGCAAGCAGTGGTGGTTATAATGTGCCCATCATTGGACAATGTCCCTGCTTGGTCCTCCAGCAAGAATAGGGACAGTAGTAAATATTGTAGTGGATAAACACAGGGAAAGTGTACAGCTAGCTGCAGGCATGATTTTGGGAAAATAAAAGGTGAAAAACTGAATGAAGTGTTTTTCTCCCCCTGATGAAAGAAAGGGTGTGTAGTGGGAGGGGTGGAAAGTCATGCTGTTTGCTGTTGTCACCACAGGGCATTTCTCAGAAGCAGACACTCACTCGGGGAAAAGCACTGGAATCCAGCTATGTCATCAGCCACCAGGCTGGGACCGTTCCCAAGCGGGGGACACAGACCTCCTTGTCCCACCGATTACAAGGTCTCTGGTGTGATTCAGATTCTGCTGCTCATTCTGGAAGAGCTATGCAGTGATCTGGTAAATTCAAGCTAAAATGTTTTTCAAGATGGCCTCAATTTTAAGTTACCTAATATCTTCCAGATCTCCTTGATTTATACAAGCATAGAGAGGCCTCAAAACCCAGCTGAGTGGTACAATCAAGGCCTGGAAATGGTGTTAGCCTCATGTCAGCCAGGTCTTCTAAAATATTCTGTCAAGTCTTACATTGTTCCTTGGGAAGAAAAAGTCATCTTGCTATAAGTCTTTCCGCTTTCTTGATATTGAGCCAACACAAAACTTTTATTTCTTCCATTTCAGGCCATTGAGTTTGGGCATTTTTAATCTGAAGTGATGTGACTTCTGAATTAGGAAATGACAAATTCCTGCCAGATGAAAAATTTTTAAATTCTTCTTAGGAAAAGACAAAATCAATTAAAAGGACTTGGCAGAAGTTTCTGCATTAACACACATGAAATGTGTATTAACACACATTGCACTCACATTGGAAGTTTAATCATCTTCATTGAACTTATAGGTGAAATGAGTAACATGTAATTTTCCCTTTTATTTTAGGGCATTTCAGCAAGATGCAGCTGATGCAATACAAGTTGGTATCACAAAGAGATCTTCTGGTATCTATGGTATGAACAAATAAATGCAAATTACTTTTATACAAAAGTATAAATGCAGCAAGCACTATTTAAACTGCCTGATGCAGTGAAGATGAGGAAGTAAAGGAAACATAAGGAAAAAACCTATTTTGAGGTAGTCTTCACATGTTCTAAAATTCCTTTCGAAAAAAATATTTTTAAGACAATATTTTACAGCTAAGAAGAAAAAAAGAGATAAAATTAAAAAGGTTCCAAATAATAAGATATGAATGACTAGTCACTCTGGTAATATAAGTCAAATGAAACTAATAAATATGCCATGTAATAATTTATTGCAAATGTGGTTTATGGCAGATTGAGTGTGAACAAAGACAAACATAGTGTAGAATATAGTTGACAGGGAGAAAAAGAAATTTACTGTCCTCTTAACCAATGAATTTAAGAAATTTCATTATGCTTAAATTGTAGGTTTTGTAGCTTAGAAAATGAAAGTGGGAGGAGATCAATAATCCTGGTGTCAGCTCCTAGTGATACACTGAATTTTGTACATCTGGAGGCCCATACAGTCGTCTAGGTGCTTATTCAAATCTCATTTAAAAAGTCACATTTCACAAGTCTGCAATATTAATTTGGAAATTTTGCAGTTCCTTGCAAGATTCTCAGTGGTTTCTGCTCCTAGTTACCATGGAACGAGGACTATAATTAAAGACTCTCTATAAGTATTAGTATTTTGCCCCCTGGCCCTATTGAGCACAGGTCACGCACCCTCCTATACAACCTCAGTAGTTTCCAGACTTAGTACTTGCTGAAAACCTATTACAGAGTTTGAGACTAGAGTTGGATTCTGTTTTTTCTTTTAAAGAAATTAGGAAAGACTTCCCAACTCTGCTGATCCTGGCAGGGATAGCAGTGCTGTTGCCGAGAGCCATCCTCCTCTGCCACACAGATCTTGGAGACACTTTGTACTACTGGGTACAACTACAGAGGACAAACGAAGACCACTGCCTTCCTGGCATTAATGGCCACTGAGAAAGATGGGATCAATCTCATACAACTACTTTTTTCTAAAATTTAACAATGTCATCTGATAGAGCCATCTGGGCTTTCTCTCTAACCAGTGAAGGAAGAGCAAAGCCTCCATGGGGAGATCAGATTAATCCTGCTGCTGTCACTATGGAATTGTCCCCTGTTTTCCTCTATTGATGACAGCGGTACCCAGATTCCTGGCTCAGACTGGATTCCTAGCCTTTAGACAAGCAGTGTTAGAGGAGATGAGCTCATCCGGGTTTATCCATCCAGCCACAGTTCCCATCTTCTCCCCCTCTCATCTCGCTTCAGGTGCAGCTGTAACCGAATTCCCATCTGATGTTGTCATGCTACATCACTCCCATGTGAACTATGCAAGGATTTACTCATGTGTTAACTGGACATTACACATTAGGGGGTAAGGACTGACTGGCACTCATGGAGAATTTCTCCTCAAGAAATTACTCCATGTTCAAAAATGGGCACTGCCTGCACATCCCTACTCAGGTTGTGCACAAATGTATTTAAATTGCAGAGATCTTAAGAATGTTGGCTTAGAAAGAAAAGCCAGTAATTTCAGTGCAACACAGCAGGTCACTGTGCACTGAAGAGCTAAATACTCCTGGCAGTCATTAAATTTAAGTGGTAAGGGATCAACTGCTCTTTCTGTACTGACAACAGCTGAAAATTAAAAAGTTGTCTGAGGTCATGAAGCTTCTTTTTCTCCTCTCAGTGTTTTCATAAGAACTACATCCCCATTTTTGGCAATTTTTCACCATTTGCAATAGCAAATATTAATGTCACTCAAAAAAAAAATCATATTAATGTCACAATGTTACTGGCACAGCGTTGAAGTTTTAAAAAATACTCATCCATTTAGATGTTAGGCAAGGGCTCCATAACTACATAGATATTCAGGAAACCTATGATGATTGAGAAGCTGTTACTTCTCAGTCCATGATAAGCTTTTGTGTCTTGTGTAGTTTTGTTACAGTTTTTACTTTGCATACTTGATCAATTTACCATCATGTCTCCTTAAGTGTCACAGCTTGTAAACTTGCTTTTGCAGGTACTAAAGGAGCACATTTAGTTCCGCATCAAGCAGGTTTAATGCTTCAACATCTTGTGCTTCTCTGGGATGAAGATGAAACTTTGTGACCATGAGTTTGGAAGATGTTCCATTTTCCAGGGTGATACTCAGCATTACAGCCAGATTTGAAAGCCCATTTGGATTTGAGAAACAACAAGTAGAGGAATACTAGAGATTTGCAAAAGGGTTCAGTTGCTCAGTGCTTTTCAAAATCCCAGGAAGCCTCTGCCTCCATTCAAGACAACAAAATAGGTTTAAAAATTTGAGACTTCTAATCCAGATTAGGAGTATTTTACTTTGAAGCTATAATGTATTCATACATGGAGAATCCATTTATATAGCTTATGAAAATTTTCCCTGAATAATAATACACTGCTAATTGATAAAGTTAGGCTGGAAGTTAGCAGCAGATTCCAGTCAACAGACTGGCTGATCTTAGGAAGAGTGATGGGTAGCAGCAAGTGAAAAGAATGAGTTTAATCTGCTTGTGGGAAGGATTACATGATAGGCTTCCTTGGCAGAGCCAGTTCTCATCAACAAGAAGCACCTCTCCAGCCCACGGTCTCTAGTTGTAATTTTTTACCCCTCTACACAGTACAGCTCATGATATGAAAAAAATCCAATAATTACAACTGGAGAAATGCAAAAAGCACCATACATAAATAAGATTCTCTTCCCCCAAACCTCTCCAAATCACTGCTAAACACCTTTCAATCTGAGCTGGACCACTTGCAGCATGCAAGGTGCTATAGGGTGATTAAGTAACATTGTTGATTGATATCCTAGCGTTGTACCACGTCTGATTTTAAAACTCTCCAAAGTTCACTCTCTTCCCACTGCAGGGAGGCAGAGAGCCCCGTCTGGAGAAGCAGCTCTTGGAGCTGGGAGCTGGGCAACAGGAGCCAGGGCAGTTCCTGTCACCCCATGAATCCTTGCTAGCTGTGTACTTCTGATCACCCCTAGGAGAGGAGAGTCTGAATGATTTGTTCCTGATTAACAAGGGAAAAGAAAAGCAATGTAAAGCCTGAATAAACTTTTTTTTTTTTTTTTTTTGCAATACCACTTTCACTGTGAACAAAATGCTTTTATGGTATAAGCCCTTTTCCAGAATGACCTGTACTTAAGCATCTCTCATTAGAAAGACTGCCAAATCACTCGACATCAGATTGTGGTCCAAGAAATCATGGCTTCAGAGACAGAAGTGAGAATAAGCTTGCAACAAAGAGAATTAAAAATCAGCCACTCCTGTGCTTCCTGTGTCCCTAACTCAGCTGGTAGCCAGCTGCATCACTGCTGATGGTCTGTCAGCAGGATGTCATTCTTTCAGTTAATCCCTACGTTTACACATTTCTAAATTGTTAATGTTTCCTTCCCTCCTACAGTGATGTTTCACACAAAACATAAATCATGTTTCTGAAGTATTGTTTCTCTAGCTAATTTAGTAAAAAATATATCATATGTGGGTTTTTAACTCTCTAAACCATGAATTAATTTTGTCTGTGAAATGATGCACATTTAAAATATACATTGTGTTTTCAATTACCTCACTATCAACTGCAAATCTTCATGGTCAATGACTTCAGAAAGTAAACTACAACTAATTACTGAAAGCATTGCTAATTGATCCCAGAGAATGTGTATTGAGAACACACACATAATTTAAGGGGTTGAACATTTAAAATTATATTTTAACGTTTGAGTCAAAGTTTGATACTCTTCTTTGGCATCCATCCTTTCACAGTCTTACCTTCCCTTGAACGTCACAACCTCCCACTTAGGTGCAATGTACATTTTTTTGACCTTGGTGTTTAACAGAAATTTATAGACATACAAACGTGCAAATTCACTTTTGTGACATTATATCTCAAAAACATTTTGGACAATGTACACACATCTTTCCCTGAGGAGGGGAGGTGAAAGCAAGGACATTACAGAAGTTGGCCAGGTTCCTTGAAAGTACCACAAAATAGTGCAGTGATGAACACATTCTAAGAATTTATATAAAGAGGAAAGTAAATTTCTGGGAAAATTATCTGTAGGGTTTCTTTAAAGGAAGATTTACAGAGAGAATATCCTGGTAAATATAAACAAGAAAGGAGGTCTTTTGAAACATGAACTTTTCCATTTTCCTTTGATATTGCTTCTGATGGTGACTACTAGATGAAACATAAAAAAGGAAAGAATTAAATATGGGACTCAATGAATCCCTGGCAGGGTTATCTTCCATAACCTAGCTGAGTCTTATGGTGATCCTTCAGGCTCCTCTGAGCCTGCATGATTCACCCTGTAGGACTTTATGTGCTGACAATTTACAGGCTTTGACACATAGGTCAGTTACTGATGTCCACAGTTTCATTGTCCATCTCTCTCTACCTTGAAGGCAAGAGACTACGTGATGCTTTTTCTTTAGCAGCTTTATTGCACAGTAGAAGTCAAAGGCTTACTTACTCACCACTGGTTTCACTGGTATATAGACAAGAATCATGGATGATGCATTTCAAGCACTGTGTACAAAGCGAGCCACTTTTGCTACATAGTGGATATCAGGTGGAGGAGCTAGAGAGGATTCAAAGAAAGCACTGGCTGCCCTGACTTCTTTTTGCCTGAAGTAGCTTCTGTATCCTGTTGACCACAGTGGAAACATAGTCTGCAAGAGGGATGTGGCCATTTAATTTTCTGAATCTTACGGAAAATTTCTCTAATTAGCCAATTGCTACCTTCAGTGAGGGCTTTCAAAGAAATTTAACTAATAAAATCAGTCTTTCAAAGCATGCAATGAAAGACTGCCAAAGAGGAGATACATAAAACCTACTCAATAGGGTCAGACTCGGTTAAAATGCAGTATTGTTTATAATAAAACATTTGAAATACAGTGTAACTACTAATATTTTGGAAAAGAGTAACAAAGTTGGTAACGATACAGACATTTTATCTTGTAAACATACAAAGAAGGACACTCAGGAGAGCAGGATAAAGCATAAGAAATTTCTGAATCCAAGTGAGAACAGCCAACAGAATAAAATGACAACCATCTATTAGGAATTGCACATGCTGTAGTTTTACTACTCTTTGCATTGTCAACACTATTTGTGTTGAGCACAGTACACTTAATACAACACTCTTAGGAACAAACAGGGTTTTTTTAAAAAATAGTTTATACATTTTTTGTCCTGCTGTTTCCATCACACAGAAGATTCTGGTAGTTGTTTACAATCATGAAGATACAATTACTATTGGGAATGTTGATATGCCATTACTGTTAATCATTATTATGAAAAAAACAAAACCCAAGGCTCATGTGCATGTATTTTCATATAAATGTGGTAGTTTCTCTATCACTTCTAATGTTTCCACAGTTTTCATCATTGCTAGCAAATCCACGCCTATTCCAGATTTTTTTATTATACCCATTTGAAACCAGCAGCAGCACAGTAAGAGTCAAAAGTAGAAATGATGCTTCATTAATTATTTATGCTGACGAGAATTCAACACACCACAGCATGGGAAAACTGTCTAAAACAGAAGGAGGGAAGGGAGAAAACTTGAGAGGATTGCACAGTGAGGGTCTGGTCTGAGTTTGGGGAGCAGCAATGGAGATAGGAGAGGACGCAGCAGGAGAGGACCTTGACATGAAGCCTGCTAGATACCACAGGCAGACCTACAGGGACTGATAGGAAAACGAAGTCTTTGCTGGGTTTATTATGTTGGATTTCTTTTTGCTTCTCTGGGGTTGTTCCAGAAGACTCTTTTGTCCCTTGTTGCTCTAAAAGCCTGAATTTAGTCCTCAGGGTGTGCCAGTGCTTTACAGATTGGCCACTTATTTTCTCATAGGAGGTAACATACCAGGTCAAGTTATTGCTGATAACAGAACTGACAGGTTCTTTCCCCAACTCAGAGTTCATAAGACCATTCTCTGTATTAAGAGGACATACTTTAGCCTTGATTACTTGAAACAATATTTAAATGCAATCAAGCATGTTAGCAAAGAAGCAGTAAAACCATCAAAGCAGTGAAGAATTAATTATTTCCATTCACAACACAAACACCTTCCAGTCCATTCTCCCTCGTGAATCCCTCACACTGACCCCTGGCACATCTGCACAGGCAGGAAGCACAGAGTGGTTTTATACAGTGCTGGCAGCAAAGTGCAGCTGAGCAATGCTCTCCAGTTGGGGACCTAAAAATTAAGCTGTGTCCCTTTCTCTGTAGACTGGGGTCACACTGAGATAAGGTGACGTCAGAGGCAAGACTTCAGACTGGTTGTTCTCTAGCCACCCCATGTGACTTTTGTGAGCTGTATGAATGAGACATTTCCCTGCCTGCTTTCTTGTAGTGGTAGACATGAAGTACAAATATTTTGAGTCCTTCATTATGTTTGTCTTCAGTGAGCTCCCTGTCACCTTGCCCTTGTGACAGTCCTGCCACACTACATGGTAAGATGGACAAGGCTGCTTTATAAAGAGGGCTACAATCTCACCTGGTGCAACCCAGAGGCGAAGTGTCTCCGTTAGGGGCAACTTCATCTATGCCCTTGAACAGATGGCCAAAGAGAAGATTGAGATTATTTTCTTCTCTGCCCCATCCCTTGCCTATTCCTCTTTCTATTGTCAGGTTTCTTCAAGTGTAGGGACTCCTATTAAACGCAACCAAAACTGCACAGGCAAGACCTGCCAAGGAAGGCCTGCAGAAAATTACCAGATTTCCGGAATAATATGCATACTTCCAGGAGAGATGGAGCATGCAGTAAGTAGTAATTGGTACCATATCCCCACACACTTAGTAATTTGGGGAGCTCAATTAAATTAACGAGCTGTATTAAGAAGAGTATGTGACCACACAGTTAATGACACAGAACATGCACAAGGAGAGGAGCAGATCTAAGGTCACATTTTCAATGTCTGGCTTTTTTCTACCTTCTGAATGATTAATGATATTTAGGATGCCTTAATATGTAATTTTTTTATTGAAACCCACAGGTACCTTTTTCTCTTGAAAAAGAGACTTGACTGCCCCCCCAAGCAGACAGGACCCTGAGTCAGCAGTAAAAGACAGTCGTGGTTAAGTTAAACAGCTTTGTGATTGAACTTCAGACACAGTCTTTGAAATGGGGCAATAAGTTCATCTTGCAAAGCACAGAAACCAGGAATTGATGCTTAATATGAGAATTCTCAGGCCTGTGTCTTTGCTATGCCATCTTTGTAAGCTATGCAAACAGCTCAGCCTGTTACCTATTGTTGAACTCCTTATTCCCCAAAGATCTGTTCTCTTCAGGAAAGGCACATATTGATCAGGAGATGAAACATGTTTAACGTATGAATGGAATTGAAAAGGCTGTGGTTGTTAAGGCCGTATTTGTGAGTACCCCAGTAATACGGATGCTGTATGTCACTGCAGGTGCAACGCCAAAAATGCAGCATGGTAAAACAACGTCATGTAGTGTGACAGATTTTTGTTCTAACCCACTGTAAACACAATTTTTATAAGGCTAGCTTTTAGGATAATAACATGGATTACCTCAAGAGAGTATGTTTACACCTATGCTAACATCTATGGAAATGCCCAATCCATTCTAGTGTCAGAATTTTTTATATATGCTAATGATTTAACCAAAGCTGAAGGGAAGTTAATAACAGACCTTTTTCAACTCAATTGCTGTCTGAAAAATCAGTACCCCACTAAAATGCAAGTGACTCCCTTTCATCTCTGAGTCATGATATAATATTTTAATATGATTTGGTATGGAATATGAGTCACTGCTGTTGAAATCATTGGGACTGACGTTGAACTGTAAATGTGAGCAGGCAAAATGTAAGGTTACCTCCTGAAATAATACAGCAAAGAATCTCAAGTTCTGAAGGGGAAGCTAGACACCACTGTGAATTATGAAAATTGCCTTCTGTTAGTTGCAGCCAAATGTGTGTGTCCAGTGGGGGAAAGGTTGGTTCATGCAAAAAAAGGTAGATGTGGTACTAAGTGAAAGCTATTGTCATGTTCGCTCACATCCAGGGACAGTCTTAATCATGCTTTGGGGATCATCTAACCAGGGATCAGGACTGTGGTCACAAGTAAGATGGGATAAAAGACACTTAATGATTGTAAATGGATGGTTTGCAGCTGTTGCTGGCAAAAGTAGGGAAATAATTTTCTTATAACAAAAGAATCTTTTAGGAAAATATTGAATGTGATGCTGTTGGAGATGTAGCATTCCCACATTGTTCAGTATAATTAATGAGGGACAGAAATTGGTATTGATGTTAGCTAGCACCCATGTGCAGGTGCAAAACTGGGCTGGCCAAGATGGAGATGTTTGAATTGGTTTTGAGCAAGAGCTGGCACAAAAAAAATGCACAGAAATAGGACTGTTATAATGACACAGACATATGCAAATGTGGGGACTTGGACCAGGGAACATCCACTGCTCTGTGCTCTCTGGAGAGAGATGCGTAATATCAAAGATCTGGCCAGGAATACAGATGAAACATGCTTAAGCCTCAGGGAAAAAAGCACTGAGGACAAAGAGGACAAGACAAACTTCAAAGTGCAAGTAAAATGACTCCTAATTTCCACTAAAACTGTCAAGTTTAATTAATCAATTATTATGTATAGAAGCAGATAGCCTTTTAGGTATTTCATGCTCTGGTTTGGCTTCAAGGAGGATTCTGCATGCCTTTCAGCTAGAATTTTCCCAGATTAAGCTAATTCCTACAGTGATTTACACAATTCCCTGAACTGAGATCTAGTCCTGCAGAAAAAAGTCCACCTCTCATCATTTCCGATCTCATTATTTGAGGTGAAGTGTGAGCTCACCCTTGGGACTTCTACAGGTTTTGGCAGATGATTCAGGGAGAATATGAGTTGATATCTGCTACAATACAGCTTGTCCTCTTGGACAGAGGGTCCCTTCATATTGTGAAAGGATGCTCATGGTGCGCTTCTCTCCTTGTGGCAGGCCATACCAGGACTAACACTTAGCAGGTTATAAACAAGCCAAGAAAATGTGTCTTCCTGGCAGACAA
Organism: Strix aluco; assembly: GCF_031877795.1. NCBI lineage: Eukaryota > Metazoa > Chordata > Aves > Strigiformes > Strigidae > Strix > Strix aluco. The sequence goes on along the minus strand of NC_133931.1, from coordinate 131,927,094 downwards.
ACATGTGGATATGATTTTATGTATTTGGACTTTTTCTTATGCGATAGAATCAGAAATAAACACAATATAGTTAGAAATTAATACGCAAATGAAAGAGATGAGCAAGGCTTATCTTTAGCCTGGATATGACTAGACATGATGGCAAAGGGAAGGCACTGGAAGATAAGAAGGTGAATGAGAAAGTTGAGTGTAAACATGTTTTGCTGAAAGTGGGGGGCAACATGCAGCCTCTCTCCTTTCCTGTTGCAGGAAAGCTGTAGCTCCTTCTTGGGATTTCAGCTCTGTTCATCAATGCTGGCTGTTGGGCTATGGGCCGAGAGCATCTCTCAGTCATGCTGTCTTTTTGCACAGCTGCTATTTTCTCTATCTCTTCCATATAATGCACTGACAAGCCAAATTCCAGCTTTAAACCCTAAGGGGTTGGAGGTTTGTGTTTGTTTTTGCAATGTACGTTATTAAAAATCAGCAGAATTCATGAATAGGAAAAACCTATTTAGTCATCTCAAAAGCAGAAAAGTTTTTAGCTGATAGTTAAAAAAAAAAATCCAATAATGACAGGTTTCATCCCACTATCTGATCACTTCAGAAACTTATAAAAAAAAATAAAAATAGTGATTTAGAATGAACAGACTTAATGTAGTCTTAGTCAGTTTTGCTTTTACTATAATGTTCTGAAACCAGCAGCACCTGAGAAAAAAGACATGTAATGAAATAAAATGTCACAAAATAATATGTCAATAAAATCTTCCCAGCAAAATGAAACATTTCAAATGTCTTTAAAACAAGATGAATTCACATCTTGCATACTATTCAAACATGGTCTTCCCCAATATATTCCCGCCCTACATAAGCTGATCATATCTGCCTGTGAAGGAGAAAACCATGCTTGTTTTACACCTTACTTGGAATTTTGTTTTCTTGATCATTCTTTTATTTTATTCCTTGTTCGGAGATACACTGTAGATGCGCAGCAATGGCTTACTTCATGAAGATTATGTCTAGATGAGTAGAAGCAGTTGAATTCACTATGCGTTAAGAAGCTACCATCTCTTAGCTGAGAGTCCCTCAGGCAAATCCCCTGATTTGTGTCTTAACACACACATGCACATGCACTCATACAACAAAAGCAATTCTGTAGGTTGCTCTCTTCATTAATTGGGCAACAATTCTAATAGTTCTCATCTTCTTTGTATATTCTCTAGAAAATCAATCGGGATTTCATTTAGAAAATGTAGGGAACTTGTTTTTCCTTAAATTCTACTAACTGTAGTCAGAAGCTAATAACTAGAAAAAAACCAATATGTGTTATATTGAGTAGGGGATTTTTAATTTATAAATATGTCATTTATTTTATTCTAACTTGTGGTGTTCCTGTCCTGAAAATGCTTAACATGGTCATTATTCTTCAGAAGGAAAAGAGAACTCCTGTGCATACAGTAATTGATAGAACTGCTACATATTTTATTAAAATAAGGGTGTGAAAGGTTTGAAAACATGATTGTAAGTCAGTGTGTGTGAAATACTATTCTTGGCACATACATCTCAAGTA